>NC_132935.1:39940183-40573308 GCF_034638445.1 Ciconia boyciana
CAACAACAGAACCACAAGGTGTCATATCCCGAACTGACACCTAAAGGAAGGCTGCACATGGGGCAAAACTGGAAATGTATTCATTGACCAGGGCTCTCCCCCTCTAGTCTTACTGAATCGTCTAATAAGGGATGCTGCTTAGCCACAGCTCCTGCAGTAGAGTATTGCAAAGAAGTATCCACAGAAAAGGGATGTTAAGTAAATGTAAAGTTAACAGTAGGACTTCTGCTGCTAAGAGCCCAAATGAAATCACTTTTTATTTGAAAAAGAGTAATGGCTTTTATTCAAGATGCTTTGATATTGAAAACCGTAGTTCCTTATGACAGGTAATATTGTTGATTCAAATGGATTCAAGCTCAGTTATTCAAAAGGACAATGTATTATACACAAACCATTTAACTCAAGCTTTTAACTTGTTTTCTCTGTTGACAGTGGTAGGAGAGATTGTCTGGGGGGTAATCTTTTTAAAGTAATGCCTGTAAAGTTTTATCCACTTATGACTTCTATAAAAAATCCAAAGCTCTGGATTCCTACTGCCTGCTTACCTGCCTTATAAATGCCTCAGGAATTTACCTGAGATAAAGAGCTGAGGCTAAGCTTGATTTAAAGGATATTTCTTCTAGACCATAGGTCATGGAAAATAACAAAAGGGGTACCTGGAGCCCTTAAGCAGTTTTAACTACAATCAAAAGACATTCTATATATACACTGTAATTCACAGAAGAGACCTTCCCATCACAGCCATTAAAAATTGTATGTTCCCTTTACATACAGCCTTTGTTTTAGGACTGTCTAAGCCCTTTAACAATTTAAACTTAGCCTTGTAAGATCTTGAAGATAGGTCTTCATCCATTTCCCAGAAAGGAAAAATGAAGTTCAGAGCAAATAAGGCACATGGCCAAGTGATGGGGTCATTCAGATAAGAGCAAAAGTCCTTTTTCCTTTTGGTAGCTGTGCACCAGGCTCTTTTGACTGCATGCCTTCTTTGCATAAGACAAGTATAAAATACTTCACAAGAGTGCTATTTATCTCTTCTGCCATTAGCCACCTTAGCCATCTAAGAGTTAGACACCTAGTCTTCTTCTATAGTCAGTGTAAAGTAAGAAGCACTTCAAGAGGATGAATCACCCCATCCCAAAATAGCAGTTAGAGACAGCTGAGGAACTGTGATCAGGAGATGTCTATTTTTTTCTCCACTGACAGTAGAGGGAGCCTGGGCAATCAGCTAAGTTAACTTTTAGAATGCTAAAATGAGGTGAGATAAATCCCAGACTACCTTTTTAACATTATACAGTGTGTTAAAAGGAATGGAGTAAATAATAGCCAACAGCTTGACTAGGTATTTCTTTATAGTCACTGTCTTTCTGTCTGCTGCAAAGGTGTGTGAACAGCACTACACACAAATAGCGCATGGGTGCACAAGAAGAAGTATTGGGGCTTACACAAGGCATATCCCCTGGCAAGATGCAGACTCCAGGGGACTTATTCCATCAGTGAAGCCAAGAGATGGCAACTTATGACTACCCTGAAAAGAAGGGAGTAATTCCCTTCATCCTGGAGATGGGAGCCAGAAGCTGGTCTTACAATTTAGTAGATACACATGAATGCTCACAGTAATTTCCCCTGAACCCTCATATTTAAGGGTCTTTTACCAACAACTCCTCAACTCTTCCATGGGCTTCACATCTTGCACTGACAGCAAAGATGTGCCATAGCTCTTCTTCTCTGAAACCACACATAAATTTATCTTTCAAGAGATCTTCCTTGATAGACTGCATTTTGCACAAATTCACAGAGCAGAGGCATAAGTAATCCTAAAATTTTTCCTGATGTGAGAAGTCGAAAAATTACTAACTTTGAACACAATTTTTCTGCAGTATAAGCATCTTATATAACCATCAGAAAGAAGAAAAACTAACTAACAAAAAAAGAAGGTAAAAATAATTTGGAGTGACCCACAAGTAATCATTATCCATTGTACTGCAAAATGATGAAACTGAAAATCAATGGATCTATGGAAGAAAGGATCAATAGATATAAAGAATAGTTAAGTACCTCTAAGGGAAAGTACCAAGGTGACAATAAATATAATCTAGGCAGACAAGCTGACTCCTGGGGAGAAACATGATTTCGTATGTAACATGGGCTTGACCCTCCTCCAGCCGGCAGTAATTAAAATGATCTGACTGACATCAGAAGGAGCAGATCTGGACCCTGAATGAGTTTCTAAATACTGCTGTCACCACAGCACCTGAATATTACTGAAAGTGCACACTGAGAACGTTTAAGCATACTGAACTCTTAGCCAAGTTCAGCACTAAGGTACCCAAATACATCTCCCTCTGACTACAAGGAGAACTACTTATATATATTATTGGAGGGCAGGACGTGGCACCAGCTGTTGAAAAATATCATGTCACGAATTATCAAAAGTTTACCCTATTCACAGAAGATTATTTTTCCAGTCTAACTTATTAATAAACTTAAAAATGCATTTCAGACTTTGTAAAAATGTTGACAGCTAGGAAGTTTGGAATCGTTAGCAAGACCCAGTTTTCAGGTAGAAAACAAGGGCAGAGCACATCTAGCTTTCCTTTGAAAATAATATATTATTAGGATTAAAAACAGCAAATGATATGGAAGTAAGGTAAACCTGATTTGCATTCTTCAGTTCAAAAGAAATGTTGCTTTGATACCACTGTGGTATATTTACAGTACACCCGTGTCCTCCTGGGAATAAATGTTTATTAAAATTCTACTTCTCTTTTCTTTTTGTTTTACTTCGTGCTTTTTCCCCCAGTCGGGTTTTCAGTAGTGAAGCTATTCCAAGTGCACTTTATACATAAGAACATTTGCTACTGAGTTACCTGCTGTGATCGAAAAGAAAGAGTGAACATGGAATTAGGCAAAACAGTAGTTTTATAAATGCCAGTAGTCACCACTAAATTCTGTACATCTGTGACATGACATTGGCACCTTGCTCTCTGCCACTAGTGAGAACTGTATCAATGATTATGTTTGCACGCATTACAGAATATATTGTAATTCAAACTATGTTCGTTTTTAAATCATAAGCAAATCAAAACCTATGTTGTGCAGATGTGTTAATTGTCTGATACTTCTTGAACTCCTTGAAGTTAATATTAGCTAATGAGGATAAAAAGATATTGTTTCTGTTATTATATTAACCTCTTTACCTAACTTGCAAATATTGATTTTGCTTGGATATGCTAGAATCAGTACAAATACGGAAAAACGGGTCCCATCTCAGCTGCTGTGCAGTTTCAAAGAATACAAATAATACTTAGTGGAAAGCTGGAAAAGAATATTGCTACATGATTACTACGCACTTACAAAATTTTTAAATTGCCAAGAGCACCAAGAGTCTTTGCCTATCCCTCAAGACTATATCATTTGTCTAATTTCTTAGAGTCGACGCAGTTGAGTTTTGTAAGACCTGAAGGGAGTGTGGTGGGCTTTTGGTGCACCTGAGGGAGACCCGTCCCTCAATAAGAGACTGTCTGAAAAAAATGTTTTAAAATTTTTTGATGACAGTTTTAGGTGTCTATCTTCAGAGCCCAGCAACAACTGTGATATTTGAGCTGGTTCTGATAACTGTAGTCACAGTTTTAATAATAATAATAATAATAATAATAATAATAATAATAATAATAATAATAGTTATTATTGTTGTTAATATTGTTATTATTATTTATGGAAATACTGAGATCCTTTCCCAGTTAAAAGTTAGAGCTTTGTGCCTATCAATATACAGATAAAAGAGATTTCTTGTTTAATGACTTCTCTGCCTAGGTAGATGGGAAGAACATATTATGTGTATCAAATGGTCAACTTTCTTAAAATAATTTATAGGCTGTACAAAAAGGTTACTCACTTCATTTGCTATTGAAAGGGATATGCAAGATAGCCATATGGTGTGAGTAATACTTTTAGAACAGTTTTTAGGAATGGAAGAGAAGAATTTCTTATCACATAAAAGCCATGGAGAATTTAGGAAGGGAGAACATGATGAACTGATTTAGAATTTGGAGAGCATATCAGGGTTAACACCTGTAATGAAAACTGCCACTTGAGCTTTAATAATCAAATGCTTCAATTTTAGGTCTCATCTGAAAGGCAGATCACATAGAGAATAGTCTGAAACTCTTTAATTGCCTGGTATAACAATACACATTTTTAAGTAAGTGAATGCATTACAGCTTTGACTTTTGTCCTGATCATTTTGTGTTACAAATAGCAGCACACCCATCGTTCTTCTCATCGGTTAGCAATTTTAATGTTGGTGCATAGGATATTCAGTCTGCATAATTCCTTTTACTCTTAATAGGAAATGTCTGGTTATGCCTTTATACACTGAGAAGAGAATAGAAGCAGTTGTCTTTGAAAAGACTGCCTTTTCTTTTGGTACAAAACTATGTCAGTGTGAATTGACATTTGTGTCCTTAGCAAACTATGAAGCAGAAGGCATTTGAAAGAAATGTATCTCAATGATCAGTGTCCACTTCTGACTTGTTTTATGTTAATAAACTGGCCTGCACACAGCTCTTATTTATACCATGGTGAGTTGCTGCAATTGTATTAATATCAGGAAAGTTACTCCAGATTTACATCTGCAAAACTGAATTTGGCCCTATGTGGAGACACATAGCTGGTACTATGTAGCCTCTCATCAGAGGTTTTGGAGTCTGTTCGCAAAAGGAAGCAAAGAGGTAGGCAAGCAGAGGCTGTCCTTTTAAGAGAATGGCAAGTCTAGCAACTTCACACTAATAGAAAAACTCAAATACCAGTGCTGTTTGTTGAGTCATGTGCAGCGGAGAGCCACTAACCTTTTTTGGTTGTTACTCATGTGCTAAATGAAGATACTGCCACCTACTTCCCTGGGATGCTGTGAGGTTTAACTAATGGTGTTCTAAAGCACCACATGAATCTTATTGCTAGCTGGAATTTGTCCGTTGCATACATTTGGTATTTTGAATCAACCACAAGTCCCTGGTATCTGTATTACCAATATTAAAGGAAACAAATTATTACAGAGAAGGTACCAGGAAGTAACAGTTTTTTGGGAGTCTGCCACAGACTCTCATTGATTTGTAGAGGTATCGTGTCTTTCCATAGATTTGCAGTCTCTTCTTCCTTACACTGCTTGCATTCATCTAAAAAATGATGGGGAGCATATGGCTTTATTTTTAAACACTGGCACAAATTTCAGTCAAGCAGCTCTTAGGTTATAAATCACTGACCATAGCCAGTTCTAGAAGACTGATGGCATCAGCAAGCCAAGGACTTCTTTTGGAGGGGTGGAAGTGAGGCATGGCAACCATGGCCCTAGCTTGACCCTATTAGGAGGAACTTTTCCAAAGACAGTGCCCAAGAACATGTCTTAGTGAGAAAGTAATATTCAAAGTACCAGGAGATTTCAAGGGTATTGTGAGGGGCAGAAAATCTGTAAGATCTTTTTGCCTTGTAGGCCATAAGCTTAAAGGCTGTTGTGACTTCTACCCCAAATAGCTGCATTCAGATCAGACTATAACTTTGCAGAGATGGAAAGACAGAGCTAAATTTGGGTCTATGTTTGACCTACCAGACTGAAGAGAGAGACCCACACTGCAAGATCATAAAGCTTGACTTATGCTCATCAAAGTACATAAGCAACAATGAAATAATACATCAGAAGGAATGTTATAAACCATTCAACCTCATAAAATACAATAGAACCTTCACTTCTAAACGCTAATAAAACCTTAATTTCTTTAACAAGTTTTCCATTGTAAAAGTGAAACCAAAGCTTCCCTTAAAAGATTAAATTTCCAGGCAACAGACAAAATCTGTAATCCAAAAAGCTGATATTCACAATGCATAGTGGCTTTTTCCCTTGCCTAGTCTTCCAGAAACTATTTTTACTTTTTAAAGAAGGCTATCTCCCTTAATGATAGAGACCCTGGTTTGCATTAGATCATGCAGTATTGATTTTAATCTTTTTCTCATGACTGTAAGCTAAATTCAGTAATCTTGCCTTTTTGTTAAACACTTGTGGGCATCCCTCTTGAACTAAAATGTCCTGTGGTCATTCAGTTTCTGGGGTTTTGAATAATGAATTTTAAGCACAGAATATGTTGGACTGGGGAATACTTTTGTGCCACCATTTTGTTACTGCCTTGTGAAAGCAGCAAAAAGGCTATCAATATTTTATTGAATATAAGGACCCGTGTGGTTTTTGTCTGTGAATATGCAAGGCAATGAACCAGAGTCTTGTCTCAGACAGACTGGTGTGAATGCTGTCAAAACCAATGCAGCACCTCCAAATACAGGCAGTGAAATGGAGAGCAGAAAGCTAGCTCAGACACTATTTTTTCCTGAAGAATGTGCAGCTTTCAGGCTTGCCTTAACCCCATGCTATCTGCCATGAGCACCTGGGAAAAAAATGAAAGGCAATTTCAAAAGTAAAGTAGGCCTTTCTAACAACATTGTGAACTGAGTTCCCACTAGCTGCCAAAGTTGCAGAGCAACGGTAAAGTCGCAATAGTAAAAGCTATTGGATGGAAACAGCCCAGTGAAAGATATTGACTAAATGTTTTCTGTACTGTTGCTTGGGGAAAAAAAAAAAAGAAAAAAGAAGTCAAATTTTTAGTTTGTTTAAGGCAAAGATAAAAAAAAAATGAGCTGAGGTTAAATATTGATTTAGAAGCTTCACGCTTGTCATTCAGATCTGAAAATGTGAACCTTCCTTTCTTTAACCGGAGTTTAAGTTAGTAATTCAGGCTGTAATTCTGATTCCATGTGTGCATATTATTGCATTATATTCAACAACAAAGAACAGATAGGCTGTTTACTGTGCAAATACAATGCATAACAATTCTCTGCCTTGAAAAGCTGATGATTTACAGCTTCAATCCTTATTCACGTGCTTAATTTTATGGACTTGAATAGTCCAACTGGAAAAAGACAAACCTGCCTCCGTCTTTGACAGATAAGGGCTAATTTTATGGATAATAAAAAGGTGAGTGCTTAAGCAATAAGAGCAGGAGTTAAAACCAGACCAGGGCTCCAACAGAAAGATGTTGCAACCACAGTAGGTGCATATCAAGTGTTTTATAAAATCCCGAACCCATCAAACACATGGGACCAAGAGTCTTAAAAAATCAACACATGCCTATTGCTGCACAGTCTGTGGCTTTACATGTTATACCTGAATATCCAGTGGCACACCTGGATCAGAAAGAAGCAAGTGCAGCTTAAAGAGGAAATCATATAGCAGGCAGGATTTAAATTATCTTTGACAGAAGAAAAATATGTAACAGCGATGCAGAACTGTAATTCATGCAACATGACCTAATTATTTTAAAGGAAATGCTAGCAGCATTTTAAAAGCCTGTGGATACACAATTGTTAAAATTTAATGCTGGTGTTTGTATGTATTGGAATTTATGGAAATTTGTGTGAAATTTTCACTCCTGTTTCATTTGGATCTCCTCTGAAACAAGCCTGTGACCTCAGCAGGGTTATTCAACTTAATAAAAATTTTAAATAAAATAAATAAGTAATGCTCAGTCACAGCTCATTTGCAGGACATCAATCATACATTTGTAACTTGTGGAATAAGATTAAAGAAATACAAGGAAGAAAACAACAACTCAAGGCCCAGCAGAATCCAACATTTTATTTAAGTTTGTTCTATTAATTTCTTATATGAACAAAATACATATTCCCAGCCTGTAACCCAGAAATGACCCTGTACCTAACCACAGGTGCAATAAAATTCAACAAGATAAACTTTTGAGTGTCCCTTTTAATCTAACAATAATTGAGTAGAAAATGTCCTGCACATCACTTTTACTGAAGTTGTTCTCTCTCTGAGATGCATTGGTTCCTCAGGCACCTCTGTGCAGAGCTGTGCTTGATAGTTTGGCAAGATTCAACTCATCTGTTACTAATGAGAAACTTGTGTGGAGTGCCAGCTCACCGGGCACTCTCTGACTTGTCTCTGCATGCTCCGCACAGACCTGCAGACCCTCCCTGCTCTCTGTAGGTGAGAAGTTTCACTGGCTGCAGTGAAAGAGGCAGCACGTTGGAGGTGTCATGCTATCTGCCTTTCCTCTATCTGTAAGCTCCTCTTTGTGACTGTAGTCAGAAGGAAACTTTTGGTCACTGAAGTTTTCACTAAGTTATGCACAATGGCTAATGAACCAAATCTCGCTCTCATGGAAAAGACCTCTGCAACTACCTGGATAATTCAGAAGCTGCTTAGGCTGGTATAGCAGTGGGATCTGACACTGCCTTTCCCATAGAGCTTTAACGGCTCCTACCCAGCAAACAGAGCCAAGAAAAGAGGCTATCAGGGAGGGAAGGAGAGGTCCGGGGCACCACATTATACAGTTCTCCCATTGCAGGGATAGTAGGATGGGATGGGAGTTGGAGGAGAACTATTTCTCATGGCAACTATTTCTGTTGCATGTTGAGAGGTCTGTGTGAAACCGGTGGCTGGATTTTATGCTTTGAAGTAGTTTTTTCCTGTCATCCATTACCTCGCAGCCATCTGAAAAGACCATGGTGCTCTATGGTGCTAAGAAGGACACTGTGTTGTCCTTTGCCTCCACTGGTGGCACTTGAATGGTCATGTCCTCTTAGCAACCTTAAGACAGAATGACCTAGCAGGATGGAAATGGATGTAAGTCACTGTTGTGGTTTAACCCCAGCCAGCAACTAAGCCCCACACAGCCGCTCGCTCACTCCCCCGCGCAGTGGGATCGGAGAGAGAATCGGAAGAGTTAAAGAGAGAAAACTCGTGGGTTGAGATAAAGACAGTTTAACAAGTAAAGCAAAAGCCACACATGCCAGCAAAGCAAAACAAGGAATTCATTCGCTCCTTCCCATGGGCAGGCAGGTGTTCAGCCATCTCCAGGAAAGCAGGGCTCCATCGCATGTAACAGTTACTTGGGAAGACAAACGTCATCACTCCAAACATCCCCACTTCCTTCTTCTTTCCCCAGCTTTATATGCTGAGCATGACATCATATGGTATGGAATAGCCCTTTGGTCAGCTGGGGTCAGCTGTCCCAGCTGTGTCCCCCCTCCCAAATTCTTGTGCACGCCCAGCCTACTTGCTGGTGGGGTGGGGTGAGAAACAGAAAAGGCCTTGACCCTGTGTGAGCACTGCTCAGCAATAACAAAAACATCCCTGTATTGTCAACCCTGTTTCCAGCACAAATCCAAAACACAGCCCCATCCTAGCTACTATGAAGAAAAGTAACTCCATCCCAGCCAAAACCAGCACAGTGACTCCTTGCTCCCTGGCATCCACCAAAGTCAGTGATGTACCTTTGCTCTGCAAAGAAAGAGCAGATGATTAGGTGGTAAACAATACTGTGATTTTCACCTGACCCACATTAATCCAAACTCTTCAGCTGGAGCAGATCTCTTGCCAACATTGCAACACTAACGGCATGAGCTGAATATTGAAACACATATGTACAGCTCATCAGTGTGCATACCCAATTCTCCTTTGGGGGAGGAAGCAGGGAATGCTATCCAAAAAGCAATGCCGTGCCAGCCAATGCCACAAGGTTGTACCTCCTCAGAGATGGGTGACCACTTTCACAGCTTTAAAGACAAGCTTTTCCCCCCCTCTTTAGTGGAAGACCTGAATTTGATGAACTAACAGTAAACAAAATGGAAGGAAAAAAAGGCACATGAAGACCCTTCTGCTTAGACCTCACAATGAAATCCTTTGCTGAACTCACCTAGTAGTTGGCATTATTGCTGAAATGTACTGACCTGTCTACTTCCACTCACTATCTGTGACAATACCTTTTCCATTATTCACCCTTAGGGCTGTATTTAACTAAAGGGAGAGAGTTTTAGTGCTCCTGACAATGAGAGACAGATACCCATAGCCGTAGTCAGTCCCGGTGTAGGCACTGTCCATGAATTCTGGCTCCAGCATACAGGTCAGTTAGCATCAACTCACAGATTTCTGAGCTTCAGTTTATCTATTGAGGCTAAATGACTTCAGGGGAGCTGCTGCTATTTAACATCTCTCAAATCAGGCAATTTTATTTAGAAGCCTAAAAAAAGGGGTAAGTACCTGGGCTTTAGGCATTGAAGTTTTTACACGTTGAGAGTGAAACTGGTGGCAGTAATTTAGGCAGGCATTTTGCCCCTGGCTCCACAGGCTTTTGCTAATCATGCTCAGGTCTGACCTGTAGCACTCCACAGTTGTCTCAGTCTTTGGACTTTCTTGAGTTAACATTGCCAGTTTAGAGCTAATTTCCACTGGCTGTGTGATGAACATGTTTTTCAAAGGGAACCAGATTCAATCCATGGCACACGGAGACACTGCCTGCCATTTGCTGAATGCGATGCACCTTGCTGATGGTGGTTAGGGTAAGGAGAGTAATAAGGGTATGGCACCTGCACAGTGTTGAATCTGTGTCATTATTGCTTTGCCAGTGAATCACCTAACATGAGGAAAGATGGTGGTCCACATTTCCCAAAGTATAGCCTGCCTTTGGTGTTTGCAGCTCTGGCTGAATTGCTGAATTTAGCACTTGACTGCAGACTGAAATTGGTCCATTCAAACCTTTGGTGCTCAGGCTTGCACTTATGATTAATTCTGCAGGCAAATATATGCAACTTGTTGAGCTTCGCTCTGAAAATCCATGTGAGGGGGATGCAGAATACAAACCACAAGCTCCAAACTGTGGGCCTGGCTTCACTCCCAATGTTTTCCTGATCTTTACTTTTGTGGTAAAACTGTATTGCAGGTAAGACTCTGTCTTTTTTATTGTTGCTGTTACTATGTGAAAACAACATAGATAAATCATTTTTGTAGGTTTTAACTGACCTTAAGATTCATTCATCCTTTCGAAAACGATTATACACGCTCACGCACACACACACACACATGCCAACTAGTTTAAAAATCTTTCCAAATAAAATCTGGAAAGAAGGTACTTTCCTCTTTAAACCTTTAGAAACAGGCTCATTTTTCTTCCCAATTATAGCAACTACACAAAGGAGCAATAAGTCTCAGAAGATTTGTCACAAATCCTCCAAGTCTGTGACACCAGTTTCAAAGAAAACCTCTGGTTCCCTTCAAAGCAGTAGTCTGCAGCTGCCTGATAAAAGGCCACAACCCAGTACAAGGTAATCATTAGGCAGACATTATTATTATTTTGCTAATTAGTCAAAAATCATTGGATTTCCTGTGGCTTCTTCCTGCTGAGCAATCATTTGATCTTGCTTATGTTGACAAACATGCAAGTCACCAATTGTGCCTCATTTATCATTTGACAAGGACAATGTTTGCTTCTTCTTGTGTGACGAAGAGAAGACTAACAACAAGAAAACAGGCAAGAAGATTCAGAATATCACTGTCCTTCCTTTTTGCTTCGATTGATACAGTGACAAACCCCACCAAATGAACAGGATCTGCAGTGAGCTGTTAGATCCTGGGGGGGAGTGTTAATGCAGAATTCCTACAACGAGCCTCACGTAAAATGGACTGGAAATATTCCCGCTTCAACTGAAATGTGGAGAACTCCATGTTCCCAAAAAGGGCCCCACAGCATTCCCCCTGCAACGCTGTCAAACTGTCAAAATGTGGCTAGATTCAACTGGGAGTGCTCAGGGGAAAAAGAAAATCATTTTATTTTGTAAAATGTAAAGAGTGAGATAAATTTGTACAATTAAAATCCTCCAATATAGTTTGAAAAGCATTTCAAAACTCAGCTCCCTACATAAGGAACATTCTTTCAAAGAATGTACAGGAAAATCTGGCATAAGATTTGTATCTTGTATATATGTATGTTTATTTATAGTTATTGCTAGTGATGGGTATGAAATTGTTTTGGTCTAGATATTTCTCTTTCGGTAAGCTGGTCTTTATGCTGCTCAGACACTGTTAAAAAAACCACCATGTACTCTGCAAAGTAAACTGTCATACCAGTTCCTGAGTATAAAACCAAGCACTGTGTTGTTTCTAAGGGAGTTGCATTATGTTTTTCAACATTCATTCTTGATTTTTGCATACTTGGCAGTTTGGCATGTCACAGCATTATTTTTGTTAATTTGTTTTATGAATTAGTGTGCTGGTTTTGGCTGGGATAGAGTTAATTTTCTTCATAGTAGCTAGAATGAGGCTGTGTTTTGGATTTATGCTGGAAACAGGGTTGATAACACAGGGATGTTTTCGTTATTGCTGAGCAGTGCTCACACAGGGTCAAGGCCTTTTCTGCTCCTCACCCAACCCACCAGTGAGTAGGCTGGGGGTGCACGAGAAGTTGGGAGGGGGGACACAGCTGGGACAGCTGACCCCAACTGACCAAAGGGCTATTCCATACCATATGATGTCATGCTCAGCGAATAAAGCTGGGGGAAGAAGAAGGAAGCGGGGACATTCAGAGTGATGGTGTTTGCCTTCCCAAGTAAACGTTACGTGTGACGGAGCCCTGCTTTCCTGGAGATGGTTGAACACCTGCCTGCCCATGGGAAGGAGTGAATGAATTCCTTGTTTTGCTTTGCTGGCATGTGTGGCTTTTGCTTTACTTATTAAACTGTCTTTATCTCAACCCACGAGTTTTCTCACTTTTACTCTTCCAATTCTCTCCCCCATCCCACTGCAGAGGGGAGTGAGCGAGCGGCTGGGTGGGGCTTAGTTGCCGGCTGAGGTTAAACCACAACAATTAGTATTACCGTCCCCCCAGGACAGAAATAGATAATGGAATGTAGATACAGAAAGAAAAGAATAACAATAAGCATGTGGGAATAAGAAAAAGTAGTTTAAAAGATGCAAAATAATTTATTTTCTGTATCGATCATTTGGAGGAAGACAAACAGACTTACTGAGCTTCCATATATGGAAGCTTCCACTTTAAATAGGTGAGACAAGTTGCTGAATTTATATGACATTGACAGCTGTGTCATCAAGAAAGCCTGGATGACAATCTTTAATGTCTTTATATTGAAGGGGTTTCATTAGCTAGGAAAAATAAGTGAAAACATGAACAGGCAGGGATGTGTGTGAAAAATAATGCATTCTGCCACTTTTATGGAAAAGTAGAAATCTCTCATAATTAAGGTTTGTGCAAAAAATGGATTTAAGTGCACATTCACTATTTGCTCAAACATGTATTTTTCTAGGGAGATAATAGTGATTGCTTGACTCTTTTATTTACACGGTTTAAATTGGCTTTCAGAAATATCGTTTATACGCTGAATGATCTCAGCTACTTTGTGAAATTACTGATGTGTTCTTTTTGTTGAAGCTTAAATATCCTACAGTAACAATCTTACCATCTCTTTGCAGCTTGCTGTACTGCTGCTAAGAATTTAGAAACAGATGTGCCAGTTTTAATTTTAAAGAGACTGTATTTTTTCCTTTGCTTTAATAAATCAATCTTGCATGACAATGTTGACACTTCTTTAAATGGGTCAGGCCAGAGCGTGTCCTTAGTTCACCTCACGCGGCCCGATCGCTGATCACCAATAATTTGATTAGCTGTGCCACAAGAAATTATTTGGTTCAATAGATGTAAACATGACCAGCCGCATCCCAAACACATCAAAGTCAAGAGGACTCTGCCTGCCCTCTGACTTCGCCGGGAGCCAGAGCAGCCTGTCGTGGGACTGTGCCCCCAGCTCAGGACACCCTGTCCCCACTGCCTTCAGCAGATGATTTCTGTCAGATGAAACGGAGCTGGGGCTGAAATTTAAAAGAGCTGTGACTGCTCTCTGATTTTAAGCACCAATACATGAGTCATTGCCAAACAGAATATTTAGGGCTCCGGCTAGACAAACTGCAGAGAAATTATAGCCCTCTGAGCTCTTGCCCGCTGACCAGCCTGCACTGCCAGGATTTCCTTTTTGACTGTTTGAGGTGATGAGTGCTTATTGATTTTAAGGAATTCGGCATTTACAAGGGCATTCCTAACAGTGCTCAGCCATTCAATTCAGGAATGTAAGGATTTTTTTCCTTCAAAATGCATTTATTAAAGAATGCTTTAAACAAAAAAGTGAGGAAGGCTCGCTCAGCAGCTCTGGTTTTTCCCTTCTCAGGCAAGGCCCGGCTTGCAGAAATGATGACAGTTAATTTCCCAGCTTCTCCACTGAGCATGTGTGAGAAAGCAGAGCTGAATGAAACATGCAGACATTATACAGGGATATTTATTGGTAGGCTGGCTTGGTTTATTCTGTCCATCCTTCACACGTTCTGCACATTTACTCCTTGTACAGTGGGCTTTATTGGCACTGCTTGATAAAGCACTTAAGGTCTTTGCTGGTACAGCTGCTCACAGAAACTTAATTTCAGCACTGCATGGGGTAGTATATATGTTCTTTTAAATTTTAAATTTGCTCAGACAAGTATTTGCGTTGGAATGGTTTCCTACGCTCAGCCAGGGCAAAGAAAGAGTATTGTGAGATAGGGCTGAACACCAACAGTTAAGCAATGCATGGCAGATATCAAGTATTCACCATGACATCAGAGACCAAAAAGTTCAGAATTACTTCAGTCTAATAAATTTATGCAAAAGGTTAGTTTAAGTAAATAGCAGTCTGCTTGTAAAGACTTTGCTATCTAATTCTTGGAATAAATTATTCATTTCAGATTATTAGCCTAGATGAGAGAAGGGATAGAGATTGTTTGTTTGTTTCAGGAAAGAAAAAGAAAAAAAAAAAGAAAAACAAGAAAAAAGTGTTAAAGAAAAAAGCACATAAATAAGGACAAAATATAAATAGCTTTTCTGACCCTAACAAAATGAAAGGCTTATAGGCTGTGCGTTACCACGAGATTATTCATTTTTATTTTCCTCCGGGTAATGCCACAATTTCATTGCTACAAAGACACTTAAACTAAAGTGATGACAAAATGCTTATAAGTAAGGACTCAGGTTTGGGAAAATGTACTTGAATGTGCCCCTGTTCTTCTTGGATTTTTATATCTCTTGCTTTGCTGTGAAATTCTGCATTTCTCACTTTTGTTTGTGTTCTAGAACTTTAGGGACTTTTTAAAGATTTCTTATATTTTCATACACAGAGACTTTGGCAGAGGTAGCTCAGAATGTGGAGAACAGTGGAACATCAAGTTCCTAAAACAACATAATTATGCATCTTAAATATGACTGAGTTTAAGAACGCCAGAAGGACATGAAAGCTCTGTTCCTATCTTGCCTGACAAGGAATAAAATTAATAGCTTGGATGAATGCAGTATAGCCACAAAGGACAATCAGAGTAAATCTATAATGGGCTAAAATTCAGTGAAAGCAATAAAGGGGTCACAGTGGTTAGAAGGAAATGAGAAATAACTTGAATTCCTTTTTTAGGAAAAAAAAAATCTATAATAATATTTTTTCTTAAAAAGATGTATGTTTACTTTTGTAGTACTCTGATATTACTGTAGCTGTTATATTGTCCTTCCTTACATTACAATGACATACATTACAAGTATGCCATTGCAAACAAAAGGAAATTATTTTATCTATTTATCCTCATCTGCAAGAACAGTTTAAATAGAAATACAAGTAAGGTACTGGCAGGTGGGAATACCAAAGGACACGGTATTTACCATAGGTGGATCTTTATTCTCCACATACCATTTGTTTCACACCCGGTATCAAGGCAGGGGATACTTGGGAGGTCTGAGAGCTTCGAGTGCCACATTTGGTTCCTGAAGCAGGACGCAGCTGCTGCTGGAGCTCTTGAAGCCAGTCAACCCTCTGCAACTGAGTTCAACGTCAAAACTGCACCTATCAACACCCCCAGAGAAATCCCAGCCCTGCACCCCAAGGGAGTTTTGTGAAGGGCTTTGCTGAGCCTGATTTCCCACGCGTATCCCCAGCCTGTATCGCAGGGGCACAGCCATGGGTACCTCAGCTTGTGTGCACCTTCCTCGTCCCCATGGCCCTGTCCGCACATCTTGAGCGTGTCTGACCCCAGTTACCCTCGCTGGGCCTGATTCTGACCCCACCCATGGGCCAACATCCCATCCCAGCCTCAGCTCATCCCCAGGGAGGTGCCCGATGCCCGGGGCTGGGGCTGCCCCAGTGCTCCTGGCTGTGCTGGGACGGGGCGGGATGGGACGGGATGGGACGGGCTGCCAGAGCCTGCCCTGCTGCCCTGGGGGGTCCCTGCCACTCCCCAGGGAGCCCCCAGTGCCCTGACACACTCGGGTTGTACTAAAAATAAAGCCGAGGTGTGCAAATGTCAGCTGAAGAGACAACCAGGCTGTGCATGAAGAGGTAACCCGGACACTACCAATGCTCTTGGGGCAGCTGGATCTGCGAGCGCCTATAATGTGAAATGTAGCCTTCACTGAGTTGGACGCTGGGCTGCCCCTCTGATCAGGCTGAGGTTAACTATCCTCCCTCAGTCTCGGAGGCAGCCGGTGCAGAGAAGCCCTTGTAGTGGTCCGCCTCCATTTCCCAGGCTCCCTCACTGCCGCACCCTGCCTCCCCACCTCTGCCATCAAACAACGTGCGGGGGAGGCAGAGCAGGCCCTGAACCCGGGCAGGGAGAGCAGGCGGCCGCCGGACACCTCCCGCTCCCCAGCAGTACCTGAGCCGCCCCAGCCAGGGCCAAGCGTGCACCGGTGATACGTGGTTTAGGCAGCGGATGGGCGTAAATCCCGACGGATGTGTCACACTTATGCAATCACACATCGGAAGAACACCTGCAGCAAGACGGCGTAGCAAAATCCCAATGCTGACTGTTAGCTTTTTATCTCTATTTAAATGAGACACCGCACTCGTACTATGAAATGTATTTCTACAGGAAAAAAGTGGTTGTCAGAGACAAGAATTTACCACCTTGTGGAAGTCCATGAGCTGGATGAAATACAACCTATGTCCCTTCCTCTAGTGCTTTCTCCTTTGATTTCTTACCAGAAGCCCAGGACTAGAGAGTTTAACAGAAACGTGACATATTACACATTACACACTGGTCAGAAAGGACCAAAGCTTCAGCAATAGGCACACAAATGTATTCAGGCACAGTGTACACAAATGTATATTTATTTATGTCTTGCATAGAAGAGGGGCATTGTTAATTAAACAGCAGATAAGTCGCTAAAAATTTTATTCATAGCTTGTTTGTTTTTAATGTCTCAAAGGGGAGCCAGTGGTAGATGTGGCCTTTAAACTGTGCAGCTGAACTTTATACTGTTCTTAAGGCAGTCATGCTGCAGTGAAACAGCAGAGTGCCTGAAACATCTCCAGAGCAAGTGAGCTGCCATCACTGGCCCAGCTGATCACTGTAGTCGCTTCATGTTGCATAAAGGATTGGTGTTGAGGCATATAGATGAGATGATTATCATTGTTTTTTTTCTGGCATACCCTCTTTAATAATTCAGAAATAAAAGTTTGAAAATTATCCTGTTTCTGTGTTAACAGTGTTATCCAGCCAGTCAATACTCTGCATTTATTAAATCACTTCCTACATTGCAGAAGTAACTGCGGCTGCCTTAATTTTGATATGAAGTGTCTGCACCAAAGCCGGATCAGCTATAAACAGCAATAACATGTCTTGTCAGTGTGAAGAGAACAGTGGTTTCCTCATAAACTTGGATTTACCCTATAATGACCTGGGAGAAGCCAAGATAATAAACGACAAATGTGGCTTAGTTCAATGGGATTATACACAGAGAGGTGAGCAAAGAATCTATGGCAATTTGACTGGCACTAGAAATAGGATCTCTTAGTTCCATACTTGCATGTGGATTGACTTTTGGCCATATCCTTTCAGTAGACAAAGGGGAATAAGAACAAATCTGGCTCTACATAGTACAGATCTTCAACACAAAATAATATACAAAATATCTGAATAATATGAAAATAAAAGCAGGTGCTTCTTGCTCTAGATATTTTTCTCATCATTCACCAATGTCAGTGAAGAACAGTCAGGGACCCAGGTAAGTCATGCCCTTGGGTTTTTGTTTATAAGTTTTCCTGGTTTGCATTTAGCTTTCTATTCTCACAAATAAAGGAACAGTAATGTCTGTGGAACGAGACCCTATAGGAACAAAGAACTGGAAATGACCTCATGGGTCATAACTCCAATTTACCTTATTAGCACATCAACTATCATGCAAGAGGTTTGGAAGGGGTCATGGAGTGGCTGCTGTTCTCACCACAGAACAGCTCCAAGCCATTTACTTCTGATCTGTAGAATATGCTACAGGAAGACAGCAAAAGACACTGAGAATTTTGCCAGTGTCCCAAATCCCTGCAATAATAGAGGATGTTGATGGATAAAGTTCTCAGGGGCTGAATCCTCACTCATTTTATAATGTGAATAAAACACACCATGGTGGTTTCTGTAAATCTAAATAAGGAGAAAATAGTCCCTCTTAAATCAATCACGAGATTTGGCTCAACAACGATCAAGATGTACCAGTAAGCTTCCTAACAGAATTTAGCATCACTATGAGCACCACTGCAACCTGCTATATCCTGAATCCAACTCTGGCCAACTTCTAATGCATCAGAAAAGGATGGAGAAACCCCGAAGCTTAATTATGCATTTGCGTAGAACTGTCCCTTCCTGGGTCCAACGCACATTCAGTGGAAGTCCTGAAGCTTGGCATTACTACAATCCAAGTACAGTGAAAGTGAGCCTGTCACCTTTCACCTTTGATAGTCAAAAATATTGGAAAGCCAATGATTCATACCACAAACTTTATTTGCTGTTGTCAAGAATTTGCCTGCATAGCTATATAATTTATTTCATAAACTTTCCAAAATATATCTTAAAACAATTTACATTTCTTGCCTGGGGTATGCTATTTGGAAGACCACTAGAATCTTTTTTTCCCTTCTAATCTAAAGTTATTAATGATAAATGAGTATTCAGTCAGATCTTTGAATCATGCTTTTCAAGCAGAAATTGGTCTTTTTGGAAACACTGAGATAAGACTATAAATTAGACTTGTTAAAGAGAAAATCTACGCTGGAAAGCTATAAGTCTATTGTTAAAAGCAGACAGACAGGTTTTCCAAGTCCACCAAGAGAATTACACAACTGTTTTCTACCAAGAAGCTGTGGGATTTGAGTACTTTTTTTATGCTCTGAAAACTCTGAAAATTTTCTACATCCCTCTAAGGATGTACCTCCTCTTCACCACCCCTCTGAGGAATCTCATATACATAGAGAAGGGGAGAGGTAAGGAAAAATCCACAGAAGTTTCCACAAGGGGAAATGCTTTGGGAAAGCGGTGCAATTACCTGTCACCGTCTTCTGGTCCTGTTTTTGAATTCTGAAAGAACTTGCTATACTCTTTACTCTTTCTATGTCATGTAAATAGGTCACGAGCCTCTTGTGCCTGACTTTGGCATAAACTGCAGAGGGAGGTCAAGTAGTCTGAGCTTTGAGATTTGGCCCTGACTCATTAACTTGAAGGAGGTCATCTGGGTGTCAGTTAGGCTGCCTCTCTGCTTAAAACTGGTCCAGAGTCCAATTCCTAATGGACCAGGATGTCTCATCCTGATGATTCTGGTTGTCTCCAGTTTCTCTTTGGATTAATCTTATATGACCACAAGACCACACACTAAAAAAGCTTCTAAGGACATGCCAGAAGCACAGAAGGAGACAGGCATATCTATAAAAGGTGATTCACATGGAGGTCATGACCACACTGGGGCAATTAGCAGTAGCCACTTACACGATCTCTTACTACAAGCTGGTTTGTGAGCTATTGGTACTACCTCACCAGGTCGTCCTACTGGGAGTTTCCCCGGAGCTGATTTGCAAAATGGGTCTTTCTACAGGGCATTCACCTACACCACACGTTAGCTCAGAGGCTGACCCAGCTGAAAGGACCTTTACTGTGACACAGCCTCAAATGTCCTATGACAATTGCCTTAAAATAAGAAACTGGGTCATTCCTGCAGTCATATTCATACGAGCAATTCTTATGCAGAGATAGTGTCGTTACAGGAATGGACTATATTCACAAGTAAGTGTTTGAAACTCTCTCCCCAGGAGAGTAGGCGCATCACTTCAGCTTCTCTTTTCTTCTCCCAGGGCCTCTGTTTGGTGTAACACACATATATACTGAACTGTAAAGCCCACCTTTCACGTGGTCTATTCAGTTTTCCAATTGACTTAAAAGAAAGGTCTTATTAAAGACACTGTAAGAGGTTTGAACTCTGTCGGGAATGTCCCCTGTGAGTTCAATTCATATTACTTTGCCCACTAGGCTCATTACAAAAAGTAAGTTGAAACCTACAGCTTTCTGAATTCACCTGAGAAGCTAAGATTGGAGCATAATAAAGAAGGGCAGTGCGGTTCTCTTGATAGGCCCAGGTACAGCTCTGTTAATGTCCTCAGGAGCTATTGTGCCCATAGATAGAAGGAAGAATTTTCAAATGTAGTGCCTAAAATTCAGGTGTCTGTATCTCTGCCAACTTTAAATACTACATTAAACATAGCTTTATGTGTCATGTGTCTAAATTTAGATACCCTAGTTTTAAAGATGAACTTATAAAGAGGACAATACATATCTAAGGGAAGACAAAAATGCTCTCTTAGAGTACTTTTGACTTCTTAAAAATACTTTTTAAAGCATTATGAAAGGCCATGGAAGTATTCTTCCTACCTGCATATGAATAAGAATATGGTAAGAACAGCATAATCAGAATTTAAGGGGGTGATCTTTATTTTCTTCTTAGGCCAATTTATCAGAAGTAGCTTCTTGATTTACATAATATCACAAATAGCACTTCTTGGGCTATTCACATTAGAGAACAGGATAACCAGCAAATAGCTCCAATTACTATCCTCACAAAATAAAACAGCATGCAGGCAGTAGTTTAAGATTCACCACAGCTTTGCATGTTATGTGTTCACTCTCACCTGTCCAAAGAAGATGGAAACTGCTACCAAATCAGAACAGTGGTACTTTACACTTTTTTTAATGGCTGAATATGTCTCATAAATACTCAGTTAAATAGTGGATAATTAGGCTCCGTTGTTTTAATTCAGCATAACCAGTGCTGTTATATCACTTCAGTATAACTGGTCAACTGGTTTTGAATCAATGCAGAGTCACTGCAATTGCAGATTTTGCAATTGCACTCATTTGCAAAAAATGCAAATGAGAAAGCAGTCCCATCATGTGGAGCCAATTCAGAGTATTTTGATTATTATAAGCAGAGTAAATTAGATAGAAATGTTAAGAAGTGTGAGACTTATCAGGGAACAAAATCAAATCAAACAAATCAAATACAGGTCCATCCCTCCATCTATGGGTGTGTGTCTGGAGAGGAGTGTTGAAAACTCTATTTTTTATATTTCTGTCTCTTAAAAGGAAAGCACGAGACAAATACTGATCTCATCCATATTCTCACTTCTTTACTGACTTGTTCAAACTCTTCTGCCAAGTTTGCCAATAAAAAGCTGACATGCAAGACAAAACTTTAAGAAAATCAATGGCAAATAATTGCCCAAGCCACAAGAAAGAATAAACTTGCCCAGTGCATTACGTTCCACCAACACTGTGGAGAGTTGTAAACCTAAAAGCCAGGGGAACTAAACAGCTCTTATTGTGCATAATATACTTTATATACCAGCAGGCAGCACAAATCATTTTTTCACTGCAGTTCAATAGCTAGTCATTCCTTCTCTTCTATATTCAATTCTGCACCAGAACCATGACTTAAATGCTATGCTGCTGTCATTTAGTTGGCTATCCTTTCCTGGACTGCCAAAGGGGATGCTTACAAATGAAGCTATTGTCCCAGTAAGCAAGCATCTCCTGGTGGGACAGTATATGATGATACATTTTTAAGGACATGGCTGCAGCATAAAATACGCTGTATTTTACATCAGACATTGTCACACATGGATGTGTTTCGTTTTCATCACTTTTAAGATGAAAGTATTGTTGGAGATGCAAGGTGTACCTTGCAATGTAACACTCTAGGTTTATGGATAATATCAACCATAAATTACAAGGGATCCAGATAACCTAATTTCATTAAGGCAAGTCTAAAGGTATCCTGAATATTGATGGAGTTTATTTATTTGAGTATACTTGCCCTAAAAACCTGGATTTCTTTTAATTCTATTTCAGGCAAGCTTTAAAAATTCCTCATCCACAGCTAAAAGTCTTCCAATATTTGAGGACAAGCAAAAAGCTATGGCTTGACACGTGTGCATGGTTTAACTGGTATTTCAGGTACAAGTCTAACACATGTGCTAACTTATTCTCAAAGAAAAATGTTGAACTCTCCACAAAGGATAAAGACTCCCTTGAAAGTCAATATTTCTTTCAAAGAATGTTGGTTCCAAACATGAAAGCAAGGCCCAGGCACCCTGCCCCCATCTTCTTGGGATCCACAGAATCACCAAGAGTGGTCTAGGTTCCACGAATAACAACCCCTCCTCATAGTCTTAAAAGCAATTTTACTGAAAGACGCTTTGGTAAAGAATACTCAACAATTAAAAAAAACCTATTGTCCAGGTCTTTTTAAACTGGGAAACAAGGGCTGATCGATCTATTCAAGTAAAACAGATCATTATGTACAAACACAGAGGATAGCCAACGTTGTATATTCAGCCAGTGCTGAAGAGGCATATCATACCACAGATTATGCTGCAAGAGTCCCATGGTATTAGAGACAATTCAGCTCCTGTAAGTCAGCAAATATAGCACTTTTCCCCCCTTTGGGTTAGACATAAGGCAGTCTCTTACACTGATGCTAAATTTCCTTTTCTTGTAGAATGTTTTTCTGAATCATGAGGCACACCTACTGCAACTTTCAAACCACGCCTTTAAGTGCAATGCATTTTCTTCTTAGGCCAGCTATTATAGCAGACATACAGTAGTGATGTTCTGATTCTTGTCTTATTGCCTTATAAAACTAGATTAAAATATTTGTGCTAGTAAAACGGTCTTTTATTCTTCAGAATCTAACCTTGGCTCTTGCAAATAGACTGCTCACTTTAGATAGTCTGATGTTTATTTTCTCATCTAGAAGCACATGACATGTACAGGTTTCACCCGCCAGAGGTGATGAATAACCGTTAGTGGGTTATGTTACGCAGCACATAACACTTACCAGGAAGAGGCCAATGCCTAAAACTAAGTGCTGGTGGACCAAACTGCTGCTGAAAGGCACAGAGGGAAAGGGGAAAACTCTGTTGTGCAGGAAAAGAGTCATCAGTACACAACAGGTACCAGGTCAAGCCTCCAGGAGACTTAGTACCAGACTATAGGTGGGGAACAACCTAAAACATACACACATTCATTTCTTTACGTTCTCCAAGGCATATATTGTAAGCATAGTGTTATATGGAGGAGCAGAAAATTTAGAGCTTGCAATTTGTTACTGGAAACAGAAGCAACATTAGGAACACCACTATGTGCAGTAACTCTAACCATGACAACATCTGGAAACTTCTAGACGTACATCTTCTAGTTCAATTTCTATTCATCTTTCAGGTTGACTTTGTGGCTCAGTCTTTTCTGACTAATGATTTCTTGTGGTCCTCTCTGCCAACTACGTGGAAAGACTACCTGAGATCTGTTAAGGCACTGATTTCATTCTTGACTATTTTCCTATTGCTTTATGGTGCTGAAAACTATACTGATAATAATCTCTGTCTTTCTCTATTTCCACACTGTCTGCCTGGCAAAAATTTCTTAACAATGTGTTCAGTTAAGATTATGGAAGCAAAGATTTTCTCTGCATCAACAAGTGGAGAAAATATTTTGTGATTATCTGCTACATATTTGCTACCCTTTGGTTAAATCACTAGCTGTATCTCTGAATTCTCATGAGAATATCAAAGAATTTAATAATGCAGCTACATGTGGGTTATAAAAGCCAAAATTTTCTTTCAATAAGTGTTGAAATAAGTTTCATCAGTTCTTCCAGTTACTTTCCAAACTTCTTAGCCATGTTCCCCACAAATAACATTCAGCAAGTATCCACACACCACAAGTTTAGAGAGACCCTGGCCTATTCATGCTAATGGTCCAGGACAATTGTGATAAAGACATACATCCATTTGGTTAAGCATGAAATAAGACAAGAAAGGAAGAAATTTTTGAAAAGACAACCTGTTTTTAATAATGAGTTTTCAGAATCAAATAGCAGCATATGAACACTCTTACTGACATTTTAGTTCAACATCTCAAATACAACAGACCAAAGACATAATTTATTAACAGTTGTCAGTCTGGCACTGACTGGGGTCCAACTTCTACTACAGTGTGCTCTGATTTTTTTGTTTATTCTTTCAGCTTATTTTGACTTCTTAGAAGAGCTTCGTCATTTGCTAGTACACTAGTTCAATTCCAGACTTACTCCTGATTGCATATTAAATAAACTACATACACAATTCAAAAATGTCTTTAAAATATTACTGTAACAAGAAAACAATAGGTAGAAATAAGTAAACTTAGGCAAAGCTTAACTCTTGTGCTTTAGCTTCCTTTCTCTTACAAGGATCAGTGTTTTTGTCAGACTTCCCATTGTGTCCAGCTAGATTCAGTTTTGCACTTGCACTCAAATTATTTGTGGGTAATGTTTCTCCTCACATGTTTCAAGATGTTTCACCTTGATTTTGTGGCAACCTATAGGTCTTTAAAAAATAACTGACAGTGGGATGTTACTGGTTCTTTTTCCTACTGAAATTAAACTTTAAACATTATCTCAAACAGAATAGTAGGATTATAAAGTTAAATGAGAATAGAGATGACAATCCTGAATTAGATAAGAATTGAGACCACTTATTAACTCACTCTCCTAGGCAAGCAGAAAAGATCAGGCAATCTCTCATGGGGGTTCAGAGCCTGGCCAGGCTTCACCATGATATCTCAATATCTAACCATAGGTGTGGAAGACCTAAAGGACTTCAGAGTTTCTAAAGATTCTCCTTCAGACTGAAAAAAACACTTTTTCTCCATTTTCATCAGGAATCAAAGGGGAAGGATTAAAGATACAGCTCAAAACTAAGCAGCAAAGAGAAATATTGGACACAAAAAGGATAACATTTCTTTCCTTCAGAAACCACATTTTTTGAACATTAGAGGGTGTTGGAAGTTAGGTTCCTAAGTCCCAAATTTGCCTTGTTACAAATTTACTGGTCAAGCAGTTCTCAGAGATCCTAGCAGTGTCATGGGTTCTTATACATAAGCAGCAAAGAATAATAAAGCCAAGTGCAGATGAGATAAGCATGAGTCATAAATTCTGGATTTGCCACTGTGGTGGCATATTGCTTTTATGACTGAGATCCAGGTTATTTTAAGCCAGGTCACTTCAATTTAGTTTGCAGAAGAAAGACAGTGAAACAGATTCTTAACCTATTTTTCTATACTGATAGATGAAACGGCTTTGAATCAACAAGTTTAGGATACTTTGATTTTATTTATTTTCATTTTACAGGGAGGGAGTAAAGAACATCACCATTGATACAGAGGGAGGTGGATCAATACAAAAGAGTAGGCCAGGTCCATTAAATGCTTGAGGTTCGAATATCTATGCTTGAAATATCAAGGAGCACCACAAGAGTGAATGATACAATGAACATATCAATTAAAATGCTTTGGTTTTATCAAGTGCTGGCAAGACATTAGTACTCTTTTCATTCTTTCACTATGCATGCTTGATTTGTGTTATCTTTTTTACTGGGTGTACCTTGTATTTGTTTTTTAATGAGAGATCTTAAGAAATACTCATGAAAACCAAGTAGCATGAAAGCATCTCTCTGTACTCCAGAGAACGCAGGCTCAGTACACTATGAAGGCCCCCTCACAAGGCTGTTAACTAAGAACATTTTTTGGCTGGAGGGAGTAAAATACTTGAGTAAAACTACCCCAAACTTTTGTATAATGGCCCAACCTGTGCACACTAAGACTATGTTATCTACTGATGTACAGAGAAACTAGGGGACACCTGGACTAGTTAGTCTTGCTAAAGCCCATTGGTCTTGGTCATCAACCCTTTCTTTCAATGAAAAGCTCCAGGTCATCAAAACTCCTCCTTAGTGACCTACTGCATAGTGTAGTGTATTGTTGCCTCTGAGATAACTATTGCTCTCTTTCTGCAGTTCTTTTCCCAACTTGGGAAACTTCAACATTTACCTGCTTTAATGCGACATATTTTCCCCATCCTCCATCAAAAATATGATGTTCACAAATATACTTGGATAGCAATTCATTGAATGTTACATCACTATGAATATACCAGATTTAGAAAGTCATTATAGAGGGAGTTCCCAGTGTGGTGATACAGCACATTGTGAGTGATACAAGTAAAAAAGTTTCTATTTTAGTACTCAATAAAAATCAGACATCAGGTCAATGAAGTCACACTCTGCCTAACTCAGGCAATACCAAGGATATGCATATGTCCAAGTCTCCGTGCTCAGCTGTCCATTCATTTTTTTGTATGTACACAGTGCATTTAAGTCAATGGTGGTTGTACACCCTCAGGAAGTAAGCCCTCCTAAAGTTTGAACAAATCACAAGACTGCAGTCAAAATTCCTGTCTATGAGCTAAAAAGCAGATCTCTGTTGCTAGTGGAACAAGCACAGGCTATGCATTAGGAATCTGCACTGCAGATAAAGGATCTGCAGTATAGATGGAAGAGGAAATGCTGTCCTCATTAGTTCTATATATCATTTATTTAAAAACGTAAACACACTACATACTTTCACCTGATAGAGGCTTTGGAACTGAGATTTCAGTCTGATGAGTACACAGCTATAAAGATACGTCCTAGTAAACATGGTTTTCAGGTAAGATTTTTATCATCATTGCCTTTTAATGGCACATCACATAAAAAGAATATTGGATTTTAGATTTATCTCAAATTTCACATCAATATTGCAAATGAAGTCTGGTTTGAATACACTGGAAACATTTACTTCTAACAGAACAGAGGGATTCAATGATACATATATGTATGTATATAGAGAGAAATATATGCATATGTGTGTAAACACACACACAAACATTTTGGAAATTCCACTCATATGGAAAGATTTTTAAAGTGTTTCTCTCTGATACACTGTCGTTTGACAAGCCAGTGTGTACTTCCGTATTTTCACAGGACAAATGCACTGCCATAAAGTATAGAGATTGTACACCTATTAGAGATATTAAGAGGTGGAAACGATCTCAGCCGTCCAGTCCATCTGCCAGATGATACAAGATTATTGCCTGTATCACATTTTCTCTTGTTTCTCTAAGTCTAGCTAAATATCCTTCCACCACATGCTACAGGTTATTACACTCCCTAATGTGCGTCACTCATTTTTCCATTACAGCCAGAAGTTTCCCTCTCTTTAAGTCATCTTCATCTCCCACTTTATTCCTTTGTGCTACCAGGTCTCCTCCTGTCTTTACTGACAGAGAGGCTGTGTCCTTTTTTTTTTCCCCCCTCATCCCTGCACCAGCTACCCTTTCTCTATGGCATCATTCATGACTTTCTTGGATTCACTTTAAAGTCTTTTATAGCCTGTGCCCTGGCCACCCTGTCCTTTCTCATTCAATAAAAATGGATACACTGCTTCTTCCAATCAACATATGGTGATGGTCTTCAGCACCAAACTACTACATTTTTCAAGGGTTTTTGTGCTTTCTGTCTTCCCTGATTCTCCCTCTTTTTAACTCACTTGGTATGTGCTTCCCACAAATAGCAGAAAATCATCATAATTTCCCTCCTTTAAGCACTCTTTTACTACCACACTTTAAAAAAAGGAGCTGGGAGATGGGCTGTGGGTGACTGATATCATTGCCTAGTGTGCCATTACTGTCTTTATTATCCTCTGTCCTCGTGTCCCTCTCCCTCCCACCCCTTTTTGGCAACCTATGGCCCCTGTTATCTGTTAGCCATTAAGCATTTTGGGGCAAGGTCAAACTTGTTGTTGTTTCCCTCATTGGTTTCCTGGTCTGCAACCAAGACTCCTAGGCACTATGACAGTACAAAATAGAAACACTAATTATTAATATTTATTGCCCTTATATATTTGGACACTTATTCATGAGTTCAAGTCACGCTTACCGTGGATTGTATACAAGACAAAGTGTCTCATCCCATTGATATCACTAGCATAATTCTACTTGTCCTAAATTATAACTTTCATACCTAATCTAATGAGGTAAAACTTCTTTAGTTATCTTCTTTTACTTTTGTTGCCCTTCTATCCATTCCTCTAGACCCTTTGAGGCAAATTGCCAATTCCTTGTGGTTCCATATTAACATACGGCCAGTCTTCTAACCTGAGCATCCCTTTGCTTAGCTAGAGAAAACCAAGGAGATAAAATATTATAAAGAAATTATCAGTAGTTTGTTGCAACAGGAAACCTTCTCTCCTCCCAGCCTGAAAGGAAATCTCATGAGAGGCATTAATAGCAGCACCGCTGCTTCCCTCAGAGAAGCTGGCAGTGACCAGTGTAGTGACAGATGTAAGAGGACATTTTTTATTAGGGCAGGGAAAATTTCATGATAGAAACTCCAGCTGGATTAGCAGTGTAGGTGCCACTTGGACTTCCCACAAATACGCAGTTTAAGTCCCATCACATCAGTTTACGCCATTCAGCTTTGAAGCTGATGGATCAAATAACCATCTTTCATTCAGGTTAAATATAATTAAACTTATTCCATGAACTAAGATATCTGAACTTCCCAAGCTCATCACTCATGCAAGGAATTGCATTTGAGGAGTGCAGAGTAACATGGGAGTCAGATTTGAGGAAGGTTATATGGGTATGTGAAATAGAGGGAAAGTTGGAGAGATGGACAACCATTAAGAAAGTTTGTGTAAAATCAGCAAGGGATGTTACCCATAGCATGGCCTTGATTGGAAAGACTTGAAAAAAGCCTTGGGAGAGAGTGCTTTTGGGCAGAGTGCTGGGAAGAGAAAGTCTTGAATCACAGGGAAATTTTCTCCAATTGTTATTTCTCCCATGTTCAGAAAACCAAAGCTTCATACACGGTACCATGTGGCATAGAGATAACATAAGTAGAATAACTGAGTTGGCATGAAGCTCTGTCTGGGCAATATAACTTCCCTGAGACTAACAGGATCACATTAAAACAGAACTAACTTCTTCTTTTCTTTTTTTTTTCTTTTAATGAAAGACACAGTGCACGTCACACGCAGCATTGGCCATCCCCTGAGGATGTTGTGAGTGACAATACTATGTCATATTACATGCTTTTACAGTGCCTAGCACAACGTGGCCCTCATCCCTGAAGGAGGCTTCTACATACTACCTAAGGACAAATAAATTATAATAAATACATGTAAATAAAAAGTAATTTAACAGTAGTCGAGACACATTGTTGTGCTTTCTCCATCTTAAAGACACTTACTAAAAAGTACTTTGAACCATTTTCAGGTTTTTATTTCTTCCTTTCCTTATAAACAATATCAAAGGGACATGACAGGAGATGCTGCTTAGGTTATCATGCCATATTTCCTATGATGGCACGGGAATGTCTTCTTTTCCTGCCCTTCTGCAGCCTGTGGCAGGGTGGTTTGTAGTGCTCAGCAGGAAGGGCAAAAAGCTCTGTGGATATTACTTTCCTTTTTTTTAATTTTACAGTGCATATTGTCTCATGCTCACTTGTCTAAGGATGCAATATGCAGAGCCACTATATCATAGTTTCAATATGACACGTTGCGAACCTTCTGGCTTCTAGTCCAGGAGCCAAATGGCATTGTGTATTCCCTCCTTTTGGCCTCATTTTCATGTTCCCCCTTTGCACTTGGGCTGACAAGAGGAGCATATGAAGCTTTTTCTCGCTGCTGCATCTTGACCTTGACCTTACAGCTTTAGAAAAGGCTACTTGCACGCGCAGGGCAGCTATTGTCCGCAGCCAAGTCCCGCTTTCTTTTGACATTAAGAGAGTAAAAGGCCATGTGATATAGTTCCTTCTCAGCCCCAACATTTCTGGTCTGCTTTCTCCTTTGCAAATATTTTTGTACTGACTTTTTTTCCTCAGGTCAGGCTTACAGCATCTTTCTTTCTTTTTTTTTCTCTCTGTTGTTCCTATCACCCTCTCCTTTCCCTACACACACGCACGCGCGCGCGCACACGCAGACACACACGCGCACACACACACACACAGAGGAAAATCTATATGTGTCAGACATTCAGCAAGGGAAAGACAAAGGCACTGAGTTAATTACCCATCATTTACTGCTGCTGAGAAGACCAGATGGTAGCAGGCGATATGTAAATGGCAAGGGGCAGTGAATTATTCGATTTTTTTAGATTAATCGTCGATGACAAAGGAAGTGATTACAAGCTGTGACATTTATACAAATGTATAAAGTACATAATGCTAGAAAAAAAGAACTTAATATTATTATGAGGATGTCAGGGATGTGAACACCATTGTCATAATACAAAGCAACACATTTTGTGAGATCCAAGGATCTGCTTTTCTTTCATTTCCAAACTTTAGTAAGTCCTAGCCTCTGGAAATACATATTTCCCAAAATGAATCCATTCCTGACAATCATGAAAAAAAAAGGTTTGGGTGTTTTTGCATATTTCCCACAATGCAGAACATTGCTTAGTCTGAACAGTAGAGCTTTCGAGGGATGAAGCTGATGTCGAATCAGTGTGTAGGACTGTAAAATAGAAAAAGGTGCTAATAAAATACATAGACAGGAAATGGAAAATAAAACGAAAGGTGATGTTTAAACTGACAGGCCCTCTGTGAGGACAGGAGGGCAAAAAGTGAGGTGGAAATGAAGACAGAAGAGAGTACTGTTTGTTTACTGCTTGTCTGAAAAATAATTGTTTTAGAGACTTTGAAGGTCAGAATGACATAATTTCCAGGCCCGGCCTTGCTGTTGTTACACAAACACCCAACCTGCTCATCCTCAAGGTAGTCTACTGTATTTTCTGCTGCATAAATAATTAATTGGTACATGAGGAAAACAGATGCTTTCTTTTGCAGATCATAGAAACCGCTCCATCATCAAAATGTCTTCAATCACCTAATTATTAAATCTATACAGTGCTAATAATACAGATGGGAGAAGAAGCCAGTGAGCCGCAAATTTTGTTCCCTGTGAAGCATCCCAATCTACTGTATTTCTTGTTTCACATCTTGCAGTGAGCTACTCTCTGCAACATCAGCAAGGGAAATAGAGGGGAGAGTTTGGGGGCAAGCTTATTTATCCTCCTCAGAAATACTTTCCAATCAAGCAAGGCAAAACATCACCAAAATTACTGTGAAACACTCCACTGTTATGCATGCTTTGTTGATTACAGAGGGGTGAGGGAGGGACAGAATAACATTATATTAGTCAGCAGCACTGGGTAGTATGTTTAAACCTAGCAATCCATTTTGTATGAATATTTTTTCAGGAATAAAGTGCTGGCTGAACCAATCTGCCCTGAAGAAAGAGAAGGATAAAATGCTGTAGCACACCAGTACTTCCAGTGTGGTATTATTAGAAGCCAGACACTCAAGATAAGCACCATCAGCTAAGCTATTGGTTTCTAAGGTTTTTCTCTTTTTTTCCTTCTAGATAATGTTACCTTCACGAGATGCAATTAATGCAGTAATATAGTTTCCACTCTCTTCAGAGGTGCACATGCAAGGTTGCTTAGTATATTTGTCTTTCTCTAGACAAACATAGCATGGATCCCAGAATAAAAACGCATGTGCAGTTATTGAAAGAATCGAGCTGCATCCATTTCTCCTGACGGCGGAGACTAAACTGAAAGTCTCCCAAATCAGTTCACATTGTACATAACATCATGCTATCTACTTATTTCCTTGGGAGAGGGGGCTATGAGTTAAAGTTGTAACCTGGGAATGGGGAAAGGCACTCATTTCTCTCTTACAAGGCTAGAAAGCAGAACAAGATTCTCCCTTCCTGAAAATTAAAGAGAAGGAAAACATCCTTCCTATAGAGGAATAATGAATGGGACATGACTTTGTAAAAATATCTAGGTAAGTGTCAATGGCTGTATTTCTTAGCCCTCCCTAGACAAGATGAAAAGGTACTAGTGAGAAACCCTCTCTCCCTCCTCCCCCACCTTTTTTTTTTGTTTGTTTAAACAAAGGATGGATGATTTACGACATGGGCATAAGCATATACAGCTTTCTTGTACCTATAGATTCATATTTATGAGATTTTTTTTAAAACGTCATAGGTAGACCATACATTACTGCAGTCTGTCCATTATTAACGTGTTAATGCATTCCAAAGGCCAAAAAGCAACATCAACAGGGAAACATATGTTTTTATTTTGGAGAAAATGGCTGAATCTGAATCCACGCCATATCTAGACATCTATTTATACACATTCCTGCAACACAACAAATTCATGAGGGAAGAGAAAATAAAATATCCATACATTTCTACAGCTTTCCACTACTTTGGAGGTATTTATTTATGAAAACCACAGGTAGTCATTATTTATAGTCCTGATCTTTTTGTTCTTTTATTTTTTTACTAAAACAAAGATGAAATTGGAATTGATTTTTGGAGGGACATTTGTACTGAAAGCAGGATCATTTTATATGTTCCCAAGTTGAAGTCTGTATTCATTACCAGGAAAAAATGTAAAACCAGCAAGCTAAAGTATTTTCATTTGTGGCCCATATTTATTTTATAGGAAGCCTGTCACTGCACCGTTGCATAAAAATGGAATTTGAACTATGCTTGCACAATAAAATGAACTTCAATGCACTCTATTCATACACATTGAAATTATATGCTGGATATATTTTTCTTATGTATGTATGTAAACACATATTTATGTAGAGAGGGTTTTTTGCTTGGTTAGCTATATAGTTTCTATCTTAAGAAGTCAAGCACACCTGAAAATCACAGTCTTCCATTAAGATGATATGCATATAAAATTTATATGCAAATATGTATGTTAGCCATCGTGCATGTATAAGCATGTTTGTTAGTACTGTTTTCACTTTTTTCAGTTCTGTGCTGCCCACATTAAAATAACTGTGAATTTCATTTGCTGTGCATTATAGAACATATACACTGCAGTGTAGCTAACCTGTGAAAACATGAATATGCTATGAGACTAGCATCTTTCCAGTCATTGAGAAATGGATAACAAAAATTATAAAGTAGAATAGGAAGGCCTATTGTGGCAACGAAGAGGTGAGTCAGGGCATCAAGACATTGTTTAGTGAGAGAGGTCAGGCACTGGGTAGCAGCCAAACCCCCCAAAAAGCCTTTAGGTTATTTTTCAGTTTACTGTATGGCCTCCTACAGCTGAACCAATAATACGTTCAGTCTTAAGTGGGATATAATAAAAAACCTAGCTAGCTAGGAAAGCTAATATTTTCCTTTAAGTCACTTTCATGTTTATTACCATGAATTTTCATTTTTTCATTAACATGCACATCTATCTTTGTGTGTTATGCTTAAAAACATACATCATAAGAGCAAACATGACTAAAAAAATATTTGGTGAAGCATATATAGATATACAATTTTCTTTTTTGGTAGGTTATAAACATTGCAGGTCATTTAAAATCATCACACTGTTAATATGTTCCTATTCCTAAAATACCTTACAGCATTCTGGACCGTGCCTCTCTGAAAGCAGATAAGCAAGTCAGCCAGCATCAGTATTCCAAAATACCAAAACAAAGCAACAACAAAACAGATAGTGTAACACTTAAACGATGTCCCTTTAAGCATTTCTTTCAACTCACTTCGGCTGACTCCACTTTTATATAGGTTATAGGATTTACTATAGAAACCTAACCCCCCCCGCCGCGAAGTCTAGTTCCCCTTTCTTTGTGACTTAAATCAAACCAATAGAGCCCTCTATTGGTAAAACTTCAGATAGCTACAGATGTTTCTTTGGAATAAGGAGGCAATACTTGTCATAGCCTATGCCATCGTGCTCCAGCTGAAGTCAGTGGCAGATGTTTTTGGACTTAGACAGCATTAGCAAAGGGCCCTGAGATAAATGGTCTGGCTTATTCCCCAGCTATGAAATTTCATTTTTTTCTTAATGCAACAGCCCTACACAAGTGGTTATTGTGAAAATTGAGCACAACATCACCACATAAACCCGTAACATGTCTAACAGCATTTTGTTCCCTTCAAAAACATTTCAGTTTCTGGAAAGGAGACATAAATATTACACCTAGCCCTGATTCAATACTTCTGCTTTGATAAGTAGAGGATTTCAACTCGACTCTCAGGAGGTATTTGGGACATCATCCCCTGTTCAGTCCTACAAATTAATTAAGGCCTTGGGTACATTATAATTAAGGGGCCTAAGGTCAAGTCACCTCAGCAACCTAAAAGTGCATAACTTTATTCATTAATATAGGAGAGAGTATCTCAGGGGTGGAAGTTGTTTCTTTAAAGAAATGTAAGGATCTAAAACCAGAAAGTCTTTACAGAGGGAGGACTCTTAAGGACTTCAGAGAGATTTTTCTCAGTTCAGACAGCCAAAGTTAAAAACAAACGTTGCTTAGTCCTTATGATTTGGCCCAGAATTTACATCTCACAGCCCAGTTCCTGACAAAACAGCTGCTTGTAGCCACACGGATCCAGGTACCCAAGGCACTACTGACTTCATGGAGCCCTTCGTGGGGCAGGCAGGAGGCAGGAAGAGACTTTGCAGGAAGACAGACTGTAATAAATGTTTGCGTTTTTGAATGAGGTAACTGTCCGCGTTTTGGCTTCAACATAGCGGGACTTCATGACCCCCTTAGCTATTTATGTACTTACATGCATTCATTAAGATTAGCACTTTGTGATTATTACGTGGATGTATTTATTGTTTTATTATTAAGGAAAGGCACTGACCTATCTAAGGTAGAAACTTATCATTTCTGTTTTGCATATGGAGAATCAAAGTGAAAAAGCAGATTTAGGCTGCCACCAAAGTGATCTGTGAGTCCACAGCATGGCAAGACCTGTGCCCCAGTCATTGCAAATGGGAGCTGGTAGGAGTACATGTTTTTCCCCAAAGCACAGAGTGGAAGGAGGTTGGCGCACACCAGGGACTAACCCAGATATGGAGGTGGGGCATGACCAGATCTAGCACGCAAGCTGAAAAGCTCAGAGCCCTCCTGGGTCTCACAGTTGAGATGTAGCCTAAGGTCAAGGTCACAAGGGAAGTCTGTAGCTGATGCAGCTCCTGAAAACAGATAACAAAGTCTGGTGCTTCCAACTGTTTGGCTGCCCACATGGCCTCTGGCTCCTTCTGCCAGTCCCACATGCTCTAGTCTTGTTCTCACTGACTCCAGGAACCTTCTGAAAGTCAACATCAGTTTTTCCAGTTATCTGCAAAGTTGGTCTGATTCATGGAGGTAGGTCCTGGGCCTGAGCTGGGACTGCACAGGAAATATTAAACCAGCAGCACGCTCATCCATCTTCACGTCTGTGTGGGTCATTCCTTCCTCTTTTCATGTCACTAATGCATCTGTGAGGACATTTTCTCTGCCTTTAAGGCCAAACCATGGTCTCTCACCTGTTTTCTCCATGTCTGTTGCTTTTACTCTGCTTTCTGTGGGCAAGAAGGGAAAAAACTAAAAATATTGTATGCTTCTATATGTACAAATTATGTCCAACTATTTCATTGTTCAAGAGATGCAGAAGCTTCTTTTATTTTTTTTTAATTTATGAATTCTATTGAACTGCAAGAATTAAAATAAGCTGTGGGTGTTCAATATACTAAAATGTGCACAAAGAATGCCTCCTTTCAAGTTAAATTAGGGTTGTTGCATTTCCAATGACTTCCAATCACCTTTTTGTGTGACACAAAGATAAACTAGTTCTGGAAGGTGCGTGGGAGCCCCTGGGGTCTACCAGAAAAGGTGACACTGTCAAAGCACAAGAAGTCCTTCACTGGAGATTTTCTGCCCTCGTTCCCTAACAATTTATGAACATCCTGGTATGTTCTGCATACCAGGCATCTCTCTCAAACCGTGTGTCTCAGTGGGAATTATTTAAGTCCTATTGCAGAAAGACAAGACCCTGGCATACTTCTGTCTGAGTACTTGGATATCTCTGTAGGCATTACATGAGAATGCGCTGAGGGGAAACGTAGAAAAGGAAAAGGTCCTTGTGAACTGTAAGTGAACCTGCTATAACAAATTGGTCTACTAATTTGCTTATCAGGTCTTGCAAGCACTGTTTCAGTCTAAGCAGGTTTCTCTGCATTTCCTTGGGCATGGGTTCTCCATACTCTGCTTGGCAGCACAATGGATGGGACGAAAAAGGGAAAGAGAACAGGAGCCTGACTGATGTGTCTCATTGCATTTTTCCTCTTTCTTTCACATGTTGTTTATTGATTTTCCTTTCTACATTTGCCAGACAACATAATGGCCTTTAAACCATCTAAGGTCTTGGAAAAGTGATTTTTTTAATTATTTCACAAACACCTCTTATTTAACTAAGTAAAGAAGCATAATTTTTTACCTCTCTTGAGTAGAAGTAATGACTTTCTAAAAATGATGTTACTCCACAATTAAACAGAAGAAAATGCCACTGTGTTAAAAACTGTTTGCATCTCACCCTGAAGCTCTTGTTGCTATAAATAGAGGAGGCTGGCAGCCTACAGCTCACCATCTTCCACTGCACTGACGTGCTGTAGTGCTAGCAAGGGATACGATTGCTGCGTTTACCTGAGGAGTAAGTATTCTGGTGTCTCGTCAGTGTCTACTGAGAAAGGGCTTCCAACTGGCTGATTTCTACCCTGTTAGGAAAATTACAGCTGTCCTTGTTAAATCTCTTCCCTTCTTTTTTGCCCAGAGTGGCACAGGTAACAAGTTTGGATGGATACAGTGTGGGTGTGACTGCTAAAGAAATGCAATAACAATGTCATTGAAGGGAATACAGCTTCATATCTCCGGTCTTACAGGGAAAAAAAAAACCCCAGGAATAGAAATAAATTAACACAAACGCTGCATATAATCTGAGATTTGTCATGCACAAGAAAAATAATTTTTAAAAATACTTGTGTGACACAAGTAGGAAGAGGAAGATGCTAAAATTATTCTGAAAATGTTAGACTGTGCATTTAATTGATAAATTTATTATATCCTGTGGAAAAAGAAGGGAATGCACACATTGCAACGTTATACGCATCCCAGGATAAAGTGAAAAAAAGATGTTGCCAGGTCCCCCAAAAAAGTGATGTGTAACAAAGAAAGATTAAATCAAGTCACCTGGATGAAATGTGTGCTCAGATCTCACCTCTCTCTGAGTGAAGGAAGGCTCATGCGCTTCAGCAGCCGTGACCCTTTCACTCAGACATTATCAGTAGGGTGCCAAGAACTGGGACAAGGAGAGGGACTGGCTGGGAAGATGCATCACTAAACCCCACCAGATATGGGCAGAAAGGTCCTCGAAGCAGAGCCTGTCCACACCTCCTTCTAAGGAAGCCCTGACCCCTGCCATCACTCCACTTGTTCCCAAGGGGTTACAGTGCTTCTCTGTTGCTCTCCTCTTTCACGCAGAACCTGGTGGCATGGGCATGCTGATACCTTTTCTTCTCCCAGGCCAGCAGTATAACCAGACTCAGAAGGATTAGTCACATCAGTGTCAACAAAATCCAGCAAGAGTCAAAGCTTCAGTGAAAACAGTTTACTGGAGAGTAAAAGAAAATTCTCTTTACTAAGCGCAGTGAAAAAGCACGGGGTAGAGGCGGTGACTGAGCTGCAGATTTCTTATTTGTGACACCACAGCAGCAGCAATTTGGCTCAGCCCCTCTGCACCTCCCTACAGCTTTCCCTGTCAGGGTCATGCTGCAAAATATGGCTGCTTCCAAGAGAGGAGCGGGGCAGGCAGGAAACCACAGCTGAATTCCCCGCAGACCTCGGGCGGTTTATAATTGCCTGTTGGTAGGTAGGTTCTTCAACGGTGTGCATGTTGCTTAAAGGTCAATGCACATTCTCCTTAAAATTTCAAGGCACATTTATGCTCCACTGCATGCTTTTTATTTCCCTCAGAAACTGGCACAGGGGAAGTAGAGCTGATTTTAGGCTCTAGGAGCAATGCCTGCACTAGGAATGCTTATCTTGTTTTTCTCAGATTGGATAATTTTCATTTCCAGTCTCCCCAAACTTTGGGGAACCTTCCGGTCAGCTAAGGTGAGAAGATACCAAGCTGGCAATTCTTCCCTGCTGCTTTTACTGGTTTAGATTGAAATCAACGTTGTTTTAACATGCTCGTGCAGTTAATATACTGCACTGAGGACTTGAGGAAGAAAGAGAAGGGCAATGACCAATTCACCTGCCAGCTTAATAGCCTATTTGGATAAGGCTAAAAGCAAACTGTGGTTTTGACTGTAAGCAGTGATGTCCTCAGAGCCAGAGATGTTATTACATACTTGTGATCAATATACGTTACAAAGCAATGTCATTTTTTTTCTGCTTTAACCTCTGGAAGGTGTACATCTCTAAAACACTAAAATAAGTCACAATATTGATAATTACAGGTTCTAAATTCTTTACCTAACATGGCTACAATATGAATGTCATGAGGCCTAAAATTCAAATTATCAACAAGCCAAAATATTCAGAAAAAGGACAAATGAAATACGATCACAAAGGATAGTCCTGAATCAGAGCTTACAGCAAATACAAACTGAAGTTACCTTGAAGCTTGGAAAGTGTAGTAGCCTGTATTCCCTGTTTAAACAAAACTATTGCATATGACTTTATGGCTCACAAAAGATTTTGGACCAATGACTCTGGACTCTCTCACCTTCTAATTGTCCATAAAAACGATTCATATTTAACCATTAACACACCCAGAGCTGAGACTAATTGCATTGATCCTGAGAAAATGAACATTTATAGCAACATTTTTATTATAAATAATCTTTTGTTCACTGAAGAAGAGACAAAGACAACCTAGCAGAGACACCAATGGTTTCTCTGTATTATCTTTTATGATCTCATTCTAAACCACCTCTTTCTTTCCTTTATTTCCATAAACCTGTCCTTTTTTCCTGCTTCCAGCTCTCCCTCAGAAAACACTACATATTCCAGCATTCTGCAGTTTTCCTACTTCTTCATGAGGAGCACAAACCATTTATCCCCATTAGTTGTTTGTGCAGTTCCCATCAGCAAGGTTCAGACAGACTGAAAGGCTCCAAATCCCATTACCAATTCCCTAAATTGTCTAGTGCCAACTTCTTTCTGTCTCTAACTTTGCTTCTCTCTTTGGTACTAGTCGGTCATTTTATGGCCACATGCAGGGCCAGATCTGGAAGAAGTAAGAAACAGTGAAAAAGTAGATCCACAGAATATAAAGACTATTTATAAAGGTATGATGTTTCAAACTGCTTAAACTAGTTTCTGGTAAATAAATTGTGTTCTTTTTCTTAAGACAGTGTTGTGATAAATTAAAGCTATTAATATGTGACTACTTATATCACAATCCTATAAAATTCAATTGTCACTTGCAAATTAATATTTATCCTTTTTTATTTTATGCTGTCAAGGAGACTTAAGTGAAGGCTGCAGTGCTTTAAATTCCGGCTTTTACTTTGGGAAAATACCAGCAAAAAGACAAATAGAGTTCAGTAAGACTGCAGATACAAGTGTCTCGCGCGCCCAGGTGAGCTGTGCTGCTCCATCTGCACTCTGCTCTCCGTGCCAGGCTGCTTGGCAGGGGAAAGGAACGGACAGGACCCTGCTGTCCAAGCATTGCAGAAGACATGAATCTTGTCAATTTTGGATTGGATTCCCTGCCAGTTTTCAAGCAAGCAGCCAGCAAACTGCAGCACGCCACACAGCAATGTGCACACCAGCGTTTCTGTGCCCCACTGCCCTCCCCTGGATGGCACTTGTTAAGGCATTTCTGTGGGCTCCCTGTCTCTAGGTGCTACAGAGACCATCACCAATTAACAAGATTGACTGTACTTACACCAGCTGAAACACAAGCCCATGTTTGCATCCAGCATAGCTTAAAGCAGCTTTAATGTGTGACTCAAAATGAAATCCCTCTTTCTCTGGACAAGCTTGTAGGAACTATAATCTGGTTTCACAAGAGTTCACATTCTTTGTATTTCTGTTACTTTAAGGTACCGAACTCTAGCATTGTCAATTCTGTTCTCAAGGGTTTTAATCACTTCCAAGAGATTTTATCACTGTATACTTCACGTTAGCCAGGACTGCAGTCACATTCAAAGCATACTCTGGTGCTCAATGGGAAAAAACCTTAAAATAAAGATTTCTCTGTTACTAACTCAATGGAAAACAATAATGTTTTTGGTGGATTAAATTCAGATTTTGCAGCTAGTGAAGACATGTTATTTGCTTTTCTCTTAAAATTCTTCCTTTTAGCATCCTGATTCCCTAAGGCATCTCCCTCTTCTTTTCTCCTCTGATTTTCTTATATTCCTTCTTCAGTTTTGTTCTATTCTTCATCCTATCTACAGCAATTTCTTCCAGTCAAGATATGAATCAATAACTAGAGCCTTTCAAAATGATAGAGAAATGTATTTAAAGGGGGAAAAAAAGATAAAATATCTTACAGATGTCATTTACAGATTATATTCAGCCAGTTTCATCAATTTGCAATCAATGATCCACAAGCATGAGACTTTACACATAAGTTTATTGTAATGTGGAGAAAATCAGAGACCTGAACTGTAACACTTTTACAACCTTTACAGAAGCCTGATTAGAGCAGCCACAAACAAGTATGGATTCTTTGGGGGTCTCCATATGGGGCCATGAAAGCTTAGATTTGCTCATGGAGCTGACCACACAGTTGCACCTCTCCTCTCAGATTAATTTAGCCAGGTCCTGGTGATCTCCAAAGCTGCTATCAAAATTGTCAGGGACTAGGTAATTCAGGCCTTAGTAACCCTACAGCCGGTTCAGACAGCTGCTCCCTGGAAGCTCAGCAGCAGCGACTGCTGACAGCGCTTCACCCTTGTGCCTTGTCCTTATCCCTGGCTCCAAATAGGATGCTGTGCCTGCTTCATACAAGAAGCAGCATCTTCAAGGTTATTTATGAGTGACCTAGGGTTCCTGAAGACTCTGATGCATGACCACGTTAGAAGAGTTTACCAGACTATTGTTTGTTGGCTGAGGTGCCATAATCACTGGTAGACGACTGTGGGCATGCTGTTAGCCCATCCCAGGTGTAAAGTGATGCGACTTAATTGAAGCTTTTCAATTTAAAGTTAATTGAAAGAGGTTAATGCTGAACCATATTATCTCGCAACTGGAACAGGCCAAGAATGGAAAATTACTATAGCTCGGCAGATGGACAACAACTGAGTAAACCCTGGTAATTTCATTTTGTTCTCAACTCTACCTGGCCCAATGAATATCATGACTTCACACAGCAGCTCCCTTCCACTAGTTCAAGGAAACCTCTGCAATGGAAAAATGTTTAATGAGAATAGCTGGACCACTAATGGTTTACACACCTGCAGCTTGCTCCTACAGGACTCCAGAATATCACAATCTTACAAAAACAAGGTACAATTCCAGCGTCTGAAACCAAAGCCTTTCCATATATCTCAACGCAGTCATTTAAAACAGTGCCAGAAACGGTTGAGAAAAGCAGAGCCCAGATAGCACTCCCAGTCCTGGAAAAAAAATCTAGTTTGAGGCTTTGAGCACTTTTACTTTCTTTCTAGTAGTGAACTCATGACATGATTCAATGTAGAAGCATGAACATTTCTGGGACTCATTTGCTACCTTTTGATTGGAGTCTGAGGCTGTATTATTATGATGCTGCAATGTGAGCAATCATTTAATTCCTGGGCTTTTGTCCTGTATTCACATGGAACATCAAAGCAAGCTTAATGTCATTTTAAAGATCATAATCTAAACTAGAAGATTTAAAATGATGCCCAAGTCGACCTCATATGCCAAGAAGATAGGGAGAAAGTGTGATTTAATCAGCTGGCAGATTTTTAAAATATTTGTTCAGCGCTTTTCTTTTCTCCTAATCAAATTTACCAGTAGCAGGGGAATTAAAGTAAAAACTGTCTGTACAGATATATATCTTGCTTATCCATATTTTCATGAAAAAGGACACTGATAGCAGACTTCAGATTTTGTGAAAACTCAAAACAGTATTAAAGACATCAAAATAAAAAAGACCCTACTATCATTACCCTGGTACCCAGGTACCAAAATCACTGTGTGAGCCAAATGGGTTTGTTGGCATGTAGCCATGTCAGAGCTCCTCCCAGAGGAGAGGGCATCCTGACTCAGAAGGCAGTTCAGGGGAAGTCAGGCTTGTTTATGTGTCTCCTGCCTTCCCCTGAGACAAACTGTGGTGCACCATTAAGACCGTCAGCAGGGGATGGGCTGCATGCTTTCTTCATACCAACAGTAGACAGATACGGCTCTTTTGTTCAGTCACTTTCCTCAGGCTGTCATTTTTCCTGGGGACTGTGACCATTTGCGGTAGCCTGACATGAAGGTCACACAAGGAAATAGAACCGTGCATTTGAATTTAGTGTTTAATTGGGTCTCATTAGGAACTGCAGAGGTTTTTTTGCCTTTTAAGTTCTGGCCAGTTAAATAATCCCAACTGAAGTTATATACACAAAACTTGTGTCTGATGCTCAAGAACAGGCACTGGGGAAGCCTTCAGCTCTACTGTGCTGTTAGAAAAGTCATGTGCGAGCTGGGGAACACTACTGCTTCTCAACTCCTGCGCTTTCAGTCCTGGGATAAACACGGGAGGGAAGAAACAGAATCACAGAATCACAGAATCGTATAGGTTGGAAAAGACCTTTAAGATCATCGAGTCCAACCATAAACCTAACACTGCCAAGACCACCACTATACCATGTCCCTAAGCACCTCATCCAAATGTCTTTTAAATACTTCCAGGGATGGAGACTCAACCACTTCCCTGGGCAGCCTGTTCCAATGCTTGACAACCCTTTCAGTGAATTAAAATTTCCTAATATCCAGTCTAAACCTCCCCTGGTGCAACTTGAGGCCATTTCCTTTCATCCTATCACTTGTTACCTGGGAGAAGAGACCAACACGCACTTCTCTACAACCTCCTTTCGGGTAGTTGTAGAGAGCGATAAGGTCTCCCCTCAGCCTTCTTTTCTCCAGGCTAACACATAGACTTCTCACTGCATCCTTAAAATCCATACACTCGCAATATGATAATGCAGCGAGGGGGTAAGATTGACAAGCATGTTTTTAGATAGGAAGCAAATACAGGCTTCAAAGAGCCTACAATATTTTTTAATTAATAAGGGATCAGTAGGAGCCAATTAAATCATGGCCATTCCAAATAGAGAAGACTGCTTTGCTCTTTTTCCTGTGCTGCTGCACAGTAGAGTCTTAAATTTGCCAGTTCCTCCAAAAAAAAGTGTTCTGTGTCTTTTCGAATTACTTTGCTTTTCACAGTCATAATTAAGTGACAGTTAAGAAGCAAAGAAAACTTTTAATTTTTTAAAGTTTAAGCTTTAGTTATCCAGGAAAAAGTTTTTATCAGTGGTTTTAAAAAACTAGAGGGCCATATCAAAATAACTAGGAACAGATAGAGCTGTCCTGGCTGTCCATACAAAACCAAGGTACCTTTATCTTTGCTTTAAAGAGCAGTTAAAGATGTTCAGATCCAGTTCTTTGTGTTATTCAGTGTTTTCACATGGAGGCATGTTATTAGGAAATAAAACTTCAAACTTTGTAACTTTGTGGGAAATAAAAATCTTCAGTTAAGAAAACCAAATCTGTGGCTCATGGCTGCTCAATGAGTGGAAGAAGCTGACATTTAATGCAATCGCCCATCTACTGTACTGAATCGAAAACACTTACAGCAAGTATATGTTGGTTTGAGTCTATGACACTCAAATGAAAACACTAGCCAAAAGGAACAAAGCAATAAGAAATTTGCTATAAATGAATATTTCTTTGTGAAAATTTATACTCATTACTATAATATTCCCCAAGGTGGCTTGCACCTAAAGCATGGCCCTACAAGGGACCATTTTCAGATCAATGTCCAAGATAAACTTGCTTGCTTGTGATGACATCTAAATTCACCTATTCAGACCGCCCAATATCCAGAGCTACTAAACTGTCTCCATAAGTTGTGAATGCAGAGAGAAAGTTGTTACACCTTATTTAAATATATATAGTAAGGGTCATAACTATCTCTCTCCTTGACTATACAAAAAGCCAGGGATTGGCAGCTCTGGGGAACAGGTAGTCCAAGCTGATCACAGCTCAGTTTCGGAAAAATCCATTTTACATATCTCTATGGACCTGTGCCTTTATTCCCAGTGTTGCTCAGTTCCAGAATTCAAGCTTACTAAGAAACTGGACTCCAATTCGTAATTACCTTTATTTTTTAAAGAAAGTTCTGTGTGTTTGACTCATGTTTGGATTTATTATTTTTTCACTTTTCCCTGCTGTCCTCCTTTGTGTCTAGAAGTGTGTAACCACAACAGTGTTGTCCAGCATCTGACATCTACAAAATAGGAGCATTTCATGATCTCACCACTGGAGCTCTCTTGAGAAGACCCAAAGATCCATATATCAAATGTTGCCAAGTAATGTCTCCTGCCCCAAATACAACATTTAAGTAGTTGACCCAAATATTATTATTTGCACTCTATTTTCAACTTTGTGTACGCAGCCACGTGGCTACCCCAAGACCTTCTGTCTCCCCTGCAGCTGCAGGTCTTCACTCCCCTCTTATGGCATTGTTATTTTGTGTTTATGTCACAATCTGTAATAGGAGAATTGTTAAATATAGAAAATACTAAAAGAATTGGGCTTTATAAAGGTTCAGGGAGCTAACACTTCAAAACATATTTTGCTCACTACCCATATATATGTAGTCTAGCTTATTGACACTCGAATAACTTGATGTCTTTCTCACATCATATTTAAAAGACAGGCAGCTTAGGAAGAAAATATCTGTGTAGCTCCAGGTTATGTACTCTGCTCCCAGCATATCAATACTCTTGAAACAGTAAGCTTTAATATATTCTATCAGTCAAATCAATCCCCCCACCTTCCCCAGGCAGAGGCAAGCCTTACCTGAATTCCTAAACAGGAGAGCTTTCACTCATACTACCTTCAAATAAACAAATTCAGCCAATTCATTTTAATTGCCTTGGAGTGATCAGCTGTGCATCTCAATACTGAAGTTAGGCTTTTCTTCATATCTGGAGTTACATTTTGGACCCACTCTCATTCTGTGAGGGAATGACTATAACAGACATTGCCTCCAATCCCATCCTTCAGCCTGGGCGCTTAGGAGCTACCCTTCTTTCCTCTACACTTTCTTTTTACCACCCTTGCATCACTTCTGCCTTCTTACCATATTCTCTCATACTCTGTGGAAAGCAATGTCTGCACTTCAGTTCTTACTAATTTTTAACGTCAGGAAAATCAGGCTACTTTCCCAGGCTTTTGTTAACGTACTGCTGGATTCACCACTCCTCCTGGTCAGCCAAAAAATCTGCATGTTGCCAGGCTTGCGTTCTTCCCTGTAAGTCAGGGGGCTTTCATTTTAAAATATGGGTCACATGGGAGTGCTGTCTATCTCTCAGCATTTTGTAAAGTCATGAGCTACACTGCATTAGCAAAGTGACTGTAGAGACAAAAAAATACCAGCTTAATTTGCAATGTGCATTAGAAAAGGGTTTATAAAAAAAAGGGGAGTTTTAGATTCCATGCTCATGTTGCTTTGCGTTGCCTCAGAAAGCGCTATCTGAGAAAACCAGCAGAGATGGCTGTTTATTACATGTCTGCTAATTTCAGAGATACTTGCTGAGAACGTCCCTGGTTTTAATTGCCATCTTGATTTACATAATTTTGTTCCTTTACCATCTTTACATATACTAATTAGCAGCCTTGGCCTAGACTTTTGTGTTTCACTATTCTTCTTAAGAAAGTGGACATACTACATGGTAACAACTATTTTTCCTGGTGCCCCATTCACCTAGGACATAGTGCATCATCACATGTGTGGGCATGGTAGAAAGCTGACTCAAATGCTGCATCCTTTCTATTTCTCATTTGTTTTCCCTCAGGAAGCCCCAGTAACTTCCCATGATTTCTTGTCTTCTATTCTTAGGATCCTTTCTGTGAGGAAAAACACCAGTATCAAGGAGCAGGTACCCACCAAACTAGCTATTTACCACGAATGTCCAATTTCTTTGCTGTTCCAGTAAGAGAGAAACGGTAGAGAGAAAAGGGAACTATGCCAGCTTGAGTAATATTCACAGTAAATGTCTTTAAAAAAAAGTAGTAAAGGCTGCTGACTGCAGAATTTTTTTTTAAAAGCCTGCTGCCAGGCTGGCAGTGGAAAAAGTCCCTCTCTCTCTCTCAGGCGCACACTCATAGCCCCAAAAGATGAAGTGACTAAGCTGTATGTGCTTCTCCACTTTAGACCTCCACTTTTGGATCTGGCCTTTACCAGAATCATTTACAGATGGAAAATTAGTCATTTTACTGCTAAAAAAAAAGTATCAATGAGATTTTAAAGGGATGGGAGAGTGAAGAGACTAAATCTCCTGAAAAGACCCGTGGGCATTCTTAGGGGTAGCTTTTGTACATTGTTTTCCTTATACTCCTGAAGTGATTAGGATTTTCCATGTGAGTTTGTCATGTCTTTCCACTGGGAAAGGCTAGATAAAATATTTTTTGCTGACTCTCAATTTTTCTTCTTGACCCGCAACAGACTTGGTTATATGAATTCTGCAACAAGCTGGCCTGCTGCTGCAATGTGCACCACTTTCATGGTGGTAACAGGAACTCCCAGGCAGCTTCATTAGAGTCAGCAATAGAGAGTTTTCATAATTGTAGTACAAAATGGAATAAAGCAACCAGTGCACTTTCCCGCTGTTATTTTTGTACTACATTATTTCAGTCTAGTTCTTAGGAAAATAAAAAAGGTCTTTGTGATAGGGATTATCTCCATTATAAGGCTTAGCAGTGAAGTAGTTAACCATGTTGATTTCTACACTGCTATATTTAAGTTTCAGAGTTAACGTCCCTCTGAAACAAATAGGCCTGATTATTCTTTTTAGAACAATTTTTTCTTGTTCTGCAGACTGAGGTATTGTCTACATTAAGAACATTTGTACCATTATAACTACCCTAATTTTAGTCACATCAATCCCACTCCTTGATGTAGACGAATTGTACCTAACCACATCAGATAAAGCATTATTTTATGGCTGTGCAGGCTGCTCATATTAGGCATTTGCAGGAAAGAACAATGGAGTTTCATTAGTGCAAAGTTTCCCAAATGGGGAAAGATGATATTACATCACTTCACACTACCTTTGCATTTCAAAGATTGTATTTTGAACAATAAAGAGTTAATTTTTTTTTTTTTAAGAAAGGAAAATATATTAAAAAAACCAACAACTAAAACTCTCTACCTGACTGGGGCAGCCCCAGCCCAAGCCTCTGAGGAGCATAAGTTTCTGCTGCAAAGGGCTCTCTGTTTAATAGGCACGGGTGCATGGTCAAAGGCTGAGTATACCAACTTTCAGAGCAGGCTACTGATACATCTGACAATGTAAACCACTGCCTTCCACATCACCAACCTAATGCTAAAGGGGCTTATATTCCCTTGAGAAGGAACAGATATTTTCTGTTTGCATACTACCTAACACAGGAGGGTCAGCTACCACAATATAAATATTTAATCCTAATAACAAGGGAGGTAATATCAAGGGGATATGTTAACATGATGCTCTCCAAAGCTTATAGTGAATAAGTAGCAACTTTGTTTTCTTTTTTAAGAGATAGGAGAATAGATGTCAGACTTTCAAAATATAGAATCAGAAGTTGACCAAAGCCTGAATTTCCATGCCCATTGACACTGTAGCCGAAGAGCCCAGATTTTCAGCATAAGGCATAACAAGCGGTGATTTTGCCAGTAAGGAGTCAGACAATAAAAGAGGGGCTGATGGTGGCAGGAACAGGGTTTTGCCTCTCTTTCCCTCCCCCTCCCCTCCCTGGAACACAACATATTTCTATCAGGAACAAAAATAAATAAATCCTCAGTTGTCTTGCTGTGCCCAATTAGTATTCCATCCATGAACTGTCCCATCAGGGAAAAACGCCTCCCTCACACACGTGTTCAGGATAGCACTGATGGATCTGAGGGCCTCTCCAAACACAGTGACCATCTGCTAGGCAAAACATAGGGGTCTGACAAGCAGGAGCCATTCAGCCCTGTTGTTGGGCCACATTATTACATATTTGACAAGGGTAATGAGAGGCTGTCATTAACCTTACATGACAGTCTCCACAATGACACACACTAAAGCAAGAACAAAGAGCAGAACTCAGTAAAAAGGCACCTACTTCTCATTTAACCCCGGAATTGTCAGACACCATTATTGCTAATGGAGGCTGGCGGTCCTGGGGTTAATTTCCATCTCTGTGCTCTGCTTGTTCTCTTTTTGAAATGTACTCCTCATATGGTTAAGGAAGCAGTTTTATCAAGGCTATTGGGAAGGCAATGCATTATTTATCATAACACACTGAGATGTAAGAACAGAGAGGGTCTCCTGGAGGAATGAACAAACAGACATATTTCATGAACCCTTCTGATGGCCTGAAAAAAACATTTCTGAGCTCAGTCTCTGATATTTAAGGTTATCATTGCCTAAGTGTGACATTTCTCTCATCTGCATTTCCTGCCAGATTTCTGTCAAGCTTAAAATCACAAGACTGTTTTTCCTGGTGACCTTGTCACAGTCACCTGGCTCTATAATCACAGGGAAATCCCACTGAGAAAGTTAATCGGTCGCCTGACTTCTAGTTGAACAGCAGATGTAGGTGAGACAGTATTTACAATTTCAGGAAATAAAAGGTCATCTGAATAGAAAATCTCTGTCTCAGATGTGATGATATGGGTTACAGTCCTCCTGCAAGTAACAGAGATCTCATAACAGAGCCTCTTGCCACGTCAGCAAGCCGAGGAACACATCTATTTCCATGGTGACCTCCAGGCTGAACCTAGGACGGGGGGCTCTGGGAATGAATGCAAGCACTTGTTCGGATGCTTTGGCATATTAGGAACAAATGATAGAAGTGAAAGTGAAGATTATGTCTCACTGCAGGAGACTCGGAGCCGGTACAGCTGGGCGTGAGCTCGCAGGAGTCACAAGGTTTGGGAACAGCTAGAGCCAATGAGAAAATAGGACATCAGGTGGCGGGTAGCCGCAGTACGAGGATGCTCAGAGCCGTCAGGGGGAGGGGACGCCATCTCTGTGGAGAAGCTCTCTATAAATAGCATACAAAAAGCAAATCACTTTTTTTTCCACACAAAGAAGCGAATGCAGCAGCTCGAAGCTAGCCTTCCAGAGACACTGGCTAGGAGGCTGGAAAAGAAACTGGTCAAAGGATTAATACTTCTGTGGAAAAAGTAGAAGGCAAAAACTGCAATTAGGAGACAAATTATCCAAGAAGTGAGCCAAGCAAGGTTGTATTTTTTCTCCTGACAGTGAATTACCAATCATCAAATGTTTATAAGCCTGTTCACTACTAGAAAAGGTAGAATATGTTGTACAAGCACGTTTCAGATTATGAATTGTTTTTCCAAATTTATTGTGATGGTCTTTTGCAGAGTTGGATGCCAACGTCATGTGCTATCTTTTCTGTTCTCTCACTGGAGAGCAGCCTCTTCCTGAGCCACCCACAGAGGAGTCTGGTTTACAGTTAAATAAGTCTTGTTACCATTGAATCAAACCTCTTTTGTTATCTAGCCATCCAGAATTCATTTTCCATTAACAGCTGCATGATCAAAACATTGTTTTACAACTACTCTCAAAGAGTTACTGAAAGGGAGGCAAAACACATGCGAAACTGAGTTCTGCTTTGAAATGATAAAAATGCCAGTGAAGCGTTTTTCCTCCTTTACCCAGCCTGGTGTACAGCTACCGCTACTGGCATTCAATGAGAAGTGGAAATACACGGCCCACCTGCCACATCTCTTTATCATGGGATAAGGCTAACCCACCAGTGCTCCTCCCCAAGAGATCTTTCTTCTCAGTTAGCACAGGACTCCATTCATTAATTTCCCCAGTAAATGTGCATGTCAAACTGCTAAGGATGACTGAAGCATTTGTGCTGCAGTACCATCAATATATGGATTGTACACTGCTCTCTGTCTTTCCATCTCTCTCCTTCCCTGCCCCCAGCCCTTACCCACCTCCCTCTATTCCCTCTTGTTGTTTTCTCAATCCTTAGTCTAAAAAATTCTTGGCTTTAGCTCAGGACAGAGTAATAGGGAAGTCTACCTTCATCATCTGAGTCTTAATAGACTGGTATGATCTCTAATAATGGTTGTAAAATGATATGTTTTCAGGCCCACTCATGGCAGCCTTAATAAGGATGACTGTTTTTCTCTAGCACTTACAATGAGAATGAAGCCAAATTACCCCTGGTTAGGTTTTGTTAGGCTCTCTAAGACTGGTGGAGATGCTCACCTCTACTTAGTTCAGCCTCTGGCCATATGCCTACGAACAATGGGAGATGGCAGTGGTTTGAAAGACAGTAATTTCTTGCTAGTTTTTCTGAATATTTTATGTGCTAACCTTACAGTAGGAGAAAATGATTTATGAATATAGAAAGATCATCGCTCCTAAGGAAATCTTCAAATATAGCATATGCATAATATTCCAGTGACTTTTAATTCTGTGGAGAATTTGAAGTCTGTGTTATCAAGATCCCTCAGGACAACAAGAAAGATTTGATATGTCTTTCCTTAAAGGGAATTTTAAAAGGGTTCTTTAACTCTAATTAGTGAATCTACTTGGGAATTCTCAGAAATAGTATTCTGTACTCAAAAAGGAAGAATACCTAATAATTTTCAAACAAAACAAAGTTGATTTCCTGTTTTAAGTGCAAAATTCAGACTTTACTAAAGGACCAGATCTGATGGCTCCGTATTAACATAAAATGAGTTCCCTCAGCATGTCCAATCTAACCTTTTTTGAACAGGACATCACATTCACCTATAAGACCTATTTCCTTACAAATTCATGCTTTCACTTATTTATGCTTCCACTGTCCTTGTGAGGTTATATATATCTGTTACATTTTCATTTAATATTATACTTAGCAATTAAATGTTCATACCATTAATTGACAGAACTGCTCTTCATTTTCTTTTTCTGAAGCTGAGACTGGTGGCTGTTTTGCTCCAATATTTTGTCAGTGACCTTATTTTGTATGACTTTTCAAGAGATATATATACTGGGTAACATTCTTCCTGTGTTATGACATTAAATAAAGAAAGATCATAATTATATAAATGGTAACACTGTACTGTACTGCAGTCACTTAACATTTTCTAAAAACTACAATCAACTTCACATGAAGTCAGGGAAATAAGGTCTAATACTGAACTCTAACTGGAAAACAAATGAGAAGTACTAATAAAATGTAGTTCTCTTGTATTTTGCATAACATTCAAGAACAGAAAATTAATTTTATCACCTGCCCAAGTCACCTTTACATGCCCAGCCTTGGACCTATGGATCTATTGTGTGAGTCACTACATATGGAATAGATATGAATGAAAGATTTACAGTATCACCCTGTCTTGCTGTTTTCAAAGAAAGAAAAAAGGTAAACAGAAGGGAAAAGAAACGATTATCAATGTAAACAGAAATTTCTGCTCTCACAGAAAAAGGAATCTGTATTCTTTGGAATATGAAACCATATAAAATGGTTCATATATTTTAATCAGAAGGAGAGAGTTCATTCTACATGCTTAGCATATATTGGCAAGTTGTGCAAGTATAATGTTCTGCCTTTAAATTAGCCTCAAACACTATCACATGAGTCAGACTAAACTACATTTAATCAGATGCCCAATGAATTATGAATGGGTCTACCAAGCGATTGGGCCATTAAGCATTAGATAAGACATAACTGCTCCAGATGTTTCACCTAGGGTAAACTCAAGTATTTGTATTCCAACTTTGTAAAAGTTAGAAGACTTAACAACTAAATTTGTTGACAGCTCAAGAGACTCCAGGACTGGAAATTTGCTTGCATAAAGTCAAGACGGGAATTGCAGGCTTGTAAAATGTAGAAAAGCCATATATACAAAAATACACCTTTTTCATCCTCTTCAACAGAAATAACTTAACCATAATCTGAATAACTGAATTCCAATGGAAAAAGAGGAGGAGGTAGCCACCTGAGCTAGAAGCTGCCTCTCTGAGGAAATGGTGGACAGCTTCAACTTAGACCTTGTTTCTGTATAAAATAATGAAAAAAGGCATCCATTCTGAGCCAGGGATCCTAAGACAAGACAGTAAAGCAGCACAGGGATCCTGCCAGGCACTATTAAAAGATTGGTAAAATAACTCTGTCATTAAAATCATATGATTTTTGCTATCAAAAGAGTTGACAGCATTGTGGATTTTCAAAGTCAGGGATAAAATGACTGACTGACACGGAAAATTCTGACCTACCACTGTTGCAAACAATGACTGCGATGTGGAGAAACTGATCTCACCGTCCCAGTGTCAGGGCATCGTTTCATCAAAAAGTAGTGTAAGCAGTCCAGAATTTAAGCTGTATTTCTGTCATTCCTCTCATGGCCCACAAAGGACTATTAGCTTTTTATAGCAAGTGGTTGCTGGCAGCTTTTCCGCTGCACCCAGTTTCTCAATCTACATTGCTAGAGGGAAGACAGCCCTGCATAAGACCTAAGTACACTAAGTAAAGCAAGTCAGTACGGCAGAGTTCCTTGCTCATTATGGTCCTATATGTAAGACTCAGAAATGAAAACACCAAATATCCAGATGCTGCAGGAGTGCCTGAATTCGAGGCTGTGAAGATGGAAAAGCAGGTAGGAGCCCCAGCAATTGACTGGAGAGAAGCTGTCCCTTACGCTTTATGAATACGTTATGCTAGTGGTGGATATTTGCCCTGGCGGAGGAACTTACCTGGAGGCTTCTCTGATGCATTGTGTCACTGCAACTGTCCTGGTTCCCACAAGCTACACTGAAAGCCTTGGTAGAAAGCATCACATCCTCCCCTTCACTCTCCCTGTGTCTCATCATGAGTTCACTTGTCAGCCCACAGTGACCTGTTTCCTTTCCCACACAGAGGTCTACAGCAGTATGCTCCCCTTTCCAAACACCTGCAGGTGCAGTGTTTGTAACAGCTCTTCACAGTTGCTCTCAGCATGGTCGTGTCTGCCTTGACCCTTCTGATTCTCAAGACAGCTCCCTCCAGCTGCACCTTCTCACCATGCATCAGCTGCAGGAAACTTTTCATGCCAGTGGCCTCTCAGTCAGCAGGGGTTGCTGACGATTCTCAGCTCATTGCTATGCTGAAGTCAAGAGTAACAAATGACTTCTCTTGAGGAGCTATGCCTCTAGCCAGGTGGCAGCCCACAAGGACACTGATGCTCCCCAGTCTTTGTGTTGGGAGCTCTGTGTGGTGCAGGAACACTTGCAGCAATGCAAGCCTACATGAAATTCTCCTGCTCTAGGAAGAAAATCAACAACCCGGTCTGCTGAGCTCTAAGGACATTTCATAGGAAATGTGCTCTCTGGTGATGCCTGCTGGAGTCGAGGTTTTAGGGCATTGTGAGCTTTTAGTTATCAAAAAAGGGGTCTCTCTTATAACTGAAGTATTCAGCTGGAGACTGTATCACAAAAAGAAAAACACTCAAGAATCAGATAAAGGCTCAATAAAAAATTATACAAATTTCTACATTGTACATACAGGAAACAAATGTCTTTGAATCATCAGGGCTCAGAACAGGGCCGTAGCCTCCTCCCCCAGGGTACCGCTGAACTAGATAGCTTATTTGTGCCCTGTCTAAGTTTTTGTCCTTTCTAAGAACACCAAAGTGTTATAGGGAGTCATTCAGCTGCCAATAAATGCTGGGACTTCCGAAGGTGGGCAAACGTAATTTTCTGCTCGTGCTTACATTTCTGAAGCAGGTCATTGTCCTCTGCACAGGGAGGACTCTGCAGTCCTTTGTGGAGTGCCAGGCTGCTCTGGGATGGGTGTACTTTATCATGAAATGAGAAGAAATACAAAACACATCCTGCTCTTTCCGGGAATCAAGATCAAACTATTGCAGTGGTCAGAGAGGAAGACACCTCTCTCTCACTTCTTTCCTTAACTCTCATTCCATTGCTAACATTTCCTTTCACTCTCAGGCAGAGATCTCATTTCTGCCCTGGACACCCACCCATGCTGCACTTTCCTTAGTACAGTACTGGTACTTTATTCATGGTCCTTACACATCTTCCCACTCTGGACCATCTCCTGAGAGATTCCTAGGGTCCATCTAAGTAGTGATGCATCCTGCTAGTTGCACAAATTTGTGGCTTTGCTAGTGAAGTACTGTCCAAAATTATTTATATCCTGAGGAAGGCGTGAATGTCTCTGTTGTATTTCCTGTCCAGTCACAAAGAGCAAACTAGCCCTGTACATCTTGGATCATAGATGTGAGCTGCTAAATCTATTCTCCTAAACCTAATGCCTATTCACTCTTTGAAATAGTGAGTTATCAGCAATTCTGTTGCTTTGAACAAGAGAGCCAGTGTGCTACCCCTGCTCTGCCACCATTTCATAAAAGACTGCCACAATCAGGCAAATGAAGCCTGATCTCTTCCTCAAGAGCCATCTGGTACTGCAAAATAAATGCTGAGACCACAAAGGAACATCAGAGTTTTCAGGAATTTCTTTTGACTCAGGCTTCCTATAAAAATCTTGTCAATTCAGTGTCCTTCCTTCCCTCTTTACCTTGCCAGAAAAGTGATTCGGAGGATGAGTGTTCAAGATAATGTAAGAACATAGGCACCAAAACCAGAATTTGGGTGAGACTGAGTGCTGACACTGAATAACTGCTCTCCAGAAAGGCTCTGCTCAACTTCAGCTTCCCTCAAGGGAGGCCTGTACATTTGACTTTGACATTGACTGTTTCAGGTCTGCCTCTGTGCATCCTCCACAGCCTCCACAGTCCACAGACCTGGAAGGCTCAGCCCTGGAGGAGTCAGAAAATTGACATACTGCTGCCCAGACTACCCTTCACAGGGGTTCAATCCAGTACCTACTTTTGGAGTTCACCTAATCTGCACACAGCTGGGTTCAGTATAGTGAAGACTTACTTCAGGGTCCTTTTAAGAAGAAGTGGTAGAAGAGGGTAACAGCTGCCAGTATAAAAAGCTCAGGGGTTAGAATGCTGACTCAGCACAGGCAAAAGCAGAATTCAACCACTTTGCTGGTCCAGGGGACAGGAACTGGCACTTCCACCTCTCAGAAGTTTTCCTAAACTTTGCAGCAAAGAAAGTGGGGAAAGCATTTCCCAAACTCATGTTGTTTAAGCTCTGTCACCATTCAACAAGGAATGCAAAACCCACTGTGCCGTGGTCTGGCAAGATGAACTCCCTGAGCTCCACTCATATATCTGTTTTTACTCCAAACAGGCTTCTTGGATTGCAGGTAGAAACTTTTACTCATGGACAAAGACAACGGAAGTCTTTCATTTTAGCAACTGTACAAATTCTTAGCACACACAGAAAGGTCTGGTACCTTCATTCCTTACCTTTTATTGTATGTTTGTATGTATCTTTCTGCCAGTAAAGCACTGGAAAGAGAAGACAGTTGTAATCAGATCATTGGCTAAAACAACTGATCAATAGCAACTGCATATGCTGCAAAGAGCCTTTAATGGCTCTTAATCCCCATTAGGCTGAGCTGGAGGAAGTTGAAGGGGAAACTGCATCACATTTCAACCATTTATAGCAGCATCCTGGTACTTGAGCGGCTTTCAGGGAATGGGAGCATTTGTTCTGAGGTGCTCTGGGACAACCATCAATAGGATAGGAAACTATTGCATCATTATTATCCAGGAAATGCTTTGGGGACCCTCCAGGGAATTGACTCCAAGGCTTATAATTTTTTAACAAGAGTCTATGTTGGGTCAACCAGCAAAGCAGGAGCATGTGAAGTTTTTCTGCCACTGGTAATTAAACATGTTTTGGGATATATTTGACACGATTTATAAAATCAAAAAGGCCAGTTTTAATAATGTATGCCACCATACTGTCTTTAGGAACATCTCCTTCCAAACAAACATTATTCATCTTCCTGACATGTTTTAATGCAGCCACATAATGACAAAAGTTTCAACATACTCTTTGTTTGCTTCTGCACTAAACCAAACAAAAAATCCACATCAAGCTTTACAGTACACCTATAGGTGGCTTGAGAACATGCACCTGTGTCTCACATGTCACTCCTCTGGGCTGCAACAATTCTACATGCACGTGTTTTCATCCTACACATTTTGTTTTGCAAAGAGAAAAGACAAAAATTGAGAACAAGGACCTAAAATCTATACCACCCAGTCCATAGATACTAGGTGTTATCACAGGATTCAACACAAAGTCTTAAGGAATCCAGTATTAAGTTTACCTGGTGATGTGTCTTGCTTTTGCACAGTGCTGACTTTGAGAAATATAAAGCCTTTGAAAACCAAAATAAGATGCAAGCTGTTTAACCTTAACAGTGTGCTGTGGGCAATAGCCCCTGAGAATGATCAATTTTTATTCCAGTTGCATTCAGTATGGTAAGTGGGGGGGAGCTAGATAAGTTTGGCAGGGCTGTGATTGAGATATAAGGCTGAAACTCTGCTCCACAGGCCAAGGGTCTGTGCACCTCTTCCCTGTGCACATACTTGGTATGTATTGAAAGAAATTCAGCAAAGCCCATTTCACTGCTGACATCTAGAGCTGTACTAACCAATGTTTCTCTTTACCAAGAGAATTTTTAGCAGCAGGTGGACTCTGGGAATATCTGTGGGTCTTTTGATGGATGGAGGGGAAGTCTAGTGTTAAATGACATCTTTTGTGAAATGGTGCCTGTGCTGCAGGTATGTTGGGTATTGTTTAAAAATGGCAGTATGGAAATAGCAGCCCGCTTCCTGGCTCTCAGAGGTCTGAGTTTTGCTCGGAAGGCTGCAGGAAACAAAGAGGCAGCTCTACATCAAGACAACTGAGCTGGCACTACAGGCAGGAAAACACAGCTCATCGGGCTTACCTTAACTATCATCTAGCCTCAAGAGGCCCCATCACTTTCTTGTGAATTGATTTTGCAGCTGGAAGAATATTTCCCTTCTCAATTCCAACCAACTCAGCGATATAATCAGACAAGTATCAACTTTGAGAGGAACATACCCACAATTTTTAAAGAATCTCTAGTTCTTGTTTCTTTAAGAGTTTATAGAAAAGACCCTAAAAACAGAAAGGATAGGCAGTTCTTTGCTTACTTGTAGGCACAGAGATGTTAAGTCTTCAGTATCAAGGGATTAGTATGGTCTCTTGGTGAAATTTGGCCGTCATGTCACTTTTTCCGGAGCAATTACACAAAGCAGATGCTTTAAAAAAAAGAGACTCCAGAGAGCCATCGTTCTAGAGCAACTCATGGGAAGCCATCCAGTTGTTCTCCTGCACTTTCCATTGAAGGCTCCTATCAAAGCCTTATGAAGTCAAGGAAAATACTTTTCAGTGGACACTGGCTATAACTCAGATGAGAGGCATCTCCTTTAACAAGTAGACTGTGTTTCTTTGCCTTCATCCTGCAAAATCAGAGATTCAGAAACTGAGGATCTCAGGGCTCCTAATGCTTATACTTGCAGTTTTACCAGCAAGACTAAATGTAGAATTTTGTTGAACTGAGCCTTATTCCTAAGGCTTTTGTGTGTCACTTAAGCTTCTGAGGGTTAAATAACACTTGCAGTAATATGAAGAGATTACAGAAAAGCACCAGCCACTGGAACCAATGAGGTTATCCCATGGTGCCGTTTTGGAGTTTGCTTCGTAGCTGCCTCATGAAGTCCTCTGCCGTCCTAAAATAATACATAATTGGTATTCAAGACACATGCTTTCTACTGGCAAATGGGAATAAAGCATAGCAGCATTCTTGAAGAATGCTGATTTTTAGTGTTTTTCTATTTTGAATCTTCAAAATGACATCTGCTTTGTGAGAGACTTAGAAATCTGGAAGGAGGCTTGCAGAAGAGAATGAAATTGTAGCTCTGATCGTTCTGTATTCTAGCCCCTTCAAAATAAATACTTGTGTTTGCCTTTCTGTAAAAATCAGTACAATGCCAACTCACTTTCCGACAGTTTTATATAACATCCTGCTTTGTGGAAATATTTTGAAAAGTTTATTTCCGTGTTGTATTTCTATTAGGCTAATCAAAACAGTTAAGCATTTTAATAAACATGACTGAATAAAAACACATATCTGTCAAAAAACACCAGTGATCCACAGTATTATCTGCAGTTTTACATACCAGGAGTTGAAGCTAGCTGATAGAGTAATTCTCTAAAGATAAAACAAATTTGCCTTTTTAGATCAATTACATATTCCCAATTGTTTGAGTTCCTCTGGTACTTACATACAAGGGACAAAAAACCACCCGTGTTTCCTCCCTATTTGTCTGTAGAAGAAAGGGCTTTATTTGTTTAAACGATGTCCTCTAGGATGTGTGTGTATAGATGAGATGACTGGGGTCTGTGACAGTGTAAAGATGTGTGAAGACATGAAATTCAGTCTTCTGGGCTCAGCTCGAGCTCCTGAGGGTAAGACATGGCTCTCCAAGCTGGGCTGCAGAGATGCCTGGGGCTCTTGCAGAGGCTGAGACTGGGGAGATGGGCTACCTGCCCACAGGTGGTGGGCACTGGTGTGGGTCTGTGTGTCATCAGAGATGAGGAAAGAGGTCCCCTGGATCTTATCTGAGTTCCCATGGAGACAAAGCCCCAACCCTATCTCCATGGTATGGCCAGAGCTGGTGGTGCACAGCACCACATGGCAGCATAGGGGAAAGTGCCAGGGGCAGCAATGGGGCACAGAGGCCCCTTTGCTGGCCTGATCTGCTGCCCAGGGAGTTTTGCCACTTACTGGGGGCTTCGATTTGGGACACTGTGGAGGAGCTGCTGAGGCTCATCTGGCCCTTGTGCTAGAAGCCCCACTACTCTTCTACATGGGCACCTATGGCATGGCCAGGGTACGTCTGGATTATGTCAAGAGTGATTATGTGGCTCTGTTGAGGGCCAAGGGTATTGGGGTCCATTGGTGTCTCCTTGGTCCCGCTGGTGAAGGAGAAGGGCTCAGGGAAGAGTGGATGGATTCTGCAGTTCTGCACATCAACAAATGTTTACACAGCTGGTGTTGAAAATAGGGATTTGGCTTTTAAGACCCTGGGATCTTCTTTGAAGATCAAGAACTGCCAGGAAAAGATAGGATCCACCTGACCAAGTAGGGCATCTTTGCCAACAGGCTGGCCAACCTGGTGAGGAGAGATTTAAACTGGGAGTGATGGGGGTCATGATGACAACGTCCCCCTGAAGAGGTGGGCTGGTTTGGTAAGCCAAGGGTGCAGACTGATGTGGAAAAGAGAGACTTCTAATCATCAAAATAGGGCAGAAGGAGGTCCACCCCAAGTACGTGCACACAGATAAGGAAGTACCTACAGGACAGTAATGTGGAGGAAGCTCTCATATCTTTTTTGGGAAAACAGCATGACTGAGTGCCTCTCTGAAGTGCCTGTACACTAACACATGCAGCATGGGGAGCAAAGAGGAAGAATTAGAGGTCTGTGTGCAGGTGCAGGACTATAAGTGCTATATAGATCTCATTGGGATTATGGACATGTGGTGGGACAGCTCACATGCCTGGAACAATGCAGTGACTGGATACAGACTCTTCGGGAAGGACATGCCAGGATGGTGAGGAGTGGAGTTGTCCTGTACATGACAGGGAAACAGGGATGGATGAAACTCTGCCTTGGAATGGGTGAGGAGCCAGCTCAGACCTTATCTGGATTAGTGGGCAAAACAACATGGGCAACGTTCTCATGGCTGTTTTCTACATAACCATGATCAGGAAGTAGTAGATGGGGCTTTCTTCAGAAAAGTGGAAGGAGCTTCACATTTGCAAGCCCTGGTCATCATGGCAGACTAACCAACTCAGTATCTGCTAGAGGGACAACACAGCAGGGCATAAGCAATCCAGGAGGTTTCTGGAGTGCATTGATGATAAACTCTTGACACAAGTGATCAAGAAGCCAGTGATGGGGTGCGCTCTGCTGGACCTTATACTTATAAACAGGGAATAACTGGTTGGGGATGTGAAGGTCAGGGACCGCCCTGGTTGCAGTGACCATGGGATGGTGGACTTCAGGATACTGCGAGAACAACCCCAGGTACCAGAACACACTGGGAGCCAACCGTCTGGAAAGTAGGTCTCCAAAGAAAGGCCTTGGGATCCTGGTGGATAAGTTGACCATGAAGCAGCAAGGCACCCATGCAGCAAAGGCAGTCAACAGCATCCTAGGCTGCAATAGGCAGATTGTTGCCAGCAGGGCAAGGGAGGTGATCCTTCCCTTCTGCTCAGCACTGGTGAGATACATCTGGCATACTGGGTCCAGTTCTGGGCTCCCCAGTACAAAAGAGACATGAACACACCAAAGAGGCTCCAGAGAAGGGCCATAAAAATGAATAAGGGACTGCAGCATCTGACATACAAGGAGAGCCTGAAGAAGAGAAGGGTCAGCGGGGGGATCCCAGCAATGTGTAAAAGCCTGGTGGGAGGAGTAAAGAAGATGAAGCCAGGCTTCAGTGGTACCCAGTGAAAATATAAGAGGCAACAAGCACAAATTTAAAAAAAACCACCTTTTTTTCCCTACAAGAGTGGTCAAAGAGTAGCACAGGTTGCCCAGACAAGTTGTGGAGTCTCCATCCTAGGAGATATCCAAAACCCAACTGGAAAATGTCCTAAGCAACCTGGCCTAGCTGACCCTGCTTTAAGCAGGGGGACTGGACTATAAAGACTCCAGAGGTGCCTTCCATTCTCACTGGTAGTGCGATTCTGTGATTCATTAGTGAGGGGGTCAGTAATCACTTTTTGTCTTCTGGGAGGAATTGTCACAGGAACTGGAGCTGTACTGTAGTCACATCTAAACTGACAGACCCAGGAGCTCTTCCAGGATCCCAGTTCTGGGTACACACCCTGGCAATGGCTTGGGTCAGGGAATGCTCCTGCACCCTCTGCCTTGATTTCTGCTGGAAGGGAGCCACAATGCAGTACAGCCAGGGCTCTGTGAAGAAAATTCTCCCTTGTGCACTAATGATCTCATTCTCTTTCTAAATCAAGAAGTTTTTAGGGGATCTTGGTTTTCTTCTCCAGTCCAATATAATTTCCTCAAAAGTCCCAGCTGGAGGGGCAGAAAGAGAAAATTCCCATGCAGCTCTGGTTCATCCCGCAGAGGAATTGACAAGGCTGAGAGTCTAAGATGAGTCCAATACAGACAGAAAAGCACCAGACTGAAGTACATACAGCAACCAGAAAGCTGACAAGCTGTTGCATTTTGTAGCAGATGCAGCTCTAACAGGCTATGTGGCTTCATTCCTGGATATAATGAGTTGCAAAGGCACACTGGGAATGCTGTTTTTTTCAAAAAGTATCTTCTGTGCACTGGGTGAATGTGTGCTTCTATTTCCATAATGCAGTGAGAGATCACAGAGAGGAGCTGTCACACATTACTGGACTGATACTGATTATTTTGGCTGTTTATATCATTGCTGTCTCTTCCTCTTCTGAACAATACAGTTAAAAAGCTAATGCTCAGAGATCAAATTAAAGGATGGCTCTTCTACCTCAAGAAGTACAGTTCCAGGCTGTGTTTAAAGGGATGGATATGTTCTGCCTGAGGTTCAAGGTAGTGGGATGTACTCACACTGTCTGTGCAAAAGTCTGGAGATGAAGTCACATACATATGCACCAAAATGCAGACGAGCTGTTGAAAAGATCAGATATATCTCTTCTGTGTACTCAAGCAAGGAAGCAGAAAGACGAGGGGACAGGGACCACAAGTATTCAGAGCTCCAGAATCGATTGTATGTCTCGAGAGGGTGTATAGGCAGAAAGACTCTTCCTTCAAGACAACTCAAAGACAAGAATTGAAAACAGGTACCAGACAGCTAACTGGATAAGGCAAATTCACTAATTAAACAAGAACATGCTATCAGGGAAATAAACAGCACACTCAGGCAGATATCCAAGCAGGTACATAATTCTTCTGTCAACTTCATTTTACAGCATTAACACATGAATGACAAGTCTCGCAAGCATCAAAGACGATATGTTCAAAGTAAATTAAGTTTCTAATATGGAATACAATGAAATATGAAGGAAGAATTGCTATCAGAAACAATGTTGATGAGAAGAGTGTCTGAGACATTATGTATGTACACACTGGAATCACTATCAAAGAGGTACAAAAATATCAGAATAGCAAATTAAGGAAAGTTACTTCTTTTTTTCCTTCAGTTTGAGGGTCCAAGAAGCTCACATGCTGAGCAGCAATGCCCACTACACTGCAAGCACGTCCTCAGCTGCAGCCTCCATCTTAATGAATAGGAAAATTATTTGAGGCAATGGCAGTAAAGGGAGACAAGAGTGTGATCATAAACTTGTTTTCAGTGTTGCCATTAGTGTTCAGATATTGAATTTTTTATTAGCTTTTGTAAGCTAATAATGACAGAATTAGGCTTGCAGTCTTTGACATAAGCTGCCATACTTCTGCTGCCACAACAAATTGCAGAATCATGTGCCTGTTCAAGGTGCTGAAAGGATCAAAGTGGGTGCAACTTTCTTGTCAGAAGCGACTTTTAAAATCAGCTCCTTGAGGATGTTTCTCCTACTGTCTCCTTTATCTCAACTATATTTCGCATCTGATTCTGCCAGCTGGCACATTTTGGAGCTTGCTAGTGGACTCTGAATCAGATTAAGAAGGCTACCCAGTACAGATGAGAATGAGGAAGAGGAAGAAACAAGGTCTACATTTAAATTTATGGTCTAGGGCTACTAAATGACACTGATAGCTCAATGCATGAAGACAATTGTGTTTTGCTATCTAAAGCTCCTGCTGATTCTGAGAGAGGGAAAGGAATAATGGGCTTGGTGTGATTGCAGAAGAGGGCTTTTTTTTTTTTTACTTGGAAAAGTGTTATTTAAAAAAAAAAACAAAACCAAAACAAAACCAAAAAACCCACCCTAGTACTGGGATGTTAAGTTTACAAGGTGAAGAACTCAAAATTATGAAATGCCTCAAACCATGTCTTATAGATAACCTACAACTTGCACAGGCACATATATATTATCAGAGTATATTTAATTGTACGACTTTATATGATAAACACGGCATATCACATTCATCTGCAGTACTCCTGCTTCATGCACAGAACAGAGCAAGTCCTAAGGATGAATCAAAGTGAAGTGGACAGTTATGTGAAGGACTCCCATGTCTGGCTGGTTGCTGAGAAAGGGACTTACGAGGTGAAACAGGATGAAAATTTCCAGAGGAGAGGCTGTCTTCCTGATTAAGTCGCTTGATTATCGTCTTGAGCTCTGAATTTTTTCTCTGTCTAGATCATAGAGTTTCTGTGTGATATTGATCATAGCATTTGTGCAAACTCTTTCTCTGTGATCACCCTTGTTTCATTTTCTGAGTGCCCAATCTGAAACAGCTGGAGTATTGACCTCTCATAATTGCAAAAGTTTGATATGAACTGTGCTCTGAACACATAAAAGGCAGCAGAATGCCCAGAAAAGCCTAGGCTCCAGTATTGAAAATTAGCCTCCAAAAATGAGTTGATATAGGGCAATTTTGGCTTTAGTCTCAGTGCCTCTGTTCCCAATTTGTAAAACTGAGACACCATCCTTTTACCTTGCTGGTGTGTTGTATAAATAAATTCATTAATATCTACAAAGAAGACACACAGATCGGAATCAGAGAAAAGACCATGAAAAATGATTACATTTGTCCTCAGTGCAGCTTTTGGACGTTAAGCATTAAATGACATATGGGACCACTCACCAGAAGAGGATGAAGAAAAACTGTTGTGGATCATGTGGATTAAAGACTTTATCATAATGCATGTACACAATTTGCAGATATGAGACTGTAAGGTATTTTAATTCTAGTACTTCCTGGCTGTCGAGCTTCACCATTTTTTTCAGGTAAGATTTTCTGTTTTGTTTAGAGATATGTATATACCTGAAAATTTCTGAAGTTTCTACATGGACAGCTAGGACCCAGCTATATCAATCCCCAATACATGGATAAGGAATTGAATTTAAGCCATATGAATCTAGATAGAGAAAAAAAGTTCTAAAGAATTCAGAAAATTCTAAAATTCTTTTGCAGTAAATCTAATTCCCAGATTATCCAGGTTAAGGGGACATTCAGAGGAGAAATTATTTTAGATTCTCAAACATTGGCTACAGCAAACATGCCCTGGGCACCCACAGTTTTCTAGGAGATTATGATCTTCTTTCCTCATGGTACCCTTATCTGGTCTTCCATATCCTATAGGCTGAATAAATGCTAGTCATGATACAAGGGCTTGAAGGTCTAAGTACAGCCATTGTATAGCTCAGGACAACATGTTCCCAAGAAGACAAGGTGTCCAGATAATATAACATCCATTTGCTCTGCTCTACTTGGTCCTCCCTGAAGTCAGGTCAAGTCTCAGTGCTTATTTTCAAAGCCTTTAATAGACTGCACCAAAATTTATTCCTAAAAATAAGTCTTCATTTTTGGGAGCCCTTGGCCACATTCACAAGAATGAGAGGGGCTACCACACCCCACCTGAGACCATTCAGAACAGTCTCCTTATGTTTGGTCCTCAGGTAACATCACAGTACCTAGGGAAAGGTTTCAGAGCTGTGATATAAATAAATAAACTGTGAACAAGATAATTTTTTCTCCAACTGAAGTGTAACTCACCTCAAAAGGGTGGCAAATTACTGTTTCAGAGTTTCTTATGGTCTTTGCCATTAGACCAAACCCATATTTGATTAATAGAAAAAAAAAAAATAAAAAAACATTCTTGGTTTGGGGGTTATTTTTTCTCTTTTGTGGGCTCATGTATATATTTACACCTGACTATTCTCTTTACAGAGGTTTTTATTTGATATTCTGTTTCCTCTCCTGAAGTTGAGGCATATACAGTACCTGTTTCATTAGTGTCACTTGTCTTTTCATTAGACAAGGAAAATGAGCCTCTACAGCATTCAAGGAACAGACCAATAAAGATATATTACTGTCACTATACTCAATAAGAGCAGATGGGTCATAATAGTATGGCTGATACCAGTACGTTTGTAGAGTCATTTTTTCTTATCAGGCAGTTAATGAAATGAACTTCTATCATAGCATCTTTAAAATATAATACTCTCACAACTGTCTTTAAAGACCTATTTTGAACCAAATATGTTATCTATCAAAATATTCATTAAAATTAGGTGCAGGCCTACAGGAAGAGACAGATTAAATCATTGAGGCATCTGGGCCTCTTATTCCTCTAATGTGACTTCATTATATCATAATTTGTTATTGCAGAAATTTAATTTTCTGATGCCATGGAATTATTGAGGGTCTTCCCATTTCCAGCATTTTCACTCTACCTAATTGTAAACTTCAAGATCATTTGGTATTTGATACTGGTTGGATCCAAGATTGGATAGGAAACCAATACACTGTAAATGAGGAAGCGCTTGATGAGGAAAATGTGATCCTATCGTATTGACTACATTCTGAGATAAGAGATAAATAAATAACAGTTTCACTTGAGATGTCCTCAACTTCTCACTGACACATTTATTAACTCTATTCAGAGCAAGATTCTTCATTGCCTCAATATCAAGTAGAGGGAGATTCAAGAGACTAACCATAGCCATGAGCCTGCCGGCACCACCACTGAGCAGTCACTGAGCCCAGGGTTATGGAAGAGAAACTACCTTACCTGTAAGCTTGGTAGCTGGACTTTAAATGTTGCAGGACCAACATAAGAGAGAGACAAGCAATCCTGTTAAGACATGCTCCCATAAGACTTCTTCATGCACTTCCAGTGTTCTTCACTGGGACACTCTTCCCTCCCACTGAAATATTCTGGAAAAATAAATTACTTTCATGGTGGTCTATTAATCCTCTCCAGCTGAGGCATGCCATTGAGAGACTCCAAATTTTCCGGGAATGAATGACAAAAGTTTTATCACCCACCAGATTTTTATGGCAGAAAATCTCATCTAAACAATGTGATGAAATTACCCTACAGAGAAGATTCTGTAAATTTTGGATACCGCATAGCTATTACAAAAACAAAACACATCTTAATACACATAGCTGTGGACTCAATGCTATCGCAACCTGAGGTAGAATAATAAGGGACACATACCCTAAATGAATAGTATTCCAATGTTTCTATCGTTTCCCACACCAATCACAAAATGCACTTCAAGGGCTTAACGATCAAAATTGGTGCTTGATCACTCTGGGACAGCGTCTCCTGCTGCTCTGAAGTTTGAAAAAAGCTTGCGCAAAATAGAGTCTCACAGAAGAATTTCCCCTTCAGATTTAGGACCAAACTAGCTTTAATTAAGCAATTTCAAAAAAAATCAGGTATGAGCAACTGAATTGAGTTCTCTACAAATATGAAGTTCTCTACAATATGAAGAATGCATCCAAATTGCATGCAGCTTTGTCATGTACCAATTTACATATACACTTGTGAATGCGAAAATGAAAATTTTAAGACAGTTCTAAATCAACACAGAGTGGGTTAGCATTAATATTCATATGCAAAATTTGGCCAAGACATTTAGCTTCATCTTCTATGGATACATCAACTTTTAATTCTTTAGTGAGTGAACGAAAATACTTTTACAATGGTGTTCCAGATTACGAAATAACTCACAATACAGAGGTACCCACTTCATTACCTGAATGCACAGAATAATCATCTGGAATGTTCAAATTTCTTTAATTGAAACAAAAAAAATCTTTCATTTTCCAGTCTGCAAGTGGATACAGGATTTCTAGAAGATATTAAAAAAAAAACGCAAAGGACATCACATGCATCTAAACTCCCTGATGTAGTTTCTGACGTGTGTGTTTAAGTAAAAACACTTTTCTTAATTATCTTGTAGCTCAATAACCTAATAATTATTCATTTCAGCAAACCCGTAAATAACACTTAAAACACAAACTCCATTTTTAATCAGGGAAAACTGCCATTTGTTGAAAAGGTTTTTTGAGTAATTACTTTGCATTCTTATTAGTAATGTGGATTTATAGGAAAATCAAAACTATATTAATTATACCATATCCTCATTATATATTAATAGACTCAGAAACCAAACATTTTGTGCCTTGCAGAGTGAGGTGTAATATTTATACGAGGCTTTGCAGCAGCAGCCAACATGGCACTTAGCTCTAATGCACCTACTTTAGAGTATTGACTTGGTGCTCCTGGGACCCATGAGCTCAAATCCCATCTGGGAATGCAGATATACTGCACTGAGTCTCCAGAACAGTGTCTTGGGGTTTTTATCTTCTCATAAGGGGCCAATTTTTGTCAGTGGGTGCAGTTTGTGTTTAGAGACATCAGTTTCTAGATGCCACATTTGTGTCTTATGCTTATTCCATGCAAGGCTGTAGAATTCTCTTGCTTTGATGGGAGGGAGACCTGAGAAGATGCAGCATCTCAAGGGCAGCGATATGCGGGTCTATAAACACAGGCATGCACAACCCTCTCACAAAGCTATGAGCTGGAGTAATACCTCATCCTCAGAGAGGCGGTAACAGGAACGCTGCTTCTTGCCCTGCACACAATGTATTTGCCTGGCTGGAAAGCCTGGTTGTTTGGCAGCTGGTGGCATCCAGGGTCTGGGTTATTGTTTCTGGGCATAAGCTGAGAACAGAATGACTGACTGACTGCAGCTCCGTTACAGCAGATCTTGTAGAGGACGTGGTTAAGTCAGACATCAGACTTGCAGCATTACTTGACCATTGATGGCTTCTCTAACTAACTGAGTTTACTCCTTTTTGATCTAGTTGTTGTGTGGTGCAAATTATTTATTTTGAAGGCTGCTAAAGATGACTGAAGCTGCCAGCCAGATGTTGAAGTCCATTAATGTCCATACGAATCTTAACTACGCTGACCTACCCTGCCAAGGACTGCTGTACTCACCCCAGCCCCAGGATGTTCCTTCGAGAGAAATGTTCCTCAAAAGGGCCTTTAAGGGAAGACACTTTCCAATGAGCACTCATTTGCAGACTGATCTGGAGGAACTTAGAGAGCCCATAACAGCACCACTCACGTGTGGTTTGCCACATCACTACCCTGTCATATGAGGGGATGGGCACCCATCGTATCACTGGTTCTCTGCCATATACTTTCCACACCTGCAGGTGCTGTCACATGCTTGGGCCAGCGTGCCCTTGTTGAGATCCCAAAGTAAAGAGAGGTCAGGGATGAGAACCATTGAAAGGATGGACCCAGTCCCTCTCCTGAACCCAGAGGCCTTAAGAAAAGGCAGCGGCAATGCCGGAGTCATTGTGAATTGCTTTGGTGGGCATGAGACCAATGCAAACTTCCTCCCACAGTGACTTGGGGTGGCCAGTTAGCTCCATTTACATGCAGTGCCTAACAGTCCATGCTCAGGTGGAGATTTCAGCGCACTGTTTTACAAAATCCCAACCCAACAGCGCAGCAGGGAGTGACACTCCTGTAAAGAGAGTTAATGCCTCCCTCCCACAAAGGAAATGGCAGATCCTCATGCCTGGTGACTGCTCTCGGTCTGTTTTTAGCTTTTCTAAGTTCCTTTTCTTGACTTCACCATCCTCATAAGTGTTTGCAGCTCAAGCTGTGTCATCTGAATATGTCATTAGTCACTGAATAGCCGAGAGAGGAACAGTCAGCTGGGGAGGATTCAGGACTATATAATACTGATCTCTGCCCTCTGTAGATTATGAGCATTTTTCTAAGTGCCTCTAATTTTAATCTCCCAAGCTGTGGCTTGTACAAAAATATATTCAATGGCCTCCTCTCTAGTGTAATATCTTTATATTAAGGATTTTCTCTTTCACCTCAGGAAGTCAGCTTTGTGGCAGACCATCTCATTTAAAATCTAGTATAACAACAGTGGCATTTTTCTGTGGAAAATTGGAAGTACCACAGGTGATAGATTCAGCTTTTGCCTCTGTCTGGTTACAAGTGTTAGAGACGGAAAAAATCATTTTGAAACACATTGCTGAAAGTTCAGATCTTTTCAGTTAGTGAAAGTAAGTAATTTACTTCTGCCTGTAAGTAATAATTATCTGTATAGAAACCATAGTGATGGAGAAAGACAGCCCAGCAGGGTAAAAGGAGAATGAGAAATCCTGGGATTTTCTGAAAGCATTCAAAAGGATCGGTAAGCAATCTGTCCGTATCTCCTTCCTGCCACTGTACATGCAGGATGGGAACACAATAGGGAAATAAATAAAAAATTCAATAAAATAAAGCAGGCACCTAACAAGCAGTGCACAGATGACTCTCTTGTGATCCAGATAAGTCCAGTGGTTACAGACAGGATCCAGCTGCAAGGAACAGGAGATAGGTAAGGAGACAGAGCCAATGTGGGTTTAATCCTGATCTCAGAAGAGCCAGACTGTTTCAGGGCTTCTCTGGGGTTATGCAGGGATCAGACTTTGTGCCCACGTGAAAACATAAGAGTGGACGTGCATGAGTCAGACCAAAGGTTCAGCCATATGGATCAGGTGCTTTTGCCTAGGTCCTGACTGAACTTCTGTCCTTATTTGTTCATTTATGTGCTTCCCACCCAGGGCACCACAAAGGGACGGGAGCCTTTTCATCGGCTTCCCTGTGATTGCTGACCTATGGCTCTAGGCTGAGGAAGCCCAATGGTTCCTGGTGACCGTGGGGGCTATTTTCTGTTCCCTATTTTGTTGTGTGCTAGAACAGATCACCACTGTGCAATTTCAACCAGCTCCATGGCTGGCTTTCAGGGAACTTATTTTTAGTATATGGCCATCACATCTGTCTCTTTTTTTCCTTTATCCATCTTCTGCACTAGTTTGGTTATTCAGCAACATGTCCCTCTCAAACTGGGCAGGGACTTTAGCTTCAGGAGGCTGGGAAGCTGGTAGAGACCACAGCCATTAGCAGCTGCTTATGGAAACACCTTTAGAAAGAGAGCAAGGGTAACAGCACTTCTCAGCTATGTACTGACTATCTGATACTTCTCCCAGTGCTTCCTCCCAAGTGTTTATTTTTTTCTTATTGTGCTGTGAGCAATTTTTCTTTGGTAGACACTCCTATTTTTAATGAATCATTAAACTCATCTGCATTTACCCATCCTTAGACTTAGCACTTTCTGTTCAGTGTCTTAACCAAAACATCTTTCACACTGCCAGGCCTTCCTCTCTGAATTGTTTCTGATCAGCAGCACAGCTTCATCTGCAGTCGGTACCCTGAGCACTGTGCCTCCCCTACCAGCCATTTCAGGCGGGAGCGAAAACACACCCTATCCGCCTATGATATCCTCTTTATTTCCTTGTTGCAGCCCTTTTCATTTCTCCCTGGCTGTTCTCTGACAGCTGCAGCCCAGGCTCCAATCTGCTGCAGGTGGCTCTTTTTGCCCTTCAGGCTTTCTTCACCATTGTGATGCATTAATGAAGTAGAGCTCCCTGTCAGACTTCATCAGCAGTCTTGTGAAGGCAGAATGAAATCACTTCTATTGACCCACTGGCATATTTATAGGCTCCTTCTTTTTTGCTGAGTATGGCAGTTATCACCTTTCCATCCCCATGTTGTGTTTATTCAGCAGAAAGCTAAATCACATCTGTGCACAAGTGGAACATTAATCAGTAAATGTAAGCCACTCATAAAGGCTGCCGAACCTATCTCATTACCAGAGCTGGGACAGCTCGCAACACCTACCCCTCAGAGGGGTTCACAACCCCATGAATCCACGGCCCTCTAAGCAGAGCCCAGCAAGCTCAGAGACTTTTTTCAGCTCTCCTCTTGCTAGACTGTCCCCAGAAAGCAGCATTTTAAAGTTTTCCTGGACTTGTTCCTGGTACCTCTTTTCTTCTACAGCAACAACAACAAACCCACTTGGGAGCATTTTTTTATTTTATTTTTAACTCTGTTTCTGTTCTCCCCTTTCTTATTCTATTTATCAGACAGAATTACTTCCAATATAATCTGCTGCCATGCATATCTGTGTCTGCCTGCCCTCCTTAACAATTTTTCCCCCTTTTTTCCACTAATTGCCAAAATCAATCACCCTTCATGTTATTGGGGTTGGAGTCTATCACACTTGCAATTGTATAGATTTGTATTATAATACTAGATAGAGCATAATACTATGTCAGTATGGTAATATTTTCAGCAATGATGCATAAACAGCAAAAGCTTTTGACAAACTTTTTGTGAAAAGTAGTTAGTTGATGTATGCATATCTACAATGGGAAAAAGGTGCTGTCAGACAAAGTTTATAACATTTCTTGATGAGATTACAGATTTGGCTGCCCAAGATAGTTCTATGGATAGATATACTTTAGCTTCTAAAAAGCTCCTGACTTAGTCTTGCTTCATTCTGATGAAATTAGTAGTTCTCCTTCTGAGTCTCAGTTAAATACTTTATTTTCTGAAATTCTGATCAGCTCCATCTAGAACATATTAAATGGACTAAAAAGTGGTAAATCTATAAATCTTAAAACAGGGAAGCATCATCTTCTGGCGATACTTCCAGACAGTAATTTTTCTTAGTCCAGTGTTATTTTCAACAGTCAAGAGGAAAATCTTGCATAAATAAATAAATAAAATAAAACTTTAATAAAACTAAATCTAAGAATCAGGATTATAGATGGTATTTATGAGAGAGAAAAGCAGCTAAGAAAAGGACTTTAGGGTCAGAACAATCAACATGGCGCCTTGTGGCTGCGAAGGAAGTAAACATGGCTCTTGACTGAGTGATCAAGGGAACATCATATAGAAAGTGGGATCTGTTTACACCACAGTGAGATAATTAGCAAAATCCTCTAACCAGTAATGGCCTCTAAGTTTATCATATGTGAGAAAATCAAGAGAGAGAGCTCCAAGAATTATTACAGTAACTATAAAACCTGATTACTGTGAGAAGCTAAAATATACTCAGTTTAGTGTATACTATTCAGGAGGAAATATCAAGTAAATACTCAAAGGGGATGTAAATTTCAGATGTTAGTAAACTTATTTAGCTAAGGAGATGAAAATACAGCAAGACCCTGAGCTTGGTAGCTTATGCTGAATAAATGCAACATTGGAATAAGATCTAAGATCATTTTAAAAGTAAAGGAAAAAAAAAATGAGACAAGTTACCTAGGTTTGCGTTGGTTTCTCTGTCACTTATTAAAACCAAGATAGCAAATCCTCCAAAAATAGAGGCCATATTTCAGGCAAAAGTTATTGTATTTGATAGACAAATCATTTGGTACAATTTTAGATTAGATGATTTTAAATCCAAGTAGGTAATAATTCAGGTCCTTTGGGGGTAGCCTTTTCATACTGAACAGTGATCTATCTTCATGTCCACTAATGGGCCTCACTTGAAGTCTGAAAATTTTACTGATGGCAAAATGGATAATTAAAATTTTAGGGTCTTGCCTAAGCTATTAAAGGAAATTATTAGGCCTGGGAGGAGATGGCTAAGAAATTCATATTCACATCACTGGAATACAGATCAATAGGTACCAGTTGCAAGGATCATGTAAACCGTACACAGTCAGGAATTCAAGAAACTCAGATGTAGATTATTGAAATAATTGTTCATTGGATATGCAGCCTCCTTTAATTTACCTGATAGCAGTTTTAAGGAAACCCATGGCTCTAATTACAGAGCTATAAATACAGAGAAATCCTGTTCAGTGACTTTATTATCTATGTATTGAGATGAATTTTTGGCTCTTTCTATGTGAAGGAGGGCATGAGCTCTAATCCTCATGAACTCTTTCTGATTGATGCGTTGATTTAGTCGCATAGTCATGGTTTGTTGCCTGCTCTAGGAGATATCATTGAACTATAGTCAGAAAATAGCAGATGACCACATTCCATCTAAACCTCCCTCCCAAATAATCATTGCTGGTAATTTAACACTGATAGATTATAAGGTTTTCTCACCATTAACGTTTATTTAACAGGCCTTATTTTGTTTATCCACGGGACAAAAGAGTGGTCTTGCTCTTGAATGACACTATTTCAAGTGATTTTCAAGCTTCAGCTCTGTTTGTAAAAAGCTTTAGATATTTCCTTATAAAGGTAAGCTAGAAATCCAAGATAAGCCTTTATTTATGACATCTGAAATCTTTCAAATACAATAGCCTAGTAAGTATGAATTAACAAGACTTTATTATCTTATTGTGAGGACTAAGATCATTCCAAGAAAAGCCAAATGAAACTAGAGGATCTTCCTCTGGGATCTGAGTATTTAAAAGAAGCTCATCATGTATGTGGAATTGATTATACTGTGTTGAAACAAAATGAAAGAATCAAACAATGCATATTTTTTCTGTTGGGAAAAAGAACAGCAGTTTGTAAGTCGCCTGTGATCTCAGTAACCGTGTCCTCTCTATATAAGATACTTTGACTGCCTGCTCCCACTGGAGAGGATCTATTGAGCAGTGGAACTGATACAACCTGAGATTATTTATGTTCCCTCTCCTACCAGATAAGAGAAGAGAGACCATGTCTACATGAATGTGTATAAATACAACTATAGAATCAGGATCGTGGGCATCTGTTTGCTATCATATTCTTACACAACACAGTTACCACAAAGCCACCAAAGACCTCTGTTTCATGGTAACCTTTCCCAAAGGCGATGTCAATTAATTCAGCCTTCAAACAGTGAGGATGTCAGGGAGGCAGAGAAGGCTCCAAGTGAAGACTACTTTTGCTAGGATTCCTCAGTTCTCCATGTATCCAGCTATAGTACAGTTTTGATATTTGAATTAATACTTCCACTGCATGCTTTCAGAAGAAGATGACCACTGAAGAGTTACTGAGACCAGGCACTATTTCCTGGTCTCACAATTCCCAATACCAAGACAAGGGAGAGTGTAAACATGCATGTGCTCACATGAGCTCAAGTACATTTTTGCCCTGCTACCTCCCACTCTCCAGCATGCACTGGGAGCAATAAATTCAGCAGCTCCCCTCTTCCCCACGTGATTCAAGAGAATTGGAGACTTGGAGGTTGTTTCCTTTGTCCTCATTTAATTGTTTTGTCTCTACATTCCATCTTTCAAAAATATGTTAGGAAAATCAACCTTAGTGAGGGCTCATACCTCTCAAGATTAGGTGACTGGTTTTATCTTGTCAACATCAATTTTACCTTCAGCAAGACAAACACACCTTTAGTAGTACCCTACAGACAGTTTGCCATGAGCAGGTAGGATAGTTTCTTGTGGACCAAGTATTGGCTGTTATTTAACTTGAAAACAATCTCAGGCTTGTAATAATCTAGACGTAGATGATTTCTATTTGGCTGCACATGCTCAGTCAGGTTTCCCTGCATCATCATGTCTACTGCCAGTGTTGTTCTAAGGAGTTATTTTTCCCACATGGAGCTGTTCCCACCATGTGCACAGACAGCATTGGATAGTTTTTACAGACTGCATGAATAACAACTGCTAGTGTGAGTTTCATCACAGCAGGAACTGAGGAATTTCACCCAAGAAAGCAAATTAATAGTGTTACCTTGAACCTTTTTATAGTGAAAAATGACTCTAGGAATAGTTTGGGAAGCAGATAAAATAGGTTTAGCTCCTGAATACCCCTTCCAAACTAATTCTGAGGCAAGTAACCTCAAAAAAGATAATCTTTGACTCCTGCAGAACATGGGAGGTTGTTAGTGTGTATGATTACAACCTATGTCTCAGCTGAAGACAACAGAACCATCTACCTATGCCATGAAATGACCCAGGTAAAGTAATTAAGGATGCACTTCAAAAGGAGGTTCTTGAAGACTATTATCCTCTCTGTAAGGTGCTGATCTGTTATAAGAAGTACCTTGTACACACAGGAAACTTTTTCTATGACATGGTAATTTTGAATTATCTAGAAAATGAGGTATTGTTGAACATTCTAAATGATATAGAGTCAAGATGGGAAGAGAAGGAAAGAACAGAAAAGGAGACACAATGGCACAACTGCCCAAATGAAATGTAGGTATCTTCTTGTATTTCTAAAAAAAGTCAGTAATTGGATCAAGGAAAAGTCATATATCAGAAGATGCTCCTGTCTACAATGTGGTATCATCTTTTGCTATTGCTGTCTTCACTGGAAATTGATAAAACAGAAACACAGAGTTTTCATTTGCATGATCTCTGTCACCCTTGCGGCTTATACTCAGCATGGACTCAGCTCAGAAGAACTGGTACTCTTGTTGCCACAGTGACCACTCTGCCCGATACATCCCAGTTGCTGTGATAAGATACACCATGTTATTATAGCTCAGCATCTTTCATAGACTCTTCCAAAGCCCACAAATGTTAGCATTTCTATTATTGACATACCTACTTCTCATAACATAGGCTCTTCAAGGGGCAGCTTTTCCTCAATGTCTGTTATACATCTGTCATATCAAGTCAGACTGCTGCTGAGGCAGTGATGGTTGATGCCATACCATGTATTTTGACTAAATGTGAGAAAGGGTGGGGATAGAAGGGATGGGAAGAAGTAAGCAGAAAAGAGGTGAATAGTAAAATTTGACAAATGCTTTCCTCAGCATTATGTCAAACATGTTTACAGAACTGCACAATTAATAAAAAAAAACTGCACTAGAGTCCCTAATTACTATTCTACACAGGGCAGAACACTTCTTCATTATCCGTTTTTGAATTGATTGTGTACATCAAACAGTCAAGATATAAATAAAATATGCCTGCATGCATAATGCCCTCACATTAAAGCAGGAGGCAATTAACCTATGATTTTTCATTAATTAAATTAAAATAGCCCTCTGAAAATGTCTCAAATCAAAACAAGTTCCTTCCAGAGTATTTTTTTCTTGCTGTGATGCACAGAACCTGCTTGTAAAATCATTGGTCCAATGAAATTAAATAAACCTCCCCAATTTTATCACAGGCTACCAATTTTCTTCTGTGACTCCATTGTTCAAAGTGCTAATCCCAATAGCAATATTGGTTTTATTTTTCCATCTTTAAAATAATATTTACAGATGCTTGTCCATTATTTAGCACATTGTTTACATTTTATTTTTACTAATTATAGTGATGTGCTTTGCAGAATTACAATAGGTATTGATCCGATCAGAAATTTGGCAAATAAGATTTTACTTTAAGAGTGGGTCTGTTTTCTCCTCTTAAATTTATATACAAAACAACAAACGCAGTTAGCGTAATGGTTTATTAGTGCTTTATGGTTATCTCCAGTTAACTGAATTTAGGTTATGTTGCCAGAGAGAGGTAAGTATGCTTGCTGCCCCATATACAAACATATTTCTTGTCGATCATTCATTCAGATAGAGTTATTCTAAAGACACCTTCAGATGTCTATTTGCTTTGTGGACTGTGAGGATACATGATCATAAAACAAAGAGAAGACATACTAGAGACAAGAATACTTGCCAAATTATAACAAAATGTCTAATGCAAAATTGCTGTTTATAAGATATGCCCATTTCCCTTCCTCAGATTTAAGGGACAGCTACCCATACAGGCTATCAAGGTCACAGATCTGGATGGAAAACATGATGGAGTCTGGTTTTGTCAGGTGGGTTTCTTGGTTTTTTTCTGAAACCTGAGGATACAGAATTTTAGATAGTTCCAGTTATTTATAAACCTTTGATAAGAAGCCACAAGATAAACTACCTGCTTGTTGCCTCCTAAAACTATATCTTCACGCTGTAGAAGTGTTAAGTGCCTGTCTGAAAAGAGGGAAAAGATGTTTTCAAGTACAGAATATATGAACAGTGGTGCTAAAGCAACAGTGTATTTCCTTCAACTCAGAAGTCACTTACCTTTTTAAGAACTCTGTAAATTTTGAATTTACAAGATTTTAGCTATTTAATAACCATAATAATGACTTGTTACGATAGCGACATTAAAAATAAGCCATTGGATACCAGCATAATTTCTTCGGTACAGATCACACATGCTGAGGTAGCAGAAGGAGAAGGCGGCCATGTTCCCTTTCCTAAACATTGCTGAGAGCCTGGAGGCCATGGGCAAAAAAGAGCAGAGAGCACTTACTGCAGGGTGGGAACATGCTCTAGCATCCAAGCAAAATCCAGCATGGATTTCAGAAGGCACAGCAAAGCTATTGCCTCGTCGGGGCCACAGTAGCAGGAGCAGCAATGACGGAAAGAGAAGCGCAGCGTGTAGTCCCATCTGTGTAGGAAGTTGTATATTGAAACACAAAAAGATAAGCACAGGTATTTTATTATTTCTACATTTTCAGACATCACAAAGTGGAATGTCTTGCCTCAGGGAAGAGAATCATCTTGGTCCTTATTTCTTTGTCCATAAAATGGAGACAACAGTGACCTCACACAAGTGACCTCACACACACATTAGATTCAATTTATAAAACAATGAGTTAGTAGAGACCAGCAGGTACTTCTCTTGTGTCACAGGTCTTCAGGTCAGACTTGTCCACAGCCTCTCTTCAGTCTTTCAGAAACCATGCAAGCCTCAAGATTTTCACTTTCTACTAGGGAGAATCCCAAGTTTCTGATAGCCTCAGAGCCTTCAGCACTATTTTCTCTTCTTCTGCCTCTTAGCTGTTGGAAGGTAATGCCCAGCCATTGCTGTTCTTGGTATCACTGGTGTAATTCTATTAATATATTGATAGCTCAATAGCTTATTTACACTAACATATGCTTTTGTGTTCAATATTTGTGGTGTGTTTGCCTGGTCTCTAGAAGGAATTAAGATTTGATGGCCAAGGTCCCCTTATCTTGATCAAAGTAGAGAAACAAACAGGTGAAATAAGTGAGGCATATCTTTCCTCACAACAATGCAGAAATTCATCACAGTTTACGTTTTTCCTATTTGAGATTAGGTAATTTAATGAGAAATAATGATCAGAAATTTCAAATGAAGAACTTCAGTTCCAGCTACCCATTCTTCCTAAGATGGTCCAACTGATTAACAATCTAATTAAACTCAGAATAACTGTTCTTCACCTGTATTTATCTTTGAAGATAACTACTTCTATTTTAGATCTGAAAAAGGGCTCAGGGGCCTGAAAGCTTCTCTGCTTTTTCCAACTATAGGACTTGCTCTAATAAAAGATCTTACATTCTCCCACAAATCTTGCCTTGCATTTATTATTGTATATGAGCACAACTGACATATGGTTGTCTATTCAAACCCATTTCCTTCCCAGAGCAAAAAATAAATACAAACTCTCACCCAGGTTACAGCAGAGGCCCAGTCAGAAAATTAATTATACTACCCGCATGTTTAAAAAAAACCTAACCTATTTTTAAGCTTGAATTCTTGCACCATTTTTTTAAAATTAAATGGAAAAAAATCAATGTTTTAGGAAGCATAAGATGTTAGAAGTTGGACAGAAAACTCTATCAAGTACTGCTTTCCCAGTCTAATTATCAGATATTTTGTCTAATTAATTTAACTGATTCTCCTCCTACAAAAGTACTACAAGATATTAATTCATATTCCTCATGGAAGACAGCTTTCAGCTCATAGAATCATAGAATCAGAGAATAGTTTTGGTTGGAAGGGACCTTTAAAGGTCATCTAGTCCAACTCCCCTGCAATAAGCAGGGACATCTTCAGCTAGATCAGGTTGCTCAGAGCCCCGTCCAACCTGACTTTGAATGTTTCCAGGGATGGGGCATCTACCACCTCTCTGGGCAACCTGTTCCAGTGCTTCACCACCCTCATTGTAAAAAATTTCTTCCTTATATCTAGTCTGAATCTACCCTCTTTTAGTTTAAATCCATCAGCCCTTGTCCTATTGCAACAGGACCCACTAAAAAGTTTGTCCCCATCTTTCTTATGAGCCCCCTTTAAATGAAAGGCTGCAATAAGGTCTCCCCAAAGCCTTCTGTTCTCCAGGCTGAACAACTCCAACTCTCTCAGCCTTTCTTCATCGGAGAGGTGTTCCATCCCTCTGATCATTTTTGTGGCCCTCCTCTGGACCCGCTCCAACAGGTCCATGTCTTTCCTGTGCTGAGGGCTCCAGGGCTGGATGCAGTACTCCAGGTGAGGTCTCACCAGAGCGGAGTAGAGGGGCAGAATCACCTCCCTCAACCTGCTGGCCACGCTTCTTTTGATGCAGCCCAGGATATGGTTGGCTTTCTGGGCTGCAAGTGCACGTTGCCCGCTCATGTTCAGCTTTCCATCCACCCGTACCCCCAAGTCCTTCTCCACAGGGCTACTCTCAATCCCTTCATTCCCCAGCCCATATTGATTCCAGGGATTGCCCTGACTCAGGTGCAGGACCTTGCACTTGACCTTGTTGAACCTCATGAGGTTCACATGGGCCCACTTCTCGAGCTTGTCCAGGTTCCTCTGGATGGCATCCTGTCCCTCAGGCATATCAACTGCACCACTCAGCTTGGTGTCCTCTGCAAACTTGCTGAAGGTGCACTTGATCCCACTATGTCATTGATGAAGATATTAAACAGTAGTGGTCCCAGTACAGACCCCTGAGGGACACCACTTGTCACCGATCCATCTGGACATTGAGCCACTGACCACTACCCTCTGGATGCGACCATCCAACCAATTCCTCATCCACCGAACAGTCCACCCATCAAATCCATATCTTTCTAATATAGAGAGAAGGATGTTGTGGGGGATCGTGTCAAAGGCCTTACAGAAGTCCAGATAGATGACAGCTCTTCCCTTGTCCACCGATATAGTCACTCCATCATAGAAGGCCATTAGGTTGGTCAGACAGGACTTGCCCTTGGTGAAGCCATGCTGGCTGTCTCAAATCACCTCCCTGTCCTCCATGTGCCTTAGCAGAGCTTCTAGCATCTGTTCCATGATCTTTCCAGGCACAGAGGTGAGGCTGACAGGTTGGTAGTTCCCAGGGTCCTCCTTTCTACCCTTTTAAAAAATGAGTGCAATGTTTCCCTTTTTCCAGTCACCAGGGACTTCACCTGATTGCCATGACTATTTCAAATATCATGGAGAGTGGCTTGGCAACTACATCAGCTCCTGAACTGTCATCCTAATTTCATTCCTAACAAGTGAATTGAGTTACTTTCTTCATCCAAGGGCAGGTAACTCCTAAAGTTCTCTGTTTCTGCTCTTCAGCAGTAGAGTCCACAGTGCCAGAGAAGAGCTATAGACCTGTTGCAGGTACTTAGCTGATGCTTTCATGCATGGTAACTGGCCAAAGCCCTTATTTTCTACAGAATATTAAAAATAGTTGCATTTCTCTATTCCTCAGTCAAAATGCATGTATGGGTCAGAGCAGATTACATTAGAAATACTACCACTTGCAAAAAAAAGAAAAAATCATGAAGACTACAGACTACTATTTTTTTTCTCAGTCAGCTAGAGTCATTTTATAGGCTCAGCTACATCTCTGTACCTGTGATACAAAAGTCATTAGGCCCAGAAAATAGCCACTGTGAACTGAAGGGGTGTGCTTATTGCACTTCTGAGGGATTTGGGAGGAAAAGGCATTTTGTGATTCTAAGCTCTAGGAATTGTTTTTTAACCTAGACAGGAAAGATTCAAGTGAGGGCAGAATGGAAGGGCATATATTTCCATCACAGCTCATCCTTAAAAAAACCCAAACAAAATGAAACAAAACAAAACCAAACCAAACCCAACAGCAACTTATAAGCAGGACATGGACTGGGTCAGCATTTCTTTTCCAAAGTTACCTGAAGTTTGCATTTCACTTCTTGTAACACTTTCTACCTCCCATCAGTTGTTTTCTTCTCTTCAACTACTCTTTTCTTAAAAGAAACCAATCTGAGAAATTATATTTGATTCAAGTTTGTGATATGTAAATATGTTTTAGCAGTGAGGTAAAGCAGCTGAAGACCAGTGCCTTAGACACCATAGGTGCTAATGAAAGAGCATGTCACTTATGTTCAAACAGAAATGGAGACTTTTGGCTTTACTCCAAGAATAAAGAGCTTGTTAAAGGATATAAAAAAATGGTCTGCAAACCAAATGCACATGAGGAAATTCTTTTTGGCTGCAAAATACTCCCTCACCAGAGTCTCAGGGGACTGCATAAATATGAAAAGTGGAATTGCAAACAGCTGTGGTGTCATAGGCTATCACATGGTTTCCTATGATTATCACCTAAACAGACAAACAAAAGAGGAAAAAAAGAAACTGTTATCAAATTCAGAAGGGAGGAGGGTGGGAGGACTCTGCCTGACGTTTTGCCTTAATGGAGAACTGTCACAGCCAGCTTCACCCAGAAAAGCTCCAGCACATGGAACAGCCAGGGTAAGCAGACACATCGCATGCCAGTGCACTAGCCTGAGATTTTCTTTTTTATGTCACAGCATAGGATACTTCAAGATGAACTAAACATTTTAGCAAGTTTATGAATCACAGATAGCTGCACTGGCTTTCAAATGTTACTTTTTCATAGACTGGAAAGAAGCAAGGAATATAGACAGAGGATAACTCCACTTACACAGAGTTTGCTCAGGCAGGAGTCTGAAAATTTGCCATAAAACTCTTGCTGTTTTTTGCAAGGCCAACAGGAGCCAGGAGAATACACCTTAACTACTACCACCATAAATCATTTCTATAAACATGGTGGTAGAGGAAAGCAAGAACATAAACACTAATATCAAAATAATATTTAAAATTGTAAATCTATGTAAAACTGACATGAAATGATGTGCTGGATCATCATGAATGCACGCCCAAGAGCTCCCCAGATCAAAAACTGACCACAGAGTCCAAGAGAGCTCTGCATCATTTCAGCTCAGTGACAAATTACTGCTTGACTGGACAGTTATTCATGTAAAATTTCCATCTACAAGCACTGGACTGGATTTGCTATTAAAAAACAAATAATGGATCACTGGCATTTCTTCATGTTACCCATTTTGCCATGAGAGAGAAGAAAAATATGACAGATACGAAAGTGTTCTAGTATGAATAGCCTGAACACAAGCTCTTGTCATCCTCCTACCCGTCAAGAGAGGAGAAAAGAAGTACACACTAATTTAAGTTACTCTAAACTGCCTAAATAAAGAAATAAATAGATATGATTCCTACAAACTGTACATTTATTAGATCTGTCATTTGAAATTACTGCATTATATGCCTCTACAATTCAAGAAAAGCAGAAGAAAGTGTAGGATTACAAATTACAAATTCAACTCATGTAATGAAACAGATACATTGTGTCTTTTCCACAAAGAAGGATCGTGATGGAATTCAAAACTGTTAAGTGAGCTTAATTTTTGTCTCACGCTCTAAGGATGCACCCACAGCCTGAGCTCAGAGCAGGTCCCTCAGGGGATTTATGAGTGCTGACTTTCATGACCTGTGTAGTTTCCAGCCTATTCCAGCCCCTGTTACAGTGCAGTCAGATCATGTTCAAGGTATTTACACTGATCTGGGGGAGGTCCAAGGTCCAGATATATATCAACTGGTGTTTTATGCATTAATGCACCCCGTATTATCACTCCAGATTGCATAAATGAGAATTAAGATGCACAATGAGGTGCTGACAGTGCTGGAGTATCCCACTGTGGAGAGCACTGCAGCTTATCCTAAAAGTACAATTTGCATGTAAATAATATGGGAATTAAATTAGACTGGTCTCAGAAGTCAGGCTGGACCTGGTCAGTTTAGGAGTATAGATACATGTTAAAAGGCACAGAGCTGAATGTGTACTCCAAGGAGAAAGGAAATTATTCATCTCTCAAACTGCTGCCATGGCTTTAAAATCCAGAACTATACTGGGCATCTCTAAAATAATTTAGATTACTCTGAGGATGTAATGTAATTTATAGCAAGTAGATTCTCAGGAGGCGAGTAATTTTGCACAGAGCTTTTGCAGGAGGGACCTGCCACTAGAGTTCAAAACAAGCAGGGAGCTGATGGCACACAGTCCTCTTTCAGTACCCCACAAGGGACTCGGGGGAGGAACAAACAGCTGAAGTGGGGAGGGACTGTGAAGCTGGAAACCAGACAGACTAGAAACTTTCTCTGTTGTGACAGGTCTGCTGTAGGACATTCATAATTTCTGTCCCCAGCTAGTCATTGCTGCCATCATTACTGCCAGAGTTTTCCAGCCCTTTGCTGTGCTGGTACAGGTCTTCGAATAACCGCAGCCTAACCCAGTTGTGGGTTTGGGGGTTTGGGGAGGGGGGGAAGAGGTGGGAGGGGGCTTGTTTTTAACAGTCATACCTGTTTTAATATCAGCTGTACCTATGGGGCAAGATAACAAACCTCCGTACTGAGGAGCACACGGGCAGATTGAGGCCCCAGGGTATTACACATGCTCTATGACCTGAGCCTAAAACCATCCATAATGCTGTGGCTACGAGGATTATTTCAGTCTATAATCAAGAATGGGGGTAGCTTTTATAAAAACACTCTTAACAGACAACAGCCCTCCCCACCTCCTTAGCTTTTCTGTATTGTTTTTTACTTTGTCTCACATGTAAATATAATAAATCATAATCCAAGGCCCTGAAAAACAGCATTTAAAATGTACAGTCATTGCTTATGCCATGGAGGCAGTGTAAGAGGGCTGTGCTCCCTACGGAGCCTTCCAGCACCTACGTGCTGCTTCCCACGGGCCATACAGGGGAGTTTCAGGGCTTCATTCCCCCACTCCAGACAGGCACAATCAATAACCTCATCTTCATATAATATCTGCTCCACTCTGCTCTCTGATAGAGGAGCACAAAATCTTCCAAGAAAGAGAACTGAAGTGTTCCCTCTGCAATTGAAGGGTCCTTGGGCATGAAGGCTGCCCCAGGCTCTTTTTTTATAGCACATTTCAGCTCGGGGTTGTTGTTGGGTGAGAATGAACATGTCATGTGCTGTCTCCACATGCCCCATGGAAATCAGCTTGCCAGCTCACTGTACTTTACGTGTTTAACCACAGCAAAGCTGTTCCAGAAACAGTGGGGTCTCCATTTCGATCCAAGGCTTTTTTTTCTTTTTTTATCTGAATTTTCAGAAAACATACCACTTATCTGCAAAGGTATGTGTATGGGGTTCCCCTATTGAGAAAGGGACTTGAGGTATTCTTCTTTGCTGTCCTTTGAAGCCTGCACAAGTTACGCAGGGTTTGTGCTACCTTCATGTGTGAAGAGAGAAAATGATCTTCAATGGGGCAACTCCAAACATAGAGGCACCAGTAGCCCATCAAGCAGAGCCAAGCGAGCAGAAATTCACGTACTTTGCCGAAGGGTAACGTGTAAAGGGTGACAATCCATCCTTAACATGCCACCATAGTGGGGGCAGCTCCTTAGCACTCATCATTGCTTGTTTTACATCAGCATCTAGGACTCCAAATCACAGAGGAGGTCCCCATGGGGCTTTGGGAACACAGGGCAAAATGTCTCTCCTTGAAGGCCTCCCAGACTATGTGCAACAGCAGAGGCTGTGGGCAGGCTGCTGACGATGCAGGTGAGTGGAGGCAGCATGGTGTGGTAGGGTATGGTCTCGGTGGCATTGCTTCTTGTGAGCAGTGGTTGGGTTTCATGCCTCATATGTCGGAGCGGGTTAAAAGTGGAAGAGGAAGGTTTCCAGAAGTCAGAGTTCCCTCCAAGGCAAGGGACAACATGGCAAAAACCAAAATGACGCATGAACATGAGCTGTATAAATGATGGATGCACCATGGAAAGAACGGAGGTGAATTTTACATCTCAGTATTATGAAAGCATGCAAAAAGGCTAAAAAGGACCTCAAAGCCATAGGTGTCACCCAGACATCACTTCATGGGTGTTTAAGGCCTCACTCTTCCTAAACCATGCTGGTAGTGAATGAGAGAGTGTGAAAGTGAAAGAAAAAGCTAATAGTGTGAAAAATAAATCATCCATGGAGGGTGGAGAGAGAGGGGTAGGAAGGGCAAATTGGTGTGACAGGAAAATTACCTGTGCAGCAGGATTCTAAAAGGACATGGGAGGGCCAAGCTGGCAGCTGCCAGTACTGAGGCGAAAAGATTTTGCAGTAGTTATTATGTAAGGGTCTGGACGAGAGTATGATCTGTGCCGTTTGTGATGGACAAGAAAGGATGTAGCTTGAAGATGTTCCACAGAAGAAATCTTTACAATGCAGCTATAAGGTTGGACTAGATGAATCTGTAGACAGGCCCAGCTCAAAACCAGGCCTACAGCATGGGAAGGACTTTGATATTTTCCGCAGTGACAAGAGTAGGAAGGAAGGTACCTGTGTGAGGGTTATGAGGAGCAACGACATTGGCAAGACACTAACAAGACAGGGATGACCGAGGCATGGAGAACAGACACAGATCTGTGAGTCACTGACATAGAGCCAGTTGCTGTAATAATCCTTGTAGGAGGATTATTATACTCTGTATCCACCTCCTAATCCTTGTAGGAGGTGGATACAGAGTGAAATAAAGGCAATCTGAAACAGAAAATTAAGGAATCTCTACCCAAAAAAAAAGAAAGGAAAGGAAAGGAAAGGAAAGGAAAGGAAAGGAAAGGAAAGGAAAGGAAAGGAAAGGAAAGGAAAGGAAAGGAAAGGAAAGGAAAGGAAAGGAAAGGAAAGGAAAGGAAAGGAAAGGAAAAAGGAAAGGAAAGGAAAGGGAAAGGAAAGGGAAAGGAAAGGAAAGGAAAGGAAAGGAAAGGAAAGGAAAGGAAAGGAAAGGAAAGGAAAGGAAAGGAAAGGAAAGGAAAGGAAAGGAAAGGAAAGGAAAGGAAAGGAAAGGAAGGAAAGGAAAGGAAAGGAAAGGAAAGGAAAGGAAAGGAAAGGAAAGGAAAGGAAAGGAAAGGAAAGGAAAGGAAAGGAAAGGAAAGGAAAGGAAAGAAAAGAAAAGAAAAGAAAAGAAAAGAAAAGAAAAGAAAAGAAAAGAAAAGAAAAGAAAAGAAAAGAAAAGAAAAGAAAAGAAAAGAAAAGAAAAGAAAAGAAAGAAAAGAAAAAGAAAGAGAGAGGACATAGAGAAAAAGACACGAAAAGACATGCATATTATTTTATAGGGAGATCACAGTTTGTAAAGCATCCTCACAAACCTGAGAACCACTGAATAAAAATTTTATGGGGTCAGTCAAATTGTTAAGTTTTGACTATTTTTGTGTGTGAAAAATTCCTTTTTTTCTCCATGAGATGTTAGCTCTTATTACACAAATGAAAGCCTGCTGACCAAAACCGTTTTTTCCTGATGAAACAGAATTTCCCAGACAACAAAACACCATTTTCTGACTGGATCTTAATAATGTCTTCAGGATACTTCCCATGCTCATGTAGACGTTTCTACAGCAACAACAACAAAAAGCAACATATGACTTCTGGTCATTCCTGCATTACAAATAATAAGTGCAAGTGATATACATTTAATTCCACACTATTGCAAATGTTTTGGGCTTTTGGGCAAAAAAAACCCCCAACAAAACAACAAAAACCCAGTAACAAATGGCATTAGCTATCCCTTCAGATATAAACAACCTTAGTTTGCAAATTCCCTCACCACGCAGTGAAAATGTCACGAGGTCAAGCTTCAGATGAAACCAGCCTATGGGCTGTACATGTAAATTGCACTGCAGCCCAAGCTTAGGCAGAGAGGTAATGACCATCATGAAATAGCAAGTCATAATGAAAAATGCATTGCTATCACAGAGGAAAATATCCAGGTATCTGAAGATAAAATTGTTTTAGATGTAAGCAGTAAATAAACTGGCTTTATCCAGTGTTCAAAGTGCCTGGCTAATGAAATTAAAGGATTGGTCACTAACCTCTCAGACTCCATTCAAAAATTAAGAGTTCAGCAGGATTAAATCAATCAATCAATCACACACACACACACACACTTTCTTAGGCCTGTTCCATTTAGTTCCTTACGACAAGGTCATATGTAAGATGTCTACATTGCTTGGACTCACTCAACAATAATTACTTTACTCTTGGCTACCGTCCTTTCAAATTTATCCCTAATCTGGCATGTTCTCTTCATCAAGTCCTTTATGGACGTCTGTTGAAATGAACCAAAGTATTTTCCAAGGATGAATATAATGCAGAATCAACAGTTAGGGTGTTAGGTGTTAAATATCTGTAAAAAAGAGAAACACTCAGGAATGTATGCATTAAGTGGTGTGACATCACGTCTGATTTAGCCCAGAAAAGGAGATTTGCAGGTGACAGGGGAGTGTGGTAAAAGTAAATCAGTAAGGTACACAGCCAGGGCTATGGCTCCTTCATGGCAGAGTTCACATACTACAAGGAGTGGGGAATAAAGTGTTGCTGCTTTTTCTTCCAGTGCCCACTTCACAACATGGATAACCCTCAGTCAAAACAATCTGTCAATTATTCTTTATCTTTTCTATCTCTCATTGCTCAGTCTTCTGGTTGGAAAAGGAAACAACTCTGGGTTCACACACTGTATGCTTTTTTGAAAACATTTTGTATTTTATGACATTTAAAGGTATTTTATGACTCATCATGTTGAATATACAAACTGATTTTTCAGCTACAACTCTCCTTCCCACAGTTTTTTGAATAAGCTGACTTACCTATCTTTCAGATGCACTTAGCAAAAACATTATGCTTTCCTGACAGATCCTCAGCAAGACAGCAAATTCAGAATGAAACCGGTGTAAGCCAGTCATATATTCTCATACTTGAAATTTATGCTCAACTAAGCAACTAACGGGGTTAAATTTCTTCCAAATAGTTGGACGTATTTAGCTGCTGCTTTTGTTTGAAAATAACTCACTGAAAGACTCAAAGTTTTGCAGATTTACTTGTCAATAAACATTAATCTGCAAATGGTTCATGGAAGCATCCTGCAGCCAATGGGCGGCTCACAATCTGTTTATTTCTCCTATTGCCTGGTAGCTGTTATCACTATAAATGCTTTCTCATAGACTGACTCCTAAAGAGCTTCAAAAGGCCACCAAACATTTTAATTCAAATACCCATGCAAAGCCACACATCATGTTCGCTTCCCACTAACACACTTCTGAACACAGATCCGCTCAGCAAATATTGATGGAGACAGGAGAGTTGTTTTTGAAGCATTTGCCTAAGGCCAAAAATTTCAAAAGTGACTAATTATTTTGGGTACCACGATTTCAGTGCTTCCCAGACAGACATCTGCAAGGGATCTGTGTACAGAGTGAAGGAAATCTGCAATAACTCTGGATCAGGCCCTTTGAGGTCTGCAGGTGGACAGCCAAGAGTTAAGGTGTTCGACATCCTCAGGCATTTTTGAAAATTCTAGTTCACTGTGAGGTTTTTGTTCCTAACAGAACTTGAGTGCTTTTCCCTCAGACTTGTTCTCTTGGCTTAAAAGATTTTCATAACATAAGATTTTGGGGTATCATCTTTCAGTTGTAATTAAATTCAGATAACTTGTGTCTGTTTTTTCTTTCCTTGGGGATAGAAAATTTACAGTAAAAAGAAAAAGAAAAAGAGGAGGAGAAAGGGGACTGTGCATATTAAATGACAGGGCGAACTCTCAAATTGCCATAGATATAACATTTACATTTTTCAAGGTCATGTGTCAAATACAAATGAAATAATGAACCTTTGTTACTCTGTGGTATCCCATGCCAGGCAACTTATGCATCAGCATCAGTACAATGGCTTTGATGAACTGCACTCCTGTGCCCTGCTGCTCTAACCTGGAAGTTAAAAAGGCAGCAATTAAGTTTTCTAAAAAGGAGCAAGAAAACCAGAAAAAATGGGGCTACGAGCTGCCAGTTTTCTTAATTACAGAATTGTTATTTAATACAAAAGCAAAAGAACTAAACAAAATGTGCAGAAGAAAGGTAAATGGCACGGAACAGGGATGTTAATGAAAAGGTTGAATAAGCTTCAGCTATGAGATTCACATCTGACCCATAAGACGCTTCAAGAAAACAACAAGGTGGGAGTGTGGGGGGAAAAGATAGAGGTGAAGGAACTGTTATTTACACTCCTATGATGGAGTGCATGGCAAAAACATGCATCAAAGCTATTCTTTCAGAAGACACAGGACTGCATGAAAAAACTCTCCCCAACTTGGATGATTTATTTTATTCTAAACTATGTCACCAAAGTGAAATCACCCAGTGCCTTCCAGAAAGGCAACTTATAGTTAACTATATACTGCAAAGGAGGCTGTATATTATAATCCAATTTAGGATATGTTATATTGTATCATTAGAGAACAATTTTCGCTTGGTACAGCACAAAATGTCTTAATGGGTTTAGAACACATGCCTCTCTTCCTTTTCTCTTCTCCTCTCTCAGCACGGCATAAAATGAAGCTACGGGTAATATTTCTGTTCCATGTGCCTTCCTGGGAAGTGTATGCTACTGAAAACGTAATGGGTGACTCCGGAGTTGTATATGTTACAGTCATATTTTGAAGCCAGTCATCTCAGGAAATGATTAAAATTTTCAGCTGTTTCACAAAATGGCTGTTTCATTCAGTCATTCCATAAAATGAGAAAGTTTCATGCCTTTAATGAAGTTAGTGAAACTAGCAGGGAGGCACCATGTAAAACGCCTGATACCTTGTGACTTGAATTAACTTAAAAAGACAACACGTGAGATTATTTTTATAATTTATTTAGTTCTAAAGCCATACGGACTTCTACATTAATTTCTGAAATCATCCAGTCACACACACCACCTGCCAGAACCGAGCTTATCTTTGTAACTGAGGTGACTGCGACATCCGTATTATATGTTTTGCTTTTCAGTGTTTTCATCCATCTGAAGACTGCACTTTACTGAGAGCTCTGCCTGCAAAGCCTGCACTGCCCAGGCTCCTTCCTGCTGCCCCGGGAGGCTGTGCCGATGAGGGCAGAGGGCAGGACATGGGGCAGGATTTTGCAGGGGGTGTTTGGGATGGTGCCCTAAGAAGTGAAGGGCCAGTTAGCTCAAGGCTATCAGTGGGTGGAGAATTTGGTGGGTCTGGATGAATCTTTTCTGACAGAGCTTGAGATACAGGAACAGGTCTAACCTTTAGTTTAACAGTAGTTCCAGTTTGGCTGCCTACCACTGTGTCAGACATGGGGGCCAGCGTGTCTTCTGGATATGTTGATGCAGCAGAGTCATTCGAAAGAACGCTGAGCACTGAAAGCAGATTGTGCTGACTGCAGAGGTGGTTGATGGTCGCTGGTGGTAGAGAGGTTGAGCTAAGCCCACATCTGGGATTGGTACCAAACCAAGCTGTATACGGTGTGCAGTTTATTCCAGAGTGACGGGTGGTGCTTTTGAGAACTGGACAAAGTGAATCCCCACAGTCCAGTCCCATGAATTTGCATGCCATCCATGCTAAGAGCATTCGCTTAATATCCCCTTTGAGAGCACCCTAACTTTGTGGATATCTTGCTTTTCCATGCACCAAGCTAAGCGGAGGCCACAGAAGCTTCAGTTCTTGGATGACTTCAGCAGCAAATTCAGTTCCTTTGTCACTCTGCAACATAACAGGGGTACCAAGTAGGAGAAAAATATCGAAAAGCTGAAAGGCCACTTCTGGTGTTCCCTCTGAGGGAAGGGCTCAGAGAACACAAAATTTCGTGAGGTGGTCTTGGTACACCATTATCCCCTTGAAATTGCCTTGAGACCAAGCTTGCAGGTCAATAAGGTCAGCTTGCCCTCATGATGAGTATTCATTACTTACGGTCAGTTTTACACCAACGCCATTAGTCAAGGACCTCTTTCTCTTCTTCTGGCACCCAAGACAGAAAAATTTGAAGAGCACAACAGCCTCTCTTGTGATATTTGCATATTTAGATGATAAATGCTTTATAACATGAACATGTAGCAACACATGCTTTTCTGATAATATCATACCTGTCTTCAATGCTCACATGGTATATGGTAGATGCTTCTTTAGGCCAATGTTCCTTGATTAGTTTCTCATTGTCACCAGACCATAGAATTTCACACCTATGAGCAGTGGAGGAAATATAAAAGAACTAACTGGCAATTCCATAACCAATTCCATAACCAAAGAAGAGACAAACGATGAGAGCAGAAAGAAAAAAAAAAAAAGAGAGAGAGAGAGTTCTTTAAAACTTACTCTGCAAACAGGTAGTATCAAGTCTTGACTTTGATTTGGGATCTTGGCTTGCCTTTTTGATCTCAGCAATAGTTGCACAGTATTCTTCCCTTGGTATCATGCACTTTGGGCACTTCTCATACTTTTTGTAAAGTTCTTTTCTGAAGCTACTTTCAAAATCCAGAGCCGTCTCCAGCAGTCACTGCAGAACAAGCAAAGGATCCTTATCCAATAACCCCCCTTTTCACAATATGCCTGTTACTGAGTGAAACAAACAGTCAAATAGTCTAGCAGAATATCCAGCACGTCAGTCATTTCGTAGAACGCGTGAAACTTTTAGTCATTTTACCAAATGAGTGAGTGAAGGAGTCATTTTGCAAAATGACTGAAAATTTCAGTCATTTCAGGAAATGACTGGTTTCACGGTACAACTAACATATCATGCGCTAAAGGAAAGGCTGAGGCAGAAAGCGTGAAGCAGATCATGTTCTTCAAACCCCCTCTTGTGGCTGTGGGGAATAACGCCATAAAATACCGCATTTTACTGTAATCTTTTGTTTAAAGACTGCAGTGATTGTTCAGGAAGGAAGGAGATGTGGGAGCCCTTGTTTTGCAGTAGAGTACATCCTGATGCTTCATATTCTTCCTTGAAAACCTCTGGCAAAGGAGTTAATTTTTTTTTCTTAAGTTCTTAAGTAATAGCACATGGGGTTTTAGCTGGACGCCTCTGCAGAGATCCAGGACAAAGCAGTTGCCAAAAAGGTTCTGTAAGGATGGATGCACTGGCTATTTTATGTCAGCTATGACTATTTAGTATAACGGTATATGTCTTATATCTAAGTACAACCTTCACTTTGTTTTCTGAAAACCATTTTAAAGCTTCATAGCCTTCAAGTAGAGCTGAAACAAAATAAATGTGTCCAGAGAATATTTTCTTAGCAGATAGTTGGCAATGAAGAAGCTTTCACAAATGCTGATGAGCAGCTATTCAAATCCAAGCAGCTCTGAACAAAAGCTGCCTATAAGGCAAAATTCCTTGTTTTGCTAAGTAGAAACCAAATAATTGATCTTCTGGTAAAGTTTGAATGTGGCTGAAACGATGAGCTGACATCGTAACATATGTCCCATTGTAGGGTTATATGTTATATGTAGGGTAATATACCAGGGTAAGGGTAGAGGTGATTGTGGTTTACTGTGAGAATCATTGCTTAATTCCAAAGTGCTTTAAAAATAGCAATGCAAATTATGGCAGAAATTTTGGTCAGCTCCATATCTCTGGTGCTGCCTTCCTGTGGAAGGAAATCAGCACCTTGGCTTTGGGAAATTGGATGTTGAGGACCAGTTTGCAGAAATGGTACCACACCTGGAGTGCCTGTCAAAAGGACAATGCCAGAAGGAGAGTTAAATCCATCAGATTGGATCATTACTTGGTTTGGAGCCTACTCAGAACAAGATCAGCACAGGCACCCCCTGTAGGGCTTCAGCACAAAAACCTTTGGACACCATCCAGGTGTGTGATACCTCATTTTGCCAGCATTCCCCTCTTCCCAAATCCCACATATTTCCTCTTTCTTCCACTGTTGTTTCAGGGAATTCTTTTAAATAAATTTTTAATCTAATGTAAGTGAACTATTTTCCTTCAGCATAACTATGGCTAGTAGTTTCTCATCTTTTTTTATTATTATTATTTATTTATTTATTTAGAGTGATATTGAGAGTCAGTGGACATATAACTTCTAAAACAGTAGCCTGAGGGAACTTGGTAGAAGTCCATTTTATTGTACATTATATTCTGGCACACTGAAAGACTACACAGACCCACTACAAAAGTTTTTCATACCAAAACTTACAGGAACTGTGTCTGATCTAATGCCAAAGAAAATGATTGAACTGCATAATTTAATAAAGGCTTACATTAGTCTGAAACACCCTATGTAAGGAATAATTAAAAAATATAATCTGGAAAAACATTACTTTATCAACAGAAAAGAAAGAAAATGACTGGTTGTGCTTTCCTTGATTTTTCCCCCCCCTCTATAAGGTGTCCAAAATGCTGACCATTATTAAGTTCAATATATTTCATTTAATGCATAAGGGAAATAGCTCACCGAGTTTGTGCTACATAGGTTTGTAAAAACTAAATGGAAATACATTTTCACATGAAAAATTAGAGAGACTTTTCAGGGGAACATTGAAATATTTAATTTTGGAAATGCAACAATAAAATCAGCTAGATATCATTATTTTTCCCCAACCAAAATTGTCATACCCGACAAAAATCACAGCATGAATATTGGCCATACATTTTTTGACAATAGATACTTCAGCAGTGTGGTTTTGCCTGTATTTCTATATATTTAGGGAGCTCAAGGTTTGGTTCCTCGCTCTGTCACAGTTTTCATGAGTGCTTTAGGTCAAGGCGAGGACTGGTAACAGTGACTCTGAATCTGCTCGTGTGTCTAAGTTTGAAACCAGTGAAATTCCACTGTGTTCCATTTCAGTACATCCTGATGTGCCTCAGCTCCCTAAAAATATCTTCCTGGAAGGGAAAATTTGTTAGTTCTTGTGAAGCACCCTCATGCTGTGACAACAGGGAACAGACACGAGGACAAAAAGGGCAATTCAGAACTGGCCCAAAGCTCCTCAGCAGGGCAGGACAAATTGAATTTTTCATTCTTCAACTTACATTATCCTCATAGGAAGTAGCAACACAACTTCTCCATGTAGCATCCTTCCTAAATGACCTAGGGCACATTTGGCCTAGGGAAGGACTGGGCAGCCTTCCTGGGAGAGGGTGGCAGGCAGAGGGGTGGCCTGCCACCTCCCCAGCCCTGGCCTGATCCCCACAGCCCCCTGCAGTCCCTGCTTTCCTCTATGGCTGCAGGAGGTTTTGGTCTCACAGCAGGCTGTATGGGTCCTTGAAACGTTGACATATCCCTTGCTTTGCCTTGACTGGTGGCATAGAACCTGCTATAAGCCTGAATAAAACCTCACATAGCATTAAGCTTTTCCATCCCAACAGTTTTAATTAAGCCAGCGAGTTCATACTACACATTTATCAACATTAAAACCAGCATTATTTGCTGAAGTGAATGTAGACATGCAGAGGAGTTAGGTATTAGTAATTACTCTTAAAGCATACTATACATATACAGCTACTCTATTGATTTCCAATATTTAATATTCCACAGTGACCAGCACAGAGCTAGCTACACTAATGAAAATACAAGTATATTATTCTCAGTCCCTTAGACAATATTTGAGACATTTATTTTTATTTACCTAATACTGAAGAAAAGCTCTATCCCTAATAAATTTATCTGAGTGAGGTTACTTTCAAAGACCACAGTACTTTGCAGACATATGATGCAAAAAGTAATCTCTTTTTAAACGTTACTTGTCTACTTTATTCAAGCATTACTTTTAAAATATGTTTTAAATATTTTGCAACTGTATCATATATTTAGGGGTTTTGCACTATCAACTTGCAGACTGGTCAGTCTCATTCTGTGGTTGTGCCATGCTGAGACAATGCCGTTGTGATCGCCTTCCTGCAACAGAAGTGTGATAGGTTGGCATTTCTTTCCTTTTTCTTTTGCTCACTCCATGAATATGTTTCTACTAAGTCAAATTAATTTTCTTTCTCAAAGGTGTATAATGGGTGGACTTCTAAACCACTTGACATTTCAGCTGTGTGTGTTTCTGGAAATAGTTTGCTAGGGAAGGGAGTGTTGTGTATTGCTTCTAGCTACACATTCCTCAGATCTCCCCTGGGCTCTTGCTTTCAAGGTTCATTATTATGGGATTGGGCTTCAGGAAGGCAGATTTTTTAAAGAGCACTTAATTTGGGTTGGTCTCACAGACACCAAGTTTTCCTGGGAATTCCGCTGTTGACTTCTGCGCAAGCAGCTTCTGGGGAAGTTTGACTACATTTGAAACTCCTCCTTCAACTCAGATGCTTTTCAAGTGGTATCTGTGCCCAGAAGGAGCCAAGCTGTGGGTTCAAGACCTGGTATCAACTGTTCCCTTGATCAAAGACTCCAGCACTGGTAGTAAGAGGAATTAGATAATTGACAACAAAAACTGCAATATGGAATAGACTGTAGGAAGTAGGAAAATGCAGTTTTGGTATGCTTAAATACAAATGTGAGTGTGAAAAACCATTCTAAGGCAAATTGTCAACTAGAAGATACAGTATCTGGTTTTCTTACCCTTTCCATAGCAACTGAGAACAGCCAGCTGAGAGTTTTTTCATCAAAACAGATTTAGTGAGTTAAGATTTCCCAATTCTAGATCTTCTAAAAAGCATATCAAACTGGCATTATTTGTCTATCACATCCACTTACCAGGTAAGAAGATCTTGGCATTTTTTCTATAGCAGCTTACAAAAGCATTCAGTCTAGACATCATATCTATTTCTTTTCTTTTAAGTTTTGCTTCTGTCACTTCCACGGCTTTAAGTTGTGACTCTTTAAGACCCACACTTCCTCAGAAAATAATGCTTCAAGGTGCAAAGCGCTTCTTGAAGATCAGTTCTGTTCCAGGCTCTGATGTTATTCCCAGTTGTACCACCCTTCTGTCCTGCCTGCTGCACCTTCAGTGGTAGACAATACAGAGAGTCTTTGCAAAACGTTAGGAAACTAATCATCATGAACTGGATTTATCTGTCCATCTGAAAAATACTGAAGAGATATTTGCTTGGCAAGAAGTGACCTTTCTCAACAGAGAACAGTTAAAGATGCCTTAAAGGCATCTATTTTAAAACCTTAGTATGTTTAAAATTCCCGTTAAAATTAATGAGAACGGCTTTGTTCTTACCGTTGACAATTCAGGAATCCAATGCTTTTGAGTGTGAAAACAATTGAGTCTCAAGTAACAAGTGACCTCTGCTGCAAAATGAAGACTGGAGAATTTACAATCTTCTCAGTCTTCTTTCCTGGCAAAGATCAGGTGCTACCAGATAGGCATCAATTAAAGCAATGTGAAAACGCTGATAATTTGGCTTCCTGGCTAAATTTCAAATGGAAAAATTAGTTGGTTTGGATGATGCCAAAATGGTCAAGTTTTTCTTGGGAAATGGAAAACTATTGAAAAAGGTGAAAAACTTTTCAAAAATTCTTTTCTTTTTAAATTTGTCTCTATGTTTTTTGGTCAAACAAATTCAACAAGCTTATCGCAAACTTACAAATAGTTTCAGCTGACCTGTACTTACATTTGCAGTGAACAAATCACTCGAGCAAAAGGCATTCATCACCTCTGGGAACAATGCACATCTATTTTTTCCACGCGGCTTTCCTGAACACTAGTAAGCCATTAACCATATTTGCTGCTTCCTGCATTCAATTACCAAACACGGTGTGCTTGCCAGACCAGATTTTCCACATGAAAGTATTCAACATATATATATTCTTTGCAAAACTTATCCTGTTCCAACAATTGGGTTTGTTTTTATCTAAACAAGGAGGGGGGGTCCCTGATCAAGCATGAGAAATACTGTTTCTACATGCTCAATGCAAAAAGCTTGAAGGACCCAAGATGTTCATTTATCTTAGATAGGAAGAGGCATTGTCTATTCTGGGTATCCAAATTATAGCACTCAGACTGATTCTCAAGAGTGCTGAAGTGCAGTTTCTTTCTCTATTTTTAATTTTAAAACAATAACCATATTGTATAATTGTAGTCTTTTTTTTTCAGAGCTACCACTTCAACAGCGGATGCACTCCAGCAATGACAGATACTTTAAAAAACAATAGGAAAGGTACTTTAATTAATTAATGCACTGTTAGAAGCAGTTTTGGATGCAGAATCTATGGGGGAAGATTATGAATATTTTGCCTGAATGGTTCTTCTGTTTCCCAACAATTCTGTAAATATTTTAATAGTATAGCAAAAATGATGCACTCCTGATGAAAAGTTAAGAGACAGACAAAGGAAAAAAAAGTGATTTCAACCTTTGTACTATTTCCCCCCCAAAACAGGAGATGTAGCCTGGGGCCAGGCAACTTCAACCTTGTTAACTGAGCCATGAGCATCCTCCTAGGAATGACTAGAATTCATTGCAGGCTCACCAGAGCCCTGTAATGGATTCAGCATTAGGCTTCAAATGCAAGAGTTGAACTCGCATGGGCCCGCAAAAGGCCTGGGTTGCAAAACAGATAAGAACAAAAGCTCTGCGTGCAAACTCCTTCCCCTACCTTTAGAAACTGTTTTCTGCTTATTTTTTTCCTTTTTGCAAGAAAACCACCTTTTCAGGATACATTGGCTTCCTAATTCTATTTAAATGTGAGAAATTATTTTGGGGGAGGGAAAGACATATGAAAAGATTGAAAATATAGCTGGGAAATAGTGGTAACACATTACTGCTCTTGTATTTGGGTTTTGGGTTGTTGTTTGTTTTGTGGGTTTGCTGTGTTGTTTTTTTTTAAAAAAAAAACTTTCCATTCCCATTTCCTTTTTTCCCAAAAAATGTTTCCATTTTGCACTCCCTGCTTTGCTGAAATCCAGGGAGGAGGACCTCTGTGTATCTTTTTAGGATATCTGAGCTTTCTGGAAGGCAACAGAATATTCCCTATTAACCTACAGTCTGTCAATGGCAAAAAGCCTTATTGTAGCTCTCCTGTTTTCATTTTCAATCTGCTCTTGCTGGAAGGCATAATCTGCTTAGTCTCTGCTGGGTAGGATGGGACCTTGGGAGTTCCCATATTACTTCTTGTCCTGCAGGTTCCCGGTGTTCTCCTCCCTGACATTTTGCTGGGTTCCACTGAGAGGGTCGCAGAACCCTCCCCTAAATCCCATTTTTCACCTGGTATGACACAGCACTAAATCATCCCGTTTACACAAATCTCTTCTCTGGGACCATTCAAGGACTGCCCTCCTCTCAGTCTGGTGCTATCTGCAGCATTTGCTTTTCCGTCTTTTCTTAAACGATTGTAAGAAACTACAGACAACCAGGGAGTTTTCTTTGAGAGGCAAGTTACTAAACATGAATGCTGTAAATATCGGACTCCTAAATCCCTCCTTCTTTCTTTACACTTCCCTTCCCCCATATTTAAAAGCATGTGAGAGGCTGCCGGTCAGCTCTGTTTCAAGGTTATTTGGAAGGTCTTCACTTTCCCTAGTGTCAGCAACCAGCCATGAATCACGGCTTTCAGTAAAGTAACATGCTTTGCCTGTTAGCTAAAGCATTACAGAATACTCCTTTCAGACTCACCCAAAACACCACCACGAAGTCTAATACTAAATCCCAGTGATAAGCAACAGTTGAAATTTAACAACGTGGATGTCAAAATCTGTTGGAGCTGTACAAAGGCAAAAACACTGCACTTTGAGACACTGGTACAGTAATACCAGGGGAAATCAGTGTGTAAGCTGTCTGACCTCTTTTTTCCCCCCCCATTCCTCCCTTACTCTCTCTCTCCTCCATCCCCAAAGGAAGTTAAAGATGTTTTTATAATGTGGATGATAGAGACGGCTGATCTGCATAATGAAGCTGAAAACAGCCTGCTTGTGTTGAAGCTCCTCCTCTGCATGTTACATGCCAGCAGAGATTTGCTGCGAAACAGGAGAGCTGCAATGCAGCATTTTCCTCTGGAACTTTGCAGCTGTATTACAGTTCCAAGCACACCATGAAAAGACTTTTGTTTACAGTATTTAAATTCAATTTGAATGGTAGCTGTTAAAAGTAGGCGGATGAATCACTGCGTGTCCACTAACACTTTAGTGCTCACCCACCCTAAGGCTATTATGCTTAACTGAATTACTTCATGTTCTTTTACAATTAATTTTACTATTGTTTTATGGTACTGCCTGTCTCTAATAATTAGTGGTCCTTAATACTCAGCTAGAAATAAGATGCCTGGGTGAAAAAGCAGAGTCATAAAGGAGCTCAAAATATTGAAGAACAAAATCACTAAGTAGGGATGATAAGGGCAGTAATCTCAGAAGGGGGAGAAACTTCAAGGAAAACTTCATATTGAAATAATCTCTTATTTTCTTCAAGCACAGCAGTGTTATTTCCTAATAATGTTCACAATTCTGCTTCTCAAACTGTACAATGTCATTAGAAGGTCAGTCAGGATAGCAGTATCTTTCCTCAAGAAGTCAAAGCTGGCAAACATTTGATAACTCCCATCCCAGGCAGTGAAGTAACTGTCTTTTTTCCTTCAAGTCCATATTGCTTTAACATCATCCGAGCTCAGCAAGGCAGGATGTTACGAGGTCATTTCCGATATGCTATCCTGCATCCCAAGCCCCATAGCACTGCTCCAATTTACTCATGAATCTGAACTCCAGATAATCTGGAAAAAGTTAATGGCTTGGTCCAGCTTCTTGCCTGCTAGCCCATCCACAGAGCATTAGTTTAATGCACCAACATTTCGATTACACGTTCAAAACATACTGCAGTTGCAAGTGAGAAGAATAACAGTGCTCTTAGATTAGTTCCCCATGGAAATAGTCACCAAACCAGTCAGCATAATTATCAGGCTCCGGTGAAGAAAAATCCTGGATGAAAAATATATCAGTGACAATGATAAAATTCAGCTGATGAAAAACTCTGACAGAGCTCTGGGGGAAAACTATCCCAATACTCTCTCGCTTTTGACATGATATGAAGATAATTCGTATAGAAGAATTATATTTGCACAAGGTTAGTAATAAGAAATCTCAAATTGGATTTCTGCTCTGTTTTTAAAAAACAACTTCCTACATGCTGGATTTAACTACTGATTTCAATAAAGCCAGGATTTAGCTCTCATTGACTGCGATGCAGCCATTTCTCCCTAAGCCTGAAAAATACTTAACTTCCCACACATGTGCACGCAAACAGAACAAAAGAGCAGAAACTACATATCCATGTGTCTCCTATAACATCCTATATCAATTGCACCTTACAGAACGATGGCTGCACACATGCTTTGCACCAAGCTTTCCCTGTATGTTTGAAGCTATAGCGCACAGCATTAAAGTGATTGCAAATGGCTATGACTATTACAAATGATAGAAGCATCTCTTCCCTTCATCTTTCTCCTACCATTTCACTAGAAAAGGCAGTTTTATGATGGGTCCTTATTTGAATGATCACCCTCTGATTTTCTGCATCTTCTGTTGCAATTGACTGAAGGCCAATCAGTTGTGGATACGTACACACTGTGAATGTAAAAGTATGTCACTCCAGAAATGGGGATAGATTTCTCCATTAGCTGTGTACCTACAGCCCAAAATAGCAGCCCCCTTTCCCTTGAAGAACCTCCACATTGCTATATTGCAAATATTAAACAGCAGTGAGTTAGTTATTTCCCAGTCAAGTCCTCTCACTCTTGAACATGACAAACTCTATTGCTTTCCCTGAACTGACCTCTGACGGAACAAAATTAATCACTCCATATCCACAAAGACTGTACAGATGCCCAGAACATGGGATCTTCCTAGATATTTTATTCTTTTGCTGAGTAGAGTGCTGAACTGCATAATCCTTAAGTTGCTGACTGCTGAGCAGGTTTAGCAGGGGAAGGATCACTCTTTATGTTCCTATATGCTTTCCTAAGCATCTGCTCTCACCCACTGTTAAGGACAGAATATCAGACTAGAAAGACCCATAGCCCCCTTGCTATTATGATCACAGTTTAAATTCACAGTACAGTTTTCATACCAGAATTTGCAGCTAACTTATGCTGGTCCGTTGTGCTGGTTTTGGCTGGGATAGAGTTAATTTTCTTCATAGTAGCTAGGATGGGGCTGTGTTTTGGATTTGTGCTGGAAACAGTGTTGATAACACAGGGATGCTTTTGTTATTGCTGAGCAGTGCTTAGACAGAGTCAAGGCCTTTTCTGCTCCTCACCCCACCCCACCAGCGAGTAGGCTGGGGGAGCACAAGAAGCTGGGAGGGGACACGGCTGGGACAGCTGACCCCAGCTGACCAAAGGGATAATCCATACCATATGGTGTCATGTTCAGCATGTAAAGCTGGGGGAAGAAGAAGGAAGAGGGGGACGTTTGGAGTGATGGCATTTGTCTTCCCAAGTAACCGTTACACATGATGGAGCCTTGCTTTCCTGGAGATGGCTGAACACCTGCCTGCCCATGGGAAGGAGTGAATTAATTCCTTGTTTTGCTTTGCTTGCACATGTGGCTTTTGCTTTACCTATTAAACTGTCTTTATCTCAGCCCACAAGTTTTCTCACTTTTGCTCTTCTGATTCTCTCCCCCATCCCACTGGTGGGGAGTGAGCAAGCAGCTGAGTGGTGCTTAGCTGCTGGCTGGGGTTAAACCACAACAGTCCTTTTTGGCACTCAACGTGGGGGCTCAAAGGGTTTGAGATAACGACAGGTTTGATTGATTGGAATGCGCTAGATCAAATTTATAGCTGTTATTGCTGTTTAGCTATTAATTGGCAGGCTCCTGTTCTTGCCATGAGGCTTGCTTGCCTTACTGTATGTTAGAGTCTAGGGCTCATTAGTGGCTGCTTTTTGCTTTCGCTGCTGTTTCTGTGCTGCTGTACTGGACAGATTGGAGCTTCAGTGTGAACTTGAGTCGAAGGGACTGTGACCCGTGGATGAGTCCACATGGGAGCAGGATACCCTGAAGCATCTGTGGCTGTGAATAAGTCCACACCATAGCAGGTACACCTCAAAGCGTCTGTGGCCATGGTTACGTCTGTGGCGCAACAAATATACTTCTGATGGATTGTAACCCAAGGATAAGTCCACGCTGGAGAAGGTACACCTCAAAAGCATCTGGGGCTGTGGATAAGTCCATGCTGCAGCAGGTACATCCTGAAGCATCAGCAGCTGTGCATGAGGTCATGCTGGAGCACCTCAAAGCGTGTGGCCATGGATAAACCCACAACAGAGCAGGTACTCCCCTGGAGGAACTGCAGCCATGGGTAAGGCCATGTTGGAGCAGGTTTACTTCTGAAGGGACTGTGGCTGTGGGTAAGGCCATGCTGGAGCAGGTATACCTCCGAAGGCATTGTGGCCCATGGAGAAGGCCACGCTGGAACAGGTACACTTCAAAGCGACTGTGGATAAGTCTATGCTGCAGCAGGTATACCCTTGAAGAAACTGTGGCTTATAGATAAGGCTCTACTTGGAGCAAGTACACCCCTAAGGGACTGCAGTCCAAGCTGGAGCAGGGGCAAGGGGAGGAGTTCATTGCAACGGTAAACCCCATGGTCTGGTCCAAAGGAACCATGGGTGGAGATTGTAATGGAAATACCTTTAAATTGTTGCAGCCCATGATTTGAGTTGCATGTTATAAGAATTACTATAAAAGCAACCACCTGAACCAATGGAGGACAAGACTTAGAAGAAACAGTGCAAGTGCAGCAGCGACCCAACCTGAGCTGGCTTTGGTGCCCAATAACTCTACACACCACACCACCTCTCCTGTCCTGAATGACCACCATAACAGATGGAGCCCAAAGTCATGGACTCAATGGACATTTTGTGGACATTTGTGAACATTTTACAGACATTTTATGTGGGTGGTCCACAGACTAAGAGAATGATATCTGCATTATATCAAAGGATGGGAAGTGGATTGGTGGTTAATGAGGTTGCATTGGATAGTGTGGTGCTTAGTTGCCAGCTGGAGTTAAACCACGACATCCCATGCTGGGAAGATAAAGTATTGCAAATCCCCTTCTCCCCCAACAGACCCTTCCACCTTCTGGCCCCACACTCACACCACCAGCATCAGGGCAGGGCCTGCTGGTGGGGGCAACACATGAACTCGACTCCTGGAAGCAGTCCTGCCTTTGTAAGCACAGGTCATTCCTTTGCAAAGTGCAACCCTCTGTTTTCTGCAGCAGCAGCACAGGCCCTAGAGCTTATCACTGTGTCACGGAGATGATGTGCTTCTTTCCCTGCATTAACAGAGCTCACATGAGCCCTAGAAAATTCCTTCAGACCCACAAACCACATCGCAGTTAGGGTCTGGGGAGACATCAAGTTTCAGTTGTATGGAAAAATACTCTGGACTTGTGGGTAGCCACTTGGACCTAGCTGAATTAATATAGCCACTGATCAAATGCTGAGTGACTGTGATTCGCACAAGACTGCACATTAATTGAAACTATCCAACAAATATTTTCTGCAACCATAATTCAGCCAATTGATTGTTTATAATCTTTGCTTGTGACTGCTGCTTTCAGTACAGGAAGAATTCTCTTTTCCTGCACTCATTTGCATCTGAGTGTCAGCCTTGCAAACAAGGGTGTACTGGTTATTAGAACATTCACAGAAAAACGTTAGAGGGAAAAATCCATACTTCTCAATTACCTAAAAAACATACCCTTGAAATCACCTGTGACCACTAATTTTATCCAAACAACTATTTAAACCCAGCCTTGAACCTTGGCAACTACAGAGATATGCAGGGTGTAGTAGCTGGGAAACATTACCACCTTGAAATAACCATAATGCCCATGACACATTATCATTAGGGGAAAATGAAAATTCCTGTACAAGAAAATCCTTATGTTTCACTGCTTTGGAACCATTTAATATGCTCTGCTTTGCCAGCAGCATAGCTGCCTGGATACAAGACTCAACACATGCATTAGTGAACTCTGACCTTGCCAGATACTAAGGTCACAAGCTGCAGTGTTGGGCTTTTGTTACAGAGGCCTTCCATAGTCAGATCCACTGATAGAGAAGGACTCCAGTGGCAACAAACCATTAGAGAAACTTTCTTCTCCACCTGCCTCACCAACCTTGAACCTGCAAAGTACGTAGGCTAGTGAAGAATGCCAGAAAAGCAAGGACATGTGCAACCAAAGTGCTGGACAGCTTAATTAGCATGGTCACAAGACCAACAAACCCACAAACTCAATAATTATTCCATGCTCAAATGCTAGTCCTTCTTTATTCTTTTATGTTGTTGCAATTAAACTGCAGATTACTATTTAATTTCCTTAAATGGGACAGTATTTCACAGAAAATGGATGTCCTCCTGGATCCCTGAACTCCTCTCTGAGATGTAAGTCAGTGTTAATAAAACAGTATTAAATTACCCTGCAGTAGTAATTACTCAGCCTCAGACCTAAGCTTTAAATGGCAATAAGATTTCCCCACCCCCAGATATTGGTCCCTACTTTTAATATCTGCATTGCTGATTGGATTTAGGTTTTGGCTGGCTTGTTACTACTCTTAATTTGGTTGACTAGAGTTTGATCAAGAATTGGAAGGATGAGGAATGCAAAGAGAGAACAGCATGTCCTGATCAAGCAAGAGGCAAATTCAAAAGGTCTTTATTATATTTGTAGAAAGTTCTGCCAATGAAAATACATAAAAGCAAAATTTAATCAAGTTGATATAATCTAATATACAGGTACCAAGTCCAGCTGTATAATTTAAGGAAGTGGCTTTCTCTGATTAAGTGGTCAACTACCTGGAAAAAGACTGACATTGTCAGTAAAACTCTTTGACATGAGATAAGAGAAAGTTGTCCATCTTTTTGAACTGTAAATAAATAACAATAACTAAACACAGGCTAATATTGCATAATGGAAAGACAACGTCAGTGGAACTGGGTGGTTTGACAGGACAATGATACTCTTCTGACAACCTGAGTTTCTTTGTCTCCCTGTGAATTTCTAATGTTCAGTTAAACCAAAGAAGACACCACCGTAAAAGCCTTGTGACTGCCTTAAAATTGTATGTTTCATTAATCTGTGCTAGGGCACAGAATTGTCCCAGACCTCTAATTCTTCACTCAGAAGGAATAAAGATATACCTTATGCAGTGCTGTTCCATCACTTTGCTGGGAACAGCCAGTTCTACAGTGCAGCGCAGGCCAAATAATAATAATAATAAAAATTCACGCTTCTAATCCTTCAACAGTCACAAATTTCAGGATGTAAAAATAACACACTTGAGATGCATTAAATGCTCATTAAAATTAATGAGAATGATGTGATTCTTACAAAAAGTACAGCATTGTCTAGTGAAGGAACTGTTTAGTCTCACAAGTGAACTGAGAGTGTTAAGAAGTCTGGTGGTACCAGATAAAATACATGACAAAGCTGTATAGAAAAATTCATGTGGCCACCTGGAAAAAGAAAATCACATTTCTGTCAGCTCTATTTTATCACAGATTTTGTTACTGTTTCCACATATATTGAGAGTAGTTTTCATAAACCCAGGGCTTTGTGATTTTTTTTTCACCTTTTCTTTTTCATGCAGCACAATCTCTCCTGTGTGTTTCATGGCCTAATTTTACCTCTTTGCCCTTGAAAATCTGTATTCATTACCAGGCAAAATAATGACAAAGAGTAACAAAAGTAGCACATTACAGTTCTCATGTTTGGATGTAGATGTTGATAACTTTCACTCTGCTCCAATTCCAAATAGCCTTTAAAGCCCCCAGATCTAAGACCTGGTAAAGAATAGCACAAGTCAATGAATTTTTCAAGGGAAAAATTTAAGATCAGAAATGGGGGTTCCAGGACTGTGGGCAGCATCTAAAAGGCATAAAGGAGAGTTGACTTAATATTTAAAATGTTGACTATAATCAGAGATCTTAGAAATCCCCTGCAGAAGTCATTTTAACACGTGGCTTTGGCAAAAGTGAACAAGTTGTAAGCACTCTGGAACTTTCCAGAGTCGTTCAGACACCCGGTTGCTTGATGATGACCATTCTGCAGTTTAGAACACTACTGCGCTAAAACAGCAGGGAAGACAGCGGAGTTTGGGGTAAAGAGGAGGAGATGGGGTCTGCCCCTGTTGGTAGCAGTGAGCTGCTGTGGGTACATCACGTCACCCCTCTGCTGCCTCTCCCACCATTTGTCTGGTCTCTGCAGCCTGGGCATTCACAGAGGAAAGGACCCTCTCTCACAACCCTTTTCCAGATTGATCAGTTCAAATGGTGCCATCTCAGATGAGGCCTCAAGGTACTAATTAACATAAAAAGTGGTAAATGGACAAAGATTAATTCCATTCAAGTTAATCAGTGCTTAACGGGATGAGGATTTACCACAAAGAGTCGTCTTCTAATAAATATAAACCATGCCAGTATGAGAGAGAGTCTGGCTGTTTACTGTAGTTCCTTAATGGCAATAAAGCCATATTAAAACACTGTTAATTTGTGATGCAGTGAGAACATTAACAATGTTCATAACAGATGTAAAAGAACAATGATTAATTTGGGAAAAAAACCCTAGAAATATAAAAGAAACACATTTTCTGTAGAAAGGATTGAAATGTTTCAAGCATTGCAGTGACATAGCCTGTATGTTTTACCTAAGGCAGGTCTGCAGTAATTGCAAAACCTCAGGCCAGACTGCAGCCAGATTAATCCTCTCTCTCCTTTGAGTCACTAAAGTGTCACTAGAGATTTACATCCTAAGGTGATGCCTTGGGACAGTCCCACCATATAGCTGGTGTCAAGTTACCTGATAGCCCAGCAAGAAAGGACTGTCAATAATCGGATCCCCAAAAGAGAGGCATAATGTTGAATTGATCGAGCACAAAAGAGCTTCAGTAACAACCATTCAAAACATCAGAAAGCCTGAGGAAAATGAAAAGAAAAAAAAAAAAAAAAACACAACAGCAGCAAGTAAGGTTTGCTCAAAGCCAAATGGAAAATTACTAGATTCAGCAGTTGTCTTACCAGGATATTAGATTTGATATTAAATTTCAAAAGCTGTATTATCATTCATGTCCTGATAACAGTGTAATGAAAAAAATTAGGAAAAAATCCAAATGTAAATAAAATAATACTTCATTATTAAATTCCATATGGGAAGAAAGAATGATATACAGTGCTTATTTTCAGTCTTCCTGAGATTTCAGTTCCAACTCTCTAGTATTCAGTTACCTTAACCAAAGGCAAAAAGTTAGCTACTTTAAAACGCTAAAGTAAAGCATACTAGCCAACTTCTGTGTAGGAAAACAGGTCACAGAATGCAATCCCAGCCCACTAAAACTGCTTAATGCAGAGACATACCTTTTCCACTTTGAATCAATACCAAGATTTTCAGGAGATATGCAATGTTCTGCTTCTAAATGTCCTTGTGTCAGTAATGCTGAGCTCCTATTGTTTCAAGAAAGTCATGAAAGATATAAAAGATATGACTTTGCAGGACCAGGGCCAAACTGCCTATATGGATATAAAACATGAAATCACATTATATAAATAATGAAGACAGATGCATACCACTAAAAACCCTGAAAGAAAAGAAGAAAAATCAATTATTTTCTCTGATCCTTGCAGTTTTAGTATAGAAATTCCTATCTTCCCAGAAGAACGCAACTGACAGTGCTTTTTTACCTTGACAGCTTTCCTTAAAATACCTTTTTTGTTTCAGATTCTAAGGGTGGAGGAGAGAAAGGATTGTGTTATGCTTCATTTTGATTTTTTTTATATTTCTTATTTGATAACTCATTTTTAAATGAGGCATTTGCAACAACAGGATTGAAATCAAAATCATCATGGGGACATTATTTTTCCTTTTTCAGAATTACATAGGGGTTTAAAACTAATGCTTTAAAATACACGTTATTACCACACAGTAACAAAAAATACTCATTTTTTTTCAAGGAGTCTCCTGTGTACAACATTCATAGTCACACATGGATGTAAGCATCACCATGGTTAACAGTTACATTGCCTAGAAATTATGTCCACAGCTCTAGGACTGGGAGTGACCAGAGTCAGCATGCAGAGCAGAGGAACATCTGAACAGGCAATAGAAAATGCTGTAGGGCAGGGAAGGGGTAAATCCTGCCTCCTTCCCACCTGGGAGCTCTCCCGTGGCCCTGAGATACGCACTTGTGTGAGGCATGGATGCCCAGCCCACAGCTCCTGTCTGCACATCTTGCACCCCATGGAGGAGGCTCTCCGATGTGAACGTGCCCTGAGAAACCCTCCCCAGAAAGATGACCAGCACCCGGAGGCCCCAGGCTGACAAGTCAGGCTGCCTCTTGCCTGTTCACATGTGGAGACACCTTCATCTGTCAGTCCCATAATTTTGGCTTCCTTGACTGTACAGTGGCCTGCTGTCAATAAAAAGAGTGGAGAAAAATCCCAACCTAAACCAGTCAGTTCAGTTTAAGATATGTCCTTGGAAAAAGTCTCCCTTAAGCCATGGAGAAACTTGTACATGTGCCTCCTACTTTAACCAGGAGGCTACTGTATAAGCCTTATCACCATCTTTACATGCAGCTAAGGCAACCCTGATTTTAGTAATCAACAGGTTACGAGGAAAGACTCACGACAACTTTGCATATTGCTTTTCCTTGAGTTATCTGAATTGCTGACTTAAGTATATGGCAACACAGATGCTCTTGAAGAAGTAGGTTCTGATACTTCAGCTGTATTAACACAGCACATGCGGTGGGTGACATTATTCTTAAAAGGCCATAAAGGATCCAACCACTTAGAGAAATTAAGTGACATAGCCTGGCTCTTGTTCAAGCACTAAATATGAGGAACCAATGGCCTTGCATTTTCTATCTGTCCTGCTTAAACAGTGGAGAAGGTCAGCTGTGTTGGACTAGGTTCAGTAAAGAAATTAATATTTGCCTTTTTGTTGCCAATAGAAAGAGAAATGCAGCAAAACCACCTCCGGTTCTAACATCTTATTAGGACCACAAATAAAATTAAAGGAAAGACAATGAACATACCCTAAGTGTTTCTATGGCATGTAGACTTTATTTCTGACTTCATCAAGCCTTTAATATGCAGTAGTTGCTCTGTTGATAAAAAATGCCTACCTTGTGAGTATCACTACACTATGAACAAGTTAGTATTACTATGTAAATTCACTATTTGCCAATTATTTCTCGCTCACTGACTGAGAACGTGCATCTTTTACCACATGGTCCATGTGGGGTAACTTAGTGAAAGAGGCACTAACAGTTCACAGACAGGTATTAACCACACGGGAGCTGACCTATAGGGAGACCATGCACTATCTGACCTCGCAGTAACTTGCTTTCTGACCATGATCTAAAAACTGAGTATCAGAGAGAAAGTACCTCTCTGCAGCATTTCCTGGCCATACTACTGAACAGAGGAAAGGCAATAACCATTCAGGAAGTATACGCCTCTTCCTATTTTCTCCAAATTGCTCACCATAGAAATTAAGCACAAGACCTGTGTCATAGCAGCAGATGAATGTGAAGGCAAGAAATACACCATTTAAATATATATTAATACTTCCTACTGGTACTGAGAAACAAATGATAATCTGATTTGCTGAGTACTGTCTATGGGGGACACTTCTAGTGACCATCTCAGTACTGCTGCAGCAAGCTTGGCATTTTGCAAAATCAGAAACAAGAAATCATTCTCATGCCACCTCCCCTTCCCAGTCTCTGAGGCAATCAAATGCAGATGAAGACAGGAGAGAGCAAATGCACAAGCCAAATACGTACTAGATATTTACAAAAGTGAAAGCAGAGCACATTTAACATCACCAGCCCAAACTTTTTTGTCTGCTGGAAAAGAGCCTATCTACAGGATCGAAGGGTGGATATCTAATGGATCGAAGGGTGGATACTGACTTTTAGTACGATCATCCCTAAAAATAACAATTGGCACACTCTTTCCCTGTTCTTAAGGGAAGATACCTATTTCTCACCTAGGTGAGATACCTGTTCTTACAGGTATCTAAAACCCCAAATTAGGAGCCTTCTGTCACAAAAGCAGCAAAGTGGAAGAGAAGGGAGAGCCTGGGCTCCGATATCCAGCCACATGCCCTACCACAAAAGCCAAACATGTGAGACGATATGCAGCATGCAGATTTTCTTTAATTATCTTTCTACAAATTAGTACCTCTGTCTCTCAGAACTCCTCAACATAATCGCTTTCACTGGACTCTAATTTAAGGTGTGTGGCTGCTGTTCTGTATGACATTTCTTCCAGATATGAAAAAGGCTGTAGAAAATACTCATATCAGACTGTGGCAAAAAATGTCTTTCTTGTACTATTTCCTGGGAGTAGTGGCATTATTAATAATAATAATAATGGTAATCATCATACAGGATTTGTGTACCTTTGTTTATCTCATCTGAATAGTCTACTATGGTTTTCTCAAGCCTGCCAATATAACATTCAAAGAGCCAGTTCAATTACTGAAGTATTTTCTATTAAATTAGAAGCAATGTACTTCTCAAAGAAATAATTTATTATTTATAACTAAAAGGCAAAGAAACATCTAACCCACAACAACTTTACAAAATCTTACAGCTGAACTGTTAGGCTGTAAACAGAGCCATGTTAATGGGCTCATTCTATAACAAATTACTTAAAGACAGCACAGCAACAACAATGGTAGATATTAAACTGTTTTAATAAAATCACAAAACCAAACTGTTCATAAGAAAATGTTAGACATATAAGTGAAAATTCCCCTACTCGTAAGCATCACCAAAATGTCTGATGTGGGATTAAAGTGTAGTTCATTGCCTCCCTCCCCCAATTCTTACTGTAGCATGACAGAGGAGAAGGTCCAGTATTTATTGACTCCTGCTATAATATACTACATATATAAGAGGCAACAATCAATGCTTGCCTCACAGTGAGGACAGAGGAACTTCAGTCCTGTTTTATAGAAAGAAAAAAAAGTAGAAATCTATAAATCTTATCAGCACCAAAGACCCAATGCTAAAGGGTTTTGTCACTGATATTAGCCTAAGTTTAGGCCCATTCTAACATGGCCTGCTCAATAAAAACCCAAGGTTAAGGGGGTTTATTGAAACTGTTAATTTTCATTAACAGGAAGAAACTGAGCCAATTCCTTGGAGTCTGACCAGATAAGATGACTATAAGACAGTTCCTGGAAAAAGTCTGGGTGTAGCCGTACGTTGTGGGAGGGAAGACCTGCCCCTAAGACTCTCATTTTGTCTCTAAACACTTCATCCTTCAAACAGCAAATGTGAAAACTTAGAAAGGAAAGCCTGGAAGAAGCCTCCAGGCTTCATCTTGTTCATCCCTTAGCCTACTACTCCGGCACTGTTTCTGACAGATGACTTCCCAATCTCTTACAGACTTCTTATGACAAGTCCTTACGGGTTTTCAAGAAAGCTGCTTCCCAGGCTTGGCTATCCTTTTTTCCTTTGAGTCCTAATGGAAGTCTCCCTTGCTGTAACTTGAAATCATTACTTCTTGCTTTGCCCATACAGGAAAAGCCAATTAGAAGCCTAACCCCTCTCAAGAAGCTTTTTTTTTTTTCTTATTTGAAGACACAAATGAAACCCAAATTACTCTCTGTAGAGCATATTTTCTTGGCATCAGTATAGGCATTTTCTAGAGAACATTTTCCCCACTCTCCTTTAAACTCTATCTTGTCAGTCAACACCTTTTTCAGACACAGTGACCAAAACTAACAATACACTGTTCATCTTGCAAGACCACATCTAGCAGACGAGATTTATACATCCCAGCACATTTGCATTTTTTGGCAACAGCAGGTAGCTTGTTGACTCATGCAACTTGCATCCACTATATCCTGTGGATCCTTTTCTATAGATGAGCTTGTTCTTCCCCTTGTATTTATGCGGCTGATTATATATGCCTAAAAGTACAATTTGAAGAATTGAATCATATCTTACTTTTTCCCCTAGCTCATTTCAAATTTCAGTTCTCTCCTCCAGGACATTTCCAGGTCTTCCCACCTCAACGTCATCCATAGATTTAATAAACATACTTTTCATTCCATTAGCCACATAACGAATCAAAACATTCAGTAAGTTGAAACTCAGGACAGGAACAAAACAACCTCCCAAACCAACGCAAAACACAATGTTCTAACTTGAAAACAAACTATTCTCAGCACAATTTTTCAGTGTTTACACCTGCATTATAGTATTTTTGTCCAGAATGTGAATCTGTAGCTTACTTTTAAATATCATGCAAGTCAACATCAGAAGCCTGAGTTCTGAAAGTTAAAACTTAGAATATCTATTGTTTTCTCTCTCCCCAGAATGTTTGCCACTTTAATAGAAAGATATTAGACTGATTTGATGCACTTTGTTCCCAACAACCCTCCATGATTGCATTGCATCTCATTAATTTCTAGGTACTTGCAAATAGCTATTATAATAATTTTCTGTTCATTTGTTTGTTTGTTTTCCCATGAATTGAAATTACATTGGTTTCTAATTCAAAAGCTCAATCTTTACCCCTTTTGAAAACAGAAATCTTATTTGTCCTTTTCCAGCCTTCTAAAACCTCAACTACTATTCATGAGTTTTCAAAGGTAGCCTTTCACTTTTTGGAAATTGTTTCATCTTGCTTTTTAAGGAACTTTGAATAAATGTTAGATATTTTCAAATTGGATGGATCCAATTCTTCTGAATTCTCTGTAACCTGTATTTTCTTTATGTCTGAGAAGTGTTTCTGGTTTATCATCCTTTTTTGTTAATTGTATTAATAACCTTAGCATGGTCTTTTTTTGGTGAGAACTAAAACAAGGAATTCCAGAATTTCAGACTCCATCACATTTGATAACTTTCCCTCTGTTTTGAGCAGTGGACAACTTTTCCCTGATTGTCTTCTTACTAACAACATAAGATAATTTATTGTTTTCTGTTACACCCTATGTAAAATGCATCTTGATTTATTGATCTTGCCCTTCTGACTTTGTCCTTGCAGGCAAATCTTATTGTTTTATACTTATGTCTAGCAACTTGATCTGTTTTCCATTCCTGCACAGATCCTTCTTTTGCTCAAGGTCACATGAGTCCTCATGAGTTGGCCACACTTGTTTTTTTACTCTACTTCTAGCCTCCCCTACATTGGGTAGTTTTCACTTGTGGCCTCAGAGTAACTTCTTTAAATGTCTGCTGTCTCTCCTGAGCAACATTTTCCTGAGACTTATTTTCTATGAAATCTTATCAGTTACTTTTCTGAGGTGACAATGTTCTCCTCGCCTTACCTCTGTAAGTTGCCTTAGGTTGTTTGTACAGGGGCGCATCATAAATCACCAAGAAATATTGACTTATGATTTTTTAAGACTTTGTTATAATGTTTTGCCAGTGATAAATGTGGCTCTTTTTTTGTTTGGAACGTTACCAATGGACAAAAAATAAGTGCTTCCCGGTTAAAAAAAAGAAAAAAAGTCTAGTTTTTATGCTATATAAAAACTAAGTTTACTGTTTTCAACCATTGTGTTACAGAAATGGTTATGAGCAGGGAAACAGTGGAATAAGGGATCATTTTGGTGGGCAGAGACAAGTACCCCCACTCTCTATCTTTCTTTGCCCACCTTCCCAGACATCCTGCATTTTTAGAAGGTTAAGGAACAGATACTGAGAGGCATAAAAGCAGCTTTAACCATAGCAAGGAAAAGATACCATATGAACAGCGGCAGCTAAAAATGGACTCATGCTATCAAATATATCCCCTTAGACAACTCAGGAATACAGGGAGTGCTCAGGTAGTCTGCAACAGTCCCTTTCACAGTGTCATCTCTACAGCTACCGAGCAGAGCAAGCAAACACCTCCAACCAATTCAGGCTTTTGGTACAGGCGCACAGAAATCCACCCAAGAATTCTGCAGCATTTCAAGGTCAGTCTCCGTGGCAAGGGCAAGAGATTTCCGCAGCAAACATTCGTCAATCCTGCGGCTGTAATAACGTGCTGCCATCTGCAGCACCACACCCCCCGAATCCCCTGTCGGCTGCCGAGTTGGAGGAGCCAGGGCTTTTCGTAATTCCGAGGTCACACGCGCGCGCTGCCCAATTTATTTAACTCTTTCTCAGCACTTTGCTAATGAAATGGGGACAAAAAACCAAATGCACAGAGTTCAAGAGGAAATGTAAAGAGAGCTGAGCAGCATAGATGAGCTCTCAATAATCCAGACATTGCCAAGTGCTGGTGGGAAGGAGAGGGGAGCCCGGAGGAGTGCGGGAGGGTTGCAGTGCCATATGCCCACCGCACAGACAAGCAGCTATAGACGTGGGAGAGGCTGCTGGGTCCCAGGGCCTGTTGAAGCCAACAGCTGACATCAGTTTGTGCGTCGCTACCCAGACAATCCCGTGCTGCCAGGTTCAGGCTCCGGTGGCAGATCACAACTGAAAGAGAAAGAAGAAAACCAGCGCTACAGCAACGTTTGTTGACTTTCTTCCCCATTTCTGGTCTTTCTCTTAACAAAAAAAGGCGTTTTGTTCTGATCAAGTCTCCCGCTTGCATTTCTAAGCCCTCAAGCAGGCACAGACTACCTCAGGTTTATTCCTAGTGCGATGTGCCATCCTGAAGCCTGGAGTTGGAAAGTTTGCCTGCCTCTCTGCAGACCGTGCAGAGCTTGAGCAGCAGCACGCAGGTTTTGCATAACCTTAACCCAGAGCACTTTCGCTCCAGGCTCACCAAGGTGATAGCTATCCCGCAGCTGTGGCGGGTGCGCTCGACCCCTTGACCAAACTGGTGGTGGTTTGGCACAGGCTCCAGAAGAGGTAAAGGCCTGAGCCGTAGCCAGGCTGTGAACTCCTCTAGTTTTGATCTGTTCTCTGAGAACCCACAAAGGAGCAGAGTGACACAGTGAGCATCGATGCATATGAGCTTGGAATGCCGTTCATGTGATTAACAACTGAATGGCGGGTGGTTTTTCCAAGACTCATTTATCAAGGAACAAAGAAAGTTGTGGGTACAAGGAGTCTCCTGCATACCTTTTCCATTGCATGTAATTTGACTACAAGGCAGCCACTTTATCCCATAAGTATGGCAGCCTAAGTGAGCCTTCTTTGAGCTCTCCCTGCTAGGCAGCGTGGCTGCATGGTCATGGTCTCCCCTTGAGCTGGGACACCTCTCAAGGTTGCTCCCCGAGGCAGAGAGACCTTTTACCAACAACAAATCTTTGGTAAGTGACCAATATCGCGCATAACCTTGTAGTATGGTAACTTTGACTGCACGCTGAATTAATGCTAATGAAACATTGTATAAACTTTGCATGTACAATCCCTTAGACATAAACTGTTGACCAAGTCTGAGACTAGGTTTGGACCTAGCTGCACCTAGACACCCCTCTGAGGAAGGATTTTAGAAAGCAAGAGGGTCCATTCTGAACCTCGTGACTCAACAAGAGGGTCCTCCATACCCTTTTGTGTCCCCGGTCTCTCTGTGAATCAGTCTAACTCGAGTGTAACCCAATTTTCCCTTCTATGTTTCTTCCATGCAGTGATTAAGAGAATGAACCTTGCCCCCAAACTTATTGAACCTGGGCAAACCCATTAAACTTTGTTAAATTCCATTTAATTCATTGAACTCTGTCAAATTATTATTTTACCTCAATAAAACATATTGCTGCTTCTCTCTTTTGAGTGAGGTGCATTCCACTCATTCACAACAAACTGGTGTAGTCAGCAGGATCCTAAATCAGGATTCATGACAGCAGCTTGCCACAAGCTGGTGGTGTGAGAATTAGAGGTGGGGGTAGAGGTACAAGGCTAGCATTCAAAGCCACAGCCAAGCTCAACTTTCCTTAAAATTTGGGTGGGTGCAGAGAGGGATGTTGATGAGGGGTGGGAAGTTTGTCACATGGACATTCATGAGACACAAATAAATAGTTCATATCTGGCTTATGTCAAAGTGCCCAAGATCCGCCCATTCTCAGGACGTCATCCAAAGGCAGCAAGTCTGTCCAGCTGGCTGGAAGCAGTTCACTGTATCATTCATCATTCACTGCAATTTCCAGTGCTTCCACACTTGCATCAGTCTGGCAACACTCAAAACAAAACCTTTTGCAGAGATGGTGAAAACTCCTAGCTGGAATTACCAACACAGGCACAGCAGTGTGAAAGGATAAGCGAGGGACAGGAGGAAGCCTTGTGGCTTCACAGTAAGCACTTCTGCCTTCAAAGCATTGCTTTAGGCTTGGCTGGGGTTTTCAGTGTGGGTCGATATTTCAAGTTTCACTGCACAGCCAGTTCATTTCAGCTTGGCCGCTAAATACGCAAAGTTTAACAGCATTATTCCACTCTCCAGCCCAAGCAGCTTTGCCTTACTAACCACTTGGTTTGTCACTGCTACAGAGAAAAAAAGCACAGAAAAGTTTATTCTAATAAGAGCTCTTAAATATCACAAATCAAATGCCATTCAGGATGAAAATTGCATCAAATTCAGCTCTGATATGCAACAAGACAAGACCTGGGCTAAATGGATGCATTTTCACATACTGCTAGATTTTCTTCAGTTACTGAATATTCTTTTCTTTTAAACTTGATGACAGTTCCTGAAATAGCATATACTGGTAGTAAATTCTCCTGAATTATCATACCAGCTATCGCAACTGATCAATTTAATTTTGACTGATATGTTAAAGTGATTATAGAGGGACTAGGCTCCCGAATGTAATTGAATTTCAATAGAATTGTGGCACTTAGTTTCTTTCAATATGTAGAAGATTCCAGACCTTAAGACTAAATATTAAAGCTGCTTAAAAAAAAAAAATTACTACAAAAAATTTCCAAACTACCCCCCATTTCACTTCAGAAAGTTCTCCCAAATTTACATCATTTTTCACCACATAAAAAAGATGAAATTCAAAAAAGAAAATCCTAAGGAACCACAGAAAGTTTTTATTGAATGTGATTCATGAAACGTTTGTTTAGAGGAATATATATAGGCCATCAATTTTCACATTTTTTATTAAAAATTCTGACCCGCTAATGAAAAATTAACAGATACCTGATCTTAAATGAATTTAAAGGTAAGATTAAATATTTAATGATTATCATAATATACCTTTCTAGGACTGTAGATGTTTCAGAGCTTTTCTTTTCTACCATGTGAGCTGATGCAGATTAACGTGGGTTTTTTTGGCACTTAAGAAAATTGAAAATAATTAATCCATAATGGCATTGATGGAAAAAGTGTTCAAAATGTCAATAAAAGTGCTGCTTTAACAGTACTTCAAATATTCTACTTATGCAACTTAAGAGACACATTATCTGCCAGACTACACACTTTTCCATTAAGATCTATGAAAATCTGCAGGTGTTTAATTACCTGCTCTCCCATTGTTCCCTGGCTGCAGCAGGAGTGGTTTGAACACTACCATGTAAAAATTAATGTGCAATTTAAGATAATGATTATGCAGATGAAATGAAAATTTTCCCTAGTTTCTATTTTGTATGAAAAGTCTCACACAAATAAACTATAAGTTGCTTTTCACCAGAAAGAGTGGTTTACATATTTTCATTAATTTCTAAACATTTCTGACTCATAAAAAGAGTTAAGTATCACTATTGCAATAATCAACATAACACCATAAAATATCTGGAAAAATACTATGAGGAAAATTACATCTCATGAGAACAGTTTAAATACATATTCTTTTTCCCAAAAAAGATGACGACTGTTCAATAAAGTCTTATTTCAGGACATCATTTGAGTTTTCACAGAATCAAAGCATGGTTGAAGTCAGAAGGGATCTCTGGAGGGCATCTGGTCCAACCCCCCTGCTCAGGCAGGGCCACCTAGAGCCGGTTGCCCAGGACCATGTCCATACAGCTTTTGAATATCTCCAGGGTGGGAGACTCCACAACCTCCCTGGGCAACCTGTGCCAGCGCTCAGTCACCCTTGCAGTAAAGAAGTGTTTCCTGATGTTCAGAGTGAACCTCCGGTGTTTCAGTTTGTGCCCATTGGCTCTGGTCCTGTCACTGGGCACCACAGAAAGGAGCCTGGCTCTGTCCTCTTTGCACCTTCCCTTCAGGTGAGATCCCCCCGAACCTGTCTTCTCCAGGCTGAACAGTCTCAGCTCTCTCAGCTCTTCCTCACAGGAGAGATGCTCCAGTCCTTTAATCATCCTTGTGGCCCGTTGTTGAACTCTCTCCAGTATGTCCATGTGTCTCTTGTACTGAGGAGCCCAGAACTGGACCCAGCACTCCAGGTGTGGCTTCACCAGTGCTGAGCAGAGGGGCAGGATCACCTCCCTCCACCTGCTGGCAATACTTTGTCTAACGCAGCCCAGGATATCATTCACCACCTTTGTACCAAGGGTATGTTGCTGACTCATGTTCAACCTCATGTCCACCAGGACCCCAGGGCCTTTTCTGCAAAGCTGCTTTCCAGCTGCGTGGCTCCCAGCATGTACCAGCGCATGGGGTTGTTCTTCCCCAGGTGCCGGACTTTGTACTTCCCCTTGCTGAACTCCATGAGGCTCCTGTCGGACCATTTCTCCAGCCTGTCAAGGTCCCTCTGGATGGCAGCATGACCCTCTGGCATATCAGCCAGTTTGGTGTCATCAGCAAACTTGCTGAGGGTGCACTCTGCCCTATCATCCAGATCATTAATGAAGATGTTAAACAGGACCGGACCCAGTACTGATCCCTGGGGTACACCACTAGTCACTGGCATCCAACTAGACTTTGCACTGCTCATCACCACCCTCTGGGCCCAGGCATTCAGACAGTTTTCAATCCACCTCACTGTCTGCTCATCCAACCTATACGTCAACAGCTTCTCTATGAGGATCTTACAGGACACGGTGTCAAAGGACTTATTGAAGTCCAGGTAGACAATAACCACTGCCCTCTCTTCATCCACCAGACCAGTCACTTCATTATAAAAGTTTATCAAGTTGGTCAAGTTGGAAGTCAGCCATGTTGACTATTTCTGACAATTTTCTCATCTTTAACGTGCCTGGAAATGGTTTCTAGGATTAGCTGTTCTATCACCTTCCCAGGGATCAAGGTGAGGCTGTCCGGCCTGTAGTTCCCTGGGTCCTCCTTCTTGCCCTTCTTGAAGTCTTTCTAACTCTTCTCTGTTAGAGTTTCATCAATGTCAGAAGGACTCAAACAACACGGTTCGATGTTTTTGGACAAGGACATTTAGTATCCTGGGCCTGAACAAAATGCAAAGAAAGTCAAGAACTCTGGGATTTCTTCTGGCATTGATTCAAGATCCAACCAGCTTTTTTGGCAGGCTTCTCATTTTTTTCATTTCATGCCTTGTCCTTTCACGGCAGACCCACAAAAAGCAAGCAGTATTTAGCTGTCTTGTTCATGAACCCTGAATTAAACATCTTTACATACATACACAAGGACCCAGAAGGGCATCCCATTAGGTCTTCATTAACTCTAGCCATTGCTTGGTCTTTGGTACCATGCTTCACCCAAGATCAACAGTCCAGGAACCACTTCTGGGAGCAGGCATCTGCTCCCATTTCCTTACAGAGGAGACCTCTCCCCTATTTGTAAAGCACTGTAGTGTGAAAAAACAGGAAAGAAAACATCCCATCTTTTGTGGAACAGCTCAGTGGTTAAATATCCTGTTCACAGCTCAATGATGCTTAGTTGTATTCATTCCTCAGGTTTAGGTGTTAAATTCAAAGTGTGACCCTCTAAGCCAACAGGGGTTGAGGCACGCTCCACCCTTGCCATAGAAGCTATCCTACACTACAAAAGAAGAATTAATTAGCAATGGGACTAGGGAAAGAGGGAGTAGGGATAACAACATGGAATAGTCTCCAGGACACACCTGTACCTCTCCAAGGGAAGGAGTTTTAAGTTTCACTCACTGATCCCTTTTAAACATTTTATTCAGTCTTCTGAAGGAAAATTTTATCTAATCAAAACACCCTAGGATTTTGCAATGTCTCTTCTGAGCACAAACTATCTGCTTGCATCTCAAGGGAACTTGATATGATCCCTGTCTAAAGGGACACAGACCATTTCTATCAGGCCCAGCTCCTTGATGCCATGGTGAAGGACCATGATATGTTGCACTGGCCATGACACAAAGCACTGATCCCATAGCATCTTGCAACCCCAGTCCCAAAGCTCATATTCTTCCTGAACCCTTCAAGATAGAGATTGTCACACCACTGCATCAGCATTACAGAGACACAGACGAGTTCCTGGGCAATCTATCCTTTACAATCCTTTGTGAAAAGCGTTTGTTGCTTTCAAAGATATCCTGGAATATATTTTACATTATTGTTGCCTCCTTAAATAAAAGGGCACAATTAGACCTTTCATTCTGCAGATGTCCCTTATGTGGAAATTACCTCCCAGCTCTCAAGATAGCTGTGGCTATCAGAGGCAGGTTGTTCCCAAACTTGTTGCAAAAGTGTGAGATTATATCAACTGCTTTGTTAGCCTTGCAGGCTTTCTGATCGAGGTACTTCTTTCCCTTTGTAGAGAGCACAACATGTCCCATCAACACCATTGCAGTTAGCGTTGCTAACCTAAGTTTTATGGAAGTTATTTCTGGCTTTCCACGTTACCACTTTGGAACTGTAGAAGCCCTCTTTGTCTTGTTTCAAGGCAAATTTAGGTTTGTTCTGCCTGTGCTCCAGACTAACCAAATCAAAAAGCTGGAAGCTCTATAGACCTGTCAGCAGGGGATTGCACCCAGACTAATAAGCTCTGTAACAACCTGCAAAAGACAGCCCAGATGTTCCCCCGTTTAGGTTACAACCAGAATGTTATTAAGCTACTTGACCTGGATGTAGCACAATCTTTGCTGTTTGGGGCTGAATGTCACTTTCAGTCCTGAAGAGAGCAAGTCCCAGGCTTTTCCACAATGTGTCTGGCAACGTGTAGATGCTGCATGAGGCAGTAGTAAAAATCTCACAGCGGGAATTTCCTCCCTCTCTATACCTGCTGCTGTTCACCACCAACCCTGACCAGCTGAAAAGACATCATTTCATAGGAGGAATTTTGCTGATTTTGCTGAAGCAAACTGGCTTATGTAATTTTGATCTTTTCACAAAGCTAAAAATACAAAAAAGGGAGTGGAAGGGAGGTGAGGAGGGAATCATGTTGAGAGCTTTAAATATATAGAATAGACCTAAGAGAGCAATACTTGTATTTAGTAGCTGGAAGAACCTTTTGGAGCATGAGAGAGAAAGAGAGAGACAAAGATTTCTATTCAATTCTTTTCTTTTCCTATTATGCAGGACTGCAGCATCAACAACCAGCAATTGAGAGAAGAGATACATCATTAAACTTATTTATAGCATTAACTACTTTATATTCATCCACACAAGTGAAACTGTAAAAAGAAGAAAAAATTATAAAGGGAGTGTGTGGTTCTTTCATTAGCTTGTCTGTAATGTTGGATTGGTCCATAAATTAATGTGTAAAAGAGGACAGAAAAAAAAAAGAATTCAAAGCTTTGCCATTGTAATTACAGCTCTTTAAATATCAAAAGACACAAAGAAAGATTCCTTTTGAAAATAGTACCGATTCTCTTGGCAAGCCACTATTAAATACTTGCATAAATCTACAGTCTGTATCCTGCAAGTTGAGGTGACATTGCTATCATGGCTTACAGGTCTTTTCATGTGACTATTGGTGCACTTCAGTATTATTTATATATTTTATCAGGACACCTTGATGAGATAAGACACCTTCCTTCTCTCAAGGGTGAAGGGCTAGGAAGTAGCAACTGAGAAAGCTAGCAAGAAAAAGGCTCTTGATCAGAGGACAGCTAATTGACTTGGGCTGTTCCAGATACAGACTCCAAAAGTCTCTTTGGTACCACTCAGACATCCAGCTGCAGTTTCATCACGGATTTACCAGTAGCTCCTCCATAGCACAGCCCACGTGCAAGTACCGTGTGACAGCAGCAGACATGTGGCTGCATCCCTCTCTTCCCGTTCACACAGTATTTGGGCCCAGAAAGCCACCAAAACTAACCAGACAGAACATATTATTAAAACATCCTCTAATATGCAGAACGGAGCGGATTACTAGGCATTGCAATTTATAAATGAAATCCCACAGAGCTCAGCTCTCACCCTCAGTTTGCTCCCTCCCAGGCAACCTTTCCCCACAGTCTCCCAGCGAGCCTCTGCCTTTCGAAGGGCACCACAGGTAACAGACCTCATATCCTGACAGGTGTCAAGTAAACCAATGCCCTTTGGTCCTATACATGTCACAGATTGCAAACTTACTCAAGTTGAGTCCCATATGAGATCAAGTAGCTCAAGATACTTTCTAAAAAGGCCAAATCCCACATTGTATGGGGTTTCATAGACAAAAATAATCATGCACTGTACCTGAAATAATTCAGAAACAGGCTTTTTTTGAAGCTGAACAACTGCTTCCACAAGGTTGAGTTCGATACGTGCATGAGCAGCTGCAGCTTCTAAGGGTTTTTCAAGGGGCTGGCTGTTTCCTCAGGCTGCAGCCTCACAGCTCTCAGGCTGCCCAGCAGAAGTTGCCCTGTTGATGCTCAATTGCCACAGATAGATCCTGCATGGAGCACAGCAGCATTAAGCCTTGCTAACAGCACAGCCTGTCTTCTGATTTGACACTTTCAAACAAAATCCAAGGCACAGACCATCAAATACATAATGGAAGGAGAGAGTGCTTTGGTGAAACACAGCAAATTTTCCCCAGCTCCTAGAAACACAAGCCAATGCCCAGAAATGGGCACTTGCAGGACAATTTTTATGAAGTTGGGGAAGCTGGGTGCCTGGGTGGTCTCCTCATCTTGGTCCTCAAACATGCAGTCAGAGTAGACCAGATGAGGCACCATCCCTTCTCACTTCCAGGCATTATTTATTTTTTTTTTTTAAAAGGTAATCCAGATGCAGGGAAGGAAGTACAGTGTGACCCAGCTGGCCCTCCAATGGAAATGACCTGGACTACAGGAGGGAAACAGGAAAGGACCACCTCAGCCTTCATTGCTGGGACATGGCAGAAATGTAGACCCCAGAAGCAGTGTGGGGCACACCACAGAGAGCTTCTTCGCATAGCTCATACTCAGGTATTGCGGGTGAAACAGCTAATTACTAAGTGCAATAAATTTACAAAGCCAGCTACACAGTTTGGGCAGTATCTCTGTTGATGGTTCATATTTGAAGCAAACTGGATTTAAGATTCAGTGGGAAGAAAAGCAGCTGCTATCACAGATGCCCTAACCATCAAAAATATCCAGTACTTTTTCCACTAACTTGCCTGGTAGTGATGAAGAAAAAGTTCAAGAGCAGATCCTTGAGGTACGCTGTATTGCCTGCTTCCAAGATTGACTTGACACCATTTAGTACAACCTATGCGCGTTCTTTTTCACAAGCTAATAAGCCAATTAATTATGAAAGGCAACAGGTTTTGGCCTAAAGCCAAATCACAGTGGTGTCATTAGTCTCTGCTTTGTAACAAAATCAAGAGTCCTGCCTGGATTACATTCTCTGAACTCTTCAGTTCAATGATACTGTGCTGCAGGACTCCAACTAGGTGCTGACACTTACACACACATCGTAATAGTAGGCACAATGATAGCAATAATCATCCCATATTTGTAAAGGATTTTTCATCTTTAAATATTCAGAATCCCTTTGTAAAATGTGACCTCAAACCAACAAGCCTCTCCTGTGCATCTACCCACCTGAAGACAAAGGGACCTCACCTAGGCCAATACATAAAGTTTAGCCTGAAGGCTCCCTATCCACCAGCGATGCTCCTACCCCTAACCTCCCACAGCCTACTCCTGCTCTCAGTTATTACCCCCATCTCTGAATGTCCTTACCTCTGATTTTGTGCAGATTGTCCCTAAAGACTGATTGCTCACAAATTGAATTTCAAATTGAAAGATTCTAATTTAAATATAAAGTATGTTATTTACACTAAAAAGGAAATCTGTTTGGTGTACAATATACATTTTAAAACTATACACACGTAGGGAGAAAAAAAAATCAGTAAACTCTGAAGCAGAGACATGATTTCCAGCGAGATGGTGATCGCCTAAAGATTCTGCCCAATAAGGTTGCACCTCTACCACAATACTTTTAGGTCTCCCTCCTGAGATATCTTCACTTTCCACCCCATTTCATCACCCAGCACTGCTGTACTATCCCCTGGAGTCACTCACTGAATTGCTGAGCAGGCTGGAGAAGCTGCCATGAGCCTCCCAACCCATCCACGCACCATGCACAGCCCAGCGATACAAGTGAGCTGGCTGCAGCAAGCCAAGCAAATTGCTTTATTCATAAATTGTAAAGGCTTGGTCTGAATTTCATTCAGGATTATTATAAAGCATCATAGTTTAAGCTAGCAGGATCAATGGCTCATCTAATCTGATTTCTGAATAATGTGAAACAATGGGAATTCACCCTGTGACTTCTGTGGTGCTGTTGCTGCTTCTGATAAAATATTACCAAACATATCAAGGAAACCAATAGAAAGCACCTGAGATGTCTATCTACCTTAAAGTTTTATTACTTCTGGGATCTCAAAAGGCTTAGGAAAAATCACTGAACATTGTTCCTTACATACTCGTAAAAGGGTAACATAATAAAACCAGGTCAAACAACACTGAATATTAAATTTAATGTAAAGTATGTAAAAGAAAAATACAGGAAGTGTTGGAGGAATTATTAAAAGAGAAGGAACAAATAACTGTACCTGTGATTGTGGGGGTTTTGGTGAGGTTTTTTTGGGGTAGTTTGTAATTTTTTTAACTGGATCACAAAATCATTTTACATCCAAGGAAAGACGCAATTAATTTTCCTCATTTTTTTCTGACTAAATTTGGAGCAGCTGAGAGGTTGGTTATTTCTAACCATCTTTAAAAATGGACTTATAATGTTGCCATCTGTTGGCATATGACAGATATAGCATCCCACAATTCCAGACAGAGTCACAAAGATGCAGAAAATTAAAGGGACAGATGTGAGAAATACATGCTCTCATTTGGTTCCAGTGTTCACATCTGTTCTCCTCAAAGATTTTTCAATCATATAAATCTGTCCTCAGAAGCTAGTACCTTGAAATGTTATGGCATTTCTGGCAATCATAAAAGGCATATTCTAGTAGAATTCACTGCATTCCAAAACATCACTGGATTCATAAGTCTGGTTTCCACAAGACACAGAGTACATAGCAACATTACTTGTTGCTTAATTTCCCTCTCCTTCACAAATCACAAGCAAAAGGGCAGGTGACTGTTGCAGCTGTAACAGAATTGCAAGCACACGATTTCAACAGGTATCTGCAGATACTGTATGTTTGCACAACACCTTGAAAGGGAATCAGCATCTCTTTCTAATGGTCACTGTACGCTGCCCTGTCCCTGTGTGGTTCACAGAGAGCATTACTCCTACCCTGCTGGTGTGAGGGCATTTCTTTTCACCGAAATGGCTGCCTGCCATTGCAAGCACATCTGTCTTCATTTGCAACGTCACTCATTTCTTTTTACAGTGCTTTTGACAGGCTGGCTGCTAATACTTCCATCAGCTGTAAAGATTTTTGCCTCTCCCTGCTTCCCTGTCCCAGCTCCTCTACTCACATCGCACCGGTCCTCTCTGGCCCCGTAAGCCCCTTCACCGTGTTAGATGGTGAGAGACCTCACTGCTCCTCACCGGCAGGAGATGAAATAACCACAAAAGCGGACAGACAGTTCATTACTCCTCCCTTTCCTACCTTCATTTTCTACCTGTTACCCCTCTCTTCCTTTGGATTTGAACCTTGCATATCATTTTCTTCCAACAAGGATTAGAAAGCACGTTTTTTCCCCGTTATTCTGTTAATTGGAGTGGGGGCTAAGGGTACCTGCATATTTGTGAGATACTCACATATGCTTCTATGGGCAAACTTATACCTCCTTTTTTATTCATAGATAGGTTTTAATGGCGAATAGAGAAATGATGTTCAAGTTCCTATTTTTCCTAGGATGCAGTGAACCCATTTTCACCTTAAGTACAACATACTTCCTTCTCTGTAATACACTACATAAATTCTCTCTCAAAGTGGCAGTGCCATCAAAAATTAAAAGACATAGTACAAAGTAAACAATATTGGAGCTACATAAGCATGCTGATAATTCACGTGAGCAGTTTTCAGTATTTACACAAAGCATTGACTGATACAGTTCGTTGGCCCCGTGAGCACCATGTTAAATTATTAAAGTGTGAGCAGTCTTTATTTGTATTGCAATAATATTCTGTATCCCCAGCCCAGAACCCTGGTGTGCTCAGTGCTGTACAAACAGCCTCCAAATCATGATCTGCATTTGAGTACGATTTTTTTTTTCCTTTAAGTACTTATTTCATCTTTGACAACTCTTCATTTTTCTACATATTTTCAATTATTTTGAAGCAGAAAATGACCTGCAGGCTGCCAAGGAGAAGTCAGAATTCCTCCACACAGCTCCTGCATGAAACAGTGAAAGCAGCTGAAGAACCTAACTATTGCATATTTCAGAAAGGCCAGTAGCCTACATAAATTTCACAATACACGAGCAATTACATGCTTGGCTTTAGCTGATAAGAGATACTTGGCAACAGGACTGTTTGGTGCCTCTTGCTCCCCAGGAAAATGAGTGTGAAAGTGTAATGGAAAAATCTTTTCCCCCAAAAGATTCTGAATTTAAGACCAAAGCATTTTTTTGTAGCAGCTGGTACTTATCACTGCCTCTCTAAACATGTTGGAAGCTTAAAAACAACAACAGACATAACCACAGCTTCTTAAGTTTCAGATGCCAGTAAGCAGTAGGACCAGTAATTCAATACATCCCTTCTGTGGGTTGCCCTCAGCTTAAATCTTGTGGACACACAGCAGGGCCATAATTTGTATTGCCATGAAAAGCAAACCCAGGGGATAAAGAAAAGACAGTAAAATTAGGGCTGTCATGTCTAATGTGGAGTCTCTTAGAAGTATTTTGTCTCATAGTTAATTACACTTAAAAGTATATTATATTTATATACTTACTACAATTCGGTCAGAAAACAGGGGTAGGGTAGGATTTATTATGGAGAAACGTGCACTTGCAATATGTGGCATTAAAATTTCAAACAATTTTTCCTTGCAGATAGAGTCAAGGTGCTTTTTTGGTATGTGAAGGAAGAAGATATCACCTATGTCATCTTCTACAGAAGGGAAAAAGAATACTAGCCATCTCAGCCACCTCCTACTTGACTTCCTTGATAACATCACTGTTTCCCTCCCTACATAGCCAGTCATTTTTCCAGTTCCTAAAATCTTCTTGCAAACATTTTTGACCACGCTTATTCAGCCCTTACCTCACCAACCCTCTGCTGAGCTTCTTGTCCCCTCATTTAAATGTCTTCCCTACTTTCCCCTTTCCTGTTGATTTACTCTTTTCTTTTCTTGTGCCTCCTCCTGCAATCCTGGTGATAAATTCAAAATTTAGCAATTTCTCAGCTATTTTCATGTTTTCATCCATACTGACAATTCTGTGCAAGACCTCCCACTTGAGCCAATTACTTATACAACTGCCTGCCTCTCAAATTCCTTCTCACATGAGGTTTTTCCCAAACTAACTCTAGGACTATGAAGAATAGCTACACATGTTGGTCTTCTTCACTCAAACTCTTAGCTGTGGTAGAGATTCATGTCACCGAAGTTTAGCCAACCGACCAAAAAGCCTACATTGAAAGTCTAGATGCAGTAGGTTAGAGCCTAGTAGTTTAAAACTGCTTTACACAACAAAAACTAAAGAGCCTCTAGGAGTGGTTTCTGTATTTGTAAGACCTGAGTCATGACTGGAGACAACCTGCCTCTTTCCCTCCACCGACTAGGAAGCAAGCTCCTGACAGGTGTGGTGGAGCTGAGCTTCAAGAGCTTTTGAGAAATGCTTGGTGCACTTAAAGACGGTGTTATATAAAAGAGTCATCATGATATCAGACTTCAGCTGCACTAAAAAGAAGAGCAGAAGCAACAACAGAATTTGAGGCACCCTATTCTGTCAGTCTATGTTAGTCAGTCTCGCGTCTCGCCTACTGTGTCAGGGACATAAGCAGAGAAACAATCGATTTTCCGAATCCTGAAAAGGCTCAAGCACAAACAAGGTACTGGGATGCTCAGCACTTCCAAAACTAACACAATTCTGGCATTGCATTGAATGCAATTTTAAAATTTGTAATTAACATCCAAAAATCAATAAACTTTTAGAGTGCAGGTATGCTCAGGTTTAGAGAGCAGTTATCTTCAGGTTTAGAGACCAATTGAATAGGGGGCTTCAGTGCGAGGCTGAAATACTTTCTGGCATCTGTATGTTGATGGGCCTGACTCATCAGCAGAGCACATTGTGGAAACGGGCCCCCCTCTAGCCCTGACCTGAGTGGGAGGAGGCTGTGGAGTCAGGACCACATCACAGCAGATGAAAGCAAGACCCATATCCGCTCCTGCAAACAAGGGGTTAACAGCTCATTATATCCCCCTCCCATAAAGCCACTCCTGATAAATGCAGAGTGATGCATCCTTAGAAATTAAAAGTTACCAAAACAAGTTCATTTCAAATCCTGCATCATGATACTAACAGATTTTTTAAAAGACTAATTTACAAATCAGAAAATGTTCACCTGGCCATTTCTAAAAGTAGAAACGCTTGAAGATCCTCAATGCTCCTATGTTACTAGGGAAAGGCTGTGTAAAAAATACTTCTGTTTATTGTATTAGCATCCATTTTCATTAATATCCAAGATGGTATCATTTCACACACTAGAAAGTAATTGCCAAAAACAGGCTTTCAAAAACGTATCAATTGATCAGAAAGTGCTGATGAGATAAATCAACTTATGCAGACCAAGGAGAAATACGTTCATAATCCCCTCGCTGCTGGAAGAGACCGAGTACACGGCAGCCTGCAAACAGTTGTAGCAAAGCCCTTTTTTCCGATGGTTACGTTCAAACACTCCTACACCACTGCCATCTGCTGGCAAAAAGAAAATACAAGTTTCACTTTAAAAAAAAATAATAAAAAATCAGTAGTATTTAACCATTAAGTTATAAGGCTGGAAAAGGAAGCATGGCTGGACGTAAGGCACTTGCAAGGTCCAGGGCTGTGGCAAGGCACCCGCCTTCACCGCACCTCTGGAGACACCCCAAGCTTGGAAAGCACATCGCCTTCCACCAGTGGCATCAGCAGCACCGAGAAATGTTACTGCTCCCTCTTTCAAAGTATTCTCCTTCCCACAAGAAAAATCAAGTCTTAAATGTTCCTTCATCAAAGACAACGACAAAGCTCCTATTGACTATTACGGGAGCTACAGGTGGCATTTAAAAAGCACTGACCTGTTGGATAACAGTTTAAAAAAAAAAAAGCATTAAGATACATCATCGAAAGAAGAAACAGACAAAGTACTATGCAAAGTCAATACACCACAACATTTTCTTCCTCTCACTATTCAGTTTAGGTTTTCCATGAAATGCAGAGGAGTCTCTGGTGAGAGGCACAGTAATACATGACAGAGACCTCAACAGACTTTCCTGGTAGCTTTTTGAGCGCCAAAGTGCTACATAATTTGCACAAAATATTTACAGTGCAAGTGCTTTATGATTTGCCCTGGCCAAAGGGTGAGTCAGCTGATCAATACAGATTGGAACACCAGCAGTGAGCTTTTCTATGCATTTCTTTGGGATTAACTGATGAGAAGGAAAAACATTCAGTTCCGAAAACCCAGTTATCATCCCCAAAAAAGGAGCATCCTTCACAGCTTTAGAATTAGTTAAAAATTTTCAATTTAAAAAAATGAGCTTTTAGATAGGATAGAAAAATAATAATAATTATTAGCAAACAATTTAAGGCCAACTCTGGGACTGTCTTTTGGGAAAGAAAGTAGATTTTGTGATTTAATGAGTTTTCAGGATTTTTCAACAGAACAAGATTGTGCCTTAAGAAACAAACAACAACCCTGAAACTTTAACCTATAAATTGACACATCTACATTATTCATATTATGACAGGATCTAGGAGACTTGGTCATGGACCAGGACTCCTTTTAGTAGTGAGGCAGTACAGAAACCTACAGGGAAAAATGGGGAAAAAAAGAGGGGGAACGGGGGGGAAGCATCCTTGCCTTACCATGCAGGGTTTCTACGGTAACAGAAGAATTAAAAATACAACGAAGTCACAAATGGTGACTTCATCCATCAGTTGGCCAGCAAATCATCCTGGTAGCAATGGCAAGAAGCTTCTCTGAGCTGCCTTGGCTTCACATCACAGAATGCAGCGAGCTGTCCTGATGTTTAGCCATGGACAGTAGACACTACTTAGGGATGACTACTTTAAACTAGGCAGCTGTATAAAAGCCAGCTGCACCTCGCTCATGGCAGGGGAAGTACAAGGAAGCCAGGTTCTGTTGGACAGCATCAGCCTTTCTGGTCACGTCACCTAACAATCCTTTATAAAGGCACAGAGAAGAAGATGATTTTGAAGGAGGGTACAGAGATAAGTTCATAGCATGAAAAAGAATGATGGTATTTATATGAAAAATTAAAAGATAGAAAGAAATTGGCATCTTAGGCTACTTCAGAGGAAAAAGTTGGCATAGTCACAGTGAAAGAAAGAAGGTGGGTAGGCTGGGAAGGAACTGTGAAATGAAGCTTGTGTGTGGTGTGCTAAAGAAGCAATAAAGTCTAAGCAATGGCCTGGGAAAAAAAAAAAAAAAAATCATCTTTTCAGCTGTGTCCTGCACATTTGAATAGAGTAAGGCTGCATTTCCCATGCCCAGATAGATGTTATAACAACTGACACAGAAAATTAGAAAAGTTTTACCTGTGTAATTGGATTGAAAATACCTTCTCTCTTGGAAATCCTAGAAAAATCTTCAACATTGGCTGTAACATGCAAGAGAGGCAAAGATGATACCCAAAAATATACCTTCCTTTATAGGTCTGAATGAAGTAAGAAAGCAAAGTTGCCTTCAGAGATAAAAATGGGATGTGGACATGTGAATATGTAACAGAAAGGAAAGTTTGTGTTCTTTTTATATATTATGTGTATGCTTTATATACGTACGTATAAAATAAAACATGTTTGTATTTATAAAAATACAAAGGCTATAAATACAGACCCTTTGGGGATTTTAGTTAATGGTTGAACATTCATGAAGAGATATCACAAAGATGGAATGAGGGTTTTTTCAGGTGGGGAGGAGAAGGTAGTTTGGCAACGGAGAGTAAGCTTGCAAGTGTAGAAATAATAGCAGTCTCTGACAAATACAATTTAACTAAGACACCATTCATTTAAAAAAGAAAAAAAAAGAAAAGAAAAAAGGAGAGAAGGAACAAAGGAATACAAGCTAAAACCAGAACAGATTTCCAAATGACATGTAGTCAAACTCAGTCTTATCACTGCTAAAAACAGAACTAGGAAGAAATCATCAGGAGCTTGTGAGAGTCACTTAAGAGGAGTACAAGGGAAAGAAGCAGAATAGGAAATGGCCTCGCATAGAATTGGAAAAGAAAAGCTAAAGCGATAGCAGGTAGGACTTCCAGTGATCTTAAAGAAGCCAAAGTGAGGATGGGAGGGAAAAACCCAAGAGCAGAGATCAAATGAGGAAATCAACACTAACAGATTGACAGTCAGAGAGCAAGCAAGGGTACCCAAGGAGCAGTACTAGAGAAGATACTGTGATGGCTGGAAAGAGGGAATGAAGCAGTGGAGACAGAGGGCACAGTTTGCTAAAGAATAAGTTAGCCGAATCATCTTTTGAGGGAAGTTTGAAACAAGATTGTAGATCAAACTAAAATGTAAGAGAAAGAAAGCGTGCAGCTAATATAGAGTGGGTACTTGATACCAAAATTAAATCTGAAGTATTAATCCCCATTCAAGTCAAAGAAAAGCATATCCATGGTTTAGTTTTTCGGCCTATGATCTAGGTAGTCCCAAGAGATCAAGCCTTCTCTTTGCCCAGGAGCCCCGCTTCCATGATCAAATATTAAAGCATGTGTGTTATGGAACATAACTAGATAAATGGAGCATCATAGAGAAGTAAACAAGCAATATGGCATTGAGCAGAGATCTTGCAAGTGAGGGAGGAAAAATATCAGCATTTTCTTTCAGTTTGGGTCTGGAGTCTATCCTGAATTTGAATTAAGTGTCAAGATGAAACATGAATGTAGTTAATTATTTAAAGATATGATGCTTTGGGAGAAAGCCTTGGTTTTTTGATAATTTGTGACCAACTTTTAATCTTTAAATTTTTTTATTACACTTTCTTTTGAATAATATTTTAAGCAGTGCATCCTCTGAAGTTCCCATGAGCTCCAATTTGAGTGTGGTAAACAACATGCTTTGGAACTCAGAAATAATTTTCCATATTCCAAATATTATAAACTTTAAAATGTTGGAACACTTTTTTTTCCTCCTTTGTGCAGTTTTTTTTTCTTCTTATAACCTTGGGGGACTGTTTTGGATGTAATGGAAAATACTGTATCTCACTTGTTGTCCCCTCATGCCCCTAAGCTCTATGACCAATAGTAAAACAAGTACAAAACCACACTCTGTATTTTGAAAGTGTAATAAATGCTACAAATGCTAGATTAAGTATATTTTTTCCTAATTCCCTTATCAGTGTCAGAGCAAGTATGGATTTTTGGTTGATTATTTCTTTCTAACACTGTTCATTTGGAGGGATTAGCTCACTCCCCAAACTGTGAAACATTGCCGTTCCCATTCAGAAAGTGGCGAATCTAAGGCCTAAAACAGTTAAGTAATAACATGACAGCAAATCTAATGTAGAAACTGCATCTCATGACGCTTCAGCTTCTATTCTGTCTGTTGGACTATATAACCTGACATCCAATGCGATGCAACTGACTGCAGGTCTTCCATCCCACTTTTTGAAAAGTAGTGTTTTACTGTTCTAGTAAAAGGTCCCTGGATCAAGTATTTAGAAAGCAGCTATCCTGACTGCATATCATCAGTATCTTTTTTCAAGTAACATGAGCTATCTATCGCAACAAGTATGATAGCAATAAGTAATGTCAGATGCATTATAAACTCTTCAATAGCAACTGGTTTAGAGCTATTTTTTGTAGTTAATCAGAGAAAGAAAACAAATTTCTGAAAGCAAAAAGTCTCATACTGTGCTTGGCCAATGGAAAATCTTCTAACTTAGATGACAACTTTATTTCTACTCATTGTTTTTATATCTACAAATGGTCATAAAATGATCCAGTTTCAAAAAACCTCAGAATTCTTTGAAGACAGAATGAATCAAATTAAACAAAACTTGACTAGAACCAAATATTTCCATACTGAAACTAGTAGCAGCCTCTGGGAGAAGTAAACAGACCCAAACTTCATGCAACTGCATCTGAAATTGTGGTAGCATTCAGCCTTCTTTATTAACATTAAAGTTGAAGGATATTAAAGATCACATGGCCAAAGACTCTGAGAAATCTAACAGTAGGCATCAGCAACATTTGATGCCACTGGCACGGGTGAGATCTTAGCCTTTCTGAGGAGCAACATACGTCTCCAGGCATCAGAGCAACATTCTATTTTGGACATGAAGATCTAGCTGAAAGAGCTAACAGCACATACCAGCGCAATATCTACAGTAGGGGACCATGGTTTACGGGCCACAGGCTACTTCCATGAGGGACCAGACCCCAGAGTGGACTGACACTTTCAGTGCTTAACACCAATCAATATTATTCTGAATATAGCTACAAGTTAGTTTGTTCATTTCTTTATTTGGTGTTGCTTTTCTTTTTAATGCTTTGCTAATAAACATCTAAGTTGTCAAAGTTTGTAGAGTGACTTCCAACCTGCTGATCTCAATAGCGTACATCTGCCCATAGGAATAAAAGTGCCAACAAGATGACTTGTTTATCTCTGGGCCCCAGTGGCAGAATACAGCTATGAAGGTCAGACATTACATTTGCAAGAAGTGACAGAGTTTCAGCATCAACTTCATCATTTTAGCAGCCGTAACTGAAAACTATCTAGACATGTGAATGGCAATCAGGAAGGACAATTACATATGGGAAGATGAAGGTCGTTGTAGTGTATAATACTATGTTTTCATGTATATTACTACATGACAGCTGGAACCTAACAAGGTCAATCTGTCACCAAAAAAAAACCCAAAAACAAACCACCACCAACTTAAAGTAATTACAATGGACAGACATGCCAGAGTGCCCCAGCTTTCATTTGATGCTCTATCTAGGAATTAAGAATGGCATGATTATTTTGCAGGAAACAAAGAATGATATCAACAAAACTACTGAAGTAAAAAGAAAGGTTAAGTCTACTGTTCTATACTGGAAACCTGGGTATTAACCCAAACTTTATTTAAAACAGTAATCAAAATTCCTCAACCTTCTTTTCTCCTCATTAATGATTACACTTTGAAGGTTTTGGGGTTGTTTTTTTTTTTTAACTTATATGCTTCAAATTAATTGCAAGTTCTTAGAACTCCAGGTTATTAGATTTTTGCATTTTCAACTATGGAGCTGTTTCAAATCGACTGTAAAAACCCATAGACAACAAATGATTGCCATAATTCTTCTAAGGGGAAGACGATAACGTTGCCAACCATCCACCAGCAAATGGGTAATTGAATGAATGAGTGGGAGCAAGAGTGAAAACAAACAATAAAGATAGTATGAAGGTTGTTTTAGTCAAAAGCACTCTCTCACGCTGTAAACACACATAAAAACAAGATTAAAGAAAAAGGATTTCTCTCCTTTTGCAAACCTCATTTCATTAGCACTAGAAAATTTTGAAAATAAAAACATCAAGGAGATTAGGAATAACTATAATGACTTGTAAAAGGTCTTTGAGACCTTCTGAAAAATAAAATACTCTTCTTAAATGATACTCTAAGTTCAGACATGACACATTTAAGTAAAACATCAATAATCTCAATTAAAGAATTAGCTGGTATAACAGGATTTGAAATATAATTACTATACAGAATGTAAATTTTAATTTTGATTCAAACACAGTCTTAAACTGCAGTTAAAAAAAATTATGATTTCTTTAACCTAAAAAACTAATGTCCCAAGACCTCTGCACACTCATTTGAATGAACAGCAGTAGGAAATCTGTTAAGACAGATAAATTGTTGCCATTAGATTTCAGAAGGAGCAGTCTTTAAAAGGACAGAAGCCTACTGCCCCTTCCTTGCTGCCCAATGCAAAATTCCATCAATTTACAGCTGTGGCAGAGTTATTGAATAAAAAAAAAAATTGAGAACACTCATTCTTCTCAGCTCTAAATTTTGATAAGCCTAAATCTCAAGAATTTAGATGTTAATTTAATCTTCCAAAAAATTCAAAAGCAAGAACAAGTCCATGTTTTGATGCTCTGATTTCAGAGCAAATATCCAAATCGAGGCAAAACATAAGATTTTGTTTCTATTTTGAAGTCAGTGTGAGTACTTATAATAACGTAAAACTCTGTGAATGCCCAGAATCTTGATTTTAATTGACTGTTTTCTTTACAGAGCTCTGTGTGTATAGATTTCTTCTTCCTGGAAGCGTCATTTTGTTGTTTAGAACAAAGACTAATAGATTCATCAAAACTAGAAGAATTTTTATCACTTCTGTTTCAAGAAAGTGATCATCATTTGTGGGTACAGAAATATTGCGGGACCATACCTAACAGCACACATCTCATTAATTGTATTGGAATCCTGTTGGGAAGTATGAATTTCTTCCTTCCCCCAGTGATTTGTTAAAATAGAAGTCAGAGCTGGACTTCTGCATTATTTTGGCTGCACATGACTAATGTCCGCTTTAGAATGTCTTTATCTGAGAGTTTGTGAAGTTAATTTAGATGCACTCAATACAACAGATACTATAACATGAAATATCACTTTTGGGCTTCTCAGCTGAGACATTCCAGACATCAGCATCGAACCAAGCACTCAGTTTCCCCTCGTCACAATTTTCTACAGGCAGGTCTTTTACAAGGAGACTATCACTCCTACCAGTTCCACAGGACATCGACCTGTTTACCCACTTTTCTTGGGTCTGGGCAGCCACCAGCCCTACCAGACACAGCTGCTGTGCAGCTATATCGCTTATCATTTACAACTGGAAACTATTTTGGTCTCTTCCTCCATCACTTTCTATTAATGCTTACTTTAACTCTTTGTTAAGTAACAAACCTTGCTCTGCTTCTTCCAAATACAATACTACACAGCTGAGCACAGATAACCCCATAATCTCATGACTATCCATTTAACATTCAGTAAAAAAATCACTCTGAGGTGATCCAGAAAAGTCTTAGGTCCTCAGTATAACAGTACCTGATGTTTGTCTTCATCCTTCTTGATATTTTCCTATTCCTGAAAAACTTTCTGAAGGAAATTTTGAATTAAATCTATCCTCAAGGATTCAAGAAGCTGCGCTTTGAGCAGCAGTTTACTCCACAGTTAACAATATCCAAAGCTTAGAGGGGATGCAGACCTCCTCTTTAAAATAAGTCTGGTTGCCACCTTCTTGCAGACCTTTTACCTCAATTAGCAGCAACCAGAGAAGTTAATCTTACCCCTGCTAGTGAGGAGGTTTGCTGTAGTTCAGGAACTGGCACCCTGACTGCCAATATGGGCCCTTTCCCACATGCAAACGCAACACATCACAACACCATAGTCAGAGGCACAGGTTACTATAAGAGCAGTCCAGGTACATGGACAGTCTAAGGAAGCTCAGACACCAGAAAACAGAAGAGGATTAAGACAACACAAATTCTATTTAAAAATTCTTCCCTTTTTGCATCGCCTCTGTGCTGCAGCTCTTGAAGTAGCACATACCACATCTCATCTACTGCATAAGGGCTTTCCATGGATCTGGAAGTTGCAGACAGCAGATTTGGTTATACAATGCACTCCAAGGAACTCATATTATGTATAAATCCTTTGGCAGCTTAGTTTCCCATCTAATTTGCTATGTTTTAAAACTAGTGCCAGAGCTGACATACAGGGAGTTGACCACTGCACAGAAGTGATAGGGTCAGCAAATCTGTCTCTCCTTACAATACATTTAGCTCTGCAGGTGGTACAGAAGCAGAAATGCTAGTATGAAAACCACATCGAGCTGTGTGGCTGCAATTAGGGCTTCTAGCATGTCCATGAAGTCTCATTTCCATATGCATTTAAACTCTGGACTCTCATTTTTGTGTGCATATGTAAAAGCCTAGGTTTTCTAAACTCAGAACATAAGCATTGGTCCTGAGTGCATTTTTATCTTCAGTTAAATCTTTTTGCACTGATGCTTAATGATCTTTAGTTAAATCTTTTATTATTAAAGAAATAGTTAATAATTTGCACTGAACTCTGGACTGATTTCAAAGATCTGACAGATCTATACAGGTTTCTGTGCACTGGAAAAATGACTATGAGCCAGTCTTTAAGGGACATTGAAGCTTCCACTCTTCACATCCAAACACTGAAAACCTTCAGTGCCCTTTGATAACAAGACAGATCTGCATGCTGTCTGCCCATACAGGCAAATGTTAAAAAAAAAAAAAAAAGAAGTTTGTCAAAGTCCATTCCAACATCCATGTTTGTTGACACCCAGTAGCTCTAGAAGGTACAACAGAACACATGTGAAGATGGGATAGCAAGAAAAGCATGAAATGAAAGTCTCCCCTCACAAAGACATGAGTAGTGTTCAAATATCTAAGATACAATGCTGATTCGATGTTTTCGCAAAAAAAACCCATGTGAACTGAAGAATACCACCTGCTTTTTGAGACTGATGTGCATTCAGGATGTAACTAAACAGGAATCATCATGAAGAGTATACATGATACACTTACTACTGCAACTCAAAACTAGAGAAGAGGTAGTGCATGATAGCGGAGTCCTGATGCAAACAAAATGCAAGAAGCAGTGTTTAGCATGCTTACAAGGCAAACATCATCTAGCTCTAGTTTAGAGGAACTAAGATGCCCGGAGTAGAATCTCAACTGGCATCAATCAGCTCTAGGCAGCTTACTTCATCTTCCCACCTCTGCTTTCTCCTCCCACGCCACAGTTTATGCCACACAGTTTGATTCAGGGAGCACATGCCTCAATATGTTTGTGGAGATGGCGCGTAGCACTATGAGCTGGCATTTTTGTGGTGGTTTCTAGCAGGTAATAAGAAGAGTCAATAATAAGAATTTAAATGCCTTTTTCTTCTTACCCATTTGCTGGAGTCTATCTGTTAATAAGTTTTTTGAAAGCATGGAAACACATTTTGTGCACACATAGCTTGCTTTTGGAAACTTCTGTTAACGTTCTCACAAAGCCCACACAGCTCCAGGCACTGTGCAAACATATGGGAATATATATACTGAAGTAAATACAAAACAATAGAAAGAAATATCGGTAGATATAAAAATAAGACAGGTTAAAAATAACACAGGTTTATAGCACAGATTTTAGTAAACAATATTGCACATTCTTGCAGATAGTATGTGCATGTGACAAACTAGTGTCATTGATTGCTCCACAGAGTTATGTTCCCAGAATTTATTTAGAAAGCTGCCCAGAATGCTAATACAATCAAATATCTAGCTCATCTCAATCCCACAAGTGACACTAGTGTAAAATGTATTGAACTAACACGGATTTCCCCCCCCCCCCCAAATTCTCATCTGTCTATTCACTAAAATGGGAAGGGAAAAAGTGCTCTACAACTTGAAGGCCGAGGTTTTTTTTTCTTCGAAAGAGAAGCAAACAAACCAAATCTCAATGGCTCCCTCTGCTGTCATGTCTTAGTAGTTTCGTTATATCTGTAATTTCCCCCCCCCCGCCCCTGTCGGCGAATATCTTGTATTTTCACACATCATACAGTGTTCCAGCTCTGAAGAGTCAAAGACACCTTTATCCAAAAGTAAATTCTTCAAAGTGCAATTAAACACCTGCTTACAAGGCTGGAACAGTAGCATCCCTTCATGTTTGCACAGCAGCTATGCATAGTATCAGGAAAAAATGTTTATGAATACTTTATCATCTTTGTCATCAGCTTTAGGCTCGAGCTGGATCTAACTGCAGACAGAGATACGGATTTTTTCTCTAACAAAGCCAGATCACTTTGCGTGAAGCAACTCTATCAAAGAGTAACAAAAATTTCAAAGCTATGGGAACAGTCCCAGAGAAAGAACATCTTTCTCCTAAAACAAAAAAATACTTCACAACCAATTAAACAAGCTGGAGAGCTATACTGCCTCTGGCAAGCATTTTGCCTCACTCTTTGCCAGCCCCAAGGGACAGATGATGGATGCTACCTGGCACAGGTGAGTAGCAAAGCAGCAATATCAAGGTGTCTGGCCACACAGCTGACAAGGACTTGTCTGCCTCTCAGCATCAGGGTAGGAAGCTTAGCAACAAGCACTCCATCGGGGACCTACCTCCAAGCCACAGATGTCAACAGGTCCCTCAAAAGAACCAGACCCCAAAATCTGCCCTCCCACACTTGAAGAAAAGAATAAAGAACTCTAGAGGATGTCATTTATGCCCGGCAATATACAGAAAGGGAAGGTAATAAAAATCAACAGCTTTCTGCAGCGCTCGGTCAAAACACAGAAGTGTAAGTTTACTAGGAAAGCAAAATACTTGAGTACTTCACTTTCTAGGCAGTCTCTGAAAACCACCTCCCCAGGCACACGATGCATGGAGGGAGGCAGCCGAGGAGGGACCTGCTCAGTGAGTGCGATGATACCCCCGCCAGCGATGATGATACCCCCGCCAGCGATGATGATACCCCCGCCAGCGTGGCTGCCTGACAGAGGCGCAGGCTGCCGAGTGACACATTCCCCTAATGCTTCCCTAAAGTATATTTGGTGCCTGAGGTGAATGGAATGACTGCAGCGAATATTTCCATACTAGTCACAGAATTTGCCCCGATTGCTTCCGTCTTCCTTCCACTCTGAACCCGATACCTCCCAAACCGGGAGCTATATTTACCCCTCGCACACTGCAATATTTGATGGTCTCATGGTTCTAAATTAAGAAGCTTCTGTCATGCCCAGTACCAGCCGTAACCCTTCTCTGTCGGGTCTCCACATCAGACTTCTTGGTGCATTTGTGGCGCCCTGTCTAAACCATACTTAGATGTACACACTTAAATAGCCAGCAGTCATCTTGCTCGTCTGATGGTGAAATCAAGATCACTGGATGTTCCACGCTGTACTTACCCCAGTTTTCATTTGGTATGTATTTAAACTGGTGGAAGACAGTCTTTCTCTCTCTCCCCAAACTGCTAAGGTAGCACTAACAGCTACAGTCTAATTTTGCCTAAAGATTACACACAGCTGTATCTGTCTCAATCACCTTTCTCCAGGAAACATGCTAAAAAATGTCACGTTTCCGCTCTTCCCATGTCCTTGGCAGAGCACAACTAACCTCTAGATTTAAACTTTTGTTTTCTTTTTACTTTTTCCTAGTACATTTTTACCATTATGGTAGCCTAATTCACCTACAGGAAGCAAGTCTAGTTTATTCTTAGTGAAGCTATACAAAACACCCTAATTTATTACTCTTTATAAAGCTATACATTTATTACTAATTTATTACTAACTAATTTATTACATACATGTTACATAACTACATACATATTACATACATAACTACATTTATTACTATCTAATTTATTACTAACAACCTCTTAGCATGATATGGCTTTGCCCTCTAGTTTTACTAGCCTAGGCTCACGCATTAAATTCTACCCATCCAAATTTAGATAATACTTCTAACATCCCAGATTTAGCTTGGAGGTGGACCACCCTAATCTAACAAGAAAAATCTGAAAGAACTTTTAAAATATTTCAAGTGAAAGATGCCCAAATAATATTAAGATAGCTCCATATTTGAAATCTCCCAAATGTCTTCAGTTAACAATCATGGTTCTTTGCTAACAAAGCCTATACCCAGTGAATTTAAGTTTGGTCTTATTTACCTAGATTGCAAGTACAAATGACTTCATCAGTTTATTACAGAGGTAGATACTATATACAGGCATCAGTGGAAAAAAAACCCACACAACACCTTAGAATGTCCAAAACGTTAAAGATTCCTCATAAGGCACCTCATAGTGCTATCAAACATGCAAATATAACAGAGAGGTCTACACATTTACTTACCCCCCACATTAAATCTTTTGACACTCATGTTTGTAAGAAGTTGCATCTTTATTTCCTCCAGTTCAGTCTGACTGCTGCATGCTTTCTGGTTTACTGGTATTACTTTCCTGACTGGCAGGGCTGGAAGGAGCAATTTTCATACAAGAATTGCTGATATTACAAAGCCAAAAAAACTTTTAGCCCACTTACAACTGCCACTTCAACATATCTGATGCTGGAAGGCAAGGGGGTAGAAGAGGAATACAATTAGTTAATGCAAGCAGTTAGCAAGTCTATCCTCCGTGCTTTTTTAGACAGGAGAGAGAACACAGCCTCCCAGAGCTCCTCTTGTATCTATTCCAAACTCTGCCTACAGAGCTGGAATAATTATCCTGACTTGGGATCAACCGAGTGTCAGAAAGTCTGAAACAAAAGAAGTTCGTGAAACTTATCTTTACAGTATTTGCATGATCAATTAATTTATTCCCTAACCCCTGCTAGGTCAAGAAGTGCCCACATGACTGACATGAAACCAAGGCATGAAGATTAAAGGACATTTGCTGTTCAATGAAGTCTGAGGTACCAAAACCAGAAGGCCAACCCCATCCTGGGCTGCATCACAAGAAGTGTGGCCAGCAGGTCAAGGGAGGTGATTCTGCCCCTCTACTCTCTGGCGAGACCCACCTGGAGTACTGTGTCCAGCTCTGGAGCCCTCAGCACAGGAAAGACATGGACCTCTTGGAGCAGGTCCAGAGGAGGGCCACAAAAATGACCAAAGGGATGGGACATCTCTCCTATGAAGAAAGGCTGAGAGAGTTGGGGTTGTTCAGTCTGGAGAACAGAAGGCTCTGGGGAGACCTTATTGCAGCCTTTCATTTAAAGGGGGCTCATAAGAAAGATGGGGACAAACTTTTTAGCAGGTTCTGTTGCAATAGGACAAGGGGTAATGGATTTAAACTAAAAGAGGGTAGATTCAGACTAGATATAAGGAAGACATTTTTTACGCTGAGGGTGGTGAGGCACTGGAACAGGTTGCCCAGAGAGGTGGCAGATGCCCCATCCCTGGAAACATTCAAGGTCAGGTTGGACGGGGCTCTGAGCAACCTGATCTAGTTGAAGATGTCCCTGCTCATTGCAGGGGGGTTGGACTAGATGACCTTTAAAGGTCCCTTCCAACCCAAACTATTCCCTGATTCTGTGAAAACAGAAAAAAAAGACAACCCTGTCCCCTCCTTTTCTGTAAAGCTGTTAATCAGTGAATTAAGCTAGAAAACCGTGGATACCAAATCTTTTCATTTCACCACACTGCAGATGCACCTGCTGTCCCGCACAGGTATCAGATGAGGCGGTCGCTTTGTTTGCTCACCTGGTGGAGGTAGACTCTTGCACATTTGAACTGATCCTGTTCCAAACTCACCAGACGTGACCCAGCTGTGAGTCAGAAGCCTGCAGCAGGCCAAGGGTGCTGCTGAGCAGGTCAGTCTGGTTGAGAGCAATCTGAGCAGCAAAGCTCACTGCTCTGACCCAGAACTGTGTGGATACTGCTCTGTAGAAGTGGGCACACAGGCAGCAGAGGTGCATAACAAAGTCGACAACTAGATGAGCATTTGCACAGATAACAACCTTAAGACCACAATGTATAAAAAGGACTTTTTCCATCCTAACTCTTACTCTCTCACAAGTAATAAATTAAATTGGGTAAAGACATCTTTACATCAGTATTAGAATAATCTGAGCTCTGTGTAAATTATGGTACACTTGAAATTCACCATCTGTTACAAAAGGGCTCTACCTCTGTAAAGAAGGCTGAATACTCAGGTTAAAATCTGTAGAATATAAGAGGTAATATCCAACAGCATCTCACCCCTGTTCTGGAAACAGTTCCTGGAAGGAAAACCCAGATTCCTAAGCACCATTTCTTTATTTCAGAAAGTATTTCCTACAGCAATTACACTTCAGCTAAAAGCAGAGGATCCAACTTCCACCTGGGAACAGGTTTTCCTCTGCTAATTCCTGCAGGCCCTGACATGAGCGTGAGGGAAGAAATCAATACGAAAGAGCAAACCCAAGCCAGTAACTAACCCAACGTCAAGCACATTTTGTCTTTGTACAGGGACAGAAGCACTTGATTCAGTGGGAGTGCAGCACCTGCCCCCATCTAACTCCTATATTTAGTTCTCCTGTAGGTTGCTTCAGTTTGCTTCCTCTGGAATACCAAACACATTTAAAGATGGAAACTTTGACCAAATTCTTTCCAAAGGTAACTAATTGCTGGAGCTCAGAGGTATTTTTCCAGGGGAAAAGAGTGTGGAAAGTCTGTGGATAGTCCTTCTAGACACACCTAGTAACTGAAACTTGCCAACCGTATTTCCGTCATATGCAGTATAGATTTAATTTTGCAAAGTAAATGCCATTTTAACTGTAGAATAACATTCCATTTATCATCTTGATAGTTTATTTGGTTAAAGGTTCTTTTTAACAGAGAAAATCCATGCTTAACTTAGCCCTTTTGAGAAAGTTCTCAATGGACCCTTTTGTTCTTGGCTGTCAAATGAGTCATGTTTCTACTGCAGATATATTAATTATTAAAAGTTTGCTATAGAATTTCCTCCTTTTAAAGGTTTTCTGAATTTATTCAACTTGCATTGAGCTATTTATATAACTCACAAATCATAAAGCAACTGAACTAATTCATTGAAGTAAAAATCCAGAAAGGGTCCTGATTTAGAAAGTCGCAGCTAGCTGGGGGCTAGGAAAGCACGCTGGAGGCAGCTTATGTTTTCCCTTGCTCTTACGCTGTTCTTGAAGTGTTTCACCACTGGTTGTGGTCAGAGGCAGGATATCAGATTAGCCAGATCTTTGGTCTAACTGGCATATCCATTCTTACATGATGCAATTTGTGGAAAGCTTTTGATTGTAAAATATTCGCAATAAGGGCTGGGTTGAAATTTCAAAATATTTTTGCAACAAACTTCTTGAACTTGTTAAAACTTAGGACTGAAGTATCTTTTCATACTTTCTGGATCTCAGTTCAGGCAATAAAATTAAATTGTTTTATTTACATATTTCATGTATTTATTTTGGGGATTTGTTTGAGCACAATGTTATGAATACTAGGACACATGAAAGTGTTTAAAGTACTTTGATTTAGAAAGAATCAGGAAAAAAGATGAACCGAGTGCAATTTAATACATCTTTTTTACATCCCACATTTTGGTTCATTTTAGAGTTAGTGGGGTAGAAGACTCCTACACATGTTTTTGGGTTTACATTACAGTAAGATTTTAATTTGATCTGTATTGGGTATTAAGCCCAGGTGACATTACTGACCTGGACTTTGGGCTTGACTTAAGTCTGTGAAGCTTTGTAATTAAAAAGAACATTGCCCCAGAACTTTCTGCAATATCAGAGCATCCCATACGGATTGTGAGAACTACAAAATTGGATCCAAATCAGCCAACAGTGAGCCTTTCATTGTTAGTGATGCAGGCTACACGGCAGAGGAAGGCTAAAACTGTCTTAAATCTCTCCTGCAAAATTTCATACTCAGAGGTGTAGTCTCCCTCAAGACTCAGCACTTCTGTTCTTGTCTTTGAAAAGCTGTACAGAGCTCATCCTTCTTTAAATTTTGCTAGCAGATTAGTGGGTAAATTACTTACCAACCTGGATGTTTCCCTCTTGAATTCCCTCCTCAGGCAGAAGTGATTCAAGGTCAAGCTCTTACCTTTGTGCAGAAAGTTGCAACCACCAGAGAATCACAGCCATCCTGGAAGCAGTCACCCATACTTCCAACTCTTTCCTCCTACTACCTGCATGATGAAATACCTGTGCTACAGTTCTTTTCTCCCAGTTCAATCAATCTTAAGACTGAAAAATCCCCAGTTACTACCAACAAGTTTATTTCAAGATCCCTTTGCATCCATTTCTAGATCCTCTGTGGTTCATCCTGTACCTCCTCCACTAAACCCTTCTCAGTCCCCAATACTCCTCTACCCTCAGTGTCCTTTCCCTAGAGCTTCCATGTATCCCAATGCTATTGATTTCTATTTAACCCTTCTCTCACTCCACAAAAAAATTTAAAAAACTTAAAAATAGGGTAATATATTTGCTGCCAGCATTTTCGTCCCTCAACTACCCCCATTCCCTCAGTCTGTCCTAATTACAAGCTTTCAAGTCCAGGGACATCCATTTGTGAAGAGTCTAGTGCAAGTGTCTCACCTTTTGCGTGTCCTTCAACTCTCCTGTAGAAAATGTGAGTTATTATAATAGGATTATTACATTATCAATTAAGTACAGATGAGTTGATGAGTGCTGGTGGTTGACTAGGTATATATGTAAGAATTACTGCATTACATTTTTGCATTCTAGTTGAAGATCTGTTTCTCTAAAAATATGAACAGGAGAAATTTGCGGACACTGATGTTTTAAATATCACATTCAAGACTACCTTTTGACTGACAAATGAATAACAATTTCTCTTTCTCCAGCAGTATTTTGATACCAGCATTTAAGAAAAATCAGCTAGCTTATTGAAATAAATCTTGCCACACTGAATGACTTAAAAGTACAGCACAATAAGTAGCTATTCTGTTCTGTACACCTCATCACACTATTATCCCAGTGCTTCATTAAATCCTTAATTCCCAATCTGTACCCATAGGGTATTTTTCTCCCTTGTTTCTCATGCATTGTTTGAAAGACAAATACTCTGCAGGAGGGACGGTCTCACGTGGGGTCTCTGGTAAGTCTCTGCCTCAGTGGTACCTTAACTTTTGAGGAGCACAATTATAAAAAACAGCAGCTCATTTGATCTGAGATCTGATACAGGCATAAGCTCTGTTTCAAGTCTCTTTCAACACACTCATTTTGAAGAGTCATCTGCATTACTTTCCAGGGTCACCCAGGTAGCAGCGCCTCAGACTGACAGTTCCCTTTGCACATTCCTTCATGGGCTGGTAGATGGCCTCTAAGCTCCCAAACTTCAAAACTCATTTGTTCACACATCTGCATTACACAAACTTTTTCCTGCACTGCTTGTAGATCTTTCTGGGGGATCTGACGATGGACAAGGAGGGAAGGACTGAGAAGTACCTTCCAACTTTGAAAGAAAAAGAATAAAGTTTGAAACGGTATTTCTCCCAACTGAAAAACAGCTTTTTATTCTTTGTAATCATTAGAACTGTAGGTTTAAGACCAGCAAACTCCTTCCAATTATTTAAAACAAAAACAAACCCACAACACAAACTTAGCTCCATACTGAACCAACATACAAATGCATAGAAAAACAGAGTACATCTGGACAGTGTTTCCTCAATTTCCTTTTACCTTAGGCTTTGTTGCTGTGTTTGCTCCCTGCAGGTGAAAATATCACACAATTCCATCTGTTTCTCATTTTCTTGAAAGATTTCCCATCATCCCTCCCACTTGTTCCAACTGAATAAACCAACAGCTCATTGTTCTTTTACATGCCATAGGTATGATTAATTGAATTGCAAGGAATGGGAGGAAGACATCAAAAGAAAAATAAGCTAGAAAGTCAAAGTGTCCTTTCACATGAATTTTCTGTTGCAGAGAAAGCAGGTAGGCTCACTGAATGAGATTCAAGTTCCTCAACAGTTGCAATCTTACCCTTAGATCTAAAGAAAGACACTAAGTGAGAAACTCCATCACGGTGTAATGCTGCAGAAAAGCTGTGTTTAAACAGAGACTTTTTCAGTCTACCTAAAAAGTCTTGAACACTGTTAAGACTTTTTGGCACAGAGAAAGCTAACTAGAACTTGCAAGAGCAGTGAAAGTGTTCAAAACACAGCTTGTGTGGGAAAGCTTCAGTTTTTTTTTTAATCTAATGTAGAACTTACTTAATTGCATTTCATTATCTTGTCATTTAATCAGTATGAGGATAAAAAATGATGCAACTTGTCGGTATAGGCTGCTCCAAAGACTAACAATTATTCACAGAAATAAACTAGTAACTGAATAACTTCTTCAGATAAGCAACTAAAAATAAGCAAGACTAGAAAAATCACTGACCACGAAATCAGCTGGGCAAGTCTAGTAAACAGCAACGATTACTTGGGGCAGGGGAATGGTCTATGCACTGAATAAAACTAACCTTCAAAGCCTTGGTAAAATGTGAAATAGGGAACCTTATACTGGTGCACAAGTTAACTCTACGACTGGAAACTGATGTAAGGCCAAGAGCAAAATCATAACGTTAAGAGAAAAGTGGAAGAGATATACATGAGATGGGGGGGGAACGACACCAAAGAAAAAATCCCAAGCAGACCAAATTAGGAGTTCAGATGGACTATGTGAACATACTTAATTTTAATTCTTTGCTCAAAAGATTCTTCCAGCATCTGAAAAGCTACACTGAAGTGTGAATGAAGAATCAACCTCACAACACTCTTGGCTGTTTAACATCCTTTGTCTCGTACAGCTGTCAGTTCTCTCTGGTGTTCCAGCATTTCATCTACTTCCCAGGACAAATATTCCCTGTTTCCACCTTTGATTTTCAGTTTTCCAAAAAATCATCAATATTCACTAGCAACCCAAAGAGCAGATACGATAGTTATTTATTAACATTTAAAATAAGCATAAATTTCAGGAACTAAAAACTTCTCTGAATTGCTCCGCATGTGGTATTCTTGAAATTAAAGAGGAAGATCAATACAACTGAAAGACCAAGCATTATCATAAAATATGAAGTTGAATGGAATACAGCTCAAGTTAATAGCAATTAAGTTACATTAACTTGAAGAAATTAAATACAGTTTTACACATTTTCTGATTAAGCACCACACTCACAAGACCCAGTGAAGCATCTCATGAGAACTAAGCTGCAAACCAGTTAAGCAGTTGAAAACAAACTGGCAGCCAATTTAAAAAAAAAAAAATTACGGTAAGAATTTAGTAGCAATGTTTTCCAGAGAACTAGCAGAAGAGGGAGAGATTTAACATCCAATGTATTCCAGTCACTCAGCACAAACATCTGAATTTTAACCAATTTAACAATTCTGTATTCCTGGAAAAAGAGATCTCAGTCCTTTCATCCTCTATTTTACATAGCTGCTAATCTGAGCTGATGCAAATACTTGTAAGATTCTCAGGTAATATTGAACAGCAGCTTCATATATTAATGCTTGCAAAATAAAATTTCAGCTTTTTTTTTTTTAAACAGTAGATATACAATTACAGTAGATAATGAAAGATCCACAACCTTTTATCTTACCCTTTTGCTGAAATGTAATAGCTTAGCTCAAACTAAAGCTAAACCTCCATTTAGCTTGCTCAAATGCTTAGTTTGGAAATTTTTATTCCTGGACTAAGCTTAAAGCAAGGATTTTTTAATTTTTTTTTTTTAAACATCTGAGGTTCTTTCAGATGTTTGCAGAACAGGAAAGAAAGGATGCATAAATTCAGAGTTCAAGATTAAAGTGTAATGCTTCACATATGAGGGCACAAATCAAGACAGCTTGTTCATCTGAAAGCCCACAAGCTCAACTTAAAATACAGTCATCAATCTAGAGTATCTTGTTTCATTTTACATGAACATCCACTTCATTCTCAAGATGCACAAAAACGTGCAGGCAGATGAAATGTTATAGTATCTCTGAGTGGATGAAATTCAAAACAACAACAAAAAAAAGTAAAGTTTCTCAAGTGTTACAAACTAATTTTACAGGCAAAGGAAGTTAATCCAGTACTAAGATGACAAGTGCAAATGCACACAGGATATGCAAACAGCTTATAAACTCTCACTGTTAACACCGGTTATCACCACCACTAAAATTCAGAAGAACATTTAGAGTGGACCCTTGTATTCAAATAACTGTATGCCCTTTAAAATTCCAATGAAATCATGTCCCTTTCCACCTTCTAAACAAAAATGCTGCAGAGTTAACTTAAAAAAAAAGTATACACCACATGGGAGACTGAATTCATCCAGTTATTAGAGCAGTATTTCTCTATTTACGTTGTGGCAAACAGGCTGAGACAAACTGAGACAAGCTAAACTCAGCCAGATTTCCTCTGTCCAGAGGAGGAATTAAGTGAAGTCAGGAACTTTTTTGTAGATTGTGAAAACAGCATCCAACATCAGGCTTCCCTCATAGGCATCCAAAGGAAGCAGCAGACAAAAGACAGTGGAGTCTTCCCAGAAAGGGTAGGGAAGTGGGAAGGAATGCTTACTTAGACAGGCGTAAGAAACTCACTGCCTCTTGAATGGCTGACTAAGAACAGATTTCTGGAGGAAGATACTTGAAGACCCACCCATTTGCACTCTGCTTGCAGTGTGGCAAAACAGTTTTATTGTGAAATACGTAGGGAAATTGATTGGAGGAGACATCCAACTGGTGTTTGACTTCTGTTTGCAGGATTTCCACTTGTGGGGAAGGACAAGGTCAGAAAATAACAGGTAATACAAACACTATCTATCCCCTTATATTGATAACAAGTTTTATTATTAATATTTGGCTTAGAGATCCCTGGACACTGAAAGTATCGTTAATAAGACTGCTTCAGGATTATTATGTGAAGAGAAATACTGTCAAAAGCCTGGACTGGATACAAATTTAAATTTGTGAACGGAAAGGTCCATATTCATCATAATAAAATGCACTTTATTAAAATATATGAAGTAGAACAGACAGTATAGAACAGATGTTTTGAGGAAAACATGTCAGCTGTACACTAATATTGTAATTTTATATGAGGCCAAACTCATTTACTTAAAATTCCTATGATCCATAGAGAAATTCTTTCCTCTCCCATGCTAAACTACAGCGGACCCATCAGGCTGAAAATAGAATAAATAAGGATGTGAACAGGTTACTTTCACTGAAACTTTCAAACAGATTGAATAAGATCAAATGGTCAATTCTCATGCCAAAGAATTCTCATCTAACTCACCATACTCTAATGCACACAAAACCAAACAAAATTTAAATCAGGTTTTCCTGTAACTGCATGGAAAAGAACTGCTCACAATCTCTCTGAATTTATCAGTAAATTATATGGATCTTCACCCAGCAAAAGAATAAACATGACACTGAAAAATTGGTGTGTATTTCCTTAACAAAGCAGTTGGAAAAATGAGTTCAAATGGTTTTGAAAATAACATAAAATCCATTCCTAAAGGATTATTTCTATTTGAACATCTAGAATTATTCATTTAAAAAATCAGTGCTGCAGAAAATTCAGACTGTTCACACAGGATTTTCACTGCGCTAGAATCAGCTAAAGTATTTAAGTATCTTTCTGGTGAAAGAGCCACCAATAATTTTGAAAAATTTAGGTAACTGCTACTTACAGAATTCAAAACACTGTTGCTTCAACTCAGTTTCACCCAGGAAAGATGCACTGATACCTGTACATCAAAATAGATTGTTTAAAACTTCTTTTTTAAGGAATATATTTCAAGTGTGTAAATTCTCCTATGATATAGAAAGCACTTCAAAATAGAGCTTTGACTAAATGTGACAAATATTTAAGATGCTTCCTCCTAAATATTAAGTTATTTGCACTTGACCAAAAGCTCAACATTATCTTTTGGTTGGTGCCACAAATTTGTCTGGGACAAGAATCATTTTGGCAAGGGGCTTTTGCATTTAAATTTTGCAGACAGCGCATAAGGAAACTGCCAGAGTATCCAAAAAGAAGAAAACAGAGAAAGAGAATGTATAGAAGCAAGTATTTGATAAATTAAGCCTAGAATAGCAAAAGACATGAAGCAATGAAATTTGTCTAGTTGTGAATATTGAGTTTTTCCCAATCCAAGTCCCTCAAAATAAAGCAGTGCCCATGTTACCCTTAACCCAGCAACTTCAGCTTTCAACTGACAGGAATTATTTCTTGTCAAAGTCAAATACCAAAAAACCTATGTTAAAGATGCTGATGTTACAAAATCAAGAGACACCCAAAGGTTAGCAAAGCTCATAAAACTTTAATTTGTCCCACTTGTGTTGGTAGGACAAGCCTTTCAGCAATAACTTTTCTATATGAATTCTCAGGTCTCTTCAAAGTGGAAAAAGTAGTCAAAATGGAAAATACTCGGCATCTCTTCCCTCCTCCTGGTATCATTAAATGCGTCTGATAACATCTTATCTCACTGTACACTACCAAAATCTTACATTGAACACAGAATTGATTTTTCTTCTTAGGGACCCTTTCCCAGTTTTAAACATTCTGCTGCATCTCTGGTTCACCATCCCATACGTGTGTAGTTATAGTGCAGATAAGCCTATTCAAGAGTGGATACCTGCTTCTGAAAGGACAAATCTCCTTCCTTCCCCTCCCACTATCTCCCTTCTAAACATCTAACCTCACAGAGAACAGCTCAGACCATTAAACCAGCAGAAAGTGTCTTGAACTGGCTCAGTATGGATCACAGGAAAAAAAATGCTGACATTAAGGAGGAGGCATCAGGAACAGAAAAGGTGTTCCACTGGCTCCTCCATTAGCAAGTTAGCAAGCAGCCATTACAACAACTTCACTGTATGGAAAAATCAGACCAGAAAAAACATATTTCTACATTTATTTGAGATATTAAGCACCATTCCTTTTCTTTCTGGAGGAAAAGAACTCGTGCATAAGGAAGCTGAAGGCTAGAAGTTTCACATGTCCATTAACTAGTACAGCACTCCATAGCTGATTTTACAACGTTATATACTATTTTTACAGTACTTTATATGCACATAAAATTCCTTTTAATTTCAGCTGCACATACTAAACTCTCAGCAGTCAGCAAATCGGTCACAATATGACTAACATCATCAGCAATGAAACTCTATTTGTAGATTTGCTAACAATCCTGGAACAGTGTAAGAACTGTCACAGCTCTCGAAATGTGATCACCTCCTTCTCTCACAATCCTGTCTCGTTTTCCAAGCTTTCAAAGTCTGCAACAGAGTGATGAACCCATTTTATACTAAAACTTATTCAATCCAAGAGCAATGCTCATGCTATTAAAGAGGCAAGGAGTAAAGCAGGAAATACTAACAAAGCCTGCAAAAATATGAATACTGCAGTGGAAGCAAACTAAGGTTGCACATGCAATCAATTCCTGAATGCCTGACTAACAGTAGCTTTCTTTTAACTGGAAACTTCTGTGCATTTTCATAAGATATTTTTGAAACAAAGAAGCAGAAACATGCTGATCCCTTGAAGGATCATCAGAGGGACTACATTCTTTGGACTCACAACACTGACCTTTGCCACGTCAACTGATCAATAACAGTTGGAATAATAGGCAGTAATCCATAAATCAGCCAACAGAGGGAAACAAATAGCTATAAAACCTGTTAGCAAGAAACTGAAATGCACGGAAGCAGAAACTTTTTGGGCTCAAGCCAAATTTCATAGGGTTTGGGCTTTAAACCTTTATCTCCTAGTCTCCTCTTACAATATGCACTTTGCTTCTCCCTCCCTTATCCCACTTGCTATTTGTTACACATATGCATTTATGTGAGATTGCTTCTTTTCTCAAAATATGGGAGTGGCTTCCCTTTTGAGCTTCCAGAAAACTGGCAGTAAAAAAAATAAGATTCATATCTGCTACTCCACAGTCTCAAACAATATTTTAAATAATGAGCAAGAAATAAGTGTGTACTGATTTTTTTGTGTTTGCAAGGTTAGAAGAGTACAAAGGGCTTAAGAAGAGAGAAAGTAAAATATAGCAAAATAGTCTGTATTCAAAACAAACCTTTGCCACTTAAGCTCCAGAACTTTGATTGCCAGAATCTGTAAATGTAGGACTCAAAACACAATATAAACATCTGTGTTGGACAGTAAGACATGAAACATGTTCAAATAATATGTGGTATTGCTATTTTAAGCTATAACATATCTGACTTCTGCATTGCCGTTCTAAAAAGAGAAAGCTATCCCTGGAGTTTGGTACAGGCTGTTCAGTATTTTGTACAGTCAATACACCCGCTTAACATTTTTTTAATATTCTCTTCCAGCAGATAGAATGTGTTGCTATATAAACTGAAACAAAAGATATAATTTTTAGAAGTTAAAAACTAGTATAGAATTACCCAGTTTAAGATGTATTCTAAAATTCTTGTTGTGTGGTTCTAACAAAAATCATGTTAACATGGCTATGAATACGTCATCTCCATGGGTCAAAGTATTTTTCTCAAAATATTTTCGAATAGGGGAAAAAACACCTGGATGTTGGGACAATGAAACAAAAAAATTTGAGAAACAGAGTATATGCTTGCTAAACAAGAATTATGTTTATTTAGCTAGTGAATCACCTAGAGGAGTAAATTTTCACTTTCATGATAGCAATCTGTCAGGCTTGCAAACACCCAGAAATAGGAATTAAAGATTATTTTAAATGTAGTTATAAAGGTCATAAAAAGTCTGATTTAGACTGAGGTACATTTACTCAAAACTGAGATTCATTGAGTGGTAGCAAACAAACAGTTCCTCAGACAAATGCACTTTTTTCAGTATACATGTTACAGAAAAAAATAAAGAAATGTGCATTAACTGGTGGTGTCCACCAAGCTGCATATTAATATTCTCTTACACCAAACAGTTTGAAACAAGGGAAATGTCATTCTAATATAACTTTATGTTACGTTTCATTTGGCTAAACTGCAGCTTAAAGTTGCTTTGCCATATTAAAAGATTACTACAATAATTTTCACATGAACATTTAGACTTGAGTTTTACTCCAGGACTAAATATGGCATGATTTGCTTTTAATCTGTTGAAGAGCTAAAAACTGACAATTAAAAAAAACTACAACAAAGAAAAAATTAAGTTGAAGCAATGTGAATCTCACATCATTGAACCACTTCTAATGGTTAAATGTTAGTATTTAACAAATTCAAAGAGTTAATGAATCCTTGCATTCGTTCGGTCTCCTGTGCCTTAGCTAGGATGCATAAATACAAAAGACAGCAGATACTGGTAAAAGCTTCAGGACAGAAAGTGCTTGACGAAGGTACAGTTCTCAAGTGTGTTTGGTGAGAGAGTATAAGGGCAGATGCACTGATGAGAACCATTACAAGAAGAGTCAATTTTGTGTTAAAGTGTTCAAAGATGTCACCTTAAGCAGAAAAAAGCTTTAATAACGTCTTCTTAGACATATTAGGCATTTCCAGAGTCTACATCATTAGTGTTGTAATTCTAGCAGGACATCTCCATATAGTTATTGTTTGTTTCTATTTCTCTCCTGAAAAAAGAAAAACAAACAAAAACAGAAAGGAAAATCATGTTAATATACACAGTTCAACGTTATCTGCTTTCCTCTCATTAGAGCAGTTGTATTGCTTGCAACTTCTCTAAATCAAGCCACAAGCATTCAAGGAAAAAGCTTCACTTTTTTCCAGGATCATGAAATATCTAGTTCAAGCCAACTTTTTAAAAAGCAACACAGAAGTATACCTCAAACTAAAAGGCAAATATGTTCCAAAAAACAGCTATCAACAAGAAAAGGTTTTATAATGTCACTTTTAAATCACTTCCAATAAAATATATTGCACAAAGTGAACTGAGTGAGGAGACCAAGGGACCTACAAACAAGGCAAGAAAGAGGTATCCTAAATCTTTTGGTTAACTTGTCAAAAAATGCTCTGCATGAATATTTGAATATTCTACTCTCCATCCATTATATCCCTGAAAAAGTAAAGATCATATTCCCAGCTATCTCATTCAAAGCCCATATAATAAAATGTTTCAATATGCTTAAGATCAAAAGGTAAAGGAACAAGTTGGCCCAGTACATCCTCCTCCATACAAACACATTGCTTAAATGGCAAGAAAAAGAATTTAAAAAAAAATAAAGCCATTCATACTTTTTTTAGAAATTACTTTTAATAACAAAATGCAAAACCAGTGAGGTAGGAATGGCTGGAAAAAAACCCACTTGAACGCAAGCCTGAGTTGCAGTCAAGACCATATTCACTACAAAGTCCTCACAGCATTGCGAGATGTTGCATTTGGTGCAAAGGAACAAAGTGTGTAATGTCATTTGTGTAATATAAACAATGATAAACAACTTTGTACAGTTAACAGCTAAAATACTAATTGCACTGTATCTCTATCAGGGAGTAACAAATTCTTCCTCTGTATTACAAGTCTAACAGAGTAAATAACATTTTCAGTGCTTTATCATCATCCTCCATTTTCTCTACTTTGTTAAAGATAAACATACACTTAGGCATTATGACTACCTCTAGGAAAAAAATAAAACCAGATCAATAAACTATATCTCGCTGTCTTCATTACATATCTTCTGGACTGTAAAAAGACACTGTAGTTTGACTCTAAGAAACTAAGAATGTAAGAATTTATCTTCCAATAGCATTTCCTTTCTTAATATGTACAACTGAGCACGTTATATAAATGTTTTAAAATACCTTTATGGAAGAGAGGTAGGTTCCCTCCCCCATTTAACAGAGAACAAAAAACTCATTTCCAGTATTTTTATTATTATTACATTACACAGCATGTTATAAATGGAACATAAACATAGCAGGGAAAACCAAAATAAACCAGGAGGCATTTGAACAATGATTTCAAAACCACTCTATCTGATACCACGACTGAAACTTTATTATGCTGGAAACTATTTAGGAAAAGTGCAAATTAGCATATGAACCCAAATAAATTCTGCCAAAAAGACACTATAATGAAAGTAGAAGATACGTGACATTTATACTGGTTATTAGAGTAGAGCTGATGATCTAGTCCTCTCCAAGACAGACCTCCGAGTTGCTTCAAGATGAACACCAAAAAAGTAAAGCTCGCACAGAGTTCCTGGTCACAATAAGCAGCTCACGGTCCCAGCAGCTCTGTATCTAAGATTGTCTGTTCTCTAGGGCAGAACTTCAGTATATTTAAAAGTGAGAGCAATACTTGCACTGTTCTGCTAGAAATCATTTTTTCCTAGTTCAAAGAGACATGACAAATATTTGCATAGTAAGACACTTTTTAAAATATGAGATTGATAGTATCAGTCATTAATACAAACTGATACATTAACAGTGTATGTCTAGGCTGAAAACATGATCACTGGCCTCATGCCTCCCTATGCATGTAAGGCATTCAAAAATAGCCTGCTCACGCACATCTCAGATTATTCCTCTACTATTAGCAGAATTCAACTGAAAGAACTGCACAAAGTGCTGAAAAACACTACTGTGATATTAAGTAGTAGCCTATGAAACTGCTATGTTAAATAATTAAATATCAGTATTTTAACAACTGTAAATACTACCTACACACAAATAAAATGATCAGTTCCTGCCCATTTGCAAGTACTATATATGTAACCACTGAGTCAAGCTAGCCTCTCTCCATTTAGAAAGCCTCTCTCTGCATTGCAAACTGCTGCACAGTAAACTGACTGACCTTGTGCTTTGTGTAGCCCCTGAACTCAAAATGCATTTAAGTTCATAAAAATTCAAAGTAGGAAGAGAATGATAGCCTGACTACCTGCTTCCAGTGGATGAAATAAAGGAGGTGTTACAAATTTCAAGTCCATTTTGAATTCTACAGAGGAAAAAGGCTTCAAAACAACACCAGCACACCTTTGCTGTAGTCTCAAAGTAACATATTACTACATTTATATTTAAATACTTAAAGCAGGCATACATACTCGACATTTTTCAATGCAAGTGAACAGTACATTCTTCAGATATTGGTATCAGTGACATTTGGCACTCTGTACAGCAAAACAGAGAGAAAAAGCAGGTAGTGGTATTACACTCAAAAGCAAACTAAGCCCCTCCAGATCGAAGTCAGACCACACTCACTACCACTACCTTTTCCTGTCTTAAAAAGTATTCCTCTTCTGTTTTTTTGGGTGGCTTTTGCTTGATGGTTTGTTTTTGTATAAACAGTGATTACAGACAAACTAGCAGATGACTTTATCCCCAGCAGGTTTCCACTGTCAGAGCAGCAGAAGTTTCCAGCGTACCGACTGGATTCCACTACATTTCTGTTTCGCCCAACATCTCTTAGTCCTTACATTCAGATGAGCAAAACCTTTGCCGCATCTCTCGCGATGCTCTCGGATAAAAAACTTCTCCAGTCAATTTAAGTTCCCTGCCAAAGGCCAGTTTCACTTCAGAACTCACCAGGGTGAGGTTACGCAGCTTTAGGGGGAGTTTATGAGCAGAACATGGAAATTAAGTACCATTCAAATTAGAACAATGTGGGAATGTATTGGCTGGTTAAAAGTACCTGCCAGCCACAGACCATGTGGTGAGCAGATTTTCACACGTGCAAATAACTTTCTACACAAACTGACAAAACCAAGTGAAGGTGAACCTAAAAATGCTTGGGCCATAGAAACATGCATCCATCTAGTGCAAACAAAGACATGGAGTTAACTCGGTCTGAATTGCGAGGCTGACTTATTTCCAAATTTCATTTCTCTGAATTCAGAGCATTAATCAAATGATCCCATGCTGAAAAGGAGCTGCAATGTAATTTATCCTCAGATTTAACGAAATCTCTATGCTAACAAAATTTCAAAATCCAAAGCAACAAAAATGTTTCCTGAATTTGCCAAACTTTTGCATCTTACTGCAATGTTTAAAACGTTCATGCCTGAAGCCGTCTGCTTTGCCTCTCTCCCAAGAGGCAGCATTCTCACATCAGCTTCAGAAGGGAATGTGTAGCACATCTTAGTTCCTTCACTGCAAACTGCAATTTAATCTTCAGCTTAAAAGCCCTGCTCATCTGCAATGTAAGCTAACATGTCAGACTGCATTCTGTGAAGTGAGGCGCAGGCACACGTCTCCTCTGCCAACTCCACTGCATGGGCGGAAACACCTGGCAGAGGCAGAAGAGACAGCTGTAAAGGTGGTGAGAAGTCACAGCAAAGTTCATGAAATCTCATTTACTAATAGCATCAGGCATAATCTGCAGTTTATTGCACCCCAGTGTACCATTACAGCTATGGCAGCATAAACATTGACCTTAGTGCTTGAGAACCACAATGAAAAACAGATTACTGAGAAAACTGAAAAATCCTAGAAATAGCTTACTCCATTTATGACAAGGATCTCATTGGCTGCTAACATAAACTACATTACTGAAACTTTAAAATTGTGTAAAATAAAGGTCCTTTTTAGCTTCTCATTCTTGAATTCCAAACTAGAGAGGGTAAATCTCCTGAAGACAGAGATCACCTCAAAACCAGATAAAAATATTTAAATACATTTTTCTGAGGAGCACTTCTGAGAATTCTGGGAAGATGGGAGGGAAGGATCCCTAGAAGCCTTACAAGGACCTAGAAATTTTTCCTGTGGAGATGCCATCCCCTTTCTTCTATTCCTTATCCCGACATGAAAACTACAAGGCACAAATTAAAAATCAAAGTCAACACAGGAAGTCAAACGAGGTTTTCTAACTCCAGAGCAGTTCTTTCTCCCAGTAAGCCTTATGAATTAATACTTATTTGAGACCCTGCTGCTGCAGATCATTTGAACTCCAGACACTAAATAAGGCTTTCAAGAATATAAATATTAAGAAAGTCTGAAAAGCTATGAGACTTAGACTTCTAATTTATTTATTCTTCCTATTAGTTTTGATGGCATTTTACTTACTTCAGTCTCTGAAGCATACTTAGCAACAGTAAAAATGTGAACGAGTTACAGTAAAAAGGTAAAAATTTAAATTTAAGCAAAATTTAAATAAATTTAAATTTGAGCAGACACATGCATTGTTAGTGGAACATGGACAAACCATATTTTTTATTACGGTAACAATAAAGGCAGTAAGAACTTAATCCACACCTGAAATTCCACAGCACACTAAATAACAGTGTACAAACATTCAGAAGGCAGAAGTGGGGAAAGAAACCCAACTACTTTAAAGATACCATATGATAACACACAACGAGGAAAGGCTTGGCAGAAACCAAGGTTGAACTCCACAAGCCAGAAAAGCCCTTCCAGTCTTGTTTTCCCAGGTGGCTACTTTCAGTGATGGATTGGCCAATTCTAACTACAAGTAGCAAGTGCTTCCTTGCAGTGCTGTACATCGTTACACATTGAAATATCAGATTTTAATTAGATACAAGACAGCCATTTCAGCAAGTTCATTAAGAAGTAAAAAAAAAAAAAAAGATTTTTTTTTTAAAAAATCAAGCTTCTAGATCCTCATTACTATTTGTTAACAATGCTGACAGTGTAACATCGCCTTTTGAAGACTGGAAACAGACAGCTTCTAACTACATCTATGGAAATTGCAATCAGTGATGACTGCTGTCCCAGCAAAAGGAGCACAAAGATGACTGACACCTTTGTTAATTTTTCTCAGATGCCCATGGGCAACAACAAGATCTTATTTAATTGCTCTGCTAAAGAATCTATAGCAGCCTTGGAAGGGAAATGACATCCACTGCAGGGCCTACAAAATACACTGGGGAGGAATTTCTCAGAGAATTTTTCTTTAAGGCTCACCACTCATGCTCTTTGCACATGTGTAACTCAAATTCCAGTCTGCCATGAGGCAACAAGAACTTATTTTATCTTGGTTTCTCATTATATTCTATATGAAAGTGCAATGAACATGCAAGCTTATGTTTACTTTTTCACAACTGACTATAATCCCTAGGTACAAAAGCAAAACAATAATTACCTGTCAGTATTAAGTATGCTACCAGACCTCTGAAAAGGTGCTCACAAAGAACTGGGCTCAAACAGCTCATCATCTAATACGAATTCTTGTTATGTATCTTTTCAACTAGATGAATCTGAAGGTTAAAGCCAATCAATTTTGATACAAAACTTAAACAATCCTCGTTCAACTGAATCTACAAAAACAGCTTTACTAGATATGCAAGATCTGTATGGTTTTAAAGCATCATTTTTTCCAGTAAGGCACCACCAGCAATCTTCACTTGAGTTGCTGCTAACTAGCCCATCTGTGGCATGAATCAATGAAGCAATGCTGAAGTACTACGTGGAGAGTGACAGGGGTTGTGACTTCCTTGCAATATGCAGGCATATTTCTTCCCTGCAAAGTGCAGGAAAAGCACCAGTATTCTAGTAAATTTGTTCTTAATAGAGCAGGGAAATCTGAGGAGATGCAGCACAAAGCTGCTGCATGAATTTTAACAGCTATTCATGTACACTCAAGGTTCTGCTTTTGCTCTGGAAGAGATTTAGAATTACTCCTTTGCATTAAAAACCACAACTTAAAGACACAGCATTTAGAGAAGGTGGGGCTGTCATAGATCCAGTTCAATTCAAGTTTGAAGTCTTGTCTTCAGCAGCTAGCTTCATATTTAAGAACACTAAAGAATTAGATTCCAAAAATGACTGGTCTCTTAGAGGCAAACCATTTGGTTGATATTCCCAGCTTTTCCAATAGGGGTCCCTATTTTACAGGGGAAATTGGTCTTTCAAGTCCCAGAGTCAGAGAATTTAAATCCGCTCCATAAAAAGGACTCTGCAGGCTTGATTTTGCAGGGAGGCATTTCAAACCAAAAAGAAAAACACGACAAATCCATACAAGGGTCGCTATAAACTCAGACTGCCTGTGAGTTTAATTACATTCCATCTCTTTCATTCAACAGTCCAATACTGCACTTTTTCCCTGTTGCAGCATCTTGTCCCTTACTGGAGAAAGGCAGGCCACACCACTACTCAAACTCTTCCATAGTTGCTCTATACAATACCATATTTTAACATTGAGACCTCTCCATACTATCCTCATCCTGTAATAAATTCTAAGCACCACCTCTGAACAGAAACAATTTACACTACCAAACGCACAGAAAACAGGCACATTTGAAATCCATGTGTCTGCAACAAGAGAACTTGCAGGTCATTTTTAAGTGTCTCCAAAAGACTAAATATGCAAAAGCAAATGAAGACATGGTAAATAAGCACACCATAATGGGATGAAAATTCTGAATCAGTATGTCTAAAATTATTCTAGCTCCAAACAATTCTCTTCTCGCGAGATCAGGGGTACCTATTCATTTCACAATCATCAAGGGAGAAAAAACTTATCTTCTGTTTCTACTTTCTGACCATATTGTTTTTTCTTAAAACAGACATGAGACCTGCAATATCATTTTTTATTTATAAAGATGAAACTGTAGATAAACATCAAGTTCAAGAAAATTGCAAGATAATGGCCGTTGAAACACCATCAAAAGCATACAGGAAACACACAAGTTTCTCAGAAGCTATTACATAACCTGTTTTATTTACTGTTTTGAACCTTTTTTACATGTAAATACAAAAACTTTAAAGAGTTGTCTGGTACATCTATCATTTAAATACATTAAAAATGTTCATCAACTACCTGTTTTCCTTGACTTGTACAAGGACTGTGGATGTATCTGCATCTGACTTTGACATTATAACCTGGTAGCTGACAGTTGGGGGTAAGGGGAGGAGGAAGTGTCTACAGTTCACTCTTAATGGATGTTTTCTCACTTTCCTCCTTCCTTTAAGATATTTTTAAGAAATATCAAATCAAGCATAAAGTCAGCAATGTCCTGGAGTGGAAAGGAGTTACACTGCTTAACACTGCAGCCCAATTATGACCCAATTATCAGAGAAACAGAAATTACATTAGTATCAGAATAAGGGGAAAAAAATGAAATGACTCCTTTTAAGAGTCAGAAAGTTTTACCTATATCAGCATTCCTATTACAAGATATGTAGTACAACAGGAGAAAGCTAACTTTTTAAATGCTTATTTACCTGCCATTTAAAGGCTTCCTGAAAAGTAAAAATTCCAAATGCAAATTAGATATACACAAATATACTGAATTCCTCTATCTTCTCCCATGGATAAAAATTAATTATTTTTCTGAACTATCTCACTAAGAAAACCATCTAAAGCATTCTACAGTTACATGAAACCATGATCTTTTTTTCCCATTATATGCTACAAAAGTAGAATTCTGCACTAAAAAGCACCAAAGGAAGTCTTAGAACAACAGGTAATTGCAGGTTAACAAGACACCATCTGAGGGTGAGGAAGTTGTAATCTTCCACATTTCATTTTGATCCATATCTTTACTGAAGATCAAGCGTATAAGTACTAATATAGATTTTTTTTTTTCTTTTCAATACCTTTTATTTTCCTAATGTAATTACATGCTCTTAAATGGCATACTTGAAGACTTCTGTTCTTTTTTTTAGATCTTATTGCCACTGCTTTCTGATTGAAAGACAATCAAACATGTTTTTAAATAATCTGCACACAAATATGCACATTTACACCACAAAGCAGCAGTTCAGACTAAGGACTAATACAATTTCAGATTGTTTCAATATACTACCGACAGAACTCATGAAAAACATTGCTGATTTCTTTGCTCCTTTGGTGAAAGATCGCAGCACTTGTACGTTTAAAATAGGACACTGGAACCTGAGCCATAAGAAAAGTGTCAATGATTACTGCACAAATTTGCTTCCAACCCCAACTGTAGATACCTTACCCACACCAGGGTCACATCAAACAGTGGTAGACACTAGAGTTCTAATATTTACACTTAAAGAGACTATTCATAGTTATTTGCAAGTAACCTTTATCAGATGGCAAAGTTACTGAAGTTTCATGTTAATCACAGACTATTTGTTGCACTTCTAGAAGTATACTGCTGTATTTTAATAAAACATACTGATAGGTCATATTGGAAATTAATTATTGATCCCCCTGAGTTGTTAAGATTAAACTTTTACAACCAATTATTTTAAAATAAGTTAGCTGGAATGATGAACAGTTACAAAGTAAATTAAATCCATAAATCATATGCTGTTTACTATGTTTAGATCACTGGCTGTATGAAAGTTTGTTATCACCTATGCAACAACAAAACAGTAACTGAACTTTAAGGAATATGTAAATGACTACTGCTGCTTGATGCATTTAATATTTTATTAACAGCAATAAGCACATTTTTCACGACAGAAACACTGGAAACAAAGTAATTGCTACAGCTGCCACAGAAAACGGGCATGAACTTAATTTACACAGTTCTACTGGCAGTAGCAAGTGCACTAATTTAAATACAGCTCCATAAAGGCCTAGCTGGCACTAGGTAATAAAGGATTACTCAATTAACCATAAACCAGAGCTTACAATACTAATTGTTGCATTTCTAAACTATTCTTGAATCATAAAAGAGTTAAGAATTGTATGTTTACAATTTAAAGATAGGTTGTTTGTACACTGTGTGATAAAAGAAACCTAGAGGTTTAAAATCAACACTCAATCATAATAGAATGATAAAAATGAACTCTCAGTAGCTGCCATTAGTTTAATTTGGACTTCCTATATTTGAAGTCCATATTAGTTTGCTTAAGGCATCTCTCAAATCCATCTACAAAGAGAAAACCTCACAACTAGATATGCAGCTCTAAAGTCATTTTTTATAATTTGTCACAAAACCAATTTGTACAATGCTGTAGAAGAATCAATGCCTACTATGCAAGTATCTTGACAAGTATGTTTTCTCCCAATAGTATTGGGAAAGGTAACTGTTAACAGAGAAATGCAGAGTTCAGTACTTGAGTCATACAGATACTGTATGTTTCCCTGAAGACATTAAACAGTAATGTTACTTTATTACACAAATATGTATAATCACAGTCATCTCATTAGAGACTACTAAATGCTGAATTTAGTACTTTGACTTTTAAGTTTAGCATACATAGAAACACTACCAACAGTCTATGTTCCCCCTCTCCATTACATTTCATGGCTTTCATCTACTACAGAGGGAACAAAACCACATATAAAACATTATCTTCCTGAGTTGCTAGGGCATGCCTGAATTATGACTCCTTTGGTAAGTTTTTTCACAAAAGTAGATAATTTTGAAGCAAACCAGTTATTTGTGAAGTGTCTTAAAACATCAAAAATTAAGAAAATACTGAAACATTAGGGCTACAGAGAAACATGATAACCTTAGTCCTTCTGAAACATTACCAAAAAATCACAGTCAAGTTGTACTAAAGCCTGAAAAAGTCAAAGTTTTCCTCTTACATTTAATATTAGTTAAGAATGCGGCCTGTCCTCTTATCAACAAGACAAGACAGAAGTAACAATACTGATTTAGGGCATATTCAGTTTTCTTTTTAGAAAAAAGCTCAAAAGGCATTATTACACACCCAACTGGGATATTCATCTTGCCTTCAAACAATAAAAAACTTCCAATGTGACAATTTATTGCAGAGCTGTGCAATGAAACTACAAAATTGATTTTGGGTATGCACAACACTGGTCCATAGGAGATGCAACATGTGTGTTGAAGGATTAGCAATGTACAAGAGGGGTGGAACCACTGCAGTACTAGAAACCTAAAAGAAGTAAGGAGGCTGTGAAGCAGGTGAAATTCTTACGCAGCCAGAATTGTAGCCACTTCAAGAGCTGAACCAATTCAGGACTTCACATCCCACAAGGCCCCTAATTAGCATAAACCCTAGACTTTTGGGGTTTTTTTATTCAGTAGGTGGTGTGACAGGATGAATGGAGAGCACTACCACGAAACCAGATTGATGCAAACTCCCATTTCTGAATACTTGCACATCATCTAACTGGTACAATAGTTCCTGAAATGTTTCTAACCATGAGACAAATCATATATTTACAGTTACTAGCAAGCCTGGAAAGAAAACATAGCAAAAGTAAATATTGTGGCCAATGGTGAACACAAGTGTTATTAGTAGGGAGAGTACACACAAGACAAAGTAGACAAGTACTATAAACCAGCTTGAATTAAATGCCTTTTTCCCTTGTCTGGTTTTCTGAAATACCTCCAAAACTAAAGGTTTCTCTACAGATTTATCATAGGTATATTTTTCTTTGCAAAATGAACTACACATTACTTTTTTTAGGAAATGCACTATCAGAAATGTCCAAAAACTGATTCCAACACTGTACAAGTCATCATTTTATCACTTCTGTGTTTCACAATTGTACAAAAGAAATTGAATCAAGGGGAAAACCTGCTTTTCACAGTAACCATGCTGTTAACATTTCGTTAAAGCAGAATTTGAATTGAAATGTTATGTTTAATAAAGTAAGCTTCTCCTGTAATTTCAGGTCCTTTTTGTGACATCTAGAAACCATAAAAATCTAAGCTAGAAGACTTCAGTTACAGAAAACACACCCAATTCAGTTTTTGTTTAGTTTGAAGAGTAAAACATGTCAGAAGTCCACTTATGCAGGCCTATGTTAGTATTGTGGTTAAACACATGCCTGTGTTAACAAATCAAGTTACAAGAACTTAAATCTTTTCACTAAAAGCCAGTTATATCAAGTACAGACACCTTGGGTAAGAAGCACCGCTTTCTGATTCAACAGTCGCACACAGAAACTCCAGTTGTATGAAAAACAAGGTTTTTTCTAAAACCAGAAAAAACAGGAGAGCTACTATAATGACACTGATTTCTTACCCTACGCATGGCTTCCTCCTCCTCTTGACGCTTCTCATAATGTGCAAAGTCATCAAAGATTGAGGTGGTATGCTTGAAAGTAGCAATTATTTTAAGCACTTGCTTGGCTTTTTCTAGGGGTACCTCTTGAGTGTCCCTCGAATTGGTAACCGGTTTGTTGTCATTGTTTTCCAAGCGAATATGCCGCAGTTGGTTATTGGGAACGTCTTTGACAAAGATCCATTTGACATCAAACTTCCCCTTCCACTTATCCTGAGACCAGACACCAGCATATGCATTGTAGTCCACAACAGACTTCATCTCAGCCACTCCACAAAAGTGTCCACTGCCATTCACACTGAAGAGTAAATAGAGTGGGCCTTTTCCATTCAGGGAACGGTAAGCAGCATCTAAGCGCTTATTACCATGTTCAGTACTACACCAGATAGAATACTTAATGGAGCGATGAATATCGTCCTCTGAATAACTTTTGATTATAAACACACGTCCATTCTTCAGATTCCAATCGAAGTCTTTGGGATTGTAGTTGTTTATGGCCTTTAGTTTCTCCAGCACTGGGTGCACTTCCACACCAGAAGGTGAGGAGCTGACAGATACAACACCTAAACCAAAGTTCTCACTACCAGCTCCATTGTTCTGGCTGAAGCCTACACCCCTATTACGAGGAGCTACCCAGCGGTTTTGCAGCTGTTGCTGCTGCAACTGGTGAGGCTGGGCCTGCTGCTGAGGTCCTTGTTGCTGTTGTGGTTGCTGTGGCTGAGGCTGCTGTTGAGGCAGTTGGCTTTGCACCAGTGGTGGTGGTTGAATTAATGGCTGAGGCTGCTGGATTATAGTCTGAGGAGGCAGTACTGGTTGGGCTGGGGGTGCTTTTACCACTGACCCTTTGTCATCCCAAGTTCCAATATTCATGTTGTGTTTTATAGGTGGTGGTGGTACAGCAGGGCCCCCAATGCCCACATTACCTTTAGGCTTGAGTTTCGGCTGAGGTTTAGCAGGCTTCCTTGCAATGGCAGCCCATGAGGTTGGTTTAGGTGCTGAACTGCTAACTGGGGGCACACTGTTTGCTGCAATGCTTGTCATACCTGTACTGCTCAGAGCTGAACCTACAGTTTTTGTTACAGCAGCCGTCATATCTCCACCAATTTTCAGTCCAGTCATGCCTTGCTCAATGCTGCTAATCCCAGGCACCTTGCTCAGAGTATCACTGCCAAATCCAGCCTGTCCATCTGCTATGGCTCTCCCAAGAGAACTAGGTGGATAGCCATAGCTGCTGCTGTAAGCAGAGCTTTGCGTTGATTGTCCCTGAGATCCACTTGTCCCCCATGTAGAGAAGTCTGCATTCCCAGGAAAAAAATTAAATCCATGCTGCCCAAGAAATGGAGGGGTATTTCCTAATGCCCCAGGTTGACTAAATACACCATCAGGTATGTAATGGTGTTCACCATTACTCATCTGTCCATAAGTTGTCAAGTATGGCATTGGAGGGTCGCCTGCAGTTGACCATGCTGCTTCGCCTAAAGAGTATGGAAATCCAATGGATGGAGCATAATAACTAGGCATATATGGGTCTGACATTGGTGGATAGCTGTTACTCTGCAAGAAAATAAAACAAACATCAGCAATATAGACAATCATGCTCAGGGGAGGAAAAAAAAACAAACCAAAAACAACTGTCATGCAGTCCAAAACATTTTTAAGGATTATATGAATGCATTTGTAACTTCCACCATTCCTCCCAAGATAAAAGATGAGCAAGGTGTCTCTCAGATATGGGCATTTTTTCCTCAAGAGACCTTTTCAAAGCACTAAAGAGCCCCATTTTTTGGTAATATATTATCTTTATTTTCAGTTACTGAGCTAGGCTTAGAATGCCTCCATTGTCAACAGTATCAAGAAAATAACAAGCTACTTTAAAAAACAAGTCATAACAACTGTAGTTTCATAAACGTAGAAAAATAGCTGCAACTATGATTTAAAATTTTGGTATTCTTAGTTTTCTGTCAAATTTCTCCCTTCTAATTGGAGATACCTGCCAGACGATTATAGTGAAAAGGATGCAAGGATGCCTGTTCATTTCAGGAGGAACAACAATCAAACTGTAACATTTCCACACTACTGAGAATGGGCATTAAGTACAATCTGTGGTCTAGTAGAACAAAGTTTGCTAGCTAAATTCAAATTCCACTCCCAAGACTCCTGGGAAATCACAGCATTTACTTCTGGAGAAGATAAAGCTTCAAGACATTTGAAGGACTACCCCCATACGACTTCTGATGTTGTTTTGGGGAAAAAAATGCACATTATCATCCTCTACCTCATGCCTCCTTAATGTTGTATTATTTGAAAAAAATGGGAAGGCAAGCAAAATTCTCAAAGCCTTTTAATAAATCGCACTTTCTCCCTCTCTCAAGACCGCTACAACCTATAAACTTAACTTAATGAATATTAACTTTTGACTACAAAGACAATTCACAGCTCTGAAAATAAGTCCTTAATTTGCTGGCAGAAGAGTTACACCAAGCTGTAGTAATATTAAGCTTCAATCTATCATGCCATTGACTGTGAGCTACTTCTATCAACTTCAAAGGAAATCATGTCCAAGCAGTTACTATTTTCTCAGAGCCAATGAAACTGTTGTTTCAAACTGCACCCAATATATGATTTAAGGCGTAGGGTTTTGTTTTGGGGTTTGTGTTTTGTTTTTTGGGTTTGATTTTTTCCTTAAGCTTCTTGTAACTGCATCTTTCTGAAGTGGGAGCACAAACACAAGAGCAGGAGACATCAGAGCATACTTTTTAACTGAATCTTTTCCAGAATTATTAAGAAAACTTTACCTGTTTAAGATATCGTATGATAAGACAAGATACAATATTCATGCAAGTAATGCTAAGAAATATCATCCAAAAATTAATTAAGTCTGGAAGTCAGTTGAACTCCAAAATTAACTTCAAGATAGTAAACAACGTTCACTTACCTGATTTGTCTGACTACTTAGATATGGCTCAAAATCATCATCATTTACTGCATCCTTTTGATGAATCGAACCGTTTTGTACTGAAACTAAAAGTAAATCTGTATTAGGTATACTCTCTAGAAGACCTATGATGCACTTTTAATCTAGATAACATTTCTTAATCGCCTGTACATTGAAATACTTCTACTTGTGCTTTGTTGAGACTGAACATTTTAATGTTAAATACCACTTTGCTAAATTTAAAGAAAATGGCTCGTTCTGTTGATGATCCCAATCGGATCTCAGGAGAGGTCTGGAAAGATGGCATCCAGAGCAAACTATTCCTAACTATTCTTTCCTGAGCTCCACAGACAGAGGAGAAACTATAGGCACACCTTATTTGCACAGGCAGTAAATCCAGCGTTTCCAGAAGTACCAGACCAAGTGCAAATGTGCACACCAACCAGATCAGACATATTCAATAGGTTCAGGGAAAGTTGCAACATACAGCTTTCTCCTGCCAGGAGGAAAGTCAGTTATCCACCAAGACAATGAAGGACACCACTATTCAGCTATTTAATTCTGTATTTCCTACATAAATATTATACTATACTGCATTAGTGGCATCTCTGAAGCTCAGAGGGTACAAAGCAAGACAGAAACAAGAGCTAAAGTCCCCAAGGGTGATTACAATCCTTTCCCAACATATATGCCACTATACACTGGAATCTCTTCCTACCTGCTCTTCTTGGCCTCCTATTACCTTTAATTTAATCTAAGGCATTACACCTACCTGGGATTTTTCCAGCTGCCCAAATTACTTAAGTGTCTCTGCACCCTCCCCCAGGCTACTATTCAAACAAAGTCAAATTGCACAAACTTCTACTACGTTCCACTGTTTCCCATGGTGCAAAGCAGAACACGGACTTAAACCAGCAATCTGCAATTATACAACTTGAAGATGAAGACCTCTTCTCAAAAATAAATTACTGCTTTTCCAAATGCAATTTTTTTGTTATTTATCAAATAGGTTCAGTGAAAAAAAGAAAAAAAACACAAGCAAGTTTTAGAGTGATCAGTAAGGTGCACTGAGAAGCAATGACAGCAGAAGTTACAACAAAACAGCAGATTTTTCTGACAGCTGGAGACACTGAGTTAGGAGCTGACTCCGTGGTTTCCCTCTTTTAGCAAAAGCTTCTGAAAAGTATATACAACCATGTAACTAAACCTTCAACTTTGTTGGAGTTAGTGTTTAAGAGTGGAGTTTTTTTTCTGTTTCATTGGGAAGTTTTTTTACCACCCAAAGTTCACATTGCAAACCAAGTAGTGCCTGGACCAAGACACTTCAATTTTTTTCACATTTGACTTTAACACCTCTAAAACAAACTGCCTTCAAGGAATGAAACTAGCTGAAAAAATGACAAAGGAATAGACATAATCACAAGGAATAACCAAAATTCTGGAAAAATTTATTAATTTCAGACAGCAGTAAAAAGAGCTAAAAATTCATAATTTAACACAGAACTACAGAAGATTTGTTTTCAAAGCAAATAGCTGGGAAGGAAGAAAGCAACTCATGTTTTGAATATCTTCTTGGAATTTCAAAAGTCAGAACACTTGACACTTCAGTTATTACAAACTGGCACAGGGCATTTGTATACTAGCTACAGCCAAATATGACCAGCAATGGTGAGCACAATGGGTTTTAAAACTTGGTAGAACAATATTCCTAATCAAATACCAAATTTAAGTTAACATTAGGTGTTGGGGTTTTTTTTCCATAAATAAAGAGTTTCAGTTAAGGGGGAGAAAATTCAGTAAAATCCTGAATTTACATACAACGTTAACATATTAATGAGCTGGAACACTATATTCCTCATATTTGGCCCAGTCACAGAGGGGATGAGCCTCAAAATCTTTTGTCCGTGCCACGTCCATTGCTTAGACTTAACAAAATAGTATGGAGAGCACAATTCTGAAATACAATTCTGTTATAATGAAAAACACAGACAGTGGCATACAAGTTTCTTAAAAGCATGCAACCACAAATAAAGGAATAAACAGCTACATGTCATGACTAGAATCCTATCAAAATTAATCTCCTCATACTGACAGCTAATCTTCATAAAACGTGCATCTGCTGTGTTTATTTTTTCAGAGGTATCTAAAGGTCACTTAAGACAGAATTATTTTTGGTCTGCCATTACAACTAACATAGAATATTCTTGTAAATGTATTTTCTTTCTTACTCATTCAATACTGAGATCTTAAGTCAGTGACAAAAAATAGTTCTACACCGACACCTTTCCTAGTAAATATGTACATTTCCCAGTGAAATAGCATCACTAGAAGTGTGTTTCTTTGGCTTTTCATTCTAACTTTACATGATGTGTTAACAATGAAGAATGTAGCCCCCACATTTAACAAGAGCGAACAGATTAAGATGCATGCCTCATTCCCAAAATCTCACATTAAGTGTTCCAACTAAACAGGGCAGTGATGAAGAATTCTAATTGAAACTAATCTACAGTTACTAAAAATATCTGTATCAATCCAATCCTAAAAATACCGTATACTTCCGCAAACACTGTGAAAATATACAATGTAATTAGATACTGGGAAGAAACAACTCATCAAATAAAGGAACTTAAAGCTTATATTCTTTTAACTGCTACTATCCTTTGAATAACCACTTGCAAAATGCACAAATGATGGCCAAAGGCATAAGAATAATTTTTTTATTAGAAGAAGCTGTTACACCTAGATTAATGTGGAGAATAAATACTAAAAAAAAAAAGCCACGTAACATTTCATTCTTGTTTTAAACCTAATGCTTATATTTAAACCTTCTACAAAACCAAAAATTATATACATGTAAACACAAGTCGGCACTTTCCTATCACAGGTGTGATACACTGGCACAACAAACAAAAGCAGGAAAAAAAAAAAGGAGTTTCAGGAATGTGAGTTTCTCCCTACCACCATCACCCTGTAAGACATCATTTGATTGATGTCAGTTCTGATATTTTATGTGAACTGTACAGTAGTTGACAACTAGAATAAGAAAAATTTCAAGACAGGATAATTTACTCATTCAAGTCTCTGAAATACCAACATTAATATCTAACACAACAGATGGATAGTACTGTTCTACACACCAGAACTTCAATCCCAAAAATTCTGGTCAAGGGAAACAGCACAGTACACCAATTTATAATCAGCTACAATAAAGCATCAGAAACATTTTACTAGACAATACAAATCAGCTACCTCCCAATATCATTTGCAGATCTAATATTTTTTATTTCAATATGAAAAAATCTCCATGCATACACCCCTTATACTGCTCACTCACATTCTCTCATACGCTCTACCAGACATGCGGACAGTAACCTTTTTACCATTCTCTTTAACATTATTACTCTTATGCACAGAACCAATTTCAGATTAGTCTGTTAACTCAGTATCACATCTTCCCTTGAAGCTCCTTTAAGCTGGGACCTATCATGACACCTGAAAAAGATTACTGTCTGCTAAGATGTGGTCAGTAAGGATTGGCAATACTGACTTAATTTATCCTCTTGAAAAAGTCTCTAACCCAAAGACAACTACTCATGCTACACTGTGTTACTATCTTCAATCTCCTAGCCCTTTAATCTAATGCTAAATCATAACTTAGTTTCATTAAATAGATGTTATACCAAATAATTTAACAGAATGGAGGAGATTATTGGTTTGTTTCACTATAGTTTTCATTTAGTTCATATTCTCACCAAGAGAATACATAGTAAGTATCCATTATTTAAAAGGATGCACGCTAAAAATCCAAGTTCAGAAACGCAAAAAATCTCTTCCTTACATAGCAAACTAAGAGACGTGTTTTGATTCAAACATTCTGCAGCATTTAAAAACTACAGCACACAAAAATATGCTAACATAAATAAGTTAAACTGACTTGTGCGTTTTCACTATTAAACAAGCTGCAACACAACACCCAAATAGCAATGCTTAATACTTCCACTCCATTTCATATATACGGAGTATAGCTCAAAAACTACTTTTATGATTGTCTAACAGATGCATCTCAATAACCTCACTAAAACTGAGATAATGGTAATTCAAAGAACATGAAGCCACAAACTACTTGCTAAAATGAATCTGATTTTTCTTCTCATTTAAGGGCAACATGGAAGGTATAAACACAAACTATTTCAAAGACACAGAGAAATAGTTAAAAGCTCCAGTTTGGGGAAAAAAGGTAGAAGTATTAGAATATGAGAGAACAAATATTGAAGAATGACCAAACTGAGAAGGTCTGAGGAGGTAAACACAAGTTCATTTTTCTCTGAATGCAGAGAAATTACAACAAACAGGCCAAATTCAGCAAGATTCAGGAACCATGTGCCACCTCATAAGTGATATATGTAATAAGCAGATAATCTGCACATAGACAGAATAATAGAATCAGTATGCTGCGGATAACATTAAATGACAGTTCACAGAGAACAATTAGATTAGTTCAGATAATGAACAGCAGGGGGCAAAGAGTACATGAGCTCCAAAAAAAAAAAAGTTTCTTATCTGCATGAAGAAATAATAAGCATATTAACACACAGAGGTAGCTGCGTGCATGCTATTCTATAGCTTAGCTTGCTGAGCACCTAAGAATTAAATGGGCACAAGTGTACTGATTAGGCAAAAAGAATTCCCAAATAGAATATTAGTCTTTCTATCAAAGATAACAAATTCCAGACAGGAAATAAATTGCAAGACATAATCTGAAGTGCTTTTTATGACAGACTTGCCAAGAATTTTAGAGAAGAATATTAAGTAGTTAGTTCCTTGTTTCTGTGGAGAAAAGAAACCCCATTGAGTATAGTATTTAAAAACTAAGATGTTGACAGAAACATGAAAAAAGTAGAAAAGCAGGCCTACAAACACTGAGAAAATATTCTATACTGACACTAAAATGAAGAGAAAAGCCCACAAAATTTCTGAGAATAAGGAAGGTGATGTGTTCTGCTCACACACAAGTAACTAAATAGTCACATGGCTGTTGTCTCGTAAGCTAAGGAAGCTGTTCAAAAGATTCTTCCTGATGATTCTAGTACACCGATTCTATTCACTGCACAGAAAGGCCCAAGGTGTACTGTTAAAAAGATTATACAAGCTTATCACAAAGTCAGCCAAAAAGAAGTAGCTACGTTATCGTCCAACTTCTAACATTAATCTTCATTTGCAAAAACAAAACATTTTAAATTGATGTACTGCTGTGCCACAGTGAAAATGCTGGGAAATAACATTCTGGCACACAATATCCTGTCATCTCGCTCTGAAATAAAAGACATCCTATAGCTACATTATTTTCCCACAATTGTCTGAAGACACATTAACCTCCATAAACAGCAATATTAGAGATTTATACAGAAATACAAGGAATCAACTTACCTTTATTTCCCTGTCCTTTAGGCCTCTGTATATCAGAAAGTGGAAAAAAAAAAAGCAGAACAAGTTCAGTTAGAATCCTCTAATGTTTTCTTCAGGGTAATTCCATTTATTTGCCAATTCTGCTCTTTTCAACTTAAATATCAGTTTAAAATATTATTAAAAACATGCTATTATAAAAATATTATGATATTATATACAATAATCTAATACAAAATGTTACCCAAAAAACCAACAAAGTAATTTTAAAATTGAAAGAATTTCACCAAAAACCATCAAAATAATCTAGTCTTTTACAGCATGTAAAGCATGTGAAGCTTAAACGGTGTTGAAAACCTGAACAACAAATTAATTTTGATTGCCCCCCCCCCCGAAGAAATATAAGCAATAAACAAAGCATAGAGTAAAAGAACAAAGAAAGTTAGCAGCTTAAGATTTCTGCCAGTACTTCATTATCACATGTCATCTTTTAAGCTGACTGATGGGTACTTATCAGAGAATAACCTACAATGCCTTGCTTTTCAGATATACAAAGGAATATACAGTGATACTGTAGGCTGAACTACGAGTTGTGCATTCCTCGTCCAGGCAATCATACTGAGAAAATGATACAGTCTGTATGAAGCTTTCACACAAGGAAATAATACCTTGAGGATTTTTTTTTTTTGATTAGTCATTACAAAACACTGTTAATCTGTCATACACTAAGAATCACTGTAACAGTACAAGTTACAGTATCCTTAATTCCTCTATAGCAAAATAAAATAGCTTAGAAAAACAAATGCTAGCCCATGAAAATCTAATTTGTCTTCTCACATATGTACAGCTAAGCATGAGTGGGTCTCCAGGCTCCATCACTCTCTAACAATTTTTAGTCTGAAAAACTCAGTATTCAGAGGTTTGAAAGTTTAGGAGGCAACCACCTCCATCTTGCTTTTTATGTGCATCTGTCTCAACTCTCATAAGACTGTTCAACACTGCTCCATCTAAAGCTACACTGGCTAGTCACCTCCCTCTCCCAAAACCAGAGAAAAATCTCTGTAACCTTAAAAATCCCAACCTCCTCATCTTTGGGGATGAATCTAATCCAGACACAAAGGCATGCAGAGACCAACAAGAAACATGGAACTAAAAAAGTTGGGAAGAAGTAGTCTTCGTGGAAGACAGAGCAATGAAAAACTAAGAGATCACTGAGCTAGAAATAAGTGCATAAAAGGAAACTGGAGAGCATGCACAGAGACAAAAGAAACAAAACATTAAAGGCACAGAGAGAAAATAAAAGGGGGCAGGAGACCGCAGGGCCAAAACTTTTGGGGAGTGGCAGAGGCCCACGGAAGAAGCAGACACCAAGCCAGAATAGCTTCCAGCCAGAAAGAAAGGCCAGCAGAGGCCTAGCAAAGGTAAAAAATAACAAACTCTAAGCTCCGTGAAGAACCAACTGAAAAAAGTGCAGCACAGCCCACGGAGAGAAACAGAAAAGAACAGCTGGAAGAAGCGGAGGCCGCGGGGAAGGAGCAGAAACCAGAGGCCCGACGGGAGAAGAGATGGCTGAGGAGAGAGAAAGGCACGAAGAGAAAGGATGCCGTAACGAGGAGCCAGAGAGAATTAGGGGTGCGCAGGGCAGAGGAGACGGAGCTGGGCGTCGCGGGGAGCGGGGCGCCAAGGCGCTCCCGGAGCGGAGAGGGGAAACGGGAGCCCGGAGGGGCTTGGCCGGGGTGGGCTCGCTTGCGGGACGACAACATACAAAGGGGGCAGGTCGGCCGAGGGGGCCGAGCCGGCTGGGCGGCGGGCCGGGAGGCGCGGGGCTGAGCGCCGGCGGGCCCTGCGGGCGGGGAGGCGGAGCGGCTCTGGCGCGGATCAGCGGTTATAAATAGGGGCTGCCGGGGCTGGGAAAGGGGCCCGCCATCCCGGGCGCCGCCGGCTCCGATTGATCGCCGCTCCCCATGGCGGCAGCGAGGGAAGGAGGGAGGAAGGAGGCCGCGAGCCGCGCCGGCCCGGCGGCGAGGGAAGGTGCAGGTGGCCGCTCGGCCGCCGCCCCCCCGCCGGGGCTAACGACGAGCCAGGAAAGAGGAAAGGGCAGGGAGCGGGCGGCCGCCCCTCCCCGCCCCGCGGCCGGTACCTGGTCGACGCTGGTGGCTGACATTCTTCACGGGGAGCCGCGATCCCCTCGCTCCGCTCCGCCTGGGCCTCGAGTGATTCCGCACGCCGGGGCCGCTCGCCCGCCCGCCGCGCCGCTCGCCTCCGCCTCCTCCCCGCCGCCGCCTGATTGTCGCCGCCACCTGGGCTCGCTGCCGCCGCCGATCGGGTTCCCGCTGGAAGGAGCCGGCCGGCCGGACGCAGCGCCGCTTTCCCCGCTGCTCTGGGCTCCGCTTCCCCACAATGGCGGACGGGCTCCGGCTCCCACTTCCGCTCCGCGGCGCCCTGACCTTCCGCTCCCCCTCCGCCGGCGACGCGACTGACCTTTCCCTTCGCGTCCCCGCCTCCATGTCACGTGGGGAGGGAAACAGCCCCGCGCTGCCCGCCGCCAGCGACTCCGATGGCGCGGGGGTGGGGCCTTGCGGAGCCCGGTGGCGAGTGCGCATGCGCCCGGTGGGGAGCAGGCGGAAGGAGTCTGCGGCTGACTCCCCCTTCCTGTCAGCCACGGAATGCGCATGCTCCTAGGGGACAGCTGAGGAATGCTCAGGGAGGGGGCGATAAATAGCGTTCATTGCCTCCGCTCCACTGCGCATGCGCCGGGGAGAAGGGGCAATGAGGAGTGCGCGTGCGGTAGCTGGCGGCAGTGTCAGGGCTGGCAGCGGTGTGAGGGGTCTCGGCCCAGTTGCCGTTAGCGGCTGTTACTGCCCGCCGTCTCCTCCGCCCGCCGTCTCCTCCTTGGGTCCTGCCGTGGGCAGATGTGGCCCTGCTGTCCCCTCCGCAGCACCTCCGCTTGGAGTTGTATGCGGTGGCCTGCGGGGAGTCGCCGTTGCCGTACGGCGCTGCGCTGCGTTGCGCTGCGCTGCCTGGGGCTGGAGCCGGAGCCCGGGCTGCGTTACAGCTTCCGGCCGGGTGTGCTTGTGGCTGGCGGGGTTAGCTGCTTGTAACGTTTATCGTGTAGCCCTCGTCCACTTCGCTCTGTCACTGGCCTGCGTTTAGAAGTCTCTGCTCCAATACAGGTTTGGTGGGAGAGCAAACAGTGGTTTGTCAAATGCATTTTTGTGTATGTAGCTGCTTTCACCTCCATCATTAATGAAGTACACAGGCCTTAGTGTAAGCACAGGTTCAGCAACTGTATAGGGGGTTCGCATAGCATGCAACCACCAATAAAAGCCAAGATGGTTCCAGAAATCCCAGTGGAGAATTAAGCATTTATACAATTGAATCTGAAAAGTTAGCATGGTAGTTAATATGCTGCTTAGAGTTTTGAGGAGATAATGCCTTAAATCCAATACCACTTGTGTAAGCATACCTGTCAAGGCAATGGGAAGGTACATCCTTCAAGATGCTTAGTCTGAGTCCCTTTTGTAACTCGGTGCATGTGTTTTTTTCCTCACAAAGTAAAGGGTGTCTTATTTTTTAGCAATGGCACAAAGTGAGCCTGGGAAATAGCTGGGTAAGTAACACTTCTGGATGAGAGAGTCAGGTTATTGTGGATAATAATTTCTTACTATTGTCAAAAAGTGAACGTTATATTGGAAGTTAACCAAAATTGGTGTAGGTAAGACTTGCAGAGTGTTCATTTAATCTGTTGTAGTGCAGTCTAGTTTTGACAGCCACCCATCAAGAAACATACGCTAGAGTCCAGAGGAAAGCAACAGGGATGATGAAAGGTCTGGAAAATAGGTTCTAAAAGAAAAGATTGAAAGAAATGGCCTTGGTTGGACTAGAAGAAGAATGAGGGCTGATACGAAGAAAGATATTAAATATTTTTATGCATAAAAGAAAGTGATAATTTCTGTCTGCGTTCTTTCAAACAGGACAAAATATGAATTTAAACTGCAGCTGGAAAGGTTAAAGTTGATCATCTCTTACAACACCTGGATGAACTGGTTGACCTTTAGTAGAGCTGCAAACTTAGCTCTGGATAAGACTCCTTTAAAACACTATCAAAGCAAGTAAGACTGCGTCCCCGCTTCTGTAGCACGACAGTTACAAAGCAGGTGGGACCCTTAGATTCAGTCTTTCAAATCATATTTCTTTCCCTCTTTTTCCTGTTTTCGTACTCCATAGGCAGCTATGGCATGAGGGGATTCTCCTTGGTGAAGTGATTCTAGTTTACATACAAAAAATAAAGATTGAGTAGGCAGAGGAGAAGTAAAAGTAAGTCAAACAGAGCACAGGCACTTAGGTGGAAAGAGTGCCAACGTTGGATAGTCTCCTTACCAATAAGCTATTCATTTCTGTCTTTGGTTTGTTTGGGGGGGGCGGGTGTCTTTGTTTTTTGTTTTCCTGGCATCTTCTATCCTTATTTCATTTAACCACAGTGAAATAACTTCAACCCCAGAATACTTTTTGGTGTGGTAATGAGAATACTGCCATGAGAAATGCAGGTTCTAATCTCTTCCCACTGAGGAGAGAATTCAGATCTCAACATTTCTTAAGTCATGGGGACTACTGGCCATGGATAAATCCCACAAAGTTGACTATGGCATTGAAAATTCCAGTTTTGATCTTAGAGACCTAAACTTGACTTCAAGAACACTAGATAAGAATCTGCCATGTAAGTCCCTTAGGGAATCTGGGCCAATGAAAGAGCAGGCTTTAAACCATCTGGTTCATAGCCCCTTGCTAGTTGTCAGGAGGGGTTTTAAACATTGCTCCTCTTATAGAAGTACTGTATTGCCTTTGAGAAGGTGCTGGCCCCTAGTGACTTAATAGCATCTATTCAGTTGAATATGCAATGTAATAGTGGAATAAATAAAAGCCGTGGAAATTTTGAATTCAGTTTATAATGGTCGCTGTGATTTGTGTGACAAAAATCCAATGTGCTGCAACTATTTCCAGTTTTTGATAATGTTGATATCTGTGCTGGGAAGTGATTCTACATTGTTCCTCCTTATCTATACTGTTAGGAATGTGGTGGAGTGAAAATTATCCTTAAAGAGAGTGCAAGTTCAGCAGGATTCCAGTCTGCATTGCAAGCTTTACAAAGTCTTAGGCTCAAATGAACCTTTTTGATGGGGAATAACGCAAGCTTCTGAGGACTTGCTGGAATGCCCTGTGGCAATTAGTTCTGTAATATTATAGTTCAAGTTCCGGCCTTATGTGGCTCCAGAGACTCTGGAAATATATAGGGTTTGTTTTTCAAAATGCTTTTAGGCCCCTTTTTTTTCCCTCTAATTTTCCATCATCTAATAGTTATGTTCAGGAGTATCATTTGTGATCTGAACTATGACAGTTTGATTCCACCACCCTTTGCCATCAGATTATCATATTGAAGGTTTGCATCATCCATGTGCATGACTTGCAGCATTGGTGCAGATGGAGCTATGTCTAAGCCACTATGCCAGCCGTTCTTCAACTGGACTTAATTGCACAGGGAGTGCCAACCAACAGTAACATTCTCTTTAGGACTCCGGTCCAATTCATGACCCTGAACAGGTCTTGGGGCCCTTCTAGAAATGTAGATCTAGACTACAACAGAGCTCAGGAGGAGGACAATTCCCATTGTTTAACCATGAAATCAGTAGGTCCTTATCAAAGTCTTCCCTGTTACATTCAACAAAACCTTTTGGATTTTTCCATTACTGCTTTCAGAGTAGTGATTGTGCCAACTTAATGGGAAACTTAAAGGGCAAAAGGATGACTGTGTTTACCCTTTTGAGATACATTTTTCTCTTCAGCTTCACTGGATAAAACCAGAAGAATATATGTATTTTAAAAATTAGGAAAACTTTATGGTAATAACTTCTTTGAAAATGATTGAGATTTAAGACACAAGTTCTTAAGCGCTCAGAAAATGTGGCAAGGATTCTTTTCTTAGCCAGTAAAATGTAAAAAGTTCAAGTCCAAATAACCATTATTTTGTCATACGTTTCAGAGGCTGCCACTGGACTGTAAAACGGGTGCTTTGTCAAGTCTTGGCCACAGATAGAAAGTGGGCCCAAGACTCTTACAAACTAATACCAGACAACAGACAGACTGTAAATAGCATGATGCCTGTGTTTCTCAGTGTGGCCTAACAGCTCAAAAAGATTATGAAAATACTTGTTAAATAAGTAGAAAATACATGCTACTACTGTTCTTCTGTTTCTACTGCCTCAAAAAATACATTTAAAAAAATATCAGTGGATTATGATCTACTGTTGGTGAAAGACCTTCTCCAAGCAGTAAGCTGGACTAGGTGGCCTCCAGATATCCCCACCAATCAATATTTTTATGATTATCTGGGATTGAGAGAGTCCATGGATGGTTCATGAGACAAAGTCAAAGCTCAGGTGTAGGTTACTGCTGAGGAACTTGCCTTCCAGAGTGTCACAGTTATTAGCACACCTCCAGCTGCACCTTAGTATTACACCTGTGCTCCCTGGCTCTGGGGTCAAGAGACTGGGCTGCCCAACTTCATCTGGCATGAATGATCACCGTGTTGGCAAAAAGTCCTCATAAATCAGCTACAAATGAATGAAAAACAGAGCTCAACTGCAGATAAACAATTTCCCTCTGTGTGAGATTTAATAGTTCTGAGTTATTAAAAATAGGAGTATATAAGGACTTTATCATGTATCATTTAGTCAGTGGTAATTAAATAACATGCTGTGCACCCTGTGTGAAATTCAGTCCCATGCTGAAGACCAGGGTAGGTCACAGATTCCAGCAAGCATTCTTTTCTAAGGTTTGAATAGTTTTGAATAGTACATTAGCATCTATGGAATGGGGAATTTCAAAATATGCAACAGGCATTATGGAAAATACACTGACCATAAAAGAGTGATAAAGTTGTACAAAATGTTGTTCATGCACTTCTTGGGAATGAGGAAATACAGGCTTGCACTTATGAAAGAGTTTGGAGGAAAACATTGTAGGAAAGGACTGCAAAATTGTATGAAAGGACTGTAAATAATCTTAGAATAAAATCACAATTGATGGACAATTAAACAGAATGTAATAGCTGATAGCTAGCTCTGTGACAGAGTTAAGCTGCTAAGTTAGTGTATGCTGTCTTTAAAAAAGAGATTCCGGTGTTTAAACAACAATGATTTCACCTCCTAGATACTTTGATTTTATTTCCTTTGTTATCCAGTGTGTTATTTTTGGTGGGCTGCATTATCTGGAAGTGTGAGGTAAGACAGGAGCTTTCCACACTGGCAAGCTCTTTTCCATATTTATACTAATGTAAGGTATTAAACAGTGTGTGATAACTATTTGGCTTAAGGGAGCACATAGTCACATATCACAGTAGGCTGGGTCTACAACAGCGATTAGTTGCTGACAGATCTTCTCTCATTAGTTCTTCTTATGAGAGACAGTCTTTAAAGAAAAAAACCTGCTTTATTTCTTACATTCTCTCCCTGAAACCGTCTCTGTCCATCAGTCTATTTTTTTAATCTAAATTTAACTCATATTTTGTGTAAAATTAATGTCTCTTGCTGCCTTTGCTCCTAATCGCATAGAGCAATCTCCCTTTTGGTGTACAGCGTTACTCATTGTAACTGCATGTTTGAAGCTTGGCTATGTCATCATCCTGACTACAGCCCAGAGGGTAGGGTAACAACCAAACACGGTGCTAGAGAAGACTACCAGTGGCCAGAGTTTATATAGCTGGAGTACTTCTGGCCCACATCATAGTACTTTTAAGACCATACTTTTCCCAGTTCATTAGCAAACTATATAACATGTAGGAAACCCAACAGTTTTCTAATTTTAAAAAAGCAGAAGTTCCTGCATGTGGCTTTAAAACACACACACTCCTGCAAGTAGCAACCCTCTTTCTCAAAGTGCTCTGTAGACAGCAGCCCATGGCCTGTTCCCACCCTATTTCAAGTTATTTCATATGCCAGACCAGAAGAAGCATGGAACTATTGTACAGACAGTGCTCAGATACTGTACTGTTTGTCCAAATATTTTTAAGTGACCGGCAGTAAGAAAAGCTTCTCTAGTTCCATTTAGCCTGTGACATCTGTACTCCAGCACAGCTGCTTACGTGTTTCATTCCTGTTTCAAGATTTGGCTTTGATGAGCTGTAGGTAAATATACATAAAGCTAGCATTTTAGGTGCTAAGTCTCACATGGTAACCTGCTTGCCTGAGAATATGCACTGAATGCTATTCTTTAATTTTAATTTAAGTTTATAATTTTCCTGATGTTTAAGAAAAATTGTCATGAATTGGATTCCATAATTATTTCAAAGGCAAACTGTGATTCCCACCTCTGACATTAGATTCAAGAATATCTTTGTAGTTAAAACAAAGTTTACTATGTCAGAGAGACATGATGTGCATTTGCTGAGACAGTCACCCATTCCATAAATTTACTTTGACACTTATTTTGGAAAAAAGGATTAAATAGATTATGGAAAGGATACATGATTCTACCATCTTATTAATATTTTTCTGTTCAGCCTGGTGGAAAATACCTGTAAACCTTCCTGAAGTCATGTTCAGCATGTGGCTGCAGCATTTTGACTCCTGCAGTCTTTGACTATTTCATTAGGTAAATGAAATATTTTTACTGCCTGGCCCTTGTCATGTCACAGGAGTGTCCTATTTTTCTTTTTCCCCCATAAAACTTTTACTAATTTTTTTCAGAAATGGGAGAAGCTCATGTCTTTTTCACAGGATTCTGTGTTTTCCATTCTTGCGCAAGAAGTCCTGCAAGTTTGCTCTTTGGTAGAATGAGGGCTTTGGTGCTGCTCCCAGCATCCATTCCACATCCCATTCCATTAATCTGATTTCTAAGCTTAGAAAATTTTTATCAGTTTTATAACCTTACAAAACTTTCTAAAATCCTACTGTCAGTGATGCTTCCATTTTTTTCCTAGATACTTCTTGCTATGTAGTTTGTTAGTGGTTAGATTCAAAAGTCATATAGCATAATGTTGCAGGAGATGTTAGCTGCTAAGCAGAAGACGACAAACTGGAAGGGTATCTCCAGTGTTAGCTTGAAGCTAGCTTGCTCTGACAGATCTGAGAAAGTTAAAGTAATCCCTCTTCCCAAACCCTGTACCTATGTCTAGACCCTGCTATCTATACAGCTATGTCTATGCAAGGTGTGTCCTCTGTTAATGTTCTTAAACCATGTATATAATTACAGGATGTTGTCAAAATTGATTATTTATGTGAGTGTTTAATGTCTACAACACCTACCTAAATCTCCATTGTGCTCCATAAAATTTACTGAAATTTTAAACAGTATCATACCTGATCAGTACCTTCTGATAGGCATGCTTCCTGTCAGAAGCAGTATTTTTCAGGCCATACTTTTATATTTTGGGTTATTTCTCCGCACTTCTTTTTTCCCAAGAAAGTCAAAGAAACCCCTACCAAGTAAGGGTGCAATAATGCAATAAGTGAAGAATTGTGTTCCTGAAACACATTTGCCTTAAAAATATCTACCATAATTCTTTTTTTTGCATCTGTATCATGTTCCTCTGCTATCTAAGGTATACGCTAATTTTATAGATACCACTTTATATCATCACATTATGCATGATTATGTAGATTATATTGTCATCTTTGTTTATTTAAGAAATATTTTAATGTTCAGAATCACCTTTTTAGAATCAAACTTTTTTACAATGAGCTATGGTAACTTTCTTTGTCCTTGGATGACATGCTGCACATATCTCCTTAAAAGCATCTACCTCCTGCAGTGCTGAAGTCTTGTTAATAAATCCTGATCTGCATACAAGCCAGAGTTTCTGAGTCCTTGGAAGCACGGTTCTGACTGACCAGAAAGGCTGCTGTTTTTCTCTGTGTACTTTGAGTGCCATGGTCTCTCACTGAACAAAAAAACAGGAAAAAGATGTACATCCACTCTCCCTGCACAATGCAAGAGGATAAATTCAACCCAATATCAGTGTACAGTGTCAGTGGAATTGTGTCCATTGACATCAGGCTGAATTTGACCCTCAAAAATATAGAAGCTGCAGAAGGCACCTTTATGATTTATATTATGTATTAGTTCTGCATAGCTAAACCATCATTACAATTTACATTTGCAGGCACAAAATCCAGCCACCCACCCTTTTATAAGTATGATAATAAAAAGAATCGCCAAAGCCTCATAGAATTTAGTTAATTTCTCTGTTTGACTATTTCCTTGACCACAGTATGTGGGGGAAGGAGACCTTTGAATCAGAACATTTGATATTTTGTATTTGCATTACTTTAAAATATATAATACAAATCTGGAGAAGGACAAAGTTTTGTTTTCTTTGAAATACATAAGCCCTACACCTACTTTGTCAGCACAGCCACTCAACGTCCCCAGGATAAAGTTATTTATATAATTAGGCACAAAATAAATATATTTTATGTATATTTTTAATATCCAAATGTTTATAAAAGAATACCATGAACAAATAGGCACAAAAGTGTGATTCCCCCATTGTTATTTGTAGGAAGAGTGCAACTTAAATTCTGTTTTAAAGCAGAGATATCTTGCAATGTACCACATACAGACCAAAACAACTTAGGTAATTTCAAAATAAAGATAAAATTGTAATGATTAGTACATAGTACTTTGGTCATTTCCATTCAGTGAACTAAAAGTAACTAGGTTTCCTCATTAATGACAAATGTCTGTTCTTTGTCACTACTTGTAGCTCTGTATTCCTTACAAGAATTGATCTATTTTTAGTCATGCCTTACTGTAAAATAGCAAGTTAAATCTAGACTGTGAGTTTAGTGTAAAATGGGTGAAAAATACTTTCAATATACAAAAGTTAGAACTAAGAGTTATATTTTTCTAAATATAGATTAATTGAATAAATAAATATCAAATACAGCTGACTTCACTAATTACATGATAGAACCCATTGGCTATTATGAATCCAGTTTTATTTTAACAGCCTCATCAGAGAGATACACAATCCTTTCTACATCCTTATATTTCATTCCAGACACAGAAACCGTCCATTTTTTTAAGGCTTTTCATTAACCTATGTAATCAAACGTCTGATCAGCTGCTGGATCAACACCATTAATTCTAGTCCACTCAAAAGTGTCTCCAGGGCAAAGAGCTCAGAATTATTTTTTCTAAGCATTGGTTTCTGCTTTCAGTTCTTTCACTAATTTCTGTTTGCCACTGTTTTGATCTTTCAGCCATCAGTAACTGCATCTCATAAATGGTTATGCTGATTCTGGCATGACAGTACTTTCTCTTGTTGTTGACACTTTCACAGTATTCCTTCTATTTTATATTTTAGTTGCCTGATCATGGCCATCTCTATTCCCTAATCTTAATTGCAAGGTCTGCACTGGCTATCCCCCTAATTAGACAAGGCACAAGTACTCAGGTGCTCAAGGTTTGGTCCCAGTCCTGAGTCAGGGCAAAACCAGTTTACTTTAGGTTGACAACCCATCACTTTAAAGATCTCAAGAGTTTAATATTTTCAATCAGATCTCAGTTTCTTGCAACAATAAGTCTGAAGTCCTGCTGAAGAATGCTTTTCATAAGTAATATTTAATGTATGAATTATATATGTTATGATGCAATGATCAGATCAAATACAGAATTTAAAATAAGTAACTATCCCTCCATACTTAAATTAAATCAACATAACCAATAAAAGTATTAATAAACTTATTATATTGATTCACATTATATTATTTTTATTTTAGGAAATTGCTCAGATAGTAGGCCTATCAAGTGTCTCTAAGCATAACAGACTACATTTTAAAAATTGTATACTTACATAATTATATAGCCACATTTTACTGACCAGTGAACAAGATCAGAAGTACCTTCTTTCTTTGGTTAGTTATTTTCCATTATTAAAATCATAACGTCTCAGTCTTTCCCTCTTGTTTTCATTTAAAAGCAGATGTTAATTTTTCTTTACTCGGGGAATTCTGATCACTGCAGGACATATCTCTCATAATGTTTTGAGCCTATTGAGTTGGGAAGAGAATGTCCTATGCTGAGGCTCAGTAAGAGACAAATTTTGTACATGGAATAGCTCGACAGACTAGTATTTTTTCAGCTTTATTAATTTAGCGTTTTTCAGAGCTGTTGTGACTTGCTATTAACGAGCAATCAAATGGCAATACTTAAAGAGGGGAGACTAACAGCTGCCATTCCTATCTTCAAAAGCTAAAATATTTTGCTAATCGCTAGTGGGGTTTTTTTGGTGTCTTTTAAATAGATCCACTAGGTGGTGCTTGAAATAAGCTACCCCAGCGTGATCGCTCAGGGTTGCCGAGCCCATCTCAGAAATCTAGGGGCAACTGGAAATTATTGTGGCTGTGAAATGTTGAAACTATGATTCATTAGTCAAAACTCCAACAGGAATATCCTTGGCAACAGGAATAAGATTGCTGTCCAAGTGCTTGGGTTCCTCCTTTTCCAAAATCAAGTTTTCTGTTTCAGAAGTAAAACTAGGTGTTCACCATTATGGAGATGTACTGCTCTCCATTATAAATTTCAGTGTTTCTTCACTTCTGGTACTCTCAAAATAGATCATTTTCCATTTGTATTTTTTGGCATTTGAAGAAGAAGTTTATGTCCAGACTCAAAGTGATTTGGATAAGTAGTTCTTTAAATACATTAAATAAAGACAAAGCTTGGCATTACCCAAGTGCCTCATCAGTCCTGAAAGAAGTTTAAATTCCAATAGGAAATGAAGGAAGACTGTTGCAATGTTACTGCGCACAGCAGGGGGAAGGGGCAGGAAGGCACATATGGCCAGTTATGCAGGTATGAATTACAGACACTGTGCCAAATTCCTCATGGAGACCAAGGCTTTTCTCAAGTTATTCTTTAGCCATTTGCTATGCAATGACTCTTCCTAATGTAAACCAACTTCTTCAGAGCTTTGAAAAAACCACAGCCACTACAGACTTCTCGGTCACTTACACACCAGTCAGTTGCCTGATAATTCCCCTGCCTTTCAATGTGACAGTACAAGCTTCTAGCATAATTATTTGTTCCTGACATTACTTCTCTATCAAAGAGGGTGTTAGTCCTGTCAAACACCTACCCAGCGCCCCGGTGGGATCTCCGGAGCCCCTCCAGCTGCCAGGAGAAGCTATGACACCTTCAGCCCTTGGGCCACTACGATGTGCTCTCCCTCTGCCTTGAAGGTGAAATTCTGGCAATCCAGGCTTCACTTGGCATGTGGTTTTGAGGGAAGTGCCCCTCAAAAGGCATTACTCTCTTCTTTGCAGACCCCAGGAGAACAAAATCCTCTAACCCATATGGCAAGTGGGGAATAGACGGAGAAGGAGAGGCAGGACGCATGATGAACGTGTTCCTATCCTTTTTGCTTGCCTACAGTGGCAGGCAGGTGGCCAAGGGCAGCTGCCCGGGCCATACCTGTGCAGTGCTGACACTTGCACAGCCCGTGCAAGTCTTGCCCGAGAAATAGGCCAGCAAAGGTGAGACCCATGAGAGGGCTCTGATTGCCAGGGCAGGTCTAGGAGGGCTTCGGTTTTGGGGTGAGGGAGCTGGAGAGCTGAAGTGGGGAGCCCAGTGGGAAAGTGAAGGTAATACTGAGGGCTGGGGAGGAATGGGAGGTGCTGGACTTGAAGTAACCACAGGTGGAATACTTTAAGAGACACAGGACGAATTTAGAGTAAGCCAGGCTTCTGTTATTCATAGAGAAAAATGTTTAACATTGATGTTGAGGCAGGGTATGAAGAAAAAGCATGTGTGAATTGCCAGTGGAAGAGAGTCTGGATAGCCTATTATAAAAGTCTCTAAAGGATGCACATGTAAACCCAGAGAATTCAGCCCTAGTTATTGATAAATGCACTGCAGTCAAATGTAATGTGTCATTTAGGTGTAACAAAAAGTCTGTTTTGCTCATGGCCAAAGCACAAAGGTTCTTTTCACCACAAGGGTGGGAAGCAGAGTAAGATATATAAACTAGGGTGATGTACATGGGAAGCTAATCTTTCACCCTTAGTATGCCTACATCATGTCAGGTGTTTTTCACATTTAAAACATAGTCTATGAAGAAACAGCCTAAGGATATTGATCTCACAGAAAAAAAAAAGAAAGGATTTGGGTCACTGGAAAGATATAGAGAAGAATTTAATCATAAACTCAGCATTTTGTGCAAAGATGATTTATAGGACATGAAAAAATAGGCTTAATTATCTGCAGTGCATCTTGGAATAATGCTGATATCAGTAATCTGAAATATGCAGATTAGAAAATGTTAGTGCAACCCTCAATTAATAGGAAGTTGATAGTTCAAAGGCTTCCTCCTTTTCTTTTCCTTTGTTACTGTAGTTCTGAAATGGATACACAAGTTTTATATATACTATTTTCTTTCTTCAGTTTGGTGTTGCTGCTTAACAACCATTTAACAGTATAACTGGTGTGTACTATAGTTATGTATCTGAGTATCTTCATTTTTCAGTAGGTATACTGCCAAAAATTAAAGTCTTTTTTTTAAACCAGAAGTCATATTTGGGTTGATTGGGTTAGTTGATTTTATTGTTTAATTAGTTTATATATTTATTAAATGGGGGGGGGCGGGTAACAACCTCATTCTTATTTTACTGCTTCTGTTTCATTTTCATGGCTAAAGAGGAGACTGATAAAATATTTGCTCAGATGATGTCAGTGGCAGAACCACCAGAAGAACCACTGACCAGCGACGTGAGTCTGCCGCATAGGCAGGGCCAGAACTGTAGGCAGTTGTCTCAGCAGAGAGCCAAGAAAGAAGCCCTTGGCTCTGTGAGTCCTCAGAGGGAGGGAGCTACTCCCTGTGCCAGGCTTAGGATAGAGCATCTCCAAATCCAGATGCAGAAGGAACATACTCTATTCTCTGAGCTTTAACTTCGCACTTATTGTTATCAGCTGTGCGATTTGAAGAGAGAGAATTCAGGTTCAAGAGCTGAAAAAGCACTGAATAGGTGGTATTCACCTTGGTAGGACCTCAGCTAGGCACAGGAAGAGTTAATTTCTCTTTCAGTGGCATAAGGTTATGTAAATTTTCATGTGATTAAACAAGTGGTTTAGTTAGTTTGTCATAATTTCTTGTAAAAACAACTAAAAGCAATAAGTAAGTTTCAGGATCAAAAGAAGAAAATATGTCTTTTTTAGTATTTAATGCTAAGGTAGGACAAGTGATGTTTCCTTCAGTAAGTTTGTACATTTTCCGTGCAAGCTAACTAGAAAAATGTTTAGGTTAAGTAAGAAAGTTTTTTTCCCTGCCACGTTCTGAAATTACTATTAGTTTTAAACTAGGCCAAGTTCATTCTTGGTGTAACTCCACACAAATGAGCAATGTCAGTGTTTTAGAAACATTTTCTGGGGCAATCTGTAAGACAGAAAGCTTAGAGAGAAGTCAGTCTGAGGACAGAACTGCAGAAGTATAGCTTGATAGAAAGCCAGACCAACACAGCCTTTGTCAAGGGGAAGAAAAATGCTTTGCTTTGCAGGCTTTTTAAAAGCTAGTGAAATAGCAGGTAAAGATGTCCTAAAAGCATAGTTTCTGTAGTTTTTCAACAGGCTCCCTCACAGAATGAAGATGATTAAAGAGGATGAATAATCATGAGTTTTGCTATGAACTAAACATCGAATATGTAAGGAAAACAAGCAAACAAGCAAACAAAAAGCTGGAGTGAATGGCTGTTTCTCCAAATAGAAGGAGGTTAGTAACAGGCCATCCCAGGGATCTGCATTAAGACCGTATTATTTTTGTTTGGAAGCAAAATGTTTTACCCACTTAGTCTAAAAATAGGCTAATAAGAGATGGAAATAACTCTGTTAGAAATGAAAGATGAGATAGCTTATCCCTTTGCAACAAGACAGAGTTGACTAATAACTATTCTGAGATAGAATACGGTATGTGCTCTGTTTTGTGGTTATATTGGCTTCTCAGATACATATCAAAGACCGTTTATTTCTATGCAATTGGTCATATTCTTTGAGGATTGTCACATCCACTTCTCACGTCCAAAACATTTATCACTGGCAACTAAGATATGAGTATGTCTGCCTGGCTTCCTCTCATGGATGATTAGCCAACAGTCTCCCCCTTGCAGCCCAACCCTTCTCTGCCTCCTCTTTGATGCCATGGCAGATGTCATCTCTCTGCCTGTCATTTTGGCTATACGTGAACATCTATCGGGCTCCTCTGTATCTTCATCCCTAGTTCATACTTTTTTTACTAATTCCCTCTGCATAATGTGTCCAGGATAGAATTCTCCTTGTCTACTCACAAAACTGAAGTTCTCATTCATGTTATGGTTGTCTCATTTATTGAGACTTTTTTCTGGTCTTATCAAAATCAGTCTTGCCCTGCTCACACCTACCCATGAGGCTGCTGTAAAGATTGCTTTCTGTGCACATCTGAAAGTGTTAGCTCTCTGTGTGCATCCTTATACTCCTATTTCTGTCACATCACACCTAAAATGCTTATCCTGAAATCAAAGCATTTTTTACTGTTGCCATCTAACCTATGGCAGCTTTTCTTCAGCAGTGAGTTAGAATTAGGTGCAGGCCCCCTTTTGCCCTCACTGTTGGGAAAAGCTCCACAAAAGGAGTTTTCTCTGTTCAGTCCCTCCTTGAAGCTCGTGTCTGGGACATTTCCAGGCTTCTCAAGACCTAGGTTGCAGACATGCAATAATTTAGGCTTATTGTTTTGACCAGTATAGTTTCACTGTTTTCTTATCCCTATCTAACTCTGTCTTCTTGTGTCTTTTTTATAGGTAGATGCAGGATGCCTGAGGGCAGGAACCAACTTGTTCTGTGTCTTCACGGAACCTAAGAGAATAGAGTAATGCAGTAACATCAACCATAGTAGTAATACCATCAATGCATATATAATATTATTGATCTTACATGTTTTTTAGGAATCACAGACATCTTTTGGGGTTAACCACATCATGAAACCACGTTCTCAGTCCTTCTGTGCTCGTGCCTTTCATTTAATTTCACTGATATGATACCAAGTTCGCCTGCCTGGACAGCTGAAAGAACATCACAGGGAAGGACTATTTCGGTGTCTAAGGATGGTTCTGTCCTCTGGCTACCTTCATGCACTAAAAGAAAGGAAAACATTGCCAGAAGATAGAAATGGCTCTAGTATGCTTCCTTCAATGGTGCTGCTATAGAGACTCTGAATATGATTAGTATAGGCAATATAGACAGCATCATCATTCTTTTTAGTTGAATTCATTGAAGAAATGGTAAAGAAAATCAAGAATAAAAATACCTAATTCATTTATTAACTCAGCTGAGTCAGTGAATACCCAGTGATTGCCAACTTGGATTAAAGTTTATATGTCATTCAAGAGCTCAAATATTGTTTCACTTGGCAGGAAAGGGTCTAAGTAAGCAGGATTTCCCTGAAGGTAGCAAGGAATGATGATGCAATGTGGTTATTTATTAGCTTTGGTTTTACTGTCAGGGAGATGGGCAAATAATGCCCTAATGCTTAGAATTTGCATGGGTCAAACTATTTGCACTGCTTAGTCTCTGCCCAACTTCTTTACAAGTTCCTAGAGATAAGCTTGTCAATAAACATAATTTTCAGGAGGCCTTTATCCTCCTTTGGTACTTTGTGCCAGTTTAAGCACTTTTGAAAATCAAGCCATTCATTTAGGTTTTGCAGTAAAAGCACTCAGAACCATTTCTTTGTAGAAGATATTCCTCATTTAAACTCAAAGCTTTCACAGAGATCTACCAATTTGGATTGAGTTTTTTCCTGAAATGTCCCGTGTTGACTGTCTGGTCACTGCAAGTGCGATATCTAAATATACATCTGACATTTTAAATCCAAATCCAAATATTTTGACACAATATGCTCTCATAGGTTTGGGGTTTTACAGTATAAAATGAAAGCAAATTTCGTAATCTTGGAATGCAGTAAATGGATGCTTGTCCTCTGGACAGATTTATTTACACCCCTAGCTTAAATTGGTTATTTGAAAAACATAAAAAAGCCCTTGTTCTCAGTTTAAAAAAATCACAATTTAAAACTAATTAGTCTTCTTCTTAAAAAGCACCTTTACTGGGAAAAAATAAATACTGAGGGTGAGATTTTGGACCCACTGATGGAATCTGCTTTCCATTTGACTAGGAGAAATTAATTTTGATAGTGGTGCATACCAGTCTTACTTTCACAATACCCAGCAAACACAGGTATCACATCTATACTTGTAGTCATTCTGCCCACTTTCCTCCGCAATCCTTCTTGCCAATAGTTATCAGCCAGAATTTGCTCACAGGTCTTGACGGCATCAGTACAGCTTCTCTACCATGGCATATGGCTCTTTGCTACACACCTCACCTGTAGAAGTAATGCAAACCAAATGAAGACTTGCCTTGACTGCACCGTTGCAACATTTCACTGGTCGTCTTCTCTGACATGCTATATGTTTTAACTGGCTATAGAAAATGGGAGATCTCTTATCCAATATTTTTTTTATTTGCTGGATCAATGTGAAAACTTGTAGGAACATTGCTTCAGTGTTGACTGTTTGGCACCAATCTAAGGCTTTGTTTTCCCAGTGACATTTTGCCATTAATACAATGCGTGTGAATTAAGGCATCTGATGTTCTAACTTCAAAATTTTCAAGGTTTTCAGGCATTATCGTTGCTTTTATGTAAGCTTTATAAAATGATAGACTCTTCTAAATCAGTGCCAAAAACTCCTATCATCTACCATTTTAAATAGAGCAAGTGGGATTAAGGCTACTCAAGTGATACAGCAAATCCTATTAAAGTCATTTAGGTTAGACTTTTAATGTTACTTAGGTACCTAATTCTCCTTTTATCCCAGTTAAGATGAGATGCATAAATAAATTTGCCGCTCCGGGTCTTAGGAGCTTTTGAAAATCCCACCCACCAACATACAATCCACAGTTTTGCATATGACTTACAGATCTGATTTCCCAAGGAAATAAATGTGACCACATTGCCTGCCCATGTCTGTCCATCAGTCTGTCTCTCCCCCTCATAAACTTTGAACCGGACAGCTAACATCGACTACATTTGACAGAAAGGCAAGGGCCCAAAGGTATTGAGTCCTTACAAAGTATACGGATTGGAGAAAGGGCAGAGGCGACCTGCTCTCTCCCCTCGAGAGCTGCAGAACGAGCTCAGCTGTCCTCACTTCTCTCTTGTCCACTCAGGCTCACTGGTCAGCACGTGTGTCGGTCACGGCCGGCACAGCACTACCATCTCTGCCAGACGGAGGGTCTCACCTCGGCTCCAGGAGCAAACTGCACAGAGAAGGCAGCTGGCACTACTCTGCTGAGGATGGTGGAAGAATTTGAAACACAGGTCCACTGGAAACTAGGCTTCATTAGTTTCATTGTCTAAAAACAGTCACTTGCTAACTTCCAATAGCCAACAGTGACCAGTAGCTTCTCAACACAGCTTCTGGAAAAACGCTCTTGAAAACCACGCATTTCCTCTGAAAGGGGATCAAAATAATTTCTTTAAAACTAGTTGTTCTTTGGGCCTCCACAATTCTGCTGTCTTGCAAAAGGCAAAAAAAAGTGACATGTCCCAGTGGCAGCAGCTGTACTGAAGAGCTGACCTTGCTGCCTAGCCTGTAGAAGGTTCTGCAATCTAGACTGGCTCTATGACATGCCACCAGCAGCAGATGCACTGTCATCTAGTCTTGGTTCACACTGGATGATATTTCTCATCCCCCAGGTTTACTTCATCTTTATCCCACGTGATCAGCCAGCAGGACAGGTACCATGTTGGGAGGAAGCAATGGAAATCGACAGGCAGTGGCTCTAACTTGACTTCTCACACTTGGGCTCTTTTGTAAATAAAATATTAATGCCCAGGCCCCTGAAGCCTTATGTCGGCAAGGCAGTGGACAATGCTATTACATGCTCAATAAAAGTACATTATGAAAGTCAGTAGAGACGATTGACCTTCAGCTGGAAACAGAGAACCTGGTTTTAGATGAAATTAGGTTGTCAATGGCTCATCTGAAAGATTTCTTTGTGTTGAGACAGTACCGACTGCAGGCAGCATAGACTAGTTTTTAATCCAGTATGTGGAAGGAAAATTAGGATAGAGGAGTAGCCATCTTTCTCACCTACTCAAAAGAATATTTGTAAAGAGTATTTACAGGGAGTTGAAACCAGTGCTATACCTATCTGGAATCAACCAGTTTCTTTTCCAGTAAAGACACAGCATTTATTGATGCCTGATTTTTATCTACGTATCTAAATCATGACAAGGTAAATTACTTCCATTCATTTGGTGTGAAAGGCAGTAATGCAATATATTCCTCTCCACCTTACAGACCTGTTTAGCAGTAGGGACAAGGCCTGGGAAATTCCTGCTGCATTGATGCTTAGTACATAAAGAGATGTGAGAGCTTAAGTTATTGGTTTAGTCTAGGCATAATGTAAACAATGCATAGATTCTACAGAGCAGTGTATTATAGTGGCCTGATTCTGGTCATAGCTCTTATGTTTTGGCGGTCCAAAGCTTGTCTAGGTGAGAAGATGCCTGTTGTTTCAAGCAGAATGGTGGTTTGGTCACATCTAATTGGCTTGATGTATCCTAGAACTGCTTGTTAAAATATCTACTAACAGAATTGATTAACAGCATCATTTAAAAAAATAAATAAATCTGGGTTTCAGAAGAGAAAATACTTATAAACATATTTTTTGAAAAGGAAAAAGAAAAAAGAAATTGTAATACTGCATTTTCTGCATTGTAAAAGGAACAGTTATAATTTTAGATACAGCATAGTGTCTGTTTATTGTAAGAACTGATCTGTACAGGAATATTCTTGTACAAAACTCCAACAATATTAGCAGTAGCAGACCATAACTTAACGCATCTCAGTATTTTCCAGAAAAAAAATAATCTCTCAATTTCATGTAACTTAAGAAGAATACTGTGTTGTGTGTCTCTCATTCTTTTACAGTATGATATACTGGATTCTCTCCTATTTAGAATCAGAATGACAGCTATATAAATTCATCAGAAGAGATGATTTATTTAAAGCATAGGCAAAATAAAAACCTAAACCCTAATAAAATGCAAGACCCAAAGAAAAGTTTGCATTTACTTTGCTGAGGTATATAGTATTATAATAGATACAAAACTAAAAGAAGGACAGGAAAATACATCAGATTATCTGGTATGGAGGTGAAAGGTAACCATGCATGCTTAGTTTTTATATTTGTGCATGCACAAATGTGTTCATGGTGCACCATGGATGCATTTTTGCAGTATTTGTAGGTGCCCTTTTCAATGTTAAGTTTTTATTTACAGGCTTCAGCTTGCAAATGGTTTTTCCAGTGTCTCAGAGAACCAATGCTATATATTCTCATGTGAAAGTACGCAGTAGGTCTGACTCTGCTTTACTCAGAATCTTTAAACTTCACAGATTTCTGAGGGAGGTGAATGTCTTCAAAGCTTCACAACCTCCATTGAACAAAGTTTACCATGTACTAATTAATTCCCTGGAAATTGCTTTTAGTAAAAAAAAAAAAAAAGACAAAAAAAAGACAGATGCACTGTCTTTGCAATGCCATATTATTTGCCAAAAACATCATTTATTTTTTTCTTTGACTCTGTTTACAAATAGGTCAGATCAATGAAAATCTCATCAGTGTCATCCTTATCTCCACAGCACTGGTAATCAACAATATTCATTGATCACCAGAGAAAATGCAGACCTGTTGAGGATATAAAATTAACCATTAATTTTGCTGGGGTTATTGAGCTGAATAGCATGGCAGTTAATTTCATTTCTAAGGTTTAAATTTCTACAGCAGTGGTTCTCAAGCTTTTCTACTCCTGAAGCCCCTTTACTCTTTGTCTCCCAGTCCCCTTCTCATTTACCTGGAATCTAACCCAGACCCTTAGCCCATTTAGCAACGTGCCTGATACAGGGGGGGTTGGGTGGACAAGCTAGGGATAAAAAAATTTTGATTACGGACATTTCAAAGCTGCTGAACAGTACAGAGGCAATGTTTATCTAACAATTTACTTGTTCCCTGTCCCTTTTTATTACAGTGTGAGCAGAATTGAACCCTCCTGTTTGAGAATTATGTCGAAGTGCAGTATTTCACGACCAAATCAGTGAAGGACATCAGGTGCCTTAGATAAGAATTAGCTACCTATTAGGTATTTAAATCCCAATAACTGGGTCTTGTAACTGATTGTGCGAGCTGCCTAACCCAGCTGCGGGGGCTGCATTTAATGGATGCCCAGGATTTTTCAGTCCTTACAGTGCTAAACAAATCAGTACATACCTTATGTATAAAACCCAGCTGGGTCAACAAACCAGTTCTAAAATAGTCTTTTTTTCAGGATGCTGATCTGGAAAAGGTGTGGAGAGAGAGAAAAAAATACTAAAAAAAGAGAGAAAGGAAAAAATTAAAAGGGAAGCCCAGAAACTTTCGAGGCACCCCTTTTGTATTGTTTTCTCCTTCTTTATAAGGTCAGATTTAGAAATGGCAAAAATTTCAGAAGCTTCTATATGAAATATTTTTGCTCACAATAAAAAAATTAACAGTAACTTTAAAATTGTGGTTTCACTTTGCACTTCAATTCTAAAAATGCTTTCTGCATATATTTTATTTACAGTATTTAAAATATTGTGGGTTTAGACAATTAGAATTCTTGCATATTATAGGCTTATATAGTCTCTATTTATATAACTTCTTGAGGCTGCTTCTAATATATAGAGATCATACTGATTTTTCAAGCATTTCCTCTAGAAATAACTTAATTGGAACTAGAATAACCTGAGTTTGTTCAGAATCTGTATTATAACATTGGATCTCTAGTTATAAATCACTGCTGCACTTCATTGGTTGTAATCTTTGTCTGTGTTTACTGTCAACAGAATTGATGTTCTCTTATTGTTATTTTCTTCTGAATTTTTTCAGAGACAGAAACCTTTGTGAGAGGTATGCTTCTGTCTTTAGATAGAATACAGTGTTTTAATTAAAAAGTAAACTTATTTAGTACATACATCTCAGTAATTTCTATGTATTAAATTATACTTAGTACACTTATTTCTAAAGTAATATCTTGCCAACAATTGCTGCAAATAAGTACTGTAGATGTTTTATTCTTCCCCAAATGTCCCCTTTTTGAAAGACAAAAATAACATTTTTCTGTGCCTTTGATATTTCCATGCCTCATACAGGCTTCCAAAGCAACAGCGATGTTTATTCAATGACAGGAGAACTGGTTGGCAGTCCCTCCTTCTAGATATCTTTGTGTATTACTTGTAAAATATATAAACAGTTCTTGGAGCAGGATCCTGAACCAAAGTTCCTACGCCTATATGCTGTTTAGTACTCTGCTGTGCTACCTTGTCAGGTTCATCTTATTATGCCCTAAAACCCAGATAATCCTAATGAACAATGTGTACTATAGCTAAGGGATGGAGTGTTCTCATAGTATTCTTTTACAGCATTTAGGGCATGTTTTTTGGAGACGAGGATTTGGAGGCAGAAGGAGGAATCAAATCTGGAACTTGCATATTATAGGCTTATATAGTCTCTATTTATATAACTTCTTGAGGCTGCTTCTAATATATAGAGATCATACTGATTTTTCAAGCATTTAACAGTCCTGGCAAATGTTCTAACCATCACGTTGGCATTAATATGAAACAACACCTCCCCTTCTCCAGTGACTATGTTTTAATGACAGAAATTGATTTCCTTGTTTTTTTTCTTTTTGACATATTTTAGTGCAGAATTCCAGCACAGGACTCCGAGATGGGCACATCTTGTGAGCACAGAGTCAGCACCTAACTCCCTGGCTAGTAAAGCTCCATTTAGAGTCATCTCCCTAGGCAAAAAGTTGTTCAGTCAAGGGACTGGGTACTGCTTCTGTGCCAGGGCTTGTCTTTATTACCCTGCATATCCTGCTGCGTACCGTAAACAGGACTAAAAAGTCAACAGGACGAAGTAGTTGCAGAGTGCAATCAAGTTCAGTACAAGGCCACAAAGAACCACACCTTGAAACAACATGCTTTGACTGAGGACTTGGCATTAAAGGTAAAGGAAAGGGGAATTTGCTACAGCAAATCATAACCCATAGGCAGCTGCTGCTGCAGCTATACTGCAGGCAGTACCCATATGCTGGAATGCATGCAGGAAAGACAAGGCATGTCAATGCACAAATATTCACCCTATCCATTCTGCTTGTTGATTTTTCTCACAGCTTGCCAGTGGCTGTAAGCCCCAGCAACCTCAGTTAGCATCTTTTATCACTTGGATGCTTATACAGTGGAAATGTTGGCAAGCTGCAAAAGCAACAAAAAATCATGAGCAGAGGTCCCAGGGAGGGACACTACAGCCAGCCAGACCAAGCACACAGTCACAGACAGAAGTTGTGAAACTGCAGATGTAGGGAATAACAAGAAGTTTGCTGAAGAGCTGCTGTTTGCTGTTTTTTGGGGTTTTTTTGGCTCCTCCTCACCACCAGTTTACAGAAGCTCTTCAGTGAAAACCCAGTGAAACTAGTTAGATAAATTTCAACTAAAAATGAGTGATAGGTGGAAAACTGTGAAAGGTGAAATTAAAGCCTGAAGTATTTAATTAAATATACAGCCAATGGGTAAATCCTTCCCTATATGTATGGGCATAGGTTTATTTGAAAGGAGGAAGAGACAAGGGTTAAGGAACTTACACAAGTCTTTCCTCTCTTTAAACACATATAGTGTGATGCATATTCTCCCAGCCACGTGACAGGGCTGGGTCTAGCTAGCCCTTATTGCTTCTGTAACATGCCCAGACTTTGAGGGGATGCCCGTAAATCTGACAATAAATAAACCATCTCTTCTGCAAATGGTTTGGTGCAGATGATTCATACTCTTGCTACAGCAAGACAGCAGGATCAAAGTCTTTCTCTTTCATCACTCACTCACTCCTTGAGTTACCCTGCCAGTTCCTGATCATGAATGTTTTTCATCATCTCTTCACACACCAAGGATTGCAGTGTCTTATAGAGCAGAATACACTAGATATAATTTAACTAGAAGCTTGGACTGTGCTTATACTACCCTTCCTCCCCCCTTATTTTTACGCCAAGATGGTTTTGCAAATAATCTATGGTGCTGTAAAAGGAAAGACAAGTTCTCTGCCAGTGTACCTACCATCGACTGTCTGCTGAGATTGCTGAATTATATTATATTATAGACCAAGACTTTTAAAGACTATTGCTAAGCTGCTGAGTCACCAATCAACCCTGCTAGACAGTATATTATAAGCTTTAAGGTCTAGTACAATAGGAAAAGATTTGCCAAAGTTTTGAGCAATGCTATCAGCACCAGTGAGCAGACAGACAAGAAGGATGGATCATGGAGAAATTCAGATAAAAATCAGAGAGCGTTTACTGCAACAACCAGACCTGTTACACCTTGGGGTTTAAGTTTCATTGAAAGGCAGACATCTTCAGCACTACTGTGTCCCTTGCTGAGGCATTCCTACAGTATTGATTCAGAGAAGGATGACAACTATTATACACTTTTTTTTGCTGTACAAAATGGTCAGCCTTCAGTACAGTAATGGATTCTCAATTCAGTTTTGCTTAGCTTGAAAGATTTATTTCTTCCACAGTAATATTCCAAAGTACTTTACATGAACAGACTCCCATGACAAACTGGGGATCCCACTGACTTGACAGTCTGCTCTGGTTTTCACTGGAAGCTTGCATTGGTGCAGGAGTTTGCTTGTACAGGACTGGGGTTTTTTTACCTGTACATAATAAATACCAGAGTGATAAATAATATTTTTCTCCATGTGTCATGCAATTTCATGTCTCTCTAGTTAATAAATGGTAATGTAATTCTCCCCAAATGCCTATCCACCCTGGAATATGTGATAACCTTGAAGAAGAAATACTTGAACTTAATTTTTTTTGGTAGAGTAGGGTTATTTTGTGTCCTGGTTTCATCTGGGATAGAGTTTTCTTCCTAGTAGCTGGTATAGTGCTGTGGTTTGCATTTAGTTTAAGAATAATGTAGTAACACACTGATGTTTTAGTTGTTGCTAAGTCATGTTTACACTAGTCAAGGACTTTTCAGCTTCCCATGCTCTGTCAGGTGCTCAAGAAGCTGGGAGGGGGCACAGCCAGGACAGCTGACCCCAACTGGCCCAAGGGCTTTTCCATACCATATGGCGTCATGCTCAGTATAGAAACTGGGGGGAGTTTGCCAGGGGGCAGCGATTGCTGCTCGGGGATGGGCTGGGCATCGGTCAGTGGGTGGTGAGCAATGCATTGTGCATCACTTGTTTTGTACATTATTTAATAATAATAATAATAATAATAATAATAATAATAATAAAAAAATAATAATAATTATTATTATTATTATTATCTCTTCCTCTGCTGTCCTATTAAACTGTCTTTATCTCAACTGACAGGTTTTACTTTTTTTTTCTGATTCTCTCCCCCATACCACTGGGGCAGGGGGGAAGGGTGAGCAAGCGGCTGTGTGGTGCTTAGTTGCCAGCTGGGGTTAAACCATGACATTTTGTTTTAGCTGTGGATGCTTCTTTGAGGAGAAAGGCAAGAGGAAAGAGCAAGGCATCTGGCACCCTGTAAAACAGCTCTCCCAATTATTGTCTTGATTTCCTGACTCACACCTCTGCACTTACACTTTTGAAATATGTGAATTCTTAGTAAAAAATCAAAGATCTGAAAATTAAACATTGCATGATGGCTTTCTCTGCACAAGTTTAAACAAGTTAACTATAACTTAATTTATAGAGATGCTGACTACCTGCTATCCTCATTGACTGAAATTAAGTGTTCAGCATCTATGAAAGTTAAACTCTTAATCTTGATCCTATTGAAATTTGTGTGCTAATGCTAGTTTAAATGTGTGTGCATGAAATACAGGTCCTTCTATTTATCTGTATCATTCACAGAAAGAACATACAACTACTACTGTAGGGTTGAAACTCAAAAACCTTTTATGATTTTTTATAGTGTCCTGTAAAAAAAGGAGCACAGACTCATGCTTCTTATGGAAAAGACTTCAGTGTTGAGCTTTCTTTTCCCATTTGCTTCAGAAGCTTTGCTATGGATGTACTACTAACTTTCACAGCTCCTACTCCCTGACCTTTCTGAACTTAGAATCATAGAATCATTTAGTTTGGAAAAGACCTTTAAGATCATCGAGTCTAACCATAAACCTAACACTGCCAAGTCCACCACTAAACCATGTCCCTAAGTGCCACATCTACACTTTAGCCAGGATGATTGTTAGGATTCCCTTGCACTGAGTACTATGGAAATGCACAACAAATTTCTTTCAGTAGCTTCAGGATTTCACCCATAGACAGTGTATTATGAGGCTGGAATCCTCGTAACATGTGCCCTGTTCTCAGTTTATTTAACCAAAGGACTGTTTTTAACTTACAGATATATTTTAATGTCTTAGAAACATCCCATAGTATAATAGTATGGACTTTGTATTAATACATATTTTCTTATTATATGTATATATATTATACATATATTTCTTATTATATTTCTTATACAGTGTGTCAGGTGATTTTTGAATTGCAGGTAAGAACCCAATCTCAGTGTAAATGCTTTTCACATGTCTTTGACTGGAAAAATACCTTTTGAGTCAAAGATAATGTCTACAAAATCTCTGGAAAAAAATGAAGTCTGCCTGCAACATCAGTCTGTGACCCAAGACTTAATTTCTGGGCCAAGTGCTCACTTATGCTGCATACCCAAAGCCGCTCTGCCCATTTTGCAAATGAGCTCATGGGATCTTTGGTGCAACTGTCTAGTGGATGGGAGTTTGGAGGACATACCACAAGTCTTCACGTGTGAAGACAGGTAAAGAAAAAACAGCTTAAGCAGGTAGAGGTGAATTCTTTAAACTCCAGAAAGGCTTTGTTCCTGTCACCTTTTCTATACATATACATATATGTATACAAAATGTATGTGTATGTGATTTTACAGTCAAAGATAGTTGCCTACACAACCCTTGAACACTTGCCACAGAAGACCTGTTAAAGTTATGATAAAGGTTTTACAGAGATGTAAAGCTTCTGCTGAAGGAGGGCAAATTCCAGCTATCTGGGAAAAGTCTTCATCACAGGAATACACCAAAACGGAACATCTAAGAGATACTGCCCCAATTTCAAGTCTTTGTTGTAGCAGTAATCATCATAGTCCAAGGATACAAACAAGGCAAAGTTTACAAACAGGCATATTTTATTTAGACAGAGCTTTCAGGCACTTGAGCTCTTTTCCACACGTTATTAAACAAAACAAAACCTTTACCTACAAGCCTTGTCTTGCAACAGGTCTTAATTTCTCTGGCGAAGGGTCAAGTATTCGATATGTTGTCTCCTCTGTGTGAAGCCCTGATGATACCACGTCTTCACTGTCAGAGACAGGAGCTCTCATTAGTGTTACAAATTCAGTCTCACTCGTGAAATTTTTAATAGAAACCTTAAATTTACAGATATTTTTGTAACTCAGTCTTGAGGGAAATCACTGAAACTGCTATTAAAACTAACTTAGGTCAAATATGAAGACAAAATTGCAATCTGAATTTTGTAGAAAAGCTAGCTAAAGGCTATGAGTTGCTCAGCTGAAGGGTGTAATAAAAGGTATCTGTATTTTCACACCTTTTATGTTTTACAAACAAAACCCTAAGTTGTAAGAACACTGAGATGGCAAAACTAAGTGCTCAAAAATTAGGAAATGGTGTTTAAAAGCATTGTATGACCTTGCTGTGATATCTCTTTGTGTACGTCCTGCCACCAGTGGTTGGGTTGTAACATGCTTGCATGCCATTTTTCCCATGGAGGCTCTGTCCAGCTTTGCACAGAAAAAAGGGTTTAGCACAACCCGCTGTTACTGCCCTCTCCACATTCTGTTCTCTTTGTTTCATCTTATATTTCCAGCTTGCTTTTTCTTCTTGATCTAGGTCAGGTCCATGCTTCCTCACACCTTCCTCCTCCCTGCCATTCTAAATGTCCACCTCTACATACTCTTGACTGCTACATGTTTCCCAATTTTTATCCTTCGCTGCAACACTTTGCCCTTGCAAGCTTATCTTTCCTGTTCAGTCCCTTGAGTTCCAGCTTTAATCTCGTTTTTTTGGCATTATTATTCACACTCCTCCCACTCTTTACCTGTATGCATTTAGTTAGGCAGATTTTTTCTACATTTGTAAAACCAAGGGGGATACCTGTAGACATTTCAGCAGTATGTAAGAGTCCAAGACATGGCAGATATGACCAAAAGGCCAATCAAAAAGTAAGTAAGCATTAAGTGTACATGTAGAAAGCCAGAGAAGGGGAAGATAATCTGGAACCAAGTTTTGTAAACCTTTTAATAGGCCTAAGTATGCCTTATAAATTGTATGTTAAATGAAGTAAGGCTTTTAGCCTAAGTAGGCCAGAGAGATCTCAGAGGAAACCTAATCAAAGGAAATGGTTATAATAAAAATACTAATAGCAGGAATGAACTCTTCACCTTCAATAATTGAACTCACTGCTGGGCAGCAAAGTTGGACTAAAGTTGAATTCAATTTCACCATCCTTTCTCCAGGCAGAGTAATGTATTTCTATTACTGCATATTCATGTTAATGATTAGATGCTCCAAGGCGGTTTTCCGCCAACACCGATCTCCCCTTTGCACAGCAGTTCCCAGCTGCAGTGAGGTTGCAGCTTTTTGCCATTTAATATCTGAAGATGGATTATTTTCGCCTAAAAGGCAGGCCACCACCCTTAGCGGTTTTCAGGGGGCCGGCATGGCCGGCCTGCCCCGGGCGGTGCGGGCACCTCCTGCCCCCGCCCGGGCACCAGCGCCTCGGGGCCGGCCCCGAGCTCTCCCTGCGCGGGGCCGCACCTCTCCCTCCGGGGAGGAGCAGGCACAGCTCCTTTTCGGAGCTGCAAGCGGAAAACAAGAAATGGGCTTAAAGCGTAAAATTCTAAAAACTGGTGAAGTCCATAAAAATGAAAAAACAATCCCAGAAGATCAACCCTCGCAGCCGGGCCGGCTGGGACCGCGGCACACCTGCCTCCTCCCCTTTGCCCCTCCGGCCCGGGAGGGTGCTCAGGGGTTAAGCCCCACCGGGGGCGGAGGCAGCCCGGCAGGGCTCCGCCGCGGCTCGGTTTCCAATGGGACCAGCGAGGCGGCCGGGCCGAGCGCGGCCGTCGCCTCAGAGCCGGCCGGCGGCGGCGGGATGTCGCAGGGGCCGCCGGGCGCGGAGCGCTTGAACGACCTGCCCGACCACTCGCCGCGGGTGCGCAGCGCCGTGGCCGAGCTGCGGCGGCGGGCGGAGGCAGAGCCCGGCCAGCGCTGGCCGCAGCCCCTCGCCGACGCCTTCCTGGTGAGGTTCCTGCGCGCCCGAGACTTCCACCTGGACCTGGCCTGGAGGGTAAGGAGGGCCGGGGGCAGCGGGCGCCGCCGGCGGCCCCCCGCGGGACTGTGGGGCTCCCGCCATCCGCTGAGGGCGCGGAGAGGGCGACAGCCTCTCCCTCTGTGTGGAGAGCGCCCGCGGCGGCTGTCAGCCAGCCGGGCCCGGCCCGGGGGCGTCCCAGCCGCCCGCCGGCAGAGCGGGGTCCCGCAGGCCCAGCGGTCTCGCACCCCGCGGCGCCGCCGCCTCCGGGGTCTCGCCTCAGGAGCAGAGGATGCCGAGGCACGAGGGCGGCGGGGAGGTTGGGGGGCCGAGAAGCAGGCGCAGGTGTCGGGTGGGTGAGCTGGGGTCGGCCAAGGCCAAGCAGGGAGTTTCAGGGTGTAACTAATTGCTTGTCACGCGTGTCTTCAGCCTGGCACCGTACGAACAGGCGGTATCGTGGCTAGCTCTGTGCGGTCTCAATGAGGTAAGGTAAAGGTTACGGTAAGTGTGGTATGGTCACGTAACGTAGAGGTTATGGGAAGTGTGGTAAGGTCACAACTCCGATCAGGAAACAGTCTCCTTTAAGGGACATCCTTATCATGCTTATCAGGCTCAGATTACTAGTTGCTAGTAATGTTACTAATTTCACTACAGTTTTATAATTACTGTAACATAAAGCTGTGAGTAAAAACTTATTTTCTTTTGGAGTTTAGTCATTTACAACACTCGTTTCAGGCTTTGGTAACTTTTGTTACTTTCTCGGCTGTTTGTATGGCTCTGCCATACAGACAGCGCCCACGTGTTTTTAATATCCAAAAGTATAAATTGTTATTAATTGTTTCTTTTTTTACGGAAAGACTGGCAACCACTAACCCTTCTGAACAGGATGTATTTCCAAATCTTCCCAGGGCAAAAGCATTTATTCACTTGTGCCATCTGGAAACTGTGTTTTAGTGGAATTTGATGTTGATGACATAGCATTGCCCAACAGACCTCACCTTTTAGTTTCTGACTTCTCTGCACTGTAGCTTTTCAAAGTTTAGTTCCCATAAGAGAAGACTGACTGCATATGAATATATTGCAGGATCAGGGTAGCTAAACAAGAATGTGCGAAATTAAGTTAAGCCCTTGATCACAAATAGCTTTAAAAGTTACATTTTGTGTTCTTTTCATTTGGCTCATAAGACTTGTGTGACAGCTTTAAACCTTTCCTCCTCATCAGAACTAGCACGTCAAGTCAGATTCCTTTGGATATTTATGCATCTTACTTTGCTTGAAGTTCATGAGATGGTTTCTATCAGGCATGCATTAACAATTGTAGGACCATGCCTTTTTTTTCTTTTCCAACAAAAGCTGTTTTGTTTTTCTATAAACTTGGTTTCAAAAAGTAGGGCTTAAGGAAGACAATGTGCGCTCCTAAATATGCACTCCTAATTGCATTGCAATTGGTTGTTAATGATAATCCTGTAGACAGGACAGTTGCACTTCAGAATTTGGCCCATACATTTCTGCACTTTCGTGTGATTAATTGTGAGATGTCTTGTAGGTAGGACTAATCTCCGAGAGTGTGGAATCTAAGCTAGGTTTAGAGATGGAGTCTACAAAGTAGCAAATTTCCTATACTCTTCTTCAGAATCAGCCCTCTAGGGCTGGGGACCTGTTTTGGAAAAATTAAGTCTTTTTAGAATCTTTTCAGAATTTGAGTCTCCACAGGCTGCTAAATTTCTAAATTTCTTGTTTGGACCCTTCTTTGAACTAAGACATTCTGCTGTTCAAAAACCACCTGTGTTTAACCTTTCCATTTAGAATTTCAGGTCTCCAAATGCTGTAGCTGCTTGCACTTAATCTTCCACATACCAGCTGACACTGAGTTCTAGGTTACTTCTCTTAGAGCATGGGAAGAAGAAAAGAAGCACTTATTTTTTTAAAGGAATGTGTTTATCTGCAATTGGTATATTAAAGCCCAAGAGAATTATTGTGCAAAAATCTGTGGTGGTCATAAGATGTGTATTCATCTAACCCAAGTCTGACCTCATGCAGAGGTTATGTTAGTACTTCATCCTAGACAGAGCCCTCCTGCCATGAGTCCACGCAGTGGCCGCTCCCTCCCGTCCTGGTTTGATGTTGCCTCTCAGTTTGGAGTTCGGGCTGATACAGTCCCTTTTTGCCCACTGGGCTCCTGTGTACTACTGCATAGTACTTGTAGAGCAGCTAAGGGATAATCAAAGTCTGTGGCTCTGTCAATGCTTATAACCAAAGCTCTTCAAGCTCTTGTCAAGCATCTTTCTTACTCTGGGCTCATACTTAGCCTTAAGTGTGAATCAAGCATCTGGCAACTGACCAGACTGTTTATTCCTGACCATCCTGACTGTTATTCCTGACTGTTATTCCTGACTGTTTATTTCTGACCATCCCTGGTTAATATTTGACACAGATTTATCTGATTTCAGTTTATCAACATTTGGAAATGCTTCAGAAAAGAATAATCAGGTAGATTGTGGCAAGACATTCAATTTCTGAATCTTTTATGATGATTCATTGTCATCATAGTCATCCCATTGTCAATCCCTATGCCAAGAGATGTTTTCATAACATACCACTTAGACTTTTGTAAGCATTGTTTTTATGGCACTCAAAACTGTCTAAATATCTAGGATCCTTTTAGGAGTTCTGGTTGATATGAAGGTATATAGCCAGACTTTGTCTTTGCCCTGCATTTGACTTATGGAGGAATCAAGACTTTCTAGTGTGTTGTATTGCAAATAAGTTGCTTAGAATTACTATGATGTACAAGAAGGATTGTTTTCCATAGTTTCAAACATACTGCTGAGTCTCAGGCATTATCTCTGAGGATCTTCACATCATTCAAATGATGTGAATTCACATCATTCAGATACCAAGTTTAAATCAGTTACTTGGCTGCTTTTCTTCCATCAATACAGATGGATTCCTCAAAAAGGATGGAAGAGACCCTATTGGGCTCTCTGGCCTGACTGTTGAGGAAACACAAATCAGTTAGCCAGTCTTCCCTTTGTGCTAAGCCAAATGCCTCAACTTACGCATGTGCCAGTCTTCTCCCAACTGGCAAAGAGGTAATGCATGTGGAACTGGGAAAGTTCTATGTCTCTATAAAAATACTTTAAATTCTTTGTCTGTGTATACCATGTTTAAATTCCATGTGTAGCTTTATACACATATATTAAAAAATATATAAAATAGATATGCACAAAGCCAATGGCATCCTGGCTTGTATCAGAAACAGTGTGGCCAGTAGGACTAGGGAAGTGATCGTGCCCCTGTACTCGGCACTGGTGAGGCCGCACCTCAAATACTGTGTTCAGTTTTGGGCCCCTTACTACAAGAGAGACATTGAGGTGCTGGAGCGTGTCCAGAGAAGGGCAACGAAGCTGGTGAAGGGTCTAGAGCACAAGTCTGATGAGGAGCGGCTGAGGGAACTGGGGTTGTTTAGCCTGGAGAAAAGGAGGCTCAGGGGAGACCTTGTCGCTCTCTACAGCTACCTGAAAGGAGGTTGTAGCGAGGTGGGGGTCAGTCTCTTCTCCCAGGTAACAAGTGGTAGGACAAGAGGAAGTGGCCTCAAGTTGCACCAGGGGAGGTTTAGACTGGATATTAGGAAATTTTACTTCACTGAAAGGGTTATCAAGCATTGGAAGAGGCTGCCCAGGGAAGTGGTTGAGTCCCCATCCCTGGAGGTATTTAAAAGACATTTGGATGAGGTGCTTATGGACATGGTTTAGTGGTGGTCTTGGTAGTGTTAGGTTTACGGTTGGACTCGATGCTCTTAAAGGTCTTTTCCAACCTATACGATTCTGTGATTCTGTATGTTTATATTGTAAAGTTTGAGCTGTTGGTTTCTCTTCCAAAGATGGCCGCTAGAAAACATTTTTTTTCCTAAATATCGTGTGCATTGGTACAACTGCTGACACAGTAGAGGCCTGATTCTGTCTAGCATCCTTGTTAATATATATAAATAGTTATTAATCAAGAAAAAATATTTAATTTACATATACAAATACATTGATTTCTGTAACAAGCACCTTTTTTTTTAGTTCTTTTAATTCTAAGTAGAGTACTAAGTTCACTTTTCTTTGTTTTGCAGCACATGAATCTTGGATTAATTAGTAACTTTATCATCTCTGATGTTCAGAAATCTGGAACTACCCCAACAGACCTCAGGAAAAAACCTCTTAATTAATGCTTAACTCCAGACACTGGAGTTTTTCATCCAGCTTTCCCCATTTATCAAGTTATCTTGCATCTATTTTCAGATGCTGAACGGATGCTAAGTAGGTTATTCAGTTTGTAAACACAGATAATTATACGTTGAGATGTTTTCCTTGTGTTATAAGTACATGAGCCATTTTTTATAGTAGGTAATGAATGCTCCTGTTTTTCCTGATATTAGGTTGCTTCATCTTCTATATCCAGACTGATTGTTATATATCATATTTATGTTTTTCCTTGCTGTCTTTACTAAAAAAAAAAATTCATATTTTAAAAATATTTCACATGAATTTCTTTGTTTAAACAATGTTAAACTAGAAATTTTCAAGGTAAAGTAAAACTGTAAGTACCCACTTCTAGTTTTTTAATTCCCTTATATGTTTAAGGATTAGTCATGTAAGTAGCTGTGTGTGACTTGGCTATGTCCAGCTGCTAAGAAAGGTATTGCTTACATAGGTAAAAATTTACAGAATATGTCCCAAAACTAGCTGTAGATGCTGTGGAAGATTATCTAATGCTAATCTTTACTTCAGCTCACAATCATTTTGGGTAATTAAATTAGGTTTTCAAAATCTGAGAACTCTTCAGCACTTCGTGGCTTTCTGGCCAAGGGAAGTATGTTTGGAGCTTAGCCATGTTATGTGTTTAAAAGATGTACCACTTGCCTACATCATGAGAAGTGTCAGAAGTATTCAAAAAATGTATTTACTCCTTAATGGACTTGCCAGTAGGTAAATTATGTCTTCCATAAGGGTCTTAAGTGTGTCACAAGCTGCAAAAACAATTCCCTTTCTCCAAAGGTCCAGAACTTAAATCCTTGTTGTTTCCAACACAGAAAATGTAAATATTCATGAAAATGAGAAACTAACTGTACAGACAAGATAGGATTTTTTAGGATATTGAATGAATGTATCATTTTTATTCTCATCTTGGTTTTGGCAGGCAGCTCTTCAAAGAGATGTTTAAAATATTTATGTAATTGTTAATTAGGTTCATTAAGTTGTGGTACAACAGATTTTAGAAGAAAAGGGAGAAATGACAAAGCTACAGATGTTTGCATAGTTGTTTTGAGGGCGTTTTTGTATTTTGCTGCTGTTTAAGTGTCTGTATTGGAAAGACCAAGGAAAAGAATATGTTGACAGTACTGTCTGGTTGGCACAAAGTGGTTTGGGATTGCTCAAACAGTGCCCTTTGTAGAGAGTCAAGCACTAACAGAGTGAGATAATCAGAGTACCTCATCAGGCCTGTCTTTGCAATCATAGTGACTTTCTATTTCAGAAATTAACTTACTTTCCCTACTCCCTCTCCCCTCAACCTTTTTTGTTTGTTTGTTTGTAAGTTAGCCTAGACTAGAACTGATGTAATGCAGTCAAAAGGCTTCTGGTAAAATTCTCCTAATAGTTAATTATTTCTTTCTACGGTGTATGGTTTAGGAAGAGGCTTTTATCAGCTTTCTCATTGCCAAATCAAATGGGATTCCAGCGTGGCAGATGGACTTTTTCATCTTTGTACTATAAATACATATTTATAGGTGCTGTTTCCATGAAGGATATAGATAATTTCTGATCAGTATATCATCTATTTGTAAGTAAACTCTGCTAACAAGCAGTAATGCCTTATAGTTTCCTCATGACAATTCGTTTGAGAGGTCTTCAAAATAATTCAAGATCTTCAATAGAAATCAGATCTTCAATCTTCAATCAGATCTTCAATAGATCTTCAATTCAAGATATTTCAATAGAAAAGCCTTAAGCTGAATAAAAAGTATATGTTTTATGTAAAATGATACATGAAACTTGAAAGTAGAGGGAAGGGTGAGAAATAAGACTAATTATCTAACATAAGCATGCTATGAGGTACAGGGTGGTGAGTCTCAGGTCTCCCTCTAAGAGTCTGCAGGTAAGCATCAGCATAGCTGATGCTGTGACGTTCCAAGGGAAGAATTGAGTATCCGCTGAGGTTCCTTATGACCACTCTTTCTATGAAAATGGTGAAGAAAATGATACTTGCATAGATACAAGAAACTTGTAATTTATTTAAGGTTATGTTTTCTTAGTTGGAGCTGACAGTTCTTTTCTCTCTAATGTTTATGTTGTGTGAAATGTGGAGTAATTGAAAAATGAATAAAAATTAATTTCTGTTAATATAAACTAATGTAAATAAAAGACTGGTTGATGCTTTCATTGTGGTTAACACATTTAATTTGTGAAACTGTGCTGAGGATCAGATTGGGTTTTGCTGTTTGATGAAATATAGTAACAATTTGAAAGGCTAGCCTGTGCATGCTACCTTTAAGATTTAAACCTACATTTCAGTTTGTTGTGAAACGAGGTGCTGAAAAATTCTGATTCTCTGAGCTCCTTTGAAGGTCTTGGGTTAGAAGTCTAAACTGTAGCTATTTAGGAAATTTTAATACAAAATCTAAATTACTTGCCATAGCTATCCCTCTACCCTCCAAACTCAGTGCTACAGAACTTAGCGTGGGTGATACAGCAGAGGCAGAATTTAGTTGATAAATTGAGAGGAAGCTTTCTAGAAGATAGTCTTGCATAACTTCCCACTTAGCTATGCAAAATAGCTTAAATACATTTTAGTTGCAGGGCATAGTAGTTCATTTTCTCCACCACCACTTAATTAATATTAAAGGAGAAACAGTAATTAGACTTGGAAATTAGAAGTACTGCATCACCAACTTAATTTTTCATGATCCATCTCTAAGATGACCTTTCACAGTATCACCTGTAAATTCCTCTACAGAGACGTTACCTCAGAAAGGAATGCCTTTAATTGATTCTTCCTTAGAGTTAGACCATCACCTTTCAACACACAGCCCTTCCTGTGCCTTAGACATACTAGTTTGTGATGCTGCCTTGCAGCGTTAGGAAGCAGGGTGATCATGTCCCCAGTAATGGACAGGATCTCTATTTCAGCAAAACAGGTTCTCATTATTTCCGCTCTGGGGGAGCAAAATTGTCTAATGAGTAATGGACCCACTACATTGTTATATTCTGACATTTCAGAGGGGTAGGAGGGACTTTGAAAATATGCTTTAGATATGTTGATGATCAAATCTGTTTCAAACAGTAAACTGAAATTATTAATGACTGTGTGTACAAAATGGGCCCATACTTTGCAGGGATGGGGTGAGATGGTGAAGGTGGAATGTTCCTCTAAGATTTTGCACATCTAAGTTCAACAGGCCCTGAATTAATCTGACGCAGTATCAAATGGAATAATCCTAAATGTAACCTGAGTAAGGAAACTGGTTTTTAGATGTATTTTATGTAGAAACTACTGGCTTTTTCTCCATATTCCAATTTTCTTTTCTGACACAAAATGACAACTGCAGTCCATTAACAAGTTGACAGGATTCTAAATTCATCATAACTTACTCACTTATTTGATCCAGTATAGCAACCTTCTACTACTAGGAGGGATTTGATTAAAATACACAATGAACTGATAGCTAATTTAACGAATTAAACCTCTGACTGTGACCACATGTTGAAAACACATTTTTAACTGTGCTCTTCATGTAATACCTGGTGGCTATCTGTCATCCACATTTATTTTTTCCAGTTACTGAAGAATTACCAGAAGTGGAGAATTGAGTGCCCAGAAATAAGTGTGGATTTACAGCCATCTTCTGTTCTTGGTCTTTTGCATGCTGGCTATCATGGAGTCCTGAGATCAAGGGACCCACATGGAAGCAAAGTTCTAATATACAGAATTGGTGAGTGACAAAATTGCTTGCACTTGTTTCACAGCTGGCTCTGGCTCTAATGTTTTTGTTTTGTTTTGTGAGGTTTTTTTGTTTTGTTGTGTTTTTATTGTGATTTTTTTTTAATTATCACAGTTTGAGCAGCAAAATAAGAGTATTTTATGGGTACAACACCGGGGGTTGATAAAATTAGGTAATATCAGAATGTCTTAACTAGAAGGGTAACATGTTTATGTTCCCTGTTTGAAGTACCTTTACATTAATATAAAGGTGAGTTTATTGAGCTGTAACAGTTATGTCATTTGACTTATATACTGGTATGGCTAACGCTGTACAATCCTTTATGAAGAGCTTATTTTCTTTTTAGTGGAATTCTTGTCTGCATCAAAAAACATCTTAAGGTTAAAACCCTAAAACTTGGAAGAGTATGTGGTTATTTGGGTCTGAGTGTCCCAACACTTATTTGTTTCCATGCAAATTTTCAAAGCCATGTGCTACGATTGTGGTACTGGTGCACATGCAGCACAGAGGGGAGACAGAGAACAGAAAGAAAGGTGTACACCTAGTCATGTACCAACGTTCAGTTTAGATGTGGATGAGAAGTTCACTGGGTTTTCACTGTTTAGATGTAGCCATAGAGCCCTACCTAACAACACTGGTTGTTTCCTGCACTCCCAAAAGTCTTTTAAAAAAGATGTAGTTAAATGGTCATGTGTTACTGTATTCTTTGTGCTTGTTTTGGACAGAGAAATTATTTTTGCCAACTTTTAAAGAATTGTTTTAATATCAGCTGGTGTAGTAGAAAATAACGCGTCTCTTCGCAAAGTCGTGTTCTCTGAAGCTTTCGTCTAGGGTTAAGGCTCATCCCATGTAATTCTTTGCTCAGGCCTCAGAAAAACAAGTGGGATTCGCAGAATCTTGACAGAATTACTGCACTGAAGAAAAATTATATGAATTGATTGGATTGGTGATCTGTAGTTTCTGCTAACATGACTGTTACTGAATTAAGCTGTTCCTGTCAAAACCTTGTACTGGAGGCTATGGCTATACGTGGAACATACTACATTAGGTGGCATCTACAACTATCTACCATTAGGTGGTACCATCTACAAAAAGAGTTCAAAAGATGAGTGACAGAGCAGGCACGCAAAATAACTTCTGTACTGGCAAATCTGTTTATTTCAGGACCTTTGATATTGCTGGTTACTTCTTGTTCCTGAGGAGCACATTAGAAGCAGTAACAAGGAAAAGCACAGGTGTATATGCTATCCTTGTGGTAATGCAGTGCAATCTATTTACTCTTCAGGACAATGGGATCCCAAGTTATTTACGGCATACGATGTGTTTCGTGTAAGTCTTATCACATCTGAACTCATTGTAAAGGAGATTGAGACTCAGCGGAATGGAGTCAAGGCTATCTTTGATCTTCAAGGGTGGCGATTTGCTCATGCATTTCAAATCAGTCCAGCAGTGGCCAAGAAAATTGCTGCTGTGCTCACAGTAAGTGTGACATGCCGCTTTGTGGTTCTTCATTGCTATAACTCCCAATTTTTCATCTGTTCTAAGCTATGGTAAATTTTCCTTCCTTAGACCTTCTTAGAGTCTATGCAGCCTGAAAGAACAAAATCTTAAATCCATTAAAAGTCAGATAGCTCAGGCATAGGTTGTGCTTGATTTGACTTGAAGTTGTTCTTGTATAGCAGTAAATGTCCTCTAACCTCTGATGTTTTGTAAGAACTCCACTGACCTGTTACAACACAAGAACTTCATGAGTGTAAGAGCAGATGAAGCCCAGTTTTGTAAGGATCTGTGTTCATTATTCCATTTCATCTCCTCTCTTCCATTCTTTTGTGCATTAACTCAACATTCAAAGCTTTTTTTCCCTGAGACTCAGAGAAGATGAGAAATAGCATGTGCTAAGAGTAGTTAAAAGCAAGACAGTACTAAATTGTTACCAGTATGGATGATGCTACGTAACCATCCAGCTGCTACCAACAGAATGTATAATGTTGATGTTCTGCTTGCTTTTTGCCTCCAAACATGAGCATTATTTTGTGCAACTCACTGCTACCTCACCTCCTATGTTTCACAAAACTTCTAGGGACCTTCCTATCTTTAAGGCTTGTTCCTTTCTGTCAAATTTGGTACACTTTAGGTATATGATAACACATAATAACATGCAGTAAACCTATAATCTGATAGTTTTAAGGTCTTTATCATACTTTAAAATCTAAAAGGAGTTGCCCTTAAGAAATGTGTGGGGTTTGTTTTTTTTTATCCATAGAAGAGTGCATGAAGTAATGTGAGAAGAGCTACTGTACTAGTGGGGAGAACTGTTTGTGAGAAGTACCATTTTTATAAGCAGAAAACCTCTGGTTGCAGAGGTAGTGTCAGTTGGGATATGAATGGAAGCTTTACTTTCCCCATTGCATAATGCTGTCTTTGAGTATTGCCATATTTTCTTTTCACTTGAAAAGGTCTGGGACTTCTAAATGAATCTTGAATGCAAGTACAAGTATTTCATATTATAAAGGCTGTATAGCAAATACAATTTTTATTTTGATTATGACAGCAATCTTGTAGTAAAGCTGAACTTCTGGCTTGGGCAAATTCCCAGTAATTTCAAGGCTCTAAATTATATTTATAATTTATTTAACTTAAAGTTAGTAGCTTCAATGGTTTATATTTATATATAGTTACATATTATCCTTCAGGCTGTGAATTGCCAATGAAAGCACATGGTTAGATAGCTTTTTGGTAAATTAGCAGCAGAATCTCTGCTGTGAAGAATTGTATCTCTGAGGAAAGGCTGAGCACAAGTTTTGTGTACGTTACTTATGTGTAGTTTGGTAAGGGTTTTCTTATTTGTTTGTTTTTTTAATAGCCTCTCGTTGTACTGTTTTTTTGTTGTTTGTTTTTGTTGGTTTTTTTTCCCCCCTTCTAATGGGAGGAACAAGGTGTGATTTTTCTAAGCATTGTTGGGGCAGTGTAAACTAAGAACACTCCAAAGTGCAGGTATTAGCAAGGTCAGGAGGAATACTCTAACCTATGGACTAGATAGTTTTCACAAATTTGTCCTTAACAATAGAATCTTTTCAATATTATTTTCTTTTTCTTATGCTGTTTTTCATGTATGTTGACAGGATTCCTTTCCACTAAAAGTTCGAGGTATCCACTTGATTAATGAGCCTTTATTCTTCCACCCAGTCTTCGCTCTAATTAAGCCTTTTCTCACTGAAAAAATAAAAGAACGGGTGAGTGCACACAAGTATTTCTTTCTGCCACAAAACCCCTACATGACAATCTGCAGTACTTCCCTTAGGATCTGGTACTCCTGAGCACTGAAGAGCATAAATCATTTTTGTGTGTTAGTGCCATGCAGGCCTCCAGGATCTGATTGTAAAGCATTTGCAGTTATCGATAATGTGAGAGTTGCAAGTGGTTGCTGTTATCACCACTCTAAAGATAAAAACCATTGTGACACAGCGAGGTTAAATGATTTGCTTGAGGTCACACAGCAATTCTTCTGCAGGACTAGGAAGAAATAGGTCCTGGATCTCCCGACACTCTGCCTATGAATGACAGTGAGAAATTGTCACTGAACAGTGATGTTATGCTCCGAGTTGTGCAGAATTAGTAGCAGGCAACTCTTCAGTTCTGAAAGACCTGCAGAGGCATTTATGCATAACAAATAGGTCAGGCTTAAGTTCAAAATTTCTTTCCAAATAGCTTCTTAGTTGTTTTAAATTGTTTTACAGTTTTAAATCTGAAAACCCTGTTTGTATTTGGATGCAAAAGCATGCCAAGAATTCTGGTTTTTGTAGCATAGGAAGAATATTGGAGGTTTCAGCTGGCAGAAAAGGAAATACTGTGAAGTGTTAACAGCAGGACTAAGGTACAAAATAAGCAGCACTGTCTATTGTTATTCCCACTCTGAAGCCTCCTTGTCTCAGCACATGGATCTTGTGCATTTGCAGTAGCCACTGCACTCCAGGACGGTAGAACCAGATTTTTCTGGTCACTGTTAGTGAGTATTTGCCAGTCCCCTTTTCCTAGCATGTGTGTTTTGTTATGGGAGAGAGGCAGGATTGTTTCTGCCAGCCTTGGGCAGTCAGTCCCTCACCCTGAAAAGATGATTAAAAAAAGTGAGTATATTCCAGCAGCCTGATGTCGTGGCCCTTCTTCTCTCACATTAATACTTGTGAAACAAGCCCCTGACACCTGATCCAGCTCAGAATATCTCAGGCTAGAACTCAAAAAGCAGAAAAGAGGGCAGATGGACAGTAAAGGCCTAAAAGAAAACAAACCAGATATCCCAGTTCATGGAGTGGAACAGAAGCAGATGGCTTGTCTCCTGGCTTAGAGTTTCAGGTATGATCTGGAAAAAAAACCTCTAAGGGCCAGTTCCCCATGCCTTCATAGGAATAATTACTATTCATTCATTATCTTACTTCCTGATGAGGAAGTGTTAGATAAAAGGCAGCCAGCTACCTTTTGAGTGCATATTCTTGTAGTCTTTGTGTAATAATAATTGCAGAAAATTCTTGTGAAATGTTAATAAGAGGCCTATAAAAGTTTGTGACTGGAAGTAATGAACGAGGCTTCAAAATAGCTACAGTAAAGCAAGAAGAGAAGCACCAAAACTACAGTATTACAAGGGTTAAAGTGGAGGAGTGGTCCAGGATCTAATTTCAGTTGGAACTGAAACATAAGGACAGAGATAGAGATTCTTCTGAATACCCTCCTTGGCACCTGTCTGAACCTATATCCATACTACATAATGTTGTTTTTAAATACCTATGGCAGGACTAGATAGTAATGGCCAGGAGCCAAACACTGTTCTTTTCTTGGACATGACTGAAAAGCAAGTACATGATATCTATCATGACAAGACCAAACCCCAGTCTTCCCATGGTTTAGCTCACTTTAGCTGTACGGATGTAGTGTGTACCCTCATCAGTGTCACTAAACCAGTCTGGAACAAGTGTGTAGTTAGTTTCCGCTCCTGTGCTCGCAGCTGCATAAAATGCAGTTCTCTGGTTGTAGTCCATGCTTCATCAAGCTGCAGGTACTGAGCAGGACAGAGTTTGAGCACCCACGGGAAACTCACTTATGTGGTGGTACTTTCTTCTTCATTTAAGGAGCTCATTATGAACAAGTACGCTTGTTTAGTTGAACCAAGCTGGTGGCTTCAGCTCTTGCACTGAGTTTCTTTGCTGCCTGTTTTCACTCAGTAGTAGCATTCGTACCCAAGTAAATGCTTTTCATATTTTGTTTTAGGTGTATATGCATGGAAATAACTACATGCAGAGTCTGACCGAACACTTCCCAGTCAGCATTCTCCCACAGGAATATGGGGGGGAGGAAGTCTCCATTGAAGAGCTGGCCAAGGACTGGACTGACTTTATAATGGCATCTGCAGATTATCTTCAGAGCATTTCTCTGGTTGCCCAGGAATAACCTCACTACAGTATTATATCAATTCTTGAACACTGGAAGTGGAAATAAGTTTAATACGAAATCTTTCATGTCAACTTGAAATTATTGTAAATGAAACCAGTATGTCTTTGCAGGGCACTGAGTATTATATTGACTGCACTTTTATACTAACTGGAGTCTATCAGTATGTACGTCTGAAGAGATTAATGAATTCTACATGTTTGCAATACTGTTTGTAATTGACTAACTTCTATGCCAAAAAGCTGAATAGTTCATTGGATATCAGAGATCGATACTGCTCCTGTTAAGTCTTTGGAGACAACTCATCTGCAATAATGCAGTCCAGAACCTTATGCTTAGCTTTTGTATCTTGGCTTGTCAAGATGATAGGATACAAAAAAGAACAGAACATGAATGGGGTAGGCTAGTTTGTTGCAGAGGTATGACTACAAGGCTGATTTATGAGGAATGAAAAGAGGCTGCTTTTCGATTGATTCTCAGGGAAGATGGCTGTTTTGTTACTTTGTGTCAAATTGAAATTAGTCAGCAATAGTGAGACATTTGTGTTAATCTGTGTGCTGCTTGTGCAGCTTCCCTTTTCGTGCTAATTAACACAGTAATCTGTGTTTTAGATTTTATAGAGGAAGGTAGGGAAAACACCATGTACCTGTCCTTCAAAGGACGGTATGAATCAGGAGGAGGAACTAGTAAGAGAGTGAAAACAACCTTGCAAATTCTGATTTTCTTTCTTCAAACAGATACTGTCTATGGATGAGCTATAAGCAACTCAGATTATGATCACCTTTAATTCCTACTGTAGAGCACTACAGAAGCCAAGAGCTCTTCGCTGTTTGCAGTATATTTGTTTTGGAGGGTGAAGTAGGTTATCCTTTGTGGATCTGAACTTTATCAGTATTTGTTGTGTGGCTTAAGGGTGCTTGTATGTCACTTTGGACCTCAGCATAGGAGGTGCTGGGTATCTTCATTTTATTTTCAGAAAAGTAATTGGCAACTTGCCAGTCTATATCTTGGGCTGGGCACTGGAAGAAATTATTTTTAATTTCTGTTGAGCCCTCTTCTTTATTTCTGTAGAGGTAATGGAAAAAAAAATCTGTCTATACTTATTGAAAACAGGGTTGTTTGTTTTTTTTTTTTAAGGGACATGATTCAGATGTGAACACTGCATGTGTAAAAGCTATCACTTGCGTTACATAGCAGTATCATCCTGCAGTCCCCAGTATTTAATAACCTAAAACATTATTTTACTTTTCACTCAGCTTTTTGTTAAAAGCTTGGTTAGTACACCAACTGCTAGAGTTCATTTACCCAATTTTTAACTCTGTTTTGTAATATGCCAGGGGGTCTTTGCGTAAGTATTATATATTTAAGCATTCCATTTGAATCTTCATGTAAATGAATCCATAACAAATACTTTGTTTCTCACGTAGCTAGAAATGCTAACTTCAGTTACTTTGGAATCTTTAGGACATTGGGATGTTACATTAATATATGCTTAGGGGAGAGAAATGAAGACTATCCTATTAAATCAGAAATGTAGTATTTAAGATTGTCATTAATTCTGCATTATTGCAAAAGCTGTTAGAAGCTATTCTTTATTAGCAAGAGGAATGTCTATGAAAGGCCCATAGAGTACTTGTTTGTTGTAGTTTCCTCTACTGTGATAAGGTCAATGCCAGATACAAAATTCTTTCAAAACTGCCAAGGACTTTTAAAATTTTTTTTTTCTTCCAATTCCCTCATTTCCTCAAGTGCATTTTTCATTCTTCTCTTTCAGGATATCTTTGATATGGAGCCTAACTTTAAAGAAATATTTTTCAGATACATTTTCATATATTCATATATCTTTATTTTTCTCAGATTGAACTATTTTGTGATATAAAAGCTTCTTAAGTAGAGGAGTTCAGTGAAGTGCTAATTCTTCTTTATAAGAAAATAAACTAAGTAGTCAGGCATCTGGCAGGTCTTCAAGTGTGTAACTCCAGTCCCAAATCATTTACGAACTGGAGAACTGAAGCTATTGTCTTAATTTTATGCTCCTTCAATTTTAATCCTTGAATGTAAACTGCATAAAGGAATGAACTGTGTTTCAGAAACAGGAAAATTCAAACTTTTCCTATGAAACCAATCTCTAATCATTACTGGTTTGTGTAGCAGAGAACTTCATTTGATTGCATATGTATATGCACGTGGACAAAATTTAGCAGTTTTTTTTAATCTTCGTTTGGACTACACCAGGTCTATGAATATAAAGTCCTAAATGTCTTCAAAAATATCCTGAATCTATGATTAAATGGTAATGTGTTTGCATAACACAACAGTTAGAACACTTAGTGCAGTTATTTTTTCATGAACTGTTAATTATTTTTTAATGTTTACATGTTATATAGGTGGTAGGAACTCTATGTAAGGGACAGTTGCGGTTGCTGCTAATAATGAGGACACAAGGTAATTAGGACATTTGCATAATGAATGGAAGAGGTATTGGTATGATGGGCGGTGGTATGGCAGCTTTGACCTGCAGAGTCAACAAAAAAAGGTAAAAATCTCTAAGTCCATTATTTTTTAAGAATACCAGGAGTGCCTCTAAAAAAGTAAGTTGCTGTCAAATTATGCAAATACAATTTGCTACTGACTGTAAGCACAATGTAATGCACAATGTTTTTTAATTTTTTACGTATTAATACCATTATATTAATAAAACTTTTCTAGTTGAACCAGCCTCGTCTGTCACTCTTTAGTGCTACAAGCGTTACTTTTCCAGAGGATTGCGGAGGGGCCTCAGCAGGGCCGAGGCCATCGCCTCCCTCGGGGCACAGGCCGCAGCGCCCCGCCGCGGGAACTACATTTCCCAGCGTGCCCCGCGGCGCGGCGGCAGGTGGGCCGGGCGGTGTGTGGCGCCGGGCCGGTCGCTGAGCGGAGCCGTTGGTTCTGTCAGAAAGCGGGCGACGTGGCTATGGGGCGCCTCTCAGGGCTTCCTCCCCTCCCGGCCGCCACCCTCCTCCTCCTCTTGGTCCGCTGCGCTGCCGCAGCCTCAGTCTCAGTCGTGCTGCGCGGCCGCCTGGCCGAGGGCAACGAGAAACCCATCGTTGGTAAGGGGCGGCGGGGGGGGAGCAGCCGAGGGGAGGGGGTGGCGGTCCCTCAGCTCCCGGCGGCCGCTCCCCGGGGATTACCGGCCGGCCCAGGGTAACGCGGCGGCCGAGGGCTGCCTCGCACCCTGCCTTCGCTGTCCTGGGGGAGGGAACGGCTCCTACAACCTGAACCCTGCAACCTCCAAACCCTGCCGGTTTCTGTGTGGAGTGAAAGGCCTCCCGGCGCGTAGGTTTCGTTAAAGCTTCTATAAATAGTGTCGCGCTGTGCATACTTTGTTTAAAAATCTTAAGATAACTATAACTTATTTAAGAGAAGGTGTAGTACTAAATAGTTGAAGCAGGGAAGCTGAGTCCTAGTCAGATAATGTGTGTTTATTTGGTACCTTGTGACTAGGCATTGTAATTGATGCCCTGTTGTCTCAGTGTTTGTAATTCTTTCAGGCAGTAAATGTAACACTGTAACCTGGCATATAGGAAATCAGAGTTTAATTTTTCGTTCAGTGCGTAGCATTGGCTGTTTGTATAGTGCTAACTTTCTTTCTTGGACCCTGCAGGGATATTGGCACAGGAATGTCACTTTGAGAAGTTCCACAGATTTGGAAGTTCTTATATTGCAGCTTCATATGTGAAGTTTTTAGAATCTGCTGGTGCTCGAGTTGTGCCAATAAGGTAGATTTTTATATAGTTACAAGTGGGTAATAATTATTTAACGTACGGGTATCATCTTAGGGGCACAGAAAGCAGTTGAGCTGCTTTTCTGAGTGTTTAGAGCTCCTCAAAGACTGTTTGAAGATACCACAATTTGCAGGGAGTTTTAGAAGTCAGAATAAAAGCAGACTGGAACATGTAATTTTTAATATTTCTTCTTATGATAATAACCTTTATTTGAAAAATACTGTTTTTTTTACCTGTAAAGTTACCCTCCATAGTTTGCATCTGTGGTTTTCGAAGTTAGCGATATTCAGTCTAATGTGTAGTGCCCCACAAACACACATAGATACATATATACATACTATCTTTTGTCACATTCTGTAGTCCTAGAATTCAAGTAATGGAGGAAGGCTATTGGTACTCCTTGAAGAAACCAAAATCCAGTTCTGCGCAAACTATGGGTCACTACATGTGTTGTTGTATTTTGGTTGTTGGGTAAAAAGTAGCAGAGTAAGTAACAGAACTGACAATACTTCATACCCAACAGTTGGCTATAAAATAGTAAATGCACTGAAATCAGATGTTAAAATGGTAATTGTCAGACCTTAAAAATGATAGTAATGCAGCTGCAGAAAATCACAATAGGATATATCTACACAGTCCAATAAGAGTACCAGTTAAGTGCCTGAATTAGAAGCCAGTGTTCCTCATGGAGCTGGTGGAGCTTTCAGAATGTTTGCTGACCAGGAGCTTCATTGATGAATGGAGGCTTCTAATTCTGGCAACCAAGTTAGATGCAGCAAAGCCAGATGCTTTGAATATACCCAGTGTATCAGTTCTGCAGGAGTGTAGCCGTTGTACTGGTTTGCTAATGCTGACATCTTTCCACCTCTCAACTATATCTTTGCTGAAGAATGGGTGTGATCCACTGTTTGCAGCTCTGCCTGTCTTGGGAGTCAGTTGGAAACTGGAGTTGCCGGTCTGCAGGAAATAATAACGATGCCATTCATGTGAATGTTAAATTTAACAAGTGTCTGCAAAGGGGTCTCAGAGTACCTAATCCTGAACTGTACCTGACAGGGCCCTATTTTCAGTCTTGTGGATTGAGCTGTTTCAAGTGAAATGTTTCATTTGATTTGGGTCTGCTTTATTCTGTTTAAAGCATGCTTTCTACATATTTTTAGTGTCTCATGTTTCTGTTCAATAATGATGATATTTTTGTGGTTAAATATGTAAATTCCATATGTATTCTCTAACTATTTTCTTGGTGTTTCAGATTAAATCTTTCAGATGAAGAATATGATAAAATATTCCACTCTATTAATGGGTAAGTTTTGAGCACTGATTTTCTGTTGAAAGGTGTGATAGTTCTGGTTTTGAGCTCTGCTGTATTCCCAAGAACAGTGTCTTTCTAGTCTCTTGAGAGGTTGTGCTGAGCACTGCAGACATGTAAATATGTTCTAAGACAGAGAACGGACTATTTAATCCGATGTCAGTCTGCTGCCTTTCCTTCCTTGAGTAGCACGTGTCAGATAATCTGCAACAGTGCCAAGGCAAATCTTGGCATTCTCCTGTGCTTGTTTGCAGGCAGACAGAAGTGGCATTATAGTGGTTAACAATTTTACAAGTGAAGTAGCCTACTTCCTCTTTGTTAATTTCTTCCTCTTCCTCATTTGAGCAATCACCTTAATTTTAATATTTAATAGCACTTGTTGGGTGTTTCATCCCTGTTCCTACCCTTTCTTCCCTCTTCCAGTCATCTCCATATCTCCTCTGTCATAAAAGTTTCTGATTTCCAGTCTCTTCTACCCTTTTCTCTAGGGGTGCTTTCTCTCTTGCTACTTGAATGGTCTGTCTTGCCAGTTGTGATTCTGTGGCTTAGGTCTTTGTTAGACAAACATTCTAACTTTTCAGCTGACCTATGGCAACTGTCCACTCATGTGTTCTTCCTACATTTTAAATGTGGGATAATGTGATCTAACTTAACACATCTTAATTGTGGACTAAGCAAAGTCAAAACTTTTTATGTTTGCCTTGTGCTAAAAGTGCACTTTAGAAGAGTTAAATCAGCTGATGCTACACTTCACAGGCTTGATTGTATGTGAGCCCATAGCATGTGATTGGGCTACTTGTAGTCATGAGATGAGCATCTTAAACCATGAAATTTTTGTTGAGCTTATGCATATACTAGAATATTAATCAACATGTGTAGAACTTGCAGATTTAGATCTGTGGCTGCCTGGGAGAGCATTGTCCTCTTATGCTTCACAGCATGCCCTGCACACTAAGATGTGGGTCTTTACAGTCTTGTGGTATAAGCAAGTGTAAGACAGTGACACTTTGTCCCCTATGGCTCCTCATGCTGGAAACAAAATGAATCATTTCATCCCTTTCTCATGGCTGCCATCCTCTCTTGGGTTGCCAGAAGGACTTTCACCAGTGGGGTCTCCCATTCTTTCTATCTCACCACCTACCTCGATGCAGAAGAGGGTGTTAGGCAAGTAGATCCAGTTCCTTATCCTTCTGTCTTTGCAGTGACTGGCAGTTGGGTTTGTGCTATGTAGGTGGGTAAGGATGGTCTATATTTCTTCTTGTTGCCCTCCACTGTCAGCTAGTGGCTTCCATAATATAGCTGTGTGTGTAAATAACAAGATCTCTGGAGGGAAGGACTTTCCATTCTGTGGAAACTTAGAATAAGAAAGAGATACATTGATCTTCCATGTTGTAAGACCTTAGGTCCAGGTTCTTTGCAGTTGTAAATTATTTATTATTAAACACCACCTTCTTAAAATCATGAAATTTACTATAGTAGAGGCAGAATTTTATGAATATAGCAATGTACTCCTGAGATAGCCTTTGAAATTCACAGTGAACGTCATCATCTCTAACCAGCTAGAGCTACTGGAATACAGGTAGTTACATTTCACTCTGCTTATGACAATGTCAAGCCATTATCATTCCTACTTAATGGGTTACTTCCTTTTTGCATTAGCAGAAATGACAATTGTTTTTCCTAATTAGTATTGGACAGTTTTTGGTTTGAACAAAAGGAACAGGTGAAGTGAATTTTCCACCACTTCCAGGTAAGGATTGCCTTATTTGTCTAACTAGATCTCTGTAGAAATCTATAGCCTGTTTTGAAAATACCTTCAGCTGTATTCATTTTCTATATTGGTACTGGAGAGTAATCTGATTTATATTTTTGTGAATACTGCTCTACTTTTCCACCAAATACTTGGTGGCTTTGCATGATCCTGTGCATCATTCACCTTAAAATAAACTGGGTTACAAGAGTTTAAACGCACACTTGCTCTCCAAATGCTTGGGATCATTTGAGATTTTAGTTGTTTCTAGCTGCATGTTAGTATCTCACTGATACAGGTTGCCATTTCCAGAGCACAGAAATGTAGAGGAAGTCCATCAGCCATTTTGGTAAAAAATCAGCAACTGATGGCTGTGGTTTGAGTAAATCTAATTGAGGTTCTGCTGCAGTGGGTTAGGGAGTGTTCACTCATTCAGTTCTGTTGGTTCTGCGGGTACTGTTCCAGTTACAGCAAGAAGAGACTTCTTTTATTTCATGTTATTGTCTCTGGTGGTACTTGATTACTTTCCATGTCATCAGGTGTACATGTGAAATCTCTGCTAGACTATACTGAGTCTTTTTCTTTTGTGGTGTTTGGGTTTGAGGAGCCACACAAAGAATTGCCGTTGCTGATCATTTTTTTGTGGTGGAAAAATATTGTGCACTATTTCTTTGAAATTGTCTCTGAGATTGCTTTGTCTTCTTCATCTATATTAGACCCTGTGTGACCAAAGGTTACGGCCAAATGTTTTTTCCCTTTTAATGGGAGCTTTTTGATCTGTGTTGTTTGCATGAAGAAGGTCACTCTGCCAGGGCCACAATTCTTCTTTACGGAAACTGAACAGGATGAATTAAGATTGGGGCCAGGATTTTAAAGTGGTAGGGAGAGCCAGCTAAGAGTCAGGACAGGATTTGACGGAGTCATGGCATGCAACCCTTTTGTGAACTAGCTGAAATTTGTATGTTTTGTGTATTTTCTGTTTACTCTCCTCTTCCTTACATTGCATGAGGCTTGGTCACTACTTTGTGATGGTAACCATTTTCAGTAGAAGAACGCTAAGATTTAGGATATGATTCAGTTAAAGACTTAGACACCTAAACTTAGCTGTCTAAACTCACATCATTAATTGAGTGCTAGTCGTTTCAGCCAGTGGAGCCTACAGGGCTGTTCAAGCTACCGACCAGTTAGGTGCCTGCTCTAGAAAACCGATTTGAGTCTCGGTTGACTTTTCTGACTAGATCCCTGCTGTCCTTAATGGAAGCTTAGATGTCTATCTATAGATTTCTGAAATGTAGGTGTCTTAACCTAGACCTGAATCCTACCCTTAAAACCACTATCAGACCTTTCTCTGTGTACATTGTCCATGTTTTAGTTTGATCACCATTGCTAAACAGATTCTTGGATGTTGCCTTTCAGGGTACTTTTTCCAGGAGGTGGTGTGGATCTTAAGACTTCGGAATATTCCAGGGTCGCCAAGATATTTTACCACAAGGCATTAGAGGTAATTGCTAAGGAACAGTCTGTTCTTGTCACTGTTCAGAGATCAAAATGACAGGGAGGCTCATATTTTCACAGTTTTCCATTGGCATCCAGTGTGTTAACTGTAAGCCTGATAATAAGTAGCTCATTGCTGGCTTCTGCATAAAGAATCATTTTGTAGCTTAAGATTCAGACTCCTGACACCCTCTCCTGTATATGTTGTGTCATGGTCTTAAACTCCTAAGTTCTTCGGGTGAGAACAGTATCGTTTATTCATTGTATCTGGAGCTTTATGGCTGTGTGGAACTTGCAATAAAGTAACAATAATTCCTTCCAAAAGCCCAGAGTATCCATTGACATTAAATGTTGAGCAAAGGTGTACATAAATGTGGTCATTTGTAGAAGTCTTATGACTAAAGTTTAGACTCAGAAGGAATTCTAGAGACACTCTCAAATAAACCAATTTACAATGATACAACATTAAGACCTCCCTTCACAGCTAGTGAAGGCCTAGTGAAGGGCTTCACAGCTAGTGAAGGCCTCCCTTCACAGCTATGTTACAGCTAGTGAAACACCTTTATTCTCACTTATCTATAAGCAGATTTAAATATATCTTTGGAGGTGCAGATGAGGGATCTACATTAGCATGTTATACCATTTTACCTATTTCTTTGCATTGGTAACTGTAAATATAGCAGATTTTTAAAGTAAACACTAGCTTAATTTATAACACAAAAAAGGTGTCAAGAACACTTGAAAGATTATATTAATTTTTTTTAAATATTTATATGATCATTAGCTTTATTAAGAAAAGATTGAATTTCTGGGAAAGCTGTTTCTTTCAAAGAACATCAGGAAGGCTCTGAATCCTTATTGAAGATTTAATTCTCTTAGAGCATAAGAGGGTTTTTTTTCAGATAGTAATCAACACATTTTGAAGTAAAATTTGCCTTGTGGAAAGGAATGGAGATTCACTGAGCTTTATATACAATCCTTATGATTTGTTAAGGATCTTCTGTATTCAGATTGAATAAAAATGTAAATTTTCTTCCTTTTTCCTCTTTACTGACTGTATTTTATTTTCAGCTAACATTGATTAAAATTGTCACAGAAGTCATACTTTGGAAAACTTTGCCCAGTTCTAGAGGCAGTTATGAGTAGTGCTTAAACTGTTACCATGGTAGAAGCGTTCAGTGGCAGTGAGGAATTCCTCTTTTACCCTTGCTGCTGACTTTCCAACAGCAGGCAAGGAAAGCGCAGGCAGTGGCATTCACAGGACCAGTCAGCTGCTGCAATCCAGTAATTAAGTTTCCTACTCTTCAATCCCCATGGCACCAATGTTGTTATCTTTTGTCTATCTTTATTCATGGTGATTGTTAGTCTGTCGCCTTAAACCTGAATCTTCCAAAGACTATCATCTCACTTTTATGTAAGACAATGAATCTCATCTCTTTGAAACTGCTCACTGTGTGAAGTGCAGTCTGTGTCTTGGTATTCAGTATTGGGGCGAGGGTTTTTGTGATTTGAAGTACTATTATGAAATTCGGTTGACATTTCACAATGATTAACTGAATTGCTTATGTCATAATTTTATGATCAGAGAGGCAGGTTTATTAGATAGTACGTGTACTTCAGGTGAGTGAAAAGCAGAAAATAATTTTCAGATCATCATAGGTAACCCTTACTTGTAAGTCAGGGGTTTTTTTCTGTGTTATTTGTGATGATTGTGTGTTTTAATTTTCATCTTTTGAGACTTAATTAGTGCTATAGAATATTGGTAGTTTTACTAATGTAAGATAAGCTACAATAGTCAAGAGTATATTAGCAGGTACAGAGTTGACTGAATTTTATGTTTTTTTTAAAATGTATGAGGGTTCCTTTTCTCTCTGTTTTCAAATGTTCACAATGAGAAATGACTTGGTCTGGCTCTGCTTTAATATGTATAGAGGATGTGAAATGCTGATGCCCGTCCAAGTCGATAGAATTTTACTAGCTAGGCAAAAACCTAAATGAAATACTGTTTTCCAGCTTTTAAATTAGTTTTTAAATTGTGATGTCTTGGGTGTTGTTTAATATATGCTTAGCCTCCAGGCTAGTGTTTATTAAAAAAGAAAGGCGGGGAGCACAAAATGTTTACGGTTCAGTTGTAACTGTTCTTAAACTGTAGTCTATTTTTTGCCTTTAGTGGCTTTATTCCTCACTGTCATGAAAGACAGACAGCGGAGTTGCAAGTCCTGTGTCTAGCCATGCATGACGGGTGGGCATGAAGAATCTGCAGTACTATTAGCCTTCTTTCTGTAAATCTTCCATGTTTTGCTCTGAGAAGAAGTAGTTATGTGGGCTTTTATTACCATGCTATCAGTAATGCAGTAGGGTAAGATTTTTATTCTAAGCCTGTAATTTCAGCTTTCTCAAAAATGGCTTTTGAGCAGCAGTTCTTTGGGGGTGGGAGGGGGTGTGGTATGCATAACTTAAAAATTTTTAGAAACAAGTTAAGAAAGACTACTCAGGTTTCACAAAAACAGGAGTTCTAAAACATCCCAGTATCTAACATGCACTTACTATCAGGAATAAACCATACAAAAATGCAAATTTCTACTGTGTATGCACTGTGCTTAGTTAAGTGTCAGGAAGCTAGTCGTGTTCTCTTTTTGCTTTCCTTTTCTCCTTTTTGCTTTCTCCTCTTGTTGTTGCACTTACCTGCCAATTTTTATTATTTTGAAAATTATTGTCACTTTTTAAATATTGCTTAAACTCACAATTTATCTTTCTGGAACACAGGTCCAAACCTGCTATTTAAAGAAGCATACAAGTATGTCACTTAAGACCGTAGCCATGCTAGTAATAGCGTTTATATTTTCTTAATACAGATGAGTGGGCACAGGCATACGGACATTGCAAAGGGCCCTTGCTATGTGATCGTAACGCACTCATATAAAAATATGAATTGTAATGAATAGGCTTTCCCTCAAAATGGTCACAGATTGGTTTGTGTCCCTTCTTATGACTGCATCTTTAATAGAAATGTTGCCATTTTATGGTTTCTGCTTAGGCTGCTCTCAACATTACTTATTCGTAAACCAGAACAGTCAAATTAATATCAACATTAGGCTCAGTTTACTTCAACGGACATGTGTGTATCCCCTCGCCTTCATATTTTAGGAGAAAAATTAAGGGAGTCTGTTTATTTCAATTGTAATTGAATTGTTACAATTCCTCTGGTAGCAATTTGTACTACTGTAGTACTTTTACTTCTCACCTACACAAGAGAAACCGAAGAGTAGGAAGTTCTCTTCAGTCTTCTTTCTGTAAATCTTCAGTACTTTTTCCTTATGTTGTTGCTTTTTATTTTGAAGGCTAACGATAAAGGAGATTATTTCCCAGTATGGGGAACATGTCTTGGACACGAAGAGCTTACGTATCTCACAAGCGGCAAAGTTTTACTTGTTAATACCAAGACAGATGGTTTGGCACTCCCTCTGAACTTTACCTCAGGTGAAAAATCCATTACATCTCATGTCTGAGTTTTGCTGAGAGGTATTGTGTTTTATTTGTGATAAATATGCAGGGGTGCATGTTTGGGAGGTTTCCGATTATTATCGTGTTAAATTCTTTCTTATTAAATTGCCATGACTGTTTTTATAAAGTCAGTGCAACTCTATCACTTCTAAAGCAGAGATGTGAGCACAAGCCATTTGAAACCAACAGCAGTCAGCAAAAACCACAGTTATGGCTGAGTCGTTTGATAATTTGGACCTACAAAAATAATGTGGGTTTAGGTCCCTTTTTGTTACTGAGTTGAACAAAATTCACGGGTCCAAAACGTATCAAACTTGGAGAGAAGGTGATTTTAAATTTTTCAAATTGCATCTTTCCTAATGATTAATATTAGCATTACTGTCCCACTCGTACAGTACTGAAATCAGAGAGATCCCTTAAGATTGAGCTGTGCCACTCGGCAACACTGGTAAAATGTGGCCTCTGTTGACACTTTGTCCTTTAATTTGTGAGTAATCCATCTGCCGACCATGTAGCATTCACAAATTCTGTCATTTGTGCTCATTGTGAATGGAAAAGTCACTGAAATGAGTGGCAAAGAATGATGCTTATTTTAGTAAGAACTTAGGTAGCAAAGTTGGGTCCTCTCTGAGTCAAGACTGGATGACAGTGGTAACAGCATATTGGAACCTGTTGAAGTTATTTCACATTTTCCTTGCAGCGTATTCTAAAATCATAGTTATACTACAGAAAAAAGTTTTTACTTTAATACAGTATTTTATTAAATTTGTCTCCTGTTCAGTATTAGTCCATCTGTTAGCAGCTTGGGTAATGGACAATATCCTTTTTAAATTTTTCTTTGTCATAGCTGCAAAAGACAGTAGATTATTCAAGAATTTCCCTGATGATGTATTACATGCACTTGCTGCTGAGCCGTTGGCATCAAACTTTCATATGTGGAGCCTCTCCATGGAGGTATTTGATCATTTTATTTCTTAAACACAATCACATTTGGTCTGTTTAAAACTAGATATAAATAAGCAATTAACATATCTTTTTTTTTTTCCCCCCCCTCCTTATCACAGAATTTCACAAGGAATGAAAAGCTTCGTAATTTCTATAATGTTCTGACCACTAACACCGATGGTGAAGTGGAGTTTATATCTACCATGGAAGGTAGGAAAATGAATTTCCTTTGTAAACTGTGACTGTAACAAACTAGTTCTTTAGAGATGTTGTGGCATTGATGTTAATTTGTACTGCAAGCTTGCTGTTAGAATAGCAGGGTGAGCATCAGCCCTGTCAGTGCTCTGGCTGTGAGGAACGTAATCTGTTTGCAGGGATATTTTATCTTTTGAGCACATATCTGTGAGCCTGATTACCTACTTCTCTCACCTGCTGTTCCCCTTCCAGATATGCTGTTACACTTTAGCACTGGAATATTAAAGTGCTGTGATTTGAAGTATACAACACTCGTTCTGTAGTAGTTTAATCCCCCCGCAATGCAATATATTGCACCTTGCTTTCTGTCTGTCTGCTTAGGCTTGTGTTCCTGTGACGCTCTGTATCCGTTTGCTGTACGGGAAGAGCAATTCAGGGTACTGAGGTAGGGGCAACATCCCTTGTTACTTTAGCAGCGATACTGGTAGTTGCCCTCCTCCAAAAGCCTTTTGCATTACTTATCTTGTGTTGCATATGTTTTGCACCAGGCTTGCTCAGCTCAAGAAACAAGATAGCTCTTTAGGGAGCGGTTTATCTTGTTCAGTCCACTACTAGCAGCTCTACAGTAAGGCCCAGCTGTTGTCCCATGGTATTCTTCTGTATGGCATACTGGCTGTCCTCCAGAAGAGAAGAGCAGTTTGATCAGAAAACCTTATTAGGCTAATGACAGACGTCTCCCGTGCCTGCAAGCGGTTTGTCACAGAGCAATCATCAGCTGCTGTGCTGCTGTTCTCTCTAAGAGAGTTAAGGACTGGCTTCCCCCTGCGTGTATCAGGCCTGACACAGAGCAGATAGGAGCTGCCCCTGGATTGACTGGGCCTTCAAGGAGATCCTAAGACTTGGGTCTGTCCCATGGAACTGCCAGGCATATCCTCTGTGGCTGTGACTATTGTATGTTGAGTGACGCTGGCAGTAGATAGGAAGTTTTGAGGCTGATACACTTGTAACATTATTTTTTAGTGTGTATATATATATTAATTCTGAAATGAATAATCAAAAAAGTGATGTACAAAAATCTTCTTGCATGGAATGAGACCCTTCTTTTACAATATCCATTTTTTTTCCTTCGGTTCTACTGTGACTTTAACAGAGTTTCAACTTGCTGTTTAAGCTTTTGTGAAACTGTTGATAAGTGAGGTATTTTTGTAGCTCATCCTTTGAGTTTCTTTTGCAGTAAGACAAAGCACGTAATTCTTAAGGCATGGACCTTGCTTATGTGCTTTGTGTTTGTTGCAGCATACAAATATCCAATTTATGGTGTCCAGTGGCATCCAGAGAAAAATCCTTTTGAGTGGAAGAATTCACCAGGCATTCCACATTCCCCATCAGCTGTAAGAGCAGCATATTATATAGCTGACTTCTTCATTAATGAAGGTAAAAAGTTTATTATCTATAAATGTCATTTTTTGGAGTGGAGCATTAGTGAAAATCTTTGAAGACGGCAGACCTCTTTTTCAGCTGTCAAAGTTCAGTACCTCTTACTGCTTTCTGAGAAGATTACTCTGCAAGCTTTATAGGCTTATAAAACTTTATCCCTTAAAAAACAAGGGATACTAGAAATAGAATGGCTTAGTAAAAGTGACATCAAAAGGCCAGGCGTTCCACAAACTTTTCAGTGGACTGACTCAAAAGGATTGTTTATGCTGTGACTTTCTACCATTTCAAATGATCACTGTAACATTTTAGCCTCCCTTGCAGAAAGACAATGAAATTAAAAAAATACTCCATTCATAATTCAAGAGGTTTCTTCAGTTCCAACCTGAGTTACAGTCATTTGATGTATTCTCAGTTTTGCTTGCAAAATATATGTGCCAAGATTATAAATACTGCTTGGGCCATATACGGATGTATCAAAGGGGTGCAATATGGTGCTCATAGTTATATACTATAGACAGCACAAGAAGTTTTTTAATTTTACAGAGCTTCTAATTTGTTTGTTTATATCCTAAGAAGCTGGAAGTAACTAATGTGTAAAATTTTGATAATTTATGACACTTCTGGTCTATTTGCTATAAATAAGTAGGATATAAATACAGGAGTATTTGAAGGGATCAAACTTACTTTTTTCCTTTATTTATACTTACTAAACCATTCTGCTGAAATATCATTTTCCTATTTTAAATTGACTATTTATCAAATTGTCTTACCTGATCGATTTGGACTGTGAAGAACATAATCGATAACTTAATTGAGTTTGGTCTCTAGATTTGATCTCTAATCAAAAGAGTCACCTAATTGGAGGAAGCAGACAGTGATTTAAAGAAATGCAACTTGTGCTGCCCTGGTCAGTGAGAGGGTAGAGATAAAAGTTGTGCTTTGTACAAGCTCAGGGCTCTTCTTTGCATAATGTAGTCCTACTCCCCTTCGCCAAAAGGTAGCAAAATCACGTAAAATTCCTTGTCAGTATCCATAAGCTTCCTGTATTTTAAGAATTTTGATAGGGTACTTATGGCAGACTAAGACAAAAATAAAGGGGAAAATAGGAGGAAGTACAGTATGAGTCTGTTTTTTCTTTCGTAGTCTAATACTAGAATGCAGCATGTTTTCTAGTTTTGTTTGCTACGTTCTCTAGTATCTGTCTGCACACAGTATATTACAAGCAGAAGTAAGCTCGCTCAGGCCATTATCCAAGTAAATGTGGCAAAATAAGTGCCAACTCTGCTTGTAAGTCCTGTTGAGACACAGTGCATGTGAGTTCTTTTATATATGTATACATATATAATGAGCTTGTGCGTAGTACCACAGAGATGTGTCACTAGCTTTTGGATGTACATGTCTACCCCCCATCTCATATACCAAATTACGAGTTATTCTTCTTTACTTTCCCAATCTGTGTACAGCTGCTCCTACCGAGTACTTGATATCATAACATTGCAATGAGTAATTGATGCTTTTAGCTAATGTAAGGCAGAATGTCTTCCTTAACTTTGAAAATAAACCAGGGGGTGAAAAAGGTAAACTGTTTTCAGCTGGCAAAAATGTACTTATCTATGATCACTTAATAACTAAACCATTCTACTGAAATATCATTTTCACATCCATCCATCATTAATTTTGTGTAGAGTTGCCAACATGATAAACTAGAAAAGGATTCAGTTTTTATTGTCCTTGCCAGCACAGTCCATGCTAATGCTGCAACTTTCAGTAGGCTGATATTCTGACGCATTTCTTTCAGTATTACAAGTACTGGTATCTCTGGTAGATATTGCCAGTATCTCATGGATAAATATTTTTGTACAGTCTTGGCTTCAAATTAATAATTACATTTCTCCCTTCTCAGTAATAAAATATGCTGTAACCAGCTTTCTGAAGATGTGTCTTCACAGTTCTTCACATACAAGTTACTGTAATTCCATTTGCTGTTATGCTACACAGAATAACTTACTTTGCCAAGAAAGATACTGTCAAGGTGTAGTGGGTTGACCCTGGCTGGACACACGGTGCCTGCCAAAGCTGCTCTGTCACTCCTCTCCTCAGCTGGACAGGGAAGAGAAAACATAACGAAAGGCTTGTGGGTCAATATACGGACAGGGAGATCACTCAGCAATTACCATTACGGGCAAAACAGACTTGACTTGGGGAAATTAATTTATTACCAATCAAAATCAGAGTAGGATAATGAGAAAATAAAAACTAAATCTTAAAACACCTTCCCCCCACCCCTCCCTTCTTCCCAGGCTTGACTTTACTCCCGAATTCTCTACCTCTTCCCCTCAGCGGCACAGGGGGATGGGGAAAGGGGGTTGCGGTCAGCTCATCGCATGCTGTTTCTGCCGCTCCTTCCCCCTCAGGGGGAAGACTCCTCACACTCTTCCCCTGCTCCAGCGTGGGGTCCCTCCCATGGGAGACAGTTCTCCATGAACTTCTCCAAGGTGGGTCCTTCCCACTGGCTACAGTTCTTTCAGGAACTGCTCCCGCGTGGGTCCCTTCCACAGGGTGCAGTCCTTCAGGAACAGACTGCTCCAGCGTGGGTCCCCTGCAGGGTCACAGGTCCTGCCAGCAAACCTGCTCCAGCGTGGGCTCCTCTCTCCATGGGGCCACAGGTCCTGCCAGGAGCCTGCTCCAGCGTGGGCTTCCCACGGGGTCACAGCCTCCTTCGGGCATCCACCTGCTGCAGCATGGGGTCCTCTGTGGGCTGCAGATGGATATCTGCTCCACCGTAGACCTCCATGGGCTGCGGAGGGACAGCCTGCCTCACCATGGTCTTCACCAGGGGCTGCAGGGGAATCTCTGCTCTGGTACCTGGAGCACCTCCTCCCCCTCCTTCACTGACCTTGGTGTCTGCAGGGTTGTTTCTCTCACATATTCTCACTCCTCTCCCTGGCTGCAGTTGCGCAGGTTTTTTCTTCCCTTAAATATGTTATCCCAGAGGTGCTACCAGTGTTGCTGATGGGCTTAGCCTTGGCCCACGGTGGGTCCATCATCCAGCTGGCATTGGCTCTATCAGACATAGGGGGAGCTTCTAGTAGCTTCTCACAGACGCCACCCCTGTAGCCCTGCTGCTACCAAAACCTTGCCATGCAAACCCAATACAGGAGGATAACCATAAAGTGATCTGTTGTTTTACAATGTTTTACAGCCCGGAAGAGCCTGCACCATTTTCCCAGTGAAGATGAGGAAGCAAAAGAATTGATTTATAATTATACTCCAATTTATACAGGAACATTTTCTTCATTTCAGCAAATCTATTTTTTTGATTGAGTATCATGTCAAAGGTGCAGTGTTGCTATTTATAAATGGAATTGTTTGCCAGCATTGTATAATTAAGCTGATATAGTGCACTGCACGTGACAGAAAGCCAGAACAGTTCTCTTCCTTTACAATGATTTATCCTGTGTTTCTTCTGCACTGTTGGACCATTAATATAAAAATTTACATTCAATAACATAATAATTGTCTTGGATCATACTTTAAGGCAAGCTACAGAAAAATGCATTTTTCTTCCAGGGAAGAGGTCTTGATTATGCTTATAAACTTGGAAGTAATCATGTTTAGTACAAGGAAAAACACTGTATTCATATGTTCTAAAATATGAGAGTTATCTTTGTAAAATGTTGTGGACTATGCTAGCACTAGAGGCTTAGATACATTGCTTAGTAAAATCCTATCCTTTTCAAATGATTTAACAAATGAGACTCTTGGTTTTGTCATAAATATGTGTATGTAACCAAGTTCTTGACGGGGACTATTTTGTCATTTGAAAAATGGACCAAAATAGTAAGGAGGCATGACAGCAAAGAGACATTTTTGGCTAAAAAGCACATGTTATATCCCATTTGTGAAACTGTTTCTCTTGTACATTCCGCATTGTTTGGCGTGCTTATACCTTGTGAGGCCTACATAAATCAGTGCAAACTAGATGTAGTGCAAACTAGGCATTGCAAATATCAGGTAAAATAAGTAACTTTGGAGGGCATAGTTAAGTGCTGATTCCACTTTCTGCTCTTTTCAACTTCAGTTTTATATATCCTCCAAGAATTTGTCTGAGAGTAACTGGGGTCAGCAGACAGATACGAGATGCAGACATACGTTTCTTTGTATTTAAAAGAACGTAAACCTAATTTTTTCTTTACATAGTCTGGCTTTTCCTGTAGCTACTGGATAGAATTTTCACTTTGAGTCAAGAGGTAGTTTGCCATTAACTTAGTAAAGACAGTAGTTTCTTTCTGTCTTCTTGGGTAGTTTAATGCAGCTAGAATTCAAACAGCAGATGAATGTATATGAGAAACCCATTAATGTTGACATAATGTGATAATACCAGTTGCATTCAATACACTGTGATACCTTTTTTCTTTTTATTTCTTTTCTTTGCTGCACGCTTAGTGAAAATTTTGTTCCATGGTTTTGTGTGGTGTGCAAAAAGGAACTAAAATGAGACAATCAAATATAAGTCCTCTATTGCACAGCTTCCAAACTCTGTTAACATCAATAGGGCTTTGGAGTTTACAAAGAATTCAGGTTTATACCTCAGCTCTGTTTTGTAGTACCTTATACTCTCAGGTACCATATCTGAATAAAGCTGGTACGTTTCTCAGGTTTTTCAAGTAAAAGACTTTCTAACTTGTTCTTTATCATGAAACAACTGCTAAGAGAATGTGAAACGCATTAGTTAAAAAACTATAAGGAAACATTAACTGTGACTGCCAGAAAGACACTACCAGGTAATTACAAGCTTAAATATGTGATATTGCAGATTACTTCTACGTTTGTCAGAGCAGCCAAATTCAGTAAATGGAACTAATTTTTAATATAGGTGACTTTATTATATTAACTATATTAGCTGACTCCTGACTAGAACGAAGTGTAAAAAGAGGATTACGCTCTACAGTTGAATATAAATGTAGCAGCTAAGATACTTACAAACCAAGTCCAGTCTTCTACTTGTTCAGGCTAAGTTATTTGGAATAGCTCTAAGAATTTGCCTGAATAAGGAGGGCAGGATTTAGCCTTAAAAACAGGGATCAATCTTGCAAGTGAAATGTCAGGTAACTGCAATGGTAGTAATTAGTTCCTAAGTGTGTAACTATAAGGAATATTGTGTGTAGTATGATGAGAGAGCAGTGTATTTGTTATGAATTTGTATGTGTCTTTCCTTTATATCCTTTATCTTGTAAAGCCTTATTTGATGTTATCCATGATTTTTCTATGATACATGAAATAAACTTTTATTCAAGCAGATGTGTACTCTTGTTCTCTTTTAGATACCATGGATAAAGCATTAGCAGTCATTGTCTTTTTATTTCCATCTGTGACAGTCACAAATCAGGAGGCTACTGTAACCTGTGTCCACTTAGTATGGTCATGTCAGCAAGTCAGGGCCAGGATAAGTGAGATCCATGGCCCGGCACAGACATACCTACACCACAGCTCAGGCAGGGACCCATGCCCAGGGCCTGAGCTTACATGCACTTAAATGCAGCTGCTGAGCCAAAGGGCAGAAGCCTTCAACAAGGCTGCTCACAGCTCTCTCATGCAGCCTTTTCACAGCAGGCTCGTCCCAGGTGCAGAGGGTCAGAGCTTGCTTGTGCATGGGCAGCCAAACCCCTGTGAAGGTGGGAAGGGGTTGCAGAAGCAGTGGGTGCTTTCAGGGCTCTGCAAGCTGTAAGCAAAGCAACTGCTCTCTGCAATGTCCAGTGAAATGAGAACTTCTGTCTGTTCCTTGTAGTACCTGACGTCTTCCATCAAGTTCTCCTCCAGTCAGAAGCAAATTATAGGAAGCCAGAACTGGCTAGGGCTCACCCAACAGGGAGTTTAAAAGTTTGTTTTAAAGAACGTTCAGTAGACCTCCTCTGCTCTAAGTGATTTACAATATGGTTTTTCATTGCTCAGACAGAACTTCTAACATAGTTTTTAGGATTAACGCTGGAGAGGGAAGAAAAGGAGCCTGTGGCCATAGTCTTAGCGTATTCAGAGTATGGCTTGTGAGCCTAATCGTCTTTTATGCTGCTGTGTGGGAAAAACATCCATTGATCAGCAAGGTAACCTTGTGTGTGTCTTGCAGATTATATTAAATCATCTTTCAGAAGGAAAAGTTTGAAATGGTTTTCTCTTTGTACTGTTCTGCTTTTACCACAAGATGGCCTACAAGAACCAGTATTTTGGACAATTTTGTAATTGGGCGTGGTGGTGTCTCAAAAGTTAAGTGATATGTTGAATAGGATATTTACTGTACTGTGGTATTTACTTATGTACCAGGGTATTTGGAGTGTGAGGGAACAAGAAGGGAGGAGACAGAATAAGACTGGAATCTTATTGTCATAACTAGCCAGATTGTTTCTCTCCTGCAATCCTGCCAGAGAATACATGAGCATAGAATTAATTCAGCTGGGATTAAATCTTGATTCTGGTGAATATTTAAAACATTTGAGCAGTAGCTGGAGGTGACTGGAATGACATCCCTATTTTCAGGTGGTTGTTCCTCCCCTATAGCTACAGAATCTGTCTTGGTTCCTTTTTCTATAAATATGAAACTAGCTCATGCAAAACAGGACATCTTAGGGTGGGAAGAACTGAGAACCTGAGCTTAGAAAACCTTTGCCTGGGAGGTGGGAAAGACCAGTTTTAATTCCTTCAGGTAAGGAAGAAATCACAAGGAAGAAACATCCTGAGTAAGTGATCTAAATACAGAGTTAAAGAGTAAGAGGAAGAGCCTAACCCACAAGCTGCTTTGTGGGGGGGAAAAAACCCAAAACAACCCACCCAAAACCCCACCACTTTGGGGCTGACCAGCTGTGCGATACTCCCTAGCAAGGTAGTGAATCCAAAGCAGAGATTAGTGTCCGAGCAGACCATGACCCTATTCCCACTTCAATGCTGACTAGCTTATTTTTAGGCTAATTTTCAACCTTTTTCACTTCCTCATCAGTGCCACCTTATTCATTGCTACGCATGCCATTCAGCAAAAAGATATTGAAAGCTAGACTGTACTGTATTTCTGGGCAGATTTCCATAGAAATTAGTGGCCTGTTAGGGACATGGTGGTTCTTTTCTTGGAACAGTGAGGGAAGCATGGGGACGGTTTGAACAACCAGGAAGAACAATAATGAATAGTTTTCCAGTTGTGTGTTATCCCTGCGTTGCCCTTATGAGGCAGGAGTCCCGAGGGGAGAGAAATAGCTGTGTGTGTGATCAGGCAGCTGAAGACTGCATGCCAATGCATGCTCAAGTATATTCAGGTTTGAGGTGGGAGGGTGTACACAAGAAGATTTCACAGTCACTTTTATCACAGTAATTAACTTAATTTTTTATTTTATCTGTGGTTGGGTTTTTTCCTTCTGTGGCGTTCACTTGTATGTATCTGGTGGTGTCAGAAAAGCTATGGGAGTTGGCTAGCGTTCAAGTCCCATTAAAGTTTCTAAATCCCTGTTCAAATTATTTTGGTTTGAGTACTTACATGGAAGACAGATTGACAGATACTGTGAGATGATTGATTACCTTCCCTTGTTAGCCCTGTGTCTTTCCCCAGGGCAGGCCTTTTTCCTAATCCAGTGCTTATTTATAGGGCAACTAGTGAGGAATATCCTGCCCAGGGCCACCTGTTGATCAGGATACTATTCTAGCTTTCATCACTTCCTCATAGTGTTTATATCTGTTTCATAATGTAAGCAGTATGTTTTAAGAGCCAACTTTCTCTGTGAGTCCTTATATAACCAAAAAAAAGTCCAGACCATCTAAAAATAGCCGTCACTATTAGAAAAAGCACTTCAGCAAGGTATTTGCTCCAAACTTATGCGAAAAACCTCCAATTCTCTTCTTTGTGATTCTCAGAAACGTAGTGAACAAACATGCCTCGCAACCAAGCCTTCTGTAAATGAAAAGCAAAAAGCAAACAAAACAAAGGGCTCAAGGGAGTAAATTCTAGCAATTGTTGCTTCCGATCATCAAAGCGATTGGGTTGAGTACTGTCAGCCTGGGACTGTGGACCTCCCAAGCTTCCTTTGATGATCTAGACTGGAAGGCATTTCACTGTGTTTTTGCAGTTATACAAGTCTGAGAGCTGATTTGATATGTGTGTAGTTTCTTACTATTTTCCTGAAGGGTAGATCAGCAAACACCGAATGCCTAAAATAGCAATTTTCTATCTAGGAGTACATTAGGAAATTAGTTTCTCCCTGTGACCTTCTTGAGGCACCAATACAAACAGGTTGTAATTACCTTCTGAATTCAGCTTTGGAGCGGGAAGTTTAAACTTCACGTACCTGTACTTCACTGGGATTTACTTAGCAGCTCTCGCACTAGGCTAACTCCTAAGGGCCTGCTTTTTCACAAGGCAATGAGACATATTATTGTGACTAATTAATTATTTTATTATATTAGTTACTAATTGTTAATACTATTATTACGTTTTGTTAATTATAATGTTAGTAGTAGTGTTAGAGAAGAGACACAAAGTACAATGAACAATTTACAGACAATTTCTGAGATTTTTCCAAATAGTCCCTGGCAGAATGGAAGTACTACAAAGATTTTGGCCAGACCCATTCTCGTCCTGGATGGAGTTAGTCCTTGTAATCCTTCTAGGCTTCAGAATTAATCGCTAGCATTTATACCATTGTACCACTGATGGAGTTTGATGGAGGCCCCTTGCAGCCTCTCACAGCAGATCTAACCATGTCTTGTACTTCCAGAGGAAAAGAGAGAAACCTAAAGAACCTTATTACCTGCTTTGCCTTATTTTGAGGAATTTGTACTGATTTATTTCTCATTAATATTTGCAAGAAGCATCTCAGTCCACCCTTTCAACCAAGAGTACCAGTAAACCTTTTGCCTCTAGAGTTATACCCACAACAGTTTTGTTTGCTCTTTTTGCTACTAAACTGGAAACAAGAACGTTTTCCTCTTACTAGAAACAGAAGCTTGTTCACCCTTCATCCCTAAGCTCTTAAGCTTTACTTCAGGTTTCTCATCCCTCCCAAGCATGAGTTTGAAGACATCCCTGTAGCTTTCCCACTTTGCTTCTTGCTGCCCATGCTACTTTGCAGCTCCTCAGGGAGCTTAGTTACTGTACCATAACTTCCAGCCAGCAGCCACTACTTCTTCCAGCAACAGCTGCCATAGTCTTCCCAAATTACTCCCACTTAGAGAAGCCCAGTATCTCCCTGGCCCTGAAGCACCAGTGGACATGCTAGCTGAAGCCCAGCCTGCTGCACCGCACTGGGGGGAGATGCTGGAAAGGAAGCAGCAGAAGCAGCAGCCTGTGCCATCTGAAGCTGCAGCTCCAGCCGTCCTAGCCTGAGCTATGGTTAGGCAGCCACTACTTTAACATAAATGTCCTTCATGTCCTTTTATTCTTCACTATCGATGCACTTTCCCTCCCTTAGCTGCATTTGCAAGGCTTCCCTAAGAAAGCTGTTCAGAATCAGTCAGCAGTTTCCTCTTTATTTTCCACACCCAGGGAGTCTGAGACACATGAAATGAATGAATCTGGACTAATTTCCAACTGTTTTAACCGAAAGAGAAGTGAAACTTGCACTGTGGATATACTGTGGCTTTTAGCCACACCTTAGTGAAGCAAGTAGGGAAAAGTTATGGTACAGATGAAAATATATCTTTATACATCAATTTTATTTTAAGAGAAGCTGAATCACATCACATCAGCGTGGGGAATACCAATTCAGACAATAACAGCTGCTTGAACAGCAGGGCTTGCTGGACATCTTTTCTTTCCCCAGATTCTTCACTCGAGCATTTTGATACCAGAGTCTAGGCTATTTTACAATAAACTACCCTTTTGGCAACTGTTCCTGCAAAGGCTCAGCGTAGATGGCAACAGTCACACCAGGGCTTTGGTGCTAAATCCAGCAATGCGTCCTTCTGCGGCTTGGCTGTCTGTGGCAGTCAGGCCACAGAACTGCATGGGGGAAACAATACAAGTCACGTGGCAGATGAGGTTTGACAAGTCAGGGTTTCACAAATCACACCCAATCTGTCATGTCTCATTCACACTTAAACAATTTAGGAGAGTTTTGATTTCCTAAAAGCAGAGCAAGCTCAAGGCTCGTACTCTGTACTTCCACACCAGTGAGTGCAGGTGTGTGCACAAAACGTGCCATGTATTTGCGCTGTTCACAAAGGACTTAAAGTGATATTCAGAAAGGTTATAAGGTGCCAAATAATGTTCTGTCTTCGTTCATTCTTCATAAGAGATAAAATTAATACCTATGTAGCATGGTGAAATAATTTCTGTTTAGAAATTGTATCTTGTTGTCCAAACAAATGGGATTTTTTTTTTCTCTTCTGCTGCTTGGGACCTTGATAGGGTAGCAGTGCTTCCTCTTCTGCTCACCTTTTCAGTTTGCTGTCCATATCCCCGTGATCTATAAAGAAGTGAAGACCCAGGCTTCAAACATGATGCCAGCCCCATCCTCTGCTCTGTGGATATCCCTCCCAGCAGCAGACGTGCTGCCTTACTGCTGCCCTGTGGCTGCATGGTCCAAGAAGTATGGTAGTGACCACGATAAACCTCCCGTGCACTCGCTGGAGTTGAATGCTCATCCATGCAGTGGCATTGCTAACAAAGCTGGTGTACATTTTGAATTCCAAGACATTAGCCTATTTGATGTGGTGGGTGACATGAAGCAGATCTCTCCTGGGATCAGTTGTCCCCAGGTTGAGGAGTGGGAGCATGTTTATACAGTGCCTTCAGGGCTAGGGTTTACTGTTGGAAGAAAAAAATCCTGTAAAAAAAAAAAAAAAGCTGTCTTTAGAACAGAGCCTGTCCTGCTCAGTGCTTAGTTACAAGACAGATGACCCCATATGGTAAATGAAGGGGTAAACTGACATTTTTCTTATAGACTTTGCTGCAGCCCCTAAATCACTACCACACATCATTTTTATTCCTTTAGCACGGATTATCTCCTGCTAAACTTGCCATGAATTCATTGCATGTATTTTAACTCATGACTGTAATATTGAAGAATATAATCCAGACAGATGGATGATTAATTATATGAGAAGTAATTAAAAAGAAACATGATCTCATGCTTTCATGAGTAGCAGGATTTTTGGTAGTTGTCTTGTTCTCTGTGTCCTGTAGAATTTATTGATAAATTATAATCTAGATACCAAGACTTCAAACCAGACAAGAAAAATTAAAGAGCTTCATTTATGCAATTTGAAATTAGACCGGAGCGCTAAAAAATAGAGGCAATTAAAATTTGGGATGTCTCATCTGCCTGATTAAACATCCAACAAGATGCGTGACTGACACTCCTCTCCAATCTTCATTTATTTGTTTAATATTAAAAAACTCCTCAGATGTATATAAGCCATCTGCTGTTCTCAGATTCACTGAGCCTTGGTATATTATGCATCTGCAAAGCATTTTCATTTGATACCATTAACTATGGAAATTTGCTCATTAAAATTTCCAGTAGAAAAAGCTGATGCTTTCTATACATTTCTGATTATGGCCCAATCTTCTTTCCTCTTTTGTCCGCAACCGCTTTATTTTGATCATTTCAGCTAAGCTGCAGACTGCTTTGGTGTGATAAATAACACCGGCGGAGTGGCAGCAGCCAGGCTTGGGTCCTTCTCAACACATTCGGGCCACTTAACCCCATTATTTCCTCAGTGCACTGCAGAAATCTCCACCTGAAGATGGGGCCCTTGCTCAGCTGGTGGATTATAGAGCAGCGTGGAGCCTCAATCGTGGTGTGAACATCATGGCCTACAGTGCCAGGGTGAGCGGGAGAACATGACAGCGTGCGGGGAGTTTCAGGTGGAGGAGGAAGCCGTGTCCGCTGACGTGGATGTCAGGCAGCGCAGGGAGGAACTCGCCTGGGCAAGCATCCCAGCTGGCCACCTCGATGCCCTGCTTCACACCCTCCATCACACTAAAGTAAGCTGAACTCCCCCTTAGTGCTGCCCCTTTCCCTCCTGCACGGGCGAGGAGAGCCCACAGCCCTTCCCGGGCAGAAGCAGGGTTGCAGGGCGATGTGGGAGGAAGCCCAGCCTGGGTCAGCTTCATGCAGACCTGCCACGCAGCTGGTGGTGAGCTGCTGCCTCTCTCTGCCTCTGCTTGCCTTCCTACCTACTGTGCCTTCTGTCTGCTGGAAGCTGTTACACGTTTGTACAGTAACAAGCGTGCTGGGATTTGCTGGGACAGCTGCTGTAATACAGCAAACATATGGAAATGAGAAGGAATGCATCAGTGCCATAAAAGAAATTAGCCCTTAGGTCCTGGATGCAAGCTGAAGCAAGACATGGCAGTTGCAGTTGGTTAACACTGTGAGTTACTTCAGGCGTTGGACTTCCCTGTTGACTCTTGTTTTTCTTGATTTGAAGAAGTACCTGTGGCTTTCAGTCATCTACCTGGCTGCCAGCTGCAGCATCTGAAAGATGGAAACCCTTGGAGATGATTTCTTCTCAGCTTTATGGATCAGGATGGGGATGTAATGGTGCTGTTCAGTGGGTAGCTACCATTTGACCATCAGTGCTGATAATCTGCTTCCAGCAGCAAAATGCCTGGAGAAGGCCACGCACGAGGAGAATAGTCCCTAAACCCTCTGCTGCAGGGACCCCATAGTAGCACCAACTCTGTGGGCCTCTTCCAGCCCCTTGAGGGAAAAAGTGGTGTGGGGGAGGTACCTCTAACGAGTGAGGCACTGTTTCACTGTACCAGGCCCCATCACATCGTAGAAATGGCTTTCTCTGAAGAAAGGCGGTAGCTGACCCTATGCCTGTGCAGGTGGCACTGCACGGCTTCCCCTCCCTCCATCAGTCAACCCCCTTCGCGGCACGGAGGGGAAGCCAGTGGTGCCACACAGCAAAGATTTCATCTCTCAGGAAAAAGGTGAGATTGAAGTGTGCAGCTTCTCGGTTGTGAAGCATGCAACCAATTTTCAAGTCAATCTCTATATGACTGTATCAGATTTCCTGACTGTGTTTTTAAATTGCTTTAAGTGTTCAGTAGCACTTTTGACTACAATGAAGAATAATACATTTCTACTTGAGTCTTTTAACCTATTCCATGGAGGATTTTGTGGTTTGTGGGGTTTTTTGTTGGTTTTTTTTTTTTTTTTTAACATCTCTCACTTTTCCCCTGAGGGAAAAGAGGCATAGATAAAACCCAGTCCTGTAAATGACAACATTATTTTTAGTTTCTGAACTCAGCTTTGCTTAATTAGTTTATCCAGCTGAAAATGAAAAAGAAAACCCCATGCCCTACAGCAATATGCGTTCATGTATAGCTCCTAATAACTTAATTCCTTTAATTTGTCTGTAAAGAACATCCATGAAAGTTGTGTGTAAAGAAAGTGGCACAATCCTTTATATATAATCCTCATACTTAAAAAAAGACAAATACTTTCCTCTTTTTTATAGAAGTGGGCAACTTCACCGTCAAACTGCGCACTCCCATGGCATGCCTTGTAAAAAGTCATCAGAAACCTAAATGGAAGAATCCCACCCTCTCTGTTGGTTTCCTGCATAGCTCTTTCTCTTCTCTTGCGTTTGCTCCTCGCACAGCCTGTGGAGTTAATCTCTTCGTGAACTGGCATATTTTTCTAAATTACCTTTTCTCTCCGAATATGGAATATTCCCTTTCTTATGTTTTCTTCTTTGATGCACCTTTCAAAATCCTCATCTCTTGCACTATTTTTCCTGATTTGTGTCACATGCCATATCATTCCCTCCTTTTTGTCCTTACCGTGGTTTTCCTTAAAAGAGATAGAGCTTTTATATCTCTTCAGTTACATGGCATGATTCAGAGGATGGTTTTGGCATTGCCTTCTCTATTCCTTTTCTTTGCAAATGTACCCATGCTCAGAGCTTTCTTCATGCCTCATTTTATCCCCCCAATGTCCCTGTTCATGAAGTGAAGAAAATACAGTGCTCAAGAGAAGGCAAGGGAGACCTTACAGCCTAAGCTTTCCACCCACTCTGAGCTCAAGTGTAACCAAAATTCAATCCCCACCCCATACAGAGATCTTCTCCCCATGTCCTGTCCATCCAGGCTGAAGGAAGAGGAGCCCGGGGGATGTTGTGAGCCTCCGGCCCCTGCCCAAGGATCTGATGTTGAGGATGGTGTGTGCTCCAGGCACTGAAGCTTTGCAAAGTAGTTGGTGGTAGCACAGCCATGCCCACCCCTACGTGTACATACGTGACATACAGCTTATTCAACAAGTCTGGGAAAGCCATCACTGTGGTTACGTCAGTACAGAAAATAAAGTGGGCCAGGGCCTGTGCTCTAACTGTTTGCTCAAGGGGCCCAGTGCAGCTCATTCACGTGCTGCTAAAACCCAAAGCAGGGTGTGCACATCCATACTGACTACTGGGGACAGTTTCTGGCCCATGTTTTCTCCCAGTCCGGGCCAGCCTTGCTGGGACTTTGAGCTGGCCTTGCTGAAAATCATGCCAAGGGGTTAGTGACAATGCCACAGCAATGGTGGTCAAGGGTTGGTGCTTGAGGCCCCGTCCTACATCAGTCTACTAGGCAATACAGAGCCTGAGCAGCTTCTGTGCCCTAATCTTCACCAACCACAGCTGTGGGCAGACCCCGGGTGCCCCATCAGACTAGACCTGGGGGGATGGAGGGGAAGGGAGAAGGCGTTCGGCACCAGCACAGGTTTGCTTTCGGGAAGAGGTACAGCCTTGGTTCTTTGTCTTTGCAACTACCTGGTAATTCCCATCTGGAGTCAATGGAAATTAAATCTTAGAAGGAGACCTGGAGCTACTAGTATGGCTGCTATACAAACATCCTACTTTGTAGTCAGCAGCTCCACTAAATAAAATAAGTCAAATCTGAGTAAAATCCTGTTTCTGTGGGCAAGTGCTACATAGCTATTACTATTCTCATTTCACAGAGGAGTGTGGTACCACGAGATTAAATATTACAGTCCAAGTCCAACAGTGGGACTCCATGTCACAGCCACAATACAATTTGGGCCATTAGGTTGAGGTCTCGCTAGCAGGCAGTGTTGCTTCTTCAGAGAAATCCCAGAGTGTCTTCTGTTTCCTTAAAGTTTCTGCGGCAAATACAGCTAGCAGAATGCCTTGCAATTTCCTAGCACAAAGGGAAAAGGGCTGCATCTTCTTCTCTGTTTTCCAGTAAGGCTTGGACCTCAGAGTAATAGCTGTGTTAAAGTAAAGTAGCCACATCTAGTGAGGAAACCGAGTCTTCATTCTTCTGCAGGAGGACAAAGACATATCTACACACCATTAATTACTAATGTGTTGGCCCAAGCAGGTGTTCATCAGTCATTTGAAATGTCATTATAGAGCACGTGAGTGTTTTCAGAAGATAGCTTTTGGAGTATATATTCCAGCCAGCTCCAGGAAGTCATCTATATGTAATTTGGAAGCAGAAACTCTATTTATTAAGGAGCCCCCACTTCCAACATACTGACTAATGTTATGCAAAATTATATGTCACACAGAGCAGACGGAGAGTCATAATAGTTACACTGGATGAACAGAATGAATCTCAAAAGGCAGGAAGCTCGTCTTGTAATGCATTATTCATGGCTGGCCAAATTAACCCTAGAAACTGGAAGTATGGGAAGAATGCACAATTTATAGCTTTTTTTACTCCCCAAAGACTCTGACTCCAATGTCGCATTTGCTGCACACAGGATCTCCTTGTTTAAGCAATCTCCAGAAAGAGGTTTCAGGATGATTAGATATTTCTGCATTGTAGGTTTAAAAACTGGCATAGTTACCAATAAATGTATTTTGTTTTGATGTAATACACAATTGCTTCTGAACAGGAAATAACTAGTATTTTTTCTGATGAGACTGGCAATTTATTTGCATGGTAAGTCATCCTTTGGGAATATGAACTTTCTGGTAAGTCAGAGAAATGAGGACGATCCCTAAATGCATCAGTAATTTTGTACTGCAGATTATTGCTCCAACAAGTGCATTCCTGAAGCTTTTCTAGACATACGAAACAAAAGCATTTTATTATCTCTGAATTAGATTGCATCAAAAACAGGGCACAGCCCTTTTTTCCAAACAGCTACATTAATAAGAGAATCTGAATATTCAAAATGCAAATGGTGCCTTGTTGTGGTTTAGCCCCAGTCGGCAATTAAGCACCACCCAACCACTCGCTTGCCTTCCCCCTGGTGGGATGGGGGAGAGAATCGGAAGAGCAATAGTAAGAAAACTTGTGGGTTGAGATAAAGACAGTTTAATAATTGGAACAACAACAACAACAAAAAATAATAAATTGTAATGAGAAAGAAAACAACAAGAGAGCAAGAGAGGAACAAAACCCAGGTGATCAACCGCTCACCACTCGCCGACTGATGCCCAGCCAGTCCCCGAGCAGCGATCACTGCCCCCCAGCCAACTCCCCCAGTTTATATACTGGGCATGACGTCGTATGGTATGGAATAGCCCTTGGGCCAGTTTGGATCAACTGTCCTGGCTGTGCCCCCTCCCAGCTTCTTGTGCCCCTGGCAGAGCACGGGAAGCTGAAAAGTCCTTGACCAGTGTAAACACTACTTAGCAACACCCAAAACATCAGCGTGTTATCAATATTATTCTCATACTAAATCCAAAAGACAGCACTATACCAGCTGCTAAGGAGAAAATTAAGTCTATCCCAGCCGAAACCAGGACATGCCTGACTTTCTCATTCACTTTTACAAAGTCAACCTACAAGTCTCTTGCTGAGAGATAAACCAAGTAAAGTTACTTTATCCCCTGTCATGATGGAAAGACTGTAGTACCTTTTAGAAGAGGAGTTTTAAACTATGCATAGTCATTTCTCATGTGTCCTGGATGGGTTATCTAGTTTGTGAGTTAACCAGGTCATAGAAAAAAACCCCACAGACCTAACTTCTTGATACCTCATTTCTCCTTCTCAGAATGGCATGTGCGTGCCTAATTAATAAATGTTTTTGCTTTAAATATGTTTTTGCTTTGTCTAGATTTCCTCAGATACTCAGGAGCTGACCGTACTCTGAACTGTCTGAAGCTGAGTATGCTTCATTGAAGGATCAGGAAAGTAAAACCACAGGATTTGGAAGTACATTTGTTTTACATTCCTCTGGCCTAACTCTGGGTGGGACCGACATGCCCACATTAAGAGCCTCATTACCACAAACCCCATACTGGAGCAAGAGAGACACCGTTCCCTTCCTCCTGCTCCTTTGATAATGTCAGCTGACTGGACTCCTAAATTTAGATATTTCATATTAAAATGCCTAAACTTGAGTGAGATTAATCTATTTCTACTCATACATGAGCCATCTGAGTCCAACCCATTGGTTTTAACAAATATTTTCTCCAAAGTGACTTCAGCGTAGCTGAGGCTCGAGGCATCACCTAACTGTCTGTACACTTCAGGTCTCATCAATTCACCCAGCTTCCATTTCTATTTCATTGTATAATTTATTCTAAGGTAAAAATATAATCCAGTCTTTGCTAGAGTATGTTCTGAACTCCTGACTCAAGTGAAAATCATATTCTCCTGAGGTTTTGGATTTTTATTTTTTTACCTTAAGACTTTTAGGTCATGGTAAAATCCAAGTCCAATAATTAGGTGTATATTACACACATCCAGGACTGAAATTCCATGTTCATTATCCAACTGTAAGTAAATAATATTTCTTGTTACTGAAGTGAGAGAAGCAAAGAGATGATACTTCCCAGAGTGGATAACACCGTGTGCTTCCAGCTCATGGCAACCTACTGAAACAAGTTAAACATGGGAATGTAGCTCCATGGGAGGAGTTGTTCATGGGACAGTACCTGGTCAGATTTGGATTACACGTTGTGTTAGCAATATATTCTCAGTAACACAGCAAAGTCAGCTGTTAAAAGTAGATCTGTTTTGCAGTGCTTTGTCCTTATATATTGTATATAATCCCCAGATTTGATCTTAGCACTCTGCAATGACTGATCCCAGTGGGACTTGTGACATTTCAGCAATATATACCAATGAATGACATGTGCTATTCTTTTTCCTCTGCTATATTTTTGAAACAACACTCTTAAGAGTGTGGTATTTCTGCCACTAACCATGAGGTGGCATAACGTGCACAGCAGAACAGCAGTCAAACCTTCCTTTTAATATTCCTTTGTACATCACATTCCTTGGCATATTACATTTTCATGGTGAAAGACAGGCTGTAAAACTAGCTGAGCTTTTAGAAACCCTACACTATTACAAAAGCAATGACAAAGATACATATTTGTGTGCATGTATGTTGTGGTGCTTTTCATTCTAGCAGACAATAATTTTGAGCATACTACTACATGATGATGTTAAAAATAAAATCATAATTATTTTCCTTTTTTTTTTTTTAGTTTGCTTTCCACTATCTATCCAATTTTGCTTTTAGCGTTCTGCCTTTTGTAAGTCTGATTTATTCTTTTTCCCCAAATCTCTCTTCCTTCACAGGGCTAGCCTCTCCAGGCTTGATTTTCCTTTCAGCTTATTGTAATGTGAAATAGATTTGATGGGTTAAGAATAGCCACAAGTTTAATTTCTTACTAACTGGGCAGATTAATAGGAGTGTCTTTCAAATCAGATACATCAGATACACACCCGTTAACTACATATTTGAGTCTAATACTTCCCCAAACACACAGCTTACCTTAACAAGATGGAGGCTTTATCTGGATAAAAACGTCTTTATCAGAGTGCATGAATTTAATATTTCATCATCAAAAGCACATCAGAAATGCATTGGTTGAGCACAGCTTTTTGTATTTGCTTGCTTGAGGAAAAAAGGCCAAAGACTCTGTAATCCTAAATAAAATCCAGCACGAAAAGACTTCTTGCAGATTTGGAAAACTCCCTGGCAAGCCATAAATCAGCAATTGGACTATATGCCATGGGTCTTGCTTCCCTAGAAAACATAGTCTCTATTACAGCTGTCTCATTTTGATCACTGGAGCACCTTACAGTAAAGGGACACAAAAGGGAGGTTATTTTAAGCTGTCAGTGGAAGATACTTTATATAGGAAAAATCCCAATCCTCCCCTTCCCAGCCCAGAGAGAGAGGAGTCGAAGGATGGAATAGATGGGGCCAGGACAAGGGTGTTACGTGATCCTTTGTTGGGGGAAACGGGAGGGGGATGCTCGTCCAGGGGAGGCGAGCCGAGAGCCGCAGGTAATGGCCAGACGGGCAGGACCCTGCCTGTACCTATGGGGACCTGTCACCCTGTGCCCAAGGAGAAGAGCAGACACCATCCAGACATCACCAGCAAAGGTGGCGGTGACAAGGCGGGTCCAAGGTGGAGCGTTGGTGACCTGGGGTCAGGGAGGTCCCTGGGCAGGCAAAGCACCAAGCTTGGAGCTCAGGCAAGCACCAAGGCCCAGGGCCTGTGTTTAAATGCAGCTCAATGCAGCTCCTGAGCAAAGCAGGGGAGGTCGCCAGTGAGGTCTCCCGGGGCTGTTTCCCAGCAGGCTGCGGCAGGTCGCAGAGCCCAGGAGTGGGAGCTGGTTGTGGCAGCCAGACCCTCTTGCTCCCCTCGGAGATCTGGGCTCCTCTGGTTTTCCTCCAGAGCTGCCAGCCACTGCTGGCACCAGGACAGGTCCTGGGGGTGCTCCCATGGGCAGTCAATGGTCTCCACAGGCGTTATTTTGGTCTCCAAACACTCCAATGGACACTCCTGGCCACAGTCTAGATACAGCCCCTCATCTAAACTTCAGGGCAAACAGACTTATTTGAACTACAGGGCCTTTAGAAACCAAAACGTGACTGTGAATATGTCTGCGTAAGAGTGGCATAGAAGGTTACTGGTTATCACACACCTGACAATCTGGCTGCAACATATAAGCCAGGCAGCTTTATTTGCTAAGAAAAACAACATATTGCAGTGTAGATTATTAATATCAGACCAAGGTTGTTTAAACAAGTTGCTGGCTTGCATTTGCCCCAACCCTTGGGACTCTCTACCTGCTTGCCCCTCTGGTTCTGGCTACACAGATGAAGCAGGATAAGTATACCCTAGCGACGTTTTATTGAATAGCATGGACCAATGTGGGGAGCTGACTTGTTTGTTCATGTGTAACACAGTTCTCATTCCAAATATGTCATGTGCTAGGAAATGCTGTAACCCTTCCTTGTATATGTTGCTTTACTAATTAGGCAGGTATGCAATGTTGTGGAAAAGGAGAAATTAGATTACCCTTGGAGTCGCACTCAGCCAACTTATAATTCAGCTTCAGTGAGCCTGCTTGGCACTGACTTACAGGAGTGTTTTGAAAGCATGGCTGCATATGGCTGGTGTGAAATAAATAGGAAACTGGGACAGAAAGCTTAAAGAAGTGATATTGGGTCCTAGCGGGATAAGCAGAACAAGGAGAATCTTTTCTGCCTTCCTGGTATTATTTATGCATGGCTGCTGTTTAGTGAGACTATCTTCAGAGTCTGTTGCTGGTTTTGAGAGGCAATAGACCATGCAAGAGCAGCTATTCCACAAAGCTGTCATGTCCAGGACTGTGTTGTGTGACTGACCAGCAGGTACGCATGCGGAGGCAGGAATTAAATCCAGATGTTTAATTTGTTTAAAATCAAAGAGAAACATTCAAACTGTGACTTGTATGAAGGAAATGGAAATGATGGCAAGAAACCATCATTTATCAGCAGGTGCCTATCAACCTGGGGAAAACAGCACATCTTATATGTAAGCATTACATATGCTTACCAGCAAGCAGTACAGGCTAGATCTGTGTCCTTAGCTGCTAAATAATTATTTAAGGTCCTGAACAGCCTAGTGCCCCCTTACAGTAAAGCAGAGTGCAGCTGGTACTCCTGGGTGACCAGGGATGCTCTGGCATGCTGTGAGCACACCACCGCTCTAAGGGGCAAACCCTGCAGCAGTAATCTTGGTATGAAATATCTTCTTTATGTGCCCATTTTCACAGATCTGAATTTCCTGATTGTCCATAACACATGTATTAATTTGCTCATGAACCCTCCGCAAATTAATGAATCTTTCAGGCTGATCCCCAGTTATGGTTGCAGGGATAGTCAGCTCCCTTGGACGGAGAGGAGAGAGGGACCACTTCTTTAAAGCTGCATTGATGAGGGCACCCTCCACCCTATATAGCCGTAACCCATCAAACCTCTGACATGACCTCAGCGTCCAACCCAGCCACCCTGCTCTAAAAGCAGTATTCTGGCAGACAACAACACGGCCCCATTGCTATGTTGGGCACTAGAGAAGAGGTTTCTGTCAAAAAGCTCAGCATAGCGGGTAAAAGCTAAATTTGTTTGCGAAAAATGTCCTGCAGACATGGGAGCTGTACATGGAAGGAGCATTTTCCCAACTTGAAAAGAAACTTCTTCAGTGTATAAAAAGATCTCCCAGGTTGTAATTTGTTATAATTAAACTAGATGAGGCTGATACTGGAAGGAGGCAAGCCAATTAGTTTGCGACATCAATTTTTGTTTGGCGCTGTCAAAGTCTGTTAAAGGAACTTGATAGATTGCTGGGTTGGCTTTTTCAACCTGATAATCCCCATGTGAAAGATGGGCAGGCAGCCGGGTGCAGAGAAGCATCTTGCAGTTGGTGTTGAAAAAAGGCTGCACCTGCCAATGTGGCACTCGGAGGTGACAACGGTGTTGCAACGCCTGAGCTGTGGACAACTGGATGGAGAGGTGAAACTCAAGATCCAAACATGGAGCAGATCCCTGCACAGCGGCTGCAAACAAAGAAAGCCTGCACTCAAAGGCGTTTGAAAGAGACAAGCCACCAGCTGTTTGGGCTAAAATCTGCCATTTTGGGGGCAGGACTACAGGCTTTTGAGTGGTCCAGTTACGGGTTCTCAGGTTTTAAACAAGATAAGGTAGTCTTGCCACATGTTAACCAGCAACCATACCCCTAGCTTGAAACTCTAATATCCTTATTAATATATGGTAAATACCATCTTCTTAATACTATCTTCTGCACTACTGAAAGAAAGCAGGTGTTAAATAAAACCAGGCATAACTCTCAGGGTTTTAACTAGTAGAGCTCTATTGAAAATTATTTATAGTAGTTAATGTCATATCCTAGCACTAAAAAAACCCTTCAGCAAATCCAGGCTATGAACTGTTTCATTTTAGAGAGTTCCTTTAGATCATAATTGAACTTCAAAAAATGTATTTATTTCAATTTTTTTGCAAAAAATCTCTATGGATAAGAAAGAGCTGGGGACATCAGCCCAACCAATAATTCCTCCAGCAACACCAGAAATTGTAATATATAATCACCCTATGTCACTGTACCAGACAAAAATCTGTTCATTTCTCGATATAGTTCCTGTTTTCAGGTCCTGAAGACATCAGCTGCTCTTTTACAAAATTGGTGGTACCTGGCTCAGTCCTTACTGAACATGTAGTGCCGTATTTCTGCAGTCACATCTCCAGTTTTGCTATCAGTTAAAGTACCATTGCAAATCTGATTTTCTGTAAAACTTGAATTAAGCAGAAACTTGGGGAAAGAAAAAAAGTCTAAAAGGTTGAAGGACAGATCTTCAGCTGTTCTAAGTTGCTACATTATGACTTATTAATGCCACCAGAACAGTTTATACCAACTGATAATCTGCTCTGAGGTTTTAAGATTGTCAGCAAGTTCTGTTTTGCAGTACAAACCTAGTCATTTCCTGAAATTGCATGTTACAGTCAAGCTTAAGAAAACTATCCAAGTTTATTTAGAAAGCCAACACTTATTTCCTATGTATCTGGCTGATCTGGGACTCACCTAATACCTTACTGAAAGTATGTGTTGTAAAAATAAAAGAATTATTGCTCAAGGCTTCCTACAAAAATGTTAGCCAATATGTTCTACTGTATTGGAGGACACAGCAATTAACATTCAAATCCATTTATTATTCTCAACATTTTTTTCCTCAACATGTACAGATTGATTGGTACTATTTTTTGTGTCTCAATTTAGAAAAGAATGACAGTTTCCCTCAGCATTGCAGTGTGCATTTTGGCTTGTTCTAATGAAGACAAATTCTTCTCAATCAGGTTCGTTCTGTTCATTAAGTGAGACAGATGGCAGACTTGCTGTATTGGTAACGATTCCAAAATTTTAAGCGTATTTGGGATACACTGGTGTGGTGTGTTGACCTTGGCTGGACGCCAGGTGCCCACCAAGCCGCTCTATCACTCCCCTCCTCAGCAGGATGGGGGGGGGAAAAAATAAGATGGAAAAAAAAACCCTCATGGGTCAAGATAAGGGCAGTTTAATAAAGCAAAAGCAAAGGCCGCATGCAGAAGCAAAGGAAAACAAAAGATTTATTCTCTACTTCCCATCAGCAGGCAATGTCCAGCCACTTCCCAGGAAGCAGGGCTTTAGTACCTGTAGCGGTTTCTCTGGAAGACAAATGCTGTAATAACAAAAGCCCCCCGCTTCCTCCCCCTTTCTCTTAACTCTTATTGCTGAGTGGACATCATATGGTATGGAATATCCCTTTGGTCGGTTTGGGTCAGCTGTCCCAGCTGTGTCCCCTCCCAAGATCTTGCCCACACTCAGCCTACTGGTGAGGGGGGAATGCTGGAGAGACAGCCTTCATGCTGTGCGAGCACTGCTCAGCAGTAGCCAAAACACTGGTGTGTTATCCACACCTTTCTAGCTACCAATACAAAGCACAGCACTAGGAGGGCTGTTACAGGGAAAATTAACTCCTTCTCAGCCAGACCCAATACAACTGGTTTGTGTTCCCCAGCTAAAAAGTGACCCATATTTCAGATGGAAGAGAAGCCAGGTTCTGTGTTTGCAGAATTTTTGTGGTGTGTACACAGTTCTTTATTAGCACGCTGAAAACCTGAAGGACCCACAGAAAGGCAGGGTTTAGACACATTCAGACAAATTTGTAAAACATGATCCAGCAGATGTGTCTGTCTTGGTAGAAAATTAAATACATGCTTCCAAAGCTCTGCCAGAACAGAGTGTGAATCTGTGCAACCAACGGGGATGTAGCTCTCCTGCCCCTTCCTCCCAGCTGGTCCTAAGGGTAGCCCTTGGTTCAGTTGGAGGCCTTTAATGTGCCAGCCCATAATAATTAATGCAGGGAAATTAATGCTGAAATGTAAAGCCCAAATTGGAACCGCATTGATCATAGGAATTATCATACTAGATGCCTACATCCTGGGCTCTCTCTGTAATTGAGAAAGTTGAAGCAAGGTAGCTTCTGGAAACTGTGAGACACTGAACAGTGCTCAGATATCCCCATCTCCGAAGTTCTGGAGCCATCACAAACACAGAAGGCTGCAGACACTGGCTAGGTAGATATCATCAGTTTAAGGCATCATGTAAAGAAACAAAATAGTCTGTCATGCTAAGTAGAAATAAAATATTACAGAAGTAGATAAAAATGTTTTCACCTTATTAAAAGATTACAACTATAAAGCAATTCACACTGTATCTTCTTCATGATGCCTCAACAATGATATTATTCATATTAGTTTTGTGACAAACTACCTGTTTTTTAGTGCTAAGATGAGGTCTTCAAGATGGGACAAACCTGGTACTTTGCAGTATTCTAGAATATAGGGGAAAAGAGTGTGTGAGGGAACACACAAATACATGAGGCCAGATGGCAGCATCTTCATACAAAGCATCCCTCTTTTTGGCACAGTCTGACTTTCCACACACAGACATACCATTTGGGGTATATCCAGTTCTAGGAATACTAAGAAAGGGATTATTCCGTTGTTTTTTCTGTTGACTTTGTCTTAACATTTACTTCATACTCAGTTTCAGGGAAGGTTAACTTATGTTCAGGTTGTGTGTTCTCCAAAGACAGTGAGGTCTTTGATTTAACTAGCTAGAAATAGGTGGATGTACAAGAGCCTTGTCAGCTAAAAATGGTAGACTCTACCTCCATTGTCTGTATTAGCATCCCCACTACATTCGTATCAATAAATAACACAAATAGACTTTAGAAGGGAAAGAATCAAGACAAGCCACCTTCTAGCTCTCATCTGCTCAGACTTGAAAATACAGGGGAGGCATGCTTTAAGAGAAGACTGCAGATTTAGGATCTGAATGCTGTTGGACCAGAAATTACCAGCTGAAGACTGTTTAGGATATTTATGAAAGAACTTAGTGGACCTCTGCTCAGCTTCTGGTAGAGAGGTGGAGATACATATATCAGAAGGAACATCCTTCCTGACAGCCCCACCAAAGAAACCATAAAATGAGAAAGCACAAAACTGGAAAGAGCTCCAAAACCTTGATGAAGTATCTGCTGAATGCTGAGCATGTACGCTCTGTGGAGAGACGTAACTCTCTGGGGCATACAACTGTGCACAGCACTTTATATAGTAATTAAGAAGAAAGAAACAGTGTTCTATTAAAAAGACTGCCAGTTCCCCAGAGAAAATAGCTTTTGTGTATCACTTTATGCTAGTGGTGACAGAATAGAAAACAAAATACCACAGAGTTACATACATGTTCTTTGTCTAGAAGTATTTACAAATAACTTTACAAATTTTTACACACATTTTCAGGTTTGTTTGTTTACTTTTAAATTAAGAGCAAAATTAATCCCCAGAGGCTTCTAAGGCTTCAGTTGGTGCCTTGTACTGTACATTCATGCTTGGCTTCTTCCTGGGACAAGAGAGGAAAAGAGTTTAAAAATGTGCAAATCACAGACATCTAAAGAACCCTGGATGTAAGGACTCCTACAGACTGACATCTGTAGAGAGGTCGTCCTACTTCTCTTCAAATCAGAGACAGCTACTGGTGGTGGGCTCAGGGCAAAAGAGATTAGGAAGGGAGAAGGAGCCATATATGAATTGCAATAATTAGGTGAATACATTAGTGCCGGAACATCTGGGTGAGAAGAGTCATAGATCAATTCCTACTGCATACAGCAGTTCAAACAATGCAAGGAGTGGGCATTGTGAATTCTAAACAGAGCATTGAAATGATCTCTTGTACACTGTTAGGGGTTGACTCCTGCTGCGTATTTTGGAGTCAAAATTACTGTTTACTGACACAATCTTGACCAGGCACAGTATGATTCTATCAGTCGAAAAATACAGACTTTTTTGAGAAAGATGTACCCTTCTCCTAGTTTTCGCAGGTTGTTTTGTTTTCATGCCTTAACACTAAATGTTGTAAAAATATTGAAATTAAAAAAGAAAAAATTTACAATTTACAAGTGTCCATATAAGTAAATTATTCAAAAATTCAAGATCATCTACAAGGATCTACGAAATAACAACGCTGATAATGACACTGAGCCTGTGGGAAGAACAATCCACATGCCGTGAGAAACGGATGGTGGGTTTCTTCCAGAATGATGAGTCACAAGGTTGGTCTTTTCTTCTAAAATCTGTTTCTTCAGCTACAGCAGCAGAAGTCTTGAGTCCATGTTCATTACTTACTTCGACCTAAAAAGCAGAATATGTGAATTACTTACAAATGAAAACCTATTCTTTTTATCTTCTAAATTGTGAGATGTAAATTCACACCAGCTGACAGGTTAGTAACTAATGAACAAGTGGATAAATCACCTCTGGTCACCAATTTCCGCAGCTGTTAAGACCCACGTATAGGGTCAAGAATGAATGGCTGGGTACAAGTGGTAGCTTTGTAACATGCATATACCAAAGGCAAAAAACATTCGGGGAAAAATACCACAGGTGGTGAAACATGTCTGAAGCTCACATAATAATAGATTCTTTTTAGCATAATATGTTTTAACAGTATAAGATGTATGTCCACCAGGTTATAAAATTCAGACATGACCTGATTACAAACATGTGCATTTGAGCTGGACTCACACTATTTGTAGTCCTCACCACAACCACACGCTTGCTGAATCTATGTATTCTCACGTCTGCCTGTAAACCATGTTCACTTGTATAATCTTGCAAAATCTATGATCGTCTTTCATAGCGATTTTACGGTGGGTAGATTCTCAGGAGAAAATGCAAACAGGACAGGGTCACACAGATCCATCATGGAGCGGTAACCTCTCCACTGGCAGAATTTCTCAGACACTGCATCAGTCTCACAAGCAGAAGCTAGCAATGTCCCTAGAAATGCTAGGGACATCCCTACTTGGGATTAGGGATTCAGTGTCTGTCCAGACAGGGTTGCCCAAAGCTGTATTAGTCTTGGATCAGACCTACTCATCCAAACAGGAATGGGGCACATGTAAACTTTAAATTCTGCAACCATTAATAATAATAATCATAAAAACCCCTAGTGCAAGCCAAAATGCATTTTTTTTCTTCTAATCCCCATGCTCCTCTCTTTTCCATGTAGCAGTACATGAAGCAATTCTAAATACTGCCGAGTGACCTGGCTGTTGAAATTGTGCTTGAAACAGATGAAAACACAACAGTCTTCTTTATAGTCCTTCTGCTTTAGTCCCAAAGAGAACATGACAATTTTTTCCCACTCCCCCTATTGTCTCCTGCCTTACACACATCTTAACTGAAACTGCACAGTTCAGGGCAAAGATCTTGCTTCTCCTTGTCCGGTAGCCTAATGGAGTTATAGGGAGAACGAAGAGCAAACAGACAAGCTATGATCATTCATATTTGCGTTAAAAAGTGTTCCCTGTGAGAACAAGTTCAAATTTAACCTCTTCTCAGGGGTGAAAAGGAAAGCTATTCTTAGACTTGCTAATCATTAATAATTATGGCAGCACTAAGTGGACATTATACTGAAAAGGAGTACTTGATAAAAACAGACTATCTTCTACATAGTCTGGATGAGGCCACAGAACCTTGTATTTCCAATGGGCTATGTTTAGTTAATTTATGAATGAAATAAGGGAAATAAAAGGGGTGAGAAAAAGGGAAATATAGCCAAGCTTTCATCTATAAAAAGCATCACGCTAATTTTTCCTGTCAGTAAAGTGGTAAGGATGGCAAAAAATCTGTAACCTTTATTAAGGCTTTGAATGTATTTAACAAGTATTATTCATGTTCAACTCTAAGAGAAAAGAAATAGAGGTTTTCACAGCCTGGATACCAGAAGTCACATTTCTTAAGGATACTATGGATTCTCAGACTATATATAACTGATATAGATAGCAATTAACTTATCAAAAGAAGTCAAGAAGGCTGATGTGCTGCAGAGAGATAAGCATCTGCAAATTTCTGGCACAATCCACTATTTAAATTGTTCCCAGCAATTTGGCTTTTAATTCAGACTTTGATCACTGATAGTATTTTTCCTCCCTGCTTAGGTAAAGATCCTCTCTGTATCTTTCAGTGCCTAAAACCAAAACATCAATAAAGAAGAAAACACAATATAATTTATCTTCCAGTTTTATGCTTCTAGCAGCCATAAAGAGGCCAGAGAGGGTCCTCCCAGCTGTACAAGAATACCCATACATGGGAAATGGGAAGATGCCATTTATTCTCCAGTATTGCAAGCTCACCAGCAACCCCAAAATCCTTTGAACTACTTAACCAAAATCTGCTATCAAAGAATGAATTCTCAGGTTCTGTGACATTTCTACTGCAAAACAAATGAACAGATTTTGCAGGAACATATTTACAAGTCTTTTGTGAAAATGTCTTTTTTTCCTCTCCTTTAGTTATAGCAAGTTTGCTAAGAAAGTACTAAACATTTATTCACCTAATACTTTAAAATTAACCTCAACACAGGTTTAAAGATTAAAATCTTTTATGGAGAGGTGTAAATGTTGTAGCTGTGGCTTTTTTCCTCCTGGATACCAATTTCACTTTTTCAGTCTAGTGGCTTATTCAGAATGGTCAAACCCCCATTTTGCTGTCATCTTTCCCACAGAAAATGCAGCAAAATTGGTATTTAATGAAATATTACTGAAAATGCAGATTCCAATGTAGAGGTTGTACTTAATGCCATGTCAAACTGTTCATTGTTTCATTTTGTCTTAATATGATATTTCTTCCTGTTCTAACATACACTGTCATGCTGAGAAAGGGCTTTTTTCCTTTTTGGGCCTTCATAATCCTACAATATTTACTTACTAAATTTGAGTAAAATTTTGTCCATGTTTATTTCTACAAATCGAAAGCTGCAGCATGAATAAAAAGTATTTTAAAAACATGCAAAAATTAATAAAGTCACAGACAAAGTTCAAGTGTCAAGTGCTGACTCAAAAGATTTGGTTAGTAATTGTCCACTTTAAATTAAAACTCCCAGCACATGCAGACATGCATACACCAGGAAAAACCTTCAAACTCATTTTAATTCTGTTAACTGGTAAGTAAAATACAGTTAGTCATTAAATCAGTTTCAGTCAATTAGTTGCACGTGGGTTTCATGTTGCATTTAAGATGCATGAAAGGCCCGAAGGTAAATTTGAAGACAGAAAGCATCAGGGCAACAACTTACAAGCATCTAAGGAGAATTTCTAAATTAACATCTTCTGTTTTACCACTAATACTTTGAAATATCATCTATTTGAAGTTATCTGAGCTTCTGCCAAAATATATGTACTAGTAATATCTCCCCGTATCTTAATTTATTCCAAATAAAATGAATAGATATGCATCTAAAATTATTCATTAGGTACCAGAGTAGGAAAAGTCTATGAAAATATGTGATTTTCATGGTGAGAGCAAATAAGTGATGACAAAGAGATAATGAACTTCCAGAGAAACTCTACAGATAAATAGATTTTAAGCTGACTAGCAGTTTTTCAGCAAACATTTTTCTTTCAGTAGCTAGACAAATGTAAAAGCTTCTGCTCTTCCATAAATGGGTTAATCTCATTAAGGTTTATGCAGCAGCCATAAACCAGCTCTTTTCTTGCTAAAAAGTCAGCAGGGAAGCAATTCCATCCTTCACTGCGAGCCTCTCCTTGCGTTAAGCCGAGGCACGACATAGCAGACATGGTGATATCTACTAATCCTTGCTTTAGCGGATATGTCATCAGTGACAAAGTATCCTTACTCGCATGTTTTATGTGGATTAATTTTTAATTAAGTTCTAATTAAAATATAATTAAATTATTAGTAACCTGATGCCAAAATTATTTCAGGAGAAGGTTAGCTTTCAGTCCAGTTAGAAGGATTAATGTGGTCCGTAGGACCAGAACCTTACCTACAGGCTTTACAGGCTTTAACTCAACATGTTCCTGGGGGGGCTGTCGGTAGGAGTATGTGTCAAGTCCGCCTATGAAATCAACTGAAAATACAACAGTTCCAGAAATGAACAAATGGAAATGAAAATATGTCAACTGAAAAAGAAATATGGACAAATTATGTTAAAAAAAATAGTAAGCACGTGCACAGGTTTGCATACAAGAAATAAACCAAGTAGGTAAAGATGCTGTGGAAACTGGTTACAGAAGGCTCTGTGCTCTGTCTTCCTTGGGGTCCATTTAGCCCTGTGCCTGGCAAGACAGGCTAGCAGTTGGCTGACCAGACATGCACACCCCTGCCAGTGTGCGTGCAAAAGGAGCATTCACGGATCTGCAGAGTACGTAAACAGAAACCACCGTGGGGTAAGGTAGCTGCTTCTATTTAGGGCAATCTCACATATATTTCATAATTCACTTTTGATTCCTTTGGAAGTGTTTAGAAATTTAGGCAGTGGAAACAGTTTAGCTCGTGAACCTAATTTCACCTAAACTTCTATGACTCAATGGACTTGCAGGAATGTAACGCACCAACAAAAACCAAAGGTGTGTCCGCTGAGTTAAGAATAAACAGGTGAGAGCTGAATGTGAAAAAGCAGCAGCATCTCCTCTGGATGAACTTGTGGGGACAGGAAGCCTTTTCAGAACCCTTCCACTTTCTCTCAGGATTTCTATGTCAGAAATAATGTGGGGATATCTGCTCTTGAGAAGTTTTTAGTTCCTTCTATGGTCATATTGATTGTAAAATAAGACATTTTAGTCTGAGTCTTGTATCTTGTTATTTTTGATAAGATTTTAAGCAGCTTCAAGAAGCCACACGTCTAAGCTATCCTAGAAATCTTAAAAGGATGTTCGCGGAGAAGGTTATTTTTCTGTTGATTTAGAAAGGTTTTCTGCAGACCTGTGCAGAGCTGACAAATTCACAGCACGTTGGGATTCTTTGGTCACATGGAAAGCAACTGCCTTCATTTGTTTATATATAGGCATATATGCAAAAGTCCTAAGCAGAATGTAGATCCTCATTGCGTTAATCGCTGTATGAGCACCTAATAAGAAACAGCCCCTTCCCAGGCAATGTATGCACCAGGTAAACGAAGAAAGAAAGAGTGCTCATCCAGGATGAGGGGATGGGGAAATAAGGCTTAGAGATTGAAGGGCTGATGAAACACCCACTGAAATCTGTGGAAATGCTCCTGTGATTTTAATTGCCTCTCCTCTTGAGTCCAGGAAAGGGGTAGCTTGGCTGAAAACTGAACTTGATGTACTTCAATCATACAGCATTACCTTAGCTGCAAGACTCTTTTCTTAAAACTGTCTGAGCAGGACATAATGCTGAAGAGCTAGCCCAGCCTGAGTGCCAGTCCTAGCCTATCTGCACCTCCTCTTCATACTGTATTTCTTTCATGTTGCAGCTCTCCTTCAGAATGCTGTCACTACATAAAATACTTCAAAATTAACTTAAGCACTAAGGGGACCAAACCCTTACAAAGAGACATATTTGCAGATATATTTTTGTAAAAGTGGATTTTTAAAATATCTAGATGTCTAATGTAAGACATAGTTACTTTTTCATTTTTTAGAATAAATAGTGTCCATAGTGTTTATAATTTTTTTGGTGGTTATATACTATAGTTTTTCCTGCTCTCTGAAGGGTTTTATTTTTTTTACTGAGGACATGTGATAGAAGCAGTTAGAAAGTATGTTTTTGAGATAATTCACCACTTCAGAACCACACATCATTCCTCTCAGCAATCACAAGCATCATCTGCAACTGTTAGCAGGGAGAGAATCTAAAGTAACTAGTCCTTCTGCCAACAAATATTTTGGAGAAAGAAATGAAGTCAATATGCATTAACGATTGACAACATAGACATGTCTTTGTCTGACAAAGAAAATATATTTAATAGCACCATCCAACAAGTTTTCAGATGAGCTGCTCAAACCTGTTTAGCTGAGGCTTTCTCTTTTGCAATCCAAGATGTGTTATATAGTATTAAAGTTGAAGTTTGACTTAAAATTCATGTGAAGCTAATTCTCAAGGCAAGAAGCTGCTCTGTCACACAAGACAATGGAATTTGCCATTTTTCTTTATGCACTCTATTTTATGGCTGATAGCTCTTTAATACGAAGATTCATCATCAGTTATTTGAATTATAAGTTACTTTTAGTTTTAAAAATTCAGTCTGATTTTACCTGATATTTTCACCACTTATATCTAGGACTAAGACCACAAATGGCCATTAAATATAGAAACTTGAATTTTTATTTTCATTTGATACAAAGACATTACTATGTACGTTTCAGTTCAAACAGACATCTTAGACATCCAACTTTGATCAAATACTTTAAAACTTTACCTTGACTGAACTTTTCAGATGCATACATCCCTCTGTTTAATTGGCCAAAAGCAAACAGCAGCAACATTTGTATAGGTTTCCCAAGGGGAAAACATTACTTTAAGGATGATATCAAATAATTGATTTGGTTTATTTCTGGCCTGGTTAATGCATTATGGATAATTTCTGCCATAGATTCATAGGACTACAATAATTAACTTCAGAAAGTTGCATACACCTGGAAGAAAGTTCAACGAAAAAAAATAATTCTCTATAGAGTTCTGTAATTCTATGCATTAAATTAAAAAAAAAAAGCAACAAAGCCACAACTTGTTAGCAATAGGGATATTCAGTCACTAAACAAGGAGCACCCCATGGAGTCCAGTCATTAACTACAGTCATGCAGAGAGAAACTTAAAATCCTAGGGAGAGGATTTTTTAGCACCCCACAGATAATAGCAGGTTACAGCAGAAGCTAGTTATTTTATCTGCAGCTGGCTGCAAAACATGATCCATATTCCCAGGGAATTGCTCTCTCCTTGTGTCACCTCAGTTTTGTGGTCATGCTGGATGCTTAATGGCCAGTGTGAAATGTTCCTTTAGAGTTCACTACCTGCTGGGCTTGGAAGTGCAAATCTGTGCTGGCTGTCCACCACGGGCAGTCCATTAAAAGGATGTTCATTCACTCACGGGCCATATCAGAGGAACAGTTGTCATAATCTGCCTGAGTGAGAAAAGTGCAATATGCTGCTGGCTGGAGAAAGTGTATCCACTGTCATCAGTAATTTTGAGAGTTATTCTTTTCTAGACAGATGACATTTAGATTTGCCTTATTACTATTAATCCGTGCATTTGCCCATATGGCAGTTAAAATTTGCTTTCCTTTGAAGTTAGCACAGGAGAATCAGAGCTCAGAAAAAAATCCTTTCTCCTTTCCCACTCTCTCATCTGGAATTCAGCTTCTCTGGCAATATCCCACTGACCTGCTGGCAGGCCTTGTGCAAACAGCTGCCAGAGCTTGTCAGCCCATTGGTATATTACTAATTTCTCCTTTCAAAGTTGGCAAATTCTAAGCGCGTCTGGAGGTGCAGGGTATGAACAGAGCAGTGATATGCAGACAACACAATTCTTAGTAAATCCTGCAGCCTCTTGGCCTGGAATACTTTAGATCCTATTGATGCTTACCTCCCCTTTTTATAAATGAGGGGAAACCCCCAAACTGATGGCTTGAACGGCTGGCACCTCCAGCTGTCCCCTTTCCAAGAGAGGGGCAGGCTAGCAGCTGCTTGAACGTGCTTTTATGTACAGAAGATTTTCTTAACCTACAGGGTTCCAAATACTATTTTGCACTGAATTGCTTTCCTTGTGCTGTGATTTTTTTGAATGGCAATATATGAATGCAATTGCATTCATTAAGAAAAGGTATGTAACTGGGGAGGGTGTAACCAGGTCACGTAAGTGACAGGTAGTAAGAAAAAGAGCCAAAGTCAACAAGAAAGAGGAAGCAAAAATGGTCAGTCCTAGACGCGTAAAGTCCGAACTTTGGCCTTTGGACCGAACATTGGTTCCACACATTGGAAATGTTTGCACCTGGAGTTCATATAAACTTTCCAGATAAGAACTTTTTTTTCTAGGATCTCTAAATTCTTCAGTTGCCTTCCATTGTCAAGAGACACACTGTTCTCACGCCCTTCACTGAACCAGCCAGACTGACCCAGCTATCTCTCTGGAGCCAATACTATCCATTTTTCCCTCTTCATACTAAGTCTGAGCACCGAAGCCTCAAGTCATGTAGCAGAAGAATCACACATTCCTTTGCAAGATCCCAGGAATAGCTTCTCATTTATGTAGAGGACTAAAGGAGGGAAAATGTGTGCAAGACAATTAAGAAAGGGAGAAGAGACATCAGTAATCATATGTAGCACTGTGATTGCTGCTCTGTCTCTATAAAGTACTAGCAGACAGTAATCAGGTTAAAATAGGATAAAGTGGTAGAAAATTACTGAGAGACAACCTTTTACATAAACTTTTATTACTGAAAGCTAGAAAGGGAATAATTCAGGGTTCCACAGTAATTACTAAGATTTTGCACCAGATTTTCTTCTTAGTCTTCACCTAGTGAGATAGATCATCATTTTAAAAACTGCCCACGTTGTAACATGAGTACCACACTTCTCTGAAGGACTGCACTGAAAGAAGCACCCTCTCACAAATTGCCTTAAAAAGGGCACTGATACAGAAATTTTAACTAGATCTTTGCTATTGAAGTCTCTCCTCATTGTATCAGTGTTGTGATATCCAAGATTTTAATGTCGGATATTCAGAGATTTTTTATTTTCCAAGGATATGACTGCCCAGTAAGATGAAAAAAGTATGAGGAAGATCAAAGTTGTTAGAAAGTGAAAGTGGCTCAGACCTTCTTATCCCAGACCCCTGAGTCATTCCAAATATGAAAATACCTTTCCAAAATGTCCTCTGTGCCATGCCTTTGAAAGCTATGTACAGCCATACCATCCCATTACTGAAGTTAAATGCCAGGCTGCCTGATTATGGGTTTTTTCTTAAAGTAAGGATTTCTCAATCATTTTCAGGTCATTAAGGACTCTTGGCCACTACATGGTAAAAGTCCCTAGAAGAGTACAGTCATCACACATAAGGTTTATAGGAAAAATACTTATCCAAGTTTATTATCACTAATTTAGTATCAGAAAAGAATATACTTTAAGCTGCAAACATGTAGGAATTCTCTCCCTTAGGCTTCAGAAAACATCCATTTTTCGTGACGTTGTGGTATCTGCAAATCCTATGCAAAACTTAAGTTGATGAGGAAGAGTTTTCCATTTTGGTTTAAAATGTTATATTTTACTCTCTCTAAATACTTATCAGAGCCTAATCTTTTTAGCAAAGCAGATCAGCCTGGGCATCAAACATCCCATACCTCTCAGCATAGTTGGCTATGATTTACATTACATTATTCATCAGCAATGCTGTTCGAACAAAATATTTCTGATGATACATTTTCTTCTTATATAGGTCAGTATTTTTCTGTTCCTCATTTTAATGAAAATGCTAACATTTTAATGAGAATACTATCATTTTTTTCTTATTTTTTGTCTTGGTAACTAAAATACTTGTCTAATGACTAATAACAAAATGGCTTGTTATTTATTTATGGAAAAAAAACATATGGAAATTGTGTTTAAAACCACTTCAGACAAAGAAAGCTTTTTTTTCTGAGGCTTGTATTTAAAGGTGCTATTGCTAGTTCTAAAATAAGATTTCAAATACAGTGAAGGGTGGCCTTCTTTCTGCATATGACCAAAGTAAATTATAAACAAGTCCAATTATGACCTCCTACATCATTTTTATACAGTAAGAAAATTAGAAATGTGAAAAATCATGGCTCATTTGTTTTCGCTAATTACTGCTTTTCCCCTCTCTGGCACCCCTTCTGATTTAATCCCTTTTGGTGCAGAATGCTCTGGGATTCCCTCTTTTTCTTACCATTAAAGTTACTATGCTGCCTATGTACAAATTAAGCTAGCAAAGGAAAAATAATCCATGCATAAAAGATATCAAATGCCCAGAAACTACATCTATCAATTAAGTTCATACAATACCAAGAGAGAAACAATGCCATTGAGCTTTTGCAACACACATCCAGTCAATCGCCTAAAATGGCAGCTCAAGTAGTCAAGAGTAAAGACTGTTGTACAGAAGGCTGCTACAGCTTCAGTCACACGTCCAAACACATGATCTTCACAATAAATGTGCCCAGGTTGGCTTCAGAAGAGACGGAACTCTGAATCTGCGTTTTGAAGTTATGCTTTGATCTTTTTTGGTAGTCTGATTCAGGGGTATATGTTATGTATTAGTGTGCCTTTATATTTCTGCTGAGTTTGATGCCATAAACTACAGAGTTCTTTTAAAAATGTTTAGTGCAGACGCTACAACCAACTGGAATCGATCTGCTCCACTTACAGTTCATTGCTAAGTTGCAAGTTAGCTGTTTTGTTCCTTCAAGTTGTTCTTTTTCCTATCAGTTGAGTCCCACGGGTCTCTGTTTCTGGCCTGTTGTTATTTGTATCCATACCAATTTCTTTTTGCTTCAGTTATCTGTCAGTATGATCCAATTATTTATTTTTGAGAAAAAAATTAAGTATCTATGTCTGCCTGGTTATTATGTATCCAAGAATATCACAGCTGCTGTTTCTAACCTTAACTACAAGTCACAGATGCTTTAGTATGTGAAACTAATGTCCCTTTATATAATGCAGACCCTGTTCAACGCTACTGAATAATTAAAGACAAACTTCCTAGAGCAAAGTAGTTACAAGATCAAATACATGACATAAAGCCATGCCTTTCAGAACACTTGTGGCATTTGGAGGAAAGGATTTCTATGCATAGAAGAAAGTTCACATCATCCATTCACAACAGAAGACTATTAACTTTATTTTAAAAAGTAAGTTATAGGACTGGAGGGAATCTTTTTATCATTGAGTGATTCTGGATTTTTGTTCTCACTTTCCTAGGGATGGAAGACTTTTCCTGAACTTTGCTGCTATCATCCTCTGTGACATGATATGTCCTTCATGTGTTTGTATCTTTATTTGTCTTATGAAGAGTGAACAGGAGGGAGCTGAGGATGTTCAGGAGAGCATGTCTGTGTGCATGGCACAGTAGAGGACACAAGCCAGAGAGGCGAGGAGCTGCTAGCCTGCTCCTCAAAGCTGAGGCTGCCAGAGAGGAGCAGCAAGCCAGGTGGGTCTTAGTGGCGATGGATGGAAGGCACTGCTAAGGACTTGGGAGGCCAAGCAGAGTCTGCTGCAATTCAAGAAGCCAGAGACTTGGCTGAGACTCAAATGGGAAGCATGGTTCTCCAACTGCATAGACACAGACAACAAGGGAGGAAATGTTATAAACCTCTCATTTCTGCTCTGTATGATCTAGTAACTTTGAGTTTTCCATTTAGGAAGTGTGCTAGTTTATAATCAAATTAATTCTGCCCTTTTTGAGTTTAGTATTGTGGTTTTCTTTGGGAATTCTCTATAAAGGTGAGTGTGCACATCTACTTCAAAGTTCTAGCTGAGTAAAGCTGTGTCACATTCAGCCCATATTGCAATTTTTCTTGTCTTTCCTTTATAGCCCTATTTTCAAATCTTTGCTTTAAAATCTGCTTAACATCTCTGCCTGCTAACGTCTTTTGCTGTCAGTCAGGAGACTCTCCTTCTTCCCTGACCCTTCCGTCCTTTATTAGTAGCTACTTTGCTGGGGTCCAGGTACAGAACTACCATCTTTAACCTGACAGACTTGACATCTTGAACTTGACACACATGCTAAAATGTGTACTTCCAGTAGCCTGAGAGGTCAGGTATCAGCTTTTCCAGGAGAATACCGATCTGGTGATATTTCCCCTTTATGATATCAAGCACATTAACACTGTGCAACATTGTTTGCCATTTCAGATGAGGCAATTTCCATTTCCACATCCTCCTTCTCATTTATCATCCTGCCTTTGCCCCCATGACCATCAGTGATATCCTGTGTAGAAATCCTGCTTCAACACATGACATTTGCTCCTTAGCGTGGGGCATTGTATGCATTCCCTCCTCTGCAACTACACTGTGCTCACAGCTACACTTTGCTTAGCAGTGGTCTGCTTCAGTCCTTGAGGAGACAGACCCCAAGGCTTTCTACCACACATCTACCAGGGTTTCAGCCTCTTTAAACCTTTTGTCCTCTGCTAAGCAGACAATGCTGCCTCCAGTGCTTCTGGAGCCTTCCTGTCCTCATCCCAGCAGAAAATCCCACATTCTCCCTCTTTGAGTAACCAGCAGGTAAGCTTGTGGTCCTGCTGTGCTTTCTCTGAATTCAAGTCTACAGATCAGAAATAGAAGTGTATAAACTCCTTCCGTGATCTCCAGATTCACAATCTTCTCCTTTCAATCTTTGATCTCTGTGGATGAGCACAAACCAGCAAGCTCTAATCTTCTGTTTGTTCTTGTCTTTAGTTTTTCAAAGCGGGAAAGCCAGCAAAATAACCCCTTTGTTCATCAGTGTCATACCAGCCTTCTTTAGCCCTAGTAAATGCACTATCAAGTCCTTCTATGGTACCTTCAGTCTGCCCTAGAATATCTGATCATCCACTATTTCAAAGCCATTGTGGATGTATCTGGGAAGCCTACTATTGAACCACATCCATGTGCAGCAATGAGTACTCATTTCTCTCTGTGAGTGCTTCTCTGCAAATGGGGAAACTTATTGCACCTCATATTGTTATTGCTTTTGTCCTGCTCTATCTTCACCTTCAAGTCATCTTGCTGATCTCTTAGTATTTTTTTTGGCATTACCATCTCTGTCACCAACTCATATTAGCTCCTCAAACCCCTGAAATATAATATGACTACCTCCTCAGCTTTGAAAATACAGCTAAGAATGTAGAACATTACAAAACTGGAGCTTATAATGGCCAGTGGTCTTCTCATATATAACAAAGCTGGTGAAAGGTCTAGAGCAGAAGTCTTATGAGGAGCGGCTGAGGGAAATGGAGTTGTTTAGAAAGCAGAAAAGGAGACTGAGGGGAGACCTTATCGCTCTCTACAACTACCCGAAAGGAGGTTGTAGAGAGGTGGGGGTTGGTCTCTTCTCCCAGGTAACAAGTGATAGGACAAGAGGAAATGGCCTCAAGTTGCACCAGGGGAGGTTTAGGCTGGATATTAGGAAATTTTACTTCACTGAAAGGGTTATCAAGCATTTGAAGAGGCTGCCCAGGGAAGTGGCTGAGTCGCCATCCCTGGAGGTATTTAAGAGACGTTTGGATGAGGTGCTTAGGGACATGGTGTAGTGGTGGACTTGGTAGTGTTAGGTTTACTGTTGGACTTGATGATCTTAAAGGTCTTTCCCAACCTGTATGATTCTGTAATTCTGTGAGTGAAAAAAGAAATATCATGCGTGTCAGCAAACATGATGGCTAGAAAAATGGTTTTCTCATTGTTAGAAAGTTGGTATCAGTTCGTATTAGGAGAAAGATGAATGTGCAAAAGAGAAGTAGAGTCTGTAACAAGATTAATACTCATTTTGAAGCCACCAGTGAATCAATCTGCTAATGATAAAGAAAGATAATGCAATACTGACCTCATCAATAAAAAATCCTCCACCTGAAGAAAGATGAAGTAAAAAATACACTTTTATGAAAACCTTGTAACTCTCGAATTTCAGTACTCCAAAATCACACATTATCTTGATTAAGGAGGAAAAGAGAATGAGTAGAAATCAATGCCAAGGAATAAGTCATCATATAAATGGTGAGAGTCAGATAGCATTACTTGGTTTTGCTGCACCTAACCTGTAATATTGAGAAAAACACAGATGTAGTGAGATTAAATTTCTGCTAACAAAACCAACAGTATATTTACTGATTCAAGCCTAAAGAATGTCAAATGGAGTTTAAAGTGTGTCCAGCTATGACCCAGATCACAGAACACTGGTAAGAGAAAGACCTGTTGTGATATAGAGCTAATAAAGCACATCAGCAACACAGATTAAATACAATATATATAATGTAGACTTTTTGAAAAATAGGGGGTTTAGGAAGAGGTAGTATATTTTATTTGACCACCTGGCCCAGCTGGAAAACCATATCAGCTATATCACCCAATTTAGGAACATAACACCTCTTGCTATAAATCTTGCTTCTCTTATATCCTGAAATCATTAGGGCTATTGGATTAGTGCAACTAGAAAGTCTGAAAAGTACAACATATAGACAACAAGTCCAGGTTTACAAATAGGAGGAATTTAGAAAGGTTATTTTATGAAGGGTTGAAGGTGTGATGACATCAGAGACACAGTGAAGAGAACTAAAGGTTACAGTAAAAATTCAACAGGATAAAAAAAGGGTTTAGGAAAAAAACCTTAAATTAGTTTTAATATTTGAATATCTTCTCCTTTCTCTTGTTCTTTGACTGTGTTTTTTCTAAGAAATCTTTGTGATACTTTATTTGCATGGGTCTTTCTCTTGCTTTGATTTTATCAGTAATCAACATTGTTATCCTTTTCTTTTCCAAACAAAATTGACAAATTTTCTTGGTGGAACATGCTGGTTGCCTTTAGATTTATGAGATTTAGAGCTGAGACTTTCAAAGATGGCTAAAACTATGGACAGTTAATTCTTATTTGATTTGTTTGATTTTGCCACATTTTGAGAAAGTATACATTACCAAATAAAATTATCTTCTAAAATTACCTGGCTGTGACCTGAAATTTATGGATTGGTTCAATATATTTCACTGACTTGTACTGGCTAGCCATCTCTTTTTTAATTTATACAGTAGCTGCTTTGCAAAGTAGTTGTTTGAGTAGCCTCCAAGGCTGTAATGTATGATTACATACACTGGGATCCATTACATACAATGGGACCCATATTGTATGATTTTTAACATGGATACTCCCTTAAAACAAGAAAGGAGCAGCTTTGGCTTTTTTAGTGCTGTATTTCAAAGCTTAGTATTGTTAGAAAGGAATTGTGAATAAACCTCGGCTTCAGAAAAATTCAGTCAGTGGCAGTCTCTTGGCTCAGCTGGTCTGTATGGATCTGTTTTCATTTTTGAGGTTATTATCTGTAAGGAAAACGGGAGGACATTTCTTTCTTCTAAAATGAAACCTCACCATCACTCTCTCAGACCAGACATGGGCATAAGGTAAAAGCCGTTGAGAACTCCGGCCACCTAAACTGCTAATTCATCCACAAGTCTGTTGAGTGTGTCAAACACGTTGAGATATGTGTCGTGGTTTAGCCCCAACCAGGAACTAAGCACCACGCAGCCGCTCGCTCACTCCCCCCCCGGTGGGATGGGGGAGAGAATTGGAAGAGCAAAAGTAAGAAAATTCAAGGGTTGAGATAAAGACAGTTTAATAGGGAAAGCAAAAGCCGCGCACGCAAACAAAGCAAAGCAAGGAATGCATTCACTACTTCCCATGGGCAGGCAGGTGTTCAGCCATCTCCAGGAAAGCAGGGCTCCATCACGCGTAATGGTTACTTGGGAAGACAAATGCCATCACTCCAAATGTCCCCCCCTTCCTTCTTCTTCCCCAGCTTTATAAGCTGAGCATGACGCCATATGGTATGGAATAGCCCTTTGGTCAGTTTGGATCAACTGTCCTGGCTGTGTCCCCTCCCAGCTTCTTGTGCACCTGGTAGAGCACGGGAAGCAGAAAAGTCCTGGACTAGTGCAGCAACAACTAAAACATCTCTCTTTTATCAACACTGTTTTCAGCACAAATCCAAAACATAGCCCCATACCAGCCCCTATAAAGAAAATTAACTCTATCTCAGCTGAAACCAGGACAGTATGTATAACAGGAATATTTGCCTCCGTTGTAACTGTTCAGCTCACTGAATCCCCAGATGCCCTACCAGCATATAACCAAGAAAATTTATGGCCCAGTGCAGAGCCTGATTAATCCTGTACCCTCCTTGGCTCAGTACACCACCTCATCACACGGGTGCACCACTTGCTCCAGGCTTATGCTTCCCACACCAACGGCAGGAGTATTCCAAGACAGAGCTCTTAGGTGTGATGTGCTAACTGGGAAATTATCACTCAAGCAACAATAACAATGAAATGGATATTACTTAGGGTGAGGCCCAGAAGTCAGGATAACCCATCTGCATGAAAGTTAAGACTTGGAGGAGATGGCATTTACACAGAAGAGTGGGAGTCTGAAAAGTTTCTTTTCAAGCTCCACAAATCAAAATAGACACAAAGCTGTTGCCATTTAGAAATGAAGAAGAAGATTGATACTGGAAGTGGAAAATGGATTTGTAAAGAGATTTCATTTTAATGGAGAAGCTGGGAGAAAGGTAGGGACAGGAACGGGCACCACTTAGGCCTGCGTCTGATGTCAAGTGGAAAGCTCAGGAGAGGGACACTGGATGCTGGAGTAAGATTGATTTAACAATAGATGCAATTTAAGTGAAAAGGCTAAGGTGCTGGCAACTGGGGGTTGGGATAGCATCCATTTAAAAGCAGATTTAATTTAAACAGAAAGGCCAAGGAGGCGGAAGGTGGAGACTAAAACAGAATCAATATTAAATTAGCTAAGCAGAAGCTTGAATCAAATCAGCTAGCTAAAAAAGGGCATACTGAGTATTTGGGAGTAGGGAAGCAATGCATGGACCTAGGAAATGTCAAGGAACACTCAATAAACAATATATCCCCTCTAATCAGAATAATAATTCAATTTTAATAAGAACATTATTTATTACAGTAGTAAACAGAAAAATCTTAAAGAAAGGTATGATAACCAGTTTAAGGAAAATTATATGTTTATAATTACATTCCTATTTGAAGTGAATTGTCTTTTATGTGTATATATATATGTGTGCATATATATAGGATATGTTGTATAGTATTCAGAATCAATGGCAGAAATGCTTAACATTAATTATATTTGCAAACCAGGAATTTATGAGGTAGTAGTGAACTAGCTTTTAAAAACTCTCCTCACTAGTTATCAGTCTGGAAACCAATTTAAATCTAAACAGAGCCTGTATATGCCTGCATTTGAAACAAAATATGTATATATACACATACTTATCCACCCATATGCATATACATATCCATCTACACACATATATACATATTTAGATGTATGTATTTATCCAAACAGGTCAAAATTGGCCAATATATGCCCTAATACTATTCTGACACATTTCTCTGTTCAGAAGAATATGTTAGCACTTTCTGCAAATAATACATCAAAAATATTTGCTTTCCATACAGATATTTCTAAATGCTTCACCTGTACTCCTGAAGTCCCATTTAAACCATTATATGTGTGTGCGTATTTCTACAGTCAGAATCCCAAATCGTGGACGGAAGCAAGTGATTGTAGCTCTGTACCGTTTGCTATCTGAAAGCTCACACAATTCATTGGTATAAAAAAGATCTTAAAAAAGGTTAGGTTCTACACTCCTAAACTCTCTCAACTTTGTGCAAAAAAGAATGAGTGGATAACTCCGACTTGATCAAAATGACCACGTATCATTTCGATGTATGAAGCAGAAGAAAGTATGTATCATTTACTGTGCTATCTGTAGGGCCAGGCAGCTGACTCTGGGCACTCCGTTTTTTCTCACCCACACAGGAACATTTCAAAGCCGTACCATGTGTTCACCACTACTGCTCTCATCTACTAATATTCTGGGGAATATCTGATAATAATTCTTTGTGCTAAACTGATTGAGGTGATTCTTTCCTACTGAATTTCAGGAAAAATTGTCCGTCTTGTGCCTATGGGAGGAATTGTGGGAAGGCACTGGAGGACTCTTATAATTTGAGTGAATTATTCCTTAATGAAACCCTTTTCCTTAATGAAAAATAAATTACCTGCTGGCTTGCATGGAAATGGCATCTTGACTATTATCTTCATACCTATTGCCAGGCAAGTTACTCCGAGTTTAAAGTCATAATTAAACTTGGTGCAGGAAGAGGAAATTAGAGGCAACCCTCCAGTAAGAAATGCATTCTTTACTGAAGATAGACTAAAATATTTTACTCAAGTGGTATAGAAACTCAAGGGGGATTTCTTCAAATTGTTTGATTCACACCTTATAGCAAGCTATGCTTTATCAATGAAAAACTGGAATTAGTTTACACATGTCATTTAGATGAAGCCCGTTTCTCACACTTTGTCTGCACCCTATCTGGATAAACCCTACATGTTGCATTACACATGAAATGTATGATACTTTCAGGCAGATAACTTCTGCTGCTGCTAGAAATATTCCACAGCCAAGACTTCCCTTTTTGTATACTGTGCACTATCTATTATTTAAAGACAATCTCTCAGCTAGAGCAAGGTGTTCTGCAACAGTCCATGGAGATTACAACTGGAAATGAAGACTATTTTGTACATTTTGCTAGGGGAATGTAAAAGCAGAGGGTGGCATGGGTATCTTTTTTTTGGTGTTGTTTTCCTGTGACAGATTATTCATTTATAGTTTTCAAGCAGAAAAAAAGAAGGGGGAATCATGCCTCTGCTGCAATTTTTTTTGCCACTGACTTAACTAGGATCAAGATTTCTTCCAGTATTGAATATTTATATTGTTTAATTGTTTTTATTTTACACCACCTAAGAGGTTTTACCCTTGGTTGTATGCATTATATCTATGCATGTGTTTCCACAGGAATGAGAACAAATGGTTGTTCAGGCAATGTATAACTTAATGTAAAAAAAAATAATAATAAAAAATAGTACGTAGTTGTAATTTAAATCATATAATGTTCCCGCTATATTTCTTCCTTCATTAAATACTTCAGAATTAATTGTGTTAGTTTAGTGTAGGACTGAGCATGCATTTTCAGTTAATTCACACATTAAGGCTAATGATAAAAAGAAGGACACTAATGGGACTGTAAGATCATACAATATTGTTAGAGTAACAGGTTTATCCTTTATATTTTCACTATGGGAGAAAGTGAAGTCAGGTATAAGTAGGATAGTAAATAGGTGCGTCTGCAACAAACTCCAGCTGGATAGACCTCTAAAGTCTACAGAAACTGCATCTTGATATTTGTCTCCATTAAATGTTTGCTGGGATCGGCCTGGGTCACAGCTGAACTGAGGGAGCCTCCTGGATACTCCTGGTGCTATTTCTGGTCACACTGCAACCTCTCCTTCGGGTGATGGTGGGCATCTGCAAGGCGATGAGAGCAGCTGCTAGCAGGGAACCAGCCACCCTGACACGTGGGCAGCACCTCAGTGCAAGGGGCAGCAGGAACCACCTGGCATCAGCCAGATGTTTTATGGCGTTAACTGGGCTCCCTGGCTTTCCAGACGTCACAGTCTACCTCTGAGGACAGCTATGTTAGACTCTTCATCTCTGCAGGAGTCCACATTTGTTTACTTTTAGAAAACTGTTCAGTTAAAACATTTTATTTGAATGAACACTTACAGAATACATTTTGGTTATGGATCCATTATAATTCTGTGCCTAGCGATACGTATAGTCTATGCCTGGTGAAAATAACTGATTCTGTTGTTTCACCAAAACTGGTATAGCAAAATTCTGGGGTTTTGGGTTGCTTGTCCAGATGAACAGAAAGATGCAAATTGCTTTTCAAGCCTTCCAGAAATACTGATAGTCACTGCCACTTTACAGAAATGCCAAAGCCAGGAGAATGCTGTCAGCCTGGCAGCTATAGTGCCGTTTCAGTGCCAGGCGGTAAAACTTACTAACGTTTTAAATGTCAAGCATATTCATCCATTGGTCAGTAACAACAGATTTTATTTCAATATCTCAAGTCATTATGGCCTAAAGGTGAGAGTGGTGAATGCTGAAGCCCAGTGATGATCCATGCTTCTGTCTGCTGTTTGAAAAGTTTCCTAAGTCCTTGTTTTCAGTGAGGCAATTTAGGATAGTCATTGTCTGGGGATGTTTGATTCTTGTATTACCCAACAGAAGTGTAGTGCAGTATCTGCCTTCTTGGTCATCCTTGATATTAACCATTTTATGATGAAAATTCTCTTTTCTAGAAGATAAATGGACTCAACCACACAGGCAATTGCAATTGATGTAAAGGTATTAGTAGTGGATTCCCAAAAACTCCTCTAGTCAAGGAAACTCGTATATTTATATATAAAGGTAATCACACATACAAACATATATGGGTCTGTTGCTAATATTAGTTCTTCATTCATTTTGAAAAAAATAGCATATTTATCACTGTTGGACCTACTGTGTAACTACAAATATTAAATTAAATGTGAGGAAAAATTTCTTTCTCTCTTGTTTGATTACTGCCAACAGATGCTCAATGGTGTGTATACATGTAATGCCAGATGTCATATAAGGCAATGCAGTAGATTTTCAGCGGTGGTAATAATGTATCTATCTTGCTTTATTTAATATTTGTCTAATTATGGCATATGGAGGTTCCTATTGATACCACAGTATGGTGAAACTCTTCCTTTTTAAAAACAGATTCATCTTCCTCTCTGTTCTGAAAGTACAGCTGAGCTCTGAATACAACTGGCATAGGGAAGAGACAAAAAAAGAAAAACATTTTTTATTTATTAATTTTGTCCTTGTGGTTTCATTTAGGGGATAAAGCTTTCCTTCACAGTGAATGGAAGCCCTTTCCTTTATTTTTGCTCATGCACAAAAGAGGTTTGAGCTTCCTTGGATTGACCTTTTGGTGTTTCAGTCTTGTTTTTATAATAAATACTGAAATTGCAATTGTAGTTGTGGCAAATCTTCCCCTCTGATTTCTCTTTTTTTTCCTTATGCAATTTGTATGCAACTCAGCTTCCACTCCACAAATTCACATACAGTGCAGAACTATCACTTCTGACATGTGTCAATGTCATATTTATGAACTAGTATTTAGCAGCACAGTGCTATCAACTGTTTCTCAAAAAAGTCCAGAAACTATTTAGAAATTTAATAATGATTTTAACAATGTATTTTGCCTAGTCTCCAGACTCCGCTTTATTAAAACCATTCAGTAACTCTGACAAGGTGGCGACAAGCTTCTGAGTTCATTTTTAGGAGAAAATGATTCACAAACAGGATAGTGACAGTCTTTTATGATTACAGATTTCACATATTCTGTTCCTTCAAAAGGGCTTATATAGATTGATAGATCTACAAAGAAAGAAATGAAAAAATGAAGGGAAGAGATATAAATAGACTTTTTCATTAGGATGAATGATGGAAGGTATTAACCCCACTACAGCAGTGTGCCTTTTACATGTCTTCTTTTTCATTCCTTTTGACCTGCTATCATCTTCCTTCTAAGTAAAAGTTAAGTACAGTCTGAAACATAGGTAAGGTGAGCAATAGCTGGAAATAAATGTTTCCTCAAGCATTATTACTGTTCAGAAAAGTGTCCATCAGCCAAAATGTCAGGCTCAAAATCCATTTAAGCACCGCACAGAGGCTAAAGAGGCAGCTATTATTAATTTTTAAGTCTGCCTGACGGGTTTCAGACCAAGAACTGGGGTTAACTTGACGCACTGAATATTGCAGAGTATATTTAATTAGGGAGGCTTTGACTCTCAGACGGCTGAGGATTTATTCTGTGCAAACTACTGCAAAAATATGATAGAATAGCTGCATCTAAGAAAAGAATACCTAAGAAAAGAATCTGCTGCATCGTATTAAAATGCATAAAATCACTCTTTCATTGCAGTTTGTCGGACTTCTATCCTAATGTAATCACTGTCTACTTTTAACCTGACTGTTTTGAAGCACCACTGTACTTCTCTCTTAAATAAATTTTTGTTCATTATGCTGCAAGTTAACAATGTGAATTTTTCCAGAACGAGTCCTGTTCTTCTCAGCTAATTACCAAACCAAACCATTTTCCCACTGTGCCTTACACAGATGTTTTTTCATTTAAAACATATCTGTGGGATTGCTATGAATGAGTTAACATTTGTGTTTAACGTATTTATCTATAAGCATAGAGGACTCAAAAACACAAATGGGCATTAAGACACAAATTAGCAGAAAGTGAGATACTAAAGGACTATTTAGTTGCTTTTGACTAGATTCAGGATCTTAGAAGGGATAAAAAAATAACAAATCCGAAATTATTTCCCTGCACTGGTTGTAAAATCTCCTAGATGTGTCTATTCTGCTTCTTTGCTCCACTTCCAGCACACCGCTCTCGCCCTTGCCCCAGGTCATCCTTCACTAACTAAAAAAATCTATTCACACAAGAGTCTAGAAGATTATATGTAAAGGTACAAGTGAAAATGGGAAACTTGCCCGTTCCTAATGAAGGACATTGAGCTAAATTACACCATACTTTCCAAGATGAGTGACATGATTTTCACTTTTAACAAAACACCAAATTGCCATTGGCAGTTCTGGAAGACAAGCAGAAATTAAACGCAGATACCGATTCCTTTGTGGAGAATGGGCACTGGCTTAGTTTTACATACTGGATCACCTTAGCACTTGCTGTGTTTTACTGGTTTATAAATATGTCAGCTGTCCTCCATTCTCTGTGATTTAAATTTCTGTTGGTATCATACGGCACAAAACTCTCAAGAGACAGTAAGGTGGGCTCGCAGTCAGAGGAAAGTGGATTGGGCCTTGGATGTCAAAGACAGACCTTGTCCCAACTCTTCTGAAGTAGACACATTTTCTAAGTGAAGGCCCTTAACTTGACAATAACCCTCTTGTGAGGCCCTGAATATAAACCACATATACTCTTCAGCGGGTGACTGCATTTTCCATGAACATGTTGTATTCTTTGGTGGGAGTTTTGTCTTTCTTTCACATATGTATGAAACACAGATGTGTGAAGCACACTATAAAGGACTAAACAAAACCAACAATAATATAACATACTTGTGTAACAAGTGAAGAGTCTGTCTTCCAAGGTACAAATATATCTGTGTTTGCATGTGGGTGTGCATGTACACATACTATTACTCTTTTAAGGCACTGTAGTTTGTCTTCCTTATCAGTCTGCTGGCCTTCCCAATCATTTAATGAAGCCTCCCTGTTCCAGGAATTTAGTTAGTAATTGTCTCATAAATGAAGTTTCCAGATATCTGTATGAAGCCCTAGCTAGCGTCATGACTCACCACAGCCATACGGAAAGGAGTTGTCTCTGGATTTCACTGACCAAAGACTCTGTTTATACCCCCCAAATTATACAGCCGTCTTGCTGCCGCACTATCCTCTGCTGCTACCCTGTGCTACTGGTTCCTGACTAACTGGCAATTCCTATCTTTCCAAGGGAGTGTTGTCTGGGGTTTTCCCCCTCCTCAAGACCTACATTTCATGTTGCTTCTCCAAGTGTTCATATTTCTCCTTTACAGCAGCAATCTTTGTCCAGGCTTCTTGTGCCTTTTCACAGTACACTATGTGCACAACATGCTTATGACTTCTTCCCACTCAGTTTTATTTGAGAATCACTTTGATATATTTTCTTGCTATTAGAAATCTAAATGAAAGTGTTAAAATAGATTTGACACTAATGTCTGTTGCATTATGATGGAGAACCGAATGTTGTACAGTTTGTAGCAATGGAAAAGTATTTTGTTTATGGTCCTTCACACTGTTTTCAATCAAAAAGCCTGCTTTTCCATCACAGCCATGAATTACTTGAATTATGTTTTCAATAAGGTTTTCCAGATATTATCAAATGCTTTCCTACAAACTGAATTAATTTTTTCTACTATATTCATTTCACGCACTAGTGCTATTCTGTGAAGAAACAAAACAACTACGTTAAGAGTTATGAATAAAAGTTTATGAATAAATATTTAGTTGTGTATTATTTATCCTATAGCCATAAAATGGTATTGGCATTTGTTCCTTTTTTTTCCCCTAGAGGTAGATATTTTCCTGCTTAACTCCTCATATATGAGAGGAAGTAACTGACATGATCACACATTGTCCCTTTTTTAAATAGACTTGTTCTTGTATTTGCTCCTCTTTGCTCATCCAATATTATTCCAATCTCACTACTGCTTTTACCGATCGCTATGCTAGTCATGTGGGTATGGTGACCTTGTTAGGCAATTCTCACAATCTCTTTTCACACAGCATCCTACCAAAATGTTCAGCATATTCAGATTTTTCCAACGCCCATTTAATGACTTTTGATAAATACTTTTTTAAAGGTGTGCACATTTTCAAACTTTTTGAACAATTTGGGTATATATATAAGGGTGTTATTGATAAAGAAAGGTTAAGAACATGGGGTCAGCATTTTAGACACATGGTCTAGTTACTTGTAAGCGTTGAACAGGTCTATCTAATTATCAATCAGAGTGATACTGCATACTGTAAATGGCTTGATCTGTCATCTCCATTAGCTTTACTGCTGATAAAGCTGTCATTTGGAAAAACAGACTAAATGGCTTCAGGAGCTTTGATTCAAATTTAAATGTACATACATAAAGACTTACATAAATATATATATGCAACATGGATCACATGATTTTCAGCAGTGTGACTGGCTCCTGCAAGTGGTTCACAGATCTCTTTGAAGAAATTTAGTAAATACAATCCTGACACCTAGATAAGGTGGTAGTAACTAAATAAGTATGTCTTTGAGCACAATTGGTTGTGTACATGAATGCCAGATTCTGCCATTTGTCAAACTTTGTTCTTCGCCTTGGTAGTTAATGCAAGACTAAGTCTCACCCCAGGTACTGTGGCTTCAGAGATGGAGAGGTGTGTATGAGTACTTACAGCTGTCCTCCTCCTCCATGAAAATACTGATCACGTAACAGGCATACACAAATCCAATCAGCTGTATGAAAGAAGAGGAAAAGCAATCATTAGAACACATTGAACATTTATTAAGTTTTTAGTACAGTGGTATATAAATGCAGGTGTCACAGCTAAATTTAAGAAATATTTGCTTCCATTTCCTGTATTTATATGTAAATTTCAGTGCAAATGGTCACAAACAGCTAAATTAAAGAGACTTTCTCTCTTTTGCTCATGTTGCATTATATTTTAAAATCTTTTCCCAGTCCCACTGAGATCAGTATTGATGAATACTACTATTGAGTAACACAGGTGGAAAACACTTGGACCTTGCTGTTCAGCTATTACTTACATTCCTTTGTTTGTTCAGTACCTCTGTTCTCACATGACTTTGTCCACAGGAATGTGGGCCCCCTAAGCACCTAATTTACATATTAAAAAGATAAAATATTTATTGACTGCTAGAGAATTAAGTCATCGTAAAGCTTGTATGGAATCCACAAGAGATGTCTTTCTGTGTTGCATAAAGTGTCCCAGTGAAGAATTGTTTGGCAAAAGTTTAATTTCATATGTGAAGTGTCATGATGTAGCTGAAAAGTAAAGCTGGGTTATGATTCATCAGCATCAGAAAACACCTTATCAGAAGGGCCTATCAGTAAATCACATTAACCATTTCTTTCATTAACCATGAAAGAAATAAGCAGACTCATTTCCCCAAAGGACACCACCAGCAAAATCATGCCATTATTTTAACAGCAGCTCCCACAAAAACATCCTCCTCAACCCGGATCTGTGCCACTTGTGCCACCGAGAGGAAGGGATTATAAGACCTTTAGGATCAGGGAATAGAAACTCTTCTCATTTGCTTTCCATATAGACAAAACGTTTTCTTATGACCACCACCAAAGAAGAAGAAAATCCCACTGGGCAAGGAAACCTATTAAACTGCACTGGACAGACATGTCCATGCTTGAGAAAATATTGTTTGCGCAGCTGTACACAATTCGTGCTATCTGAAAGCCTTGAACAGACTTGAACAGACATGAGAGATTTCTAAAATAACCCAGAGATTAGTTTTAAGAAAACTCCTTTTTTTCTGGTCCATTCAAAAAAATCTAATTAAAATAGTTCTTCTAAGGGTGTCACGGATCAGCCACCTGAGAAAGAGGTAATTTAATAGTATCTAGACAGGTATAAGCTCCTTCAGAGGCACAGAAACCATTCCAACCTGCTTTCTGGCTGGGCTGCACGAGGAGCTTTACAAGCAGCTCCAAGAGCCTCTCTGCAGACAAAAAGCTTGTCCACGCAAGGGAATTCAGAGAAGTTAAGATGAATTAACTAAAGCTGTGAAATCAATGCACATAAGATAAAGTACATTAAATCCCTGTGTGGCCTTTCCCATTCAGAAATAAAGTGGCCTTAGTTCACTGTAGCTTAATCCTCCTCCAAGGGATTAATCTTCCCCATGGGGAATTAAGCCACAGTACGCCAAAGCTGAGTTACTTGTGAATGAGAGCTGTCACAGCGCTGCAGCACAGTCCTCTCGGAGCTTCCTCTCCAGGACATTCACCTCACTGGTGTTTTGGGAAAGTGAGTTTAATCCAACTTTCCTCTCGCTCTGAGCAGACTGCGGTATCAGCAGCTTCCTTGGCTTTTTTTGGGTCAAATTTACTGGGGCGGTATTGCCACAGCCTCTATCAGGTGGCCACCACTTTGTTGTACTGATGCTCTGAGCCAGCTAAATGCAAACCAGCTCTAGAGGAGTTGCTTGCTGGAGACGGCTAGGACCAAGCTGTGCCTGAGCTACCAAGCCCCACTGTGCCCAGTGTCATGGTGCCTGAAGCTGGATGGGACCTAGAGCCACGGTGGGGCTGGCTGGCTCAGTGCAAGCCCACATTTACCTGCTGAAGACTGTGTGGGTGGGTAAGAGGAGTCCAGCCTCCCACTATTAATGAAAACGGGATCTTGTGGTTCTGTGGCCCTGCACCTCCAGGACCAGCACTGGCTTACACAGAATCACAGAATCGTATAGGTTGGAAAAGACCTTTAAGATCATCGAGTCCAACCGTAAACCTAACACTACCAAGACCACCACTATACCATGTCCCTAAGCACCTCAACCAAACGTCTTTTAAATAATTCCAGGAATGGCGACTCAACCACTTCCCTGGACAGCCTCTTCCAATGCTTGATAACCCTTTCAGTGAAGTAAAATTTCCTAATATCTACTCTAAACCTCCCTTGGTGCAACTTGAGGCCATTTCCTCTTGTCCTATCACTTGTTACTTGGCAGAAGAGACCGACCCCCACCTCTCTACAACCTCCTTTCAGGTAGTTGTAGAGACCAATAAGGTCTCCCCTCAGCCTCCTTTTCTCCAGGCTGAACAACCCCAGTTCCCTCAGTCGCTCCTCATCAGACTTCTGCTCTAGACCCTTCACCAGCTTCGTTGCCCTTCTCTGGACATGCTCCAGCACCTCAATGTCTCTCTGGTAGTGAGGGGCCCAAAACTGAACACGGTATTTGAGGTGCGGCCTCACCAGTGCCGAGGACAGGGGCACGATCACTTCCCTAGTCCTGCTGGGCATGCTATTTTTGATACAAGCCAGGATGCCATTAGCTGTCTTGGCTACCTGGGCACACTGCTGGCTCATATTCAGGTGGCTGTCAACCAACACCCCCAGGTCCTTCTCTGCCAGGCAGACTCCTTGACCAATTTAAGCACATTTTTTCCCCTAAAATTCACAGTTTAGTGCACCTTTCAGGCATGACAACTGAAGCAATACGATATAAAGGCTTCGAAGGGATCAAAAAACCAATCATACTTGAGGTATATTGCTTGTGCCACCTGAACATTACATATAGATTAAATAATTATTGCATTAGTACCACACAAATACCAGAAAAGAGGTGGCTTTTCATGAGGCAATGTCACCCGTTTATTTACAATATTTCTTGTTCACCATTTGTGTTGTGCAATTTGACTGTGTAAGTCAGTCACTTGGGTTTATTTCTTTTCCCTAAACATGACTGAAATATTTTGAAGAGTAAAACTGCTGAGCAAATAATGAACATGATAAAAATGAATTGTAGTACAGCTTGTGGGTTAAATGTTTGTGAAGGAAGATCAAATATTTAGAATTATTTACGATTTTCCAATCGTATTTGTCTTGATTTTTTTCCTCTTCTTAGTATTCTGTATTAAATTAACTTTACTTTTATAAATGCAGTTCCTTCTTTATATGTACATGTGTACTCCATATGCATGCATATTACATAAAACATCTATCACTGAGGGCTTCCAACAAATTTCTCACATGTCTAAGATGTTGGACAGGTGGATAAAGCACAGAAAGAGACTTCCACTCTAATGTGTAATAAACCACCTGACACAAAGAAGACAGCAACAGGGAAAAATACTCTAAGAGGTTGTATTGGGTCTGGCTGAGATGGAGTTAATTTTCCCTGTAGCAGCCCTCCTGGTGCTGTGCTTTGTATTGGTAGCTAGAAAGGTGTGGATAACACACCAGTGTTTTGGCTACTGCTGAGCAGTGCTCGCACAGCATGAAGGCTGTCTCTTCAGCATTCCCCCCTCACCAGTAGGCTGAGTGTGGGCAAGATCTTGGGAGGGGACACAGCTGGGACAGCTGACCCAAACCGACCGAAGGGATATTCCATACCATATGATGTCTGCTCAGCAATAAAAGCTAAGGGAAAGGAGGAGGAAGGGGGGGCTTTTGTTATTACAGCGTTTGTCTTCTGGAGCAACTGCTACACATACTAAAGCTCTGCTTCCTGGGAAGTGGCTGGACATCGCCTGCTGAAGTAGAGAATAAATCTTTTGTTTTCCTTTGCTTCTGCACGCTTTATTAAACTGCCTTTATCTTGACTTACAAGGTGGTTTTTTTCCTTCTCCCCCTTATCTTATCTTATCTTCTCCCTCCACCCTGTCCTGCTGAGGAGGGGAGTCATAGAGCGGCTTGGTGGGCACCTGGCGTCCAGCCAAGGTCAACCCACCACAGAGGTCTTCCCTCCAAAAAAGTATGGGGCTTGGCAAGCCTGATTGTATTCACATTCCTAACAGCTTGCATCTTGCTCTTTCAGTAGATCTTCACCTTAAAATAAAACTTTTCCCAATCTCTTCAGTGTCTGAAACACACTTTGTCTAATCTATGACCTTCTTGCAAAATCAGCAGCTTCTCTCTGCTTCTCAGTATTTCTTTATATTTCTCAGCATTAGCAGATAAATATTCCTCAGTCAGATAGAAATCACTGCCACCTGTTGTGTTTATGGCATATACTTGTTTAAAATATACCATTTCCCCCCATCTATTTAGTTATTACAACCAGGAGAAATAAAAAAATATATTTACCCTCTCTCAATTTCATGGTCTTTTTGAGGGGAAAAGAAAGATCAGGTCTCTAATCACACCAGAAGGTATCATAACCCACCATAGTCCAAGAATATCTTTCTGTAATTAAAAGGCAGAATGCACATTTCTGAAAGAGTAAAGCAACAAAGGAAAAATAGCCCTTTAACATCAATTGTCAGGTATTGCCGTTCAGAGGCAGACAGCAATGTTTGGCTTGTAGCTAACATACTAATAATTATAGTTGGGTAACTGATATCTACAGTATAATTAACATGAAGTGATAAAGTGGGAATATACCCTTCTACAGATGAGACCTGTTTCCAGATCCTTAAACAGAGTTACAGCCACCATAGTGTGAATATTTTTATAAATGAATTAATTAAAACCTCGTCTTTTGCTTTATTGATGGACAGACTAATAAAATATTTATTCCAAAAAATTACTTTTGCTATCTTGATTAACCTAGCTGCTGTTTAATTAATAATGTTATGCTCATGTGAACCTATCTAGCTATCATGTTAATTGCCAATTTGCACTGAGCTGACTGATGTGTACTGCCTGGTTTGATATTGGAAATGTTGGCTATTGGCCTGGCACCAAGTGATAGACTTAAATGCGTGTTCCCTGATACCTAAGGAAATGTGATGCAAATGAGCTGGAAGGTACTTAATTTGCTCATCTTGGATTTCAGTAATCATTCAAAGGGACTAATGAAGTGGTCGGAACAGAATGTCCAAAGGCCACTAGCACCTGAAAGTATAAATGGGAACCTCTGGCTTGATCCAGAGAGCAATTTAGATGCCAAGGTGGGCCTGTCTTGACAATGTTGAGTTTCAAGGCATGGAAACTTTCTGGAATCCCTGCACTGTTGTTATGGTTTAACCCCAGCTGGCAACTAAGCACCACATAGCCGCTCGCTCACTCCCTGCCCCAGCAGGATGGGGGGCAGAGAATTGGAAAGGTAAAAGTGAGAAAACACATGGGTTGAGATAAGAACAGTTTAATAATTGAAATATAATAATAATAATATAATAATAATAATAATGAAAATAACAAAGAGAGATAAATAAAACCCAAGAAAGACAAGTGATGCAAATGAAAACAATTGCTCACCACCAACTGACCGATGCCCAGCAAGTCCCAAAGCAGCAGCCCCCCACCAACCTTCCACCTAGTTTATTGCTGAGCATGACACCATATGGTATGGATTATCCCTTTGGTCAGCTGGGGTCAGCTGTCGCAGCCGTGTCCCCTCCCAGCTTCTTGTGCACCCCCAGCCTACTCACTGGTGGGGTGGGGTGAGGAGCAGAAAAGGCCTTGACTCTGTGTAAGTACTGCTGAGCAATAGCTAAAACGTCCCTGTATTGTCAACTCTGTTTTCAGCATAAATCCAAAACATAGCCCCATACTAGCTACTATGAAGAAAATTAATTTTACCCCAGCCAAAACCAGCACAACTGTACAGGGAACTGCCTGTCTTGCCTGCAGAACTCAGTCTAGTAAACTGTCTCAGAAGACACTTGTCAGTGCTATTCTGCAGAAAATCAAGTGGGAAACTGTGGGAAGAGGCTGTTTTCCCCTCCTTTCATCCAGCTACAGTGTGGTTAGAGTACACATCCTGCTCTGGAGAGAATAAGCAATACATATAATACTCAGCTATTTCCTGGAATCACAGAATCACAGAATGGTTTGGGTTGGAAAGGATCTTTAAAGATCATCTAAAACTCCCCTACTGTGGGCAGGGACATCTTTCAATAGATCAGGTTATTCAAAGCCCCATCCAACCTGATTTTGAACACTTCCAGTGATGGGGCACCTACAGCTTCTCTGGGCAACATGTTCCAGTGTCTCACCACTCATTGTAAAAAAATTTCTTCCTTACAGAAAAAAGATTTAGATCTAAATCTACCCTCTTTGAGTTTAAAACCATTGCCCCTTGTCCTGTCACTACAGACCACGGTAAAAAGCCTTCCTCTGTCTTTCTTATAAGCCCCCTTTATATATTGAAAGGCCACAATAAGGTCTCCCTGCAGCTACATAACCCCAACTCTCTCAGCCTTTCTTCATAAGAGAGGTGTTCCAGTCCTCTGGTCATTTTTGTGGCCCTCCTCTGGACATGCTCAAACAGATCCATGTCTTTCTTGTGCTGGGGACCCCAAAGCTGGATGCAGTGCTCCAGGTGGGGTCTCCGGAGAGCGGAGTAGAGGAGAAGAATCACTTCCCTCGACCTGCTGGCCATGCTTCTGGTGATGCAGCCCAGGATATGGTTGGCTTTCTGGGCTGCAAGTGCACATGTCAGTGCACATGCCAGCTCATGTCAGTTTTTCATCCACCAGGATCCCCAAGTCCTTCTCTGCAGGGCTGCTCTCAATCCATTCATCCCTCAGTCAGTACTGATAATAAGAATTGCCCTGACTCAGGTGCAGGGCCTTGCACTTGGCCTTGTTGAACTTCATGAGGTTTGCACAGGCCCACTCCTCAAGCCTGTCAAGGTCCCTCTGGATGGCTTCCCTTTCCTCTAGTGTACCAGCTGCATCACTCAGCTTGGTGTCATCGGCAAACTTGCTGAGAGTGCACTCAATCCCACTATGTCATTAATGAAGATATGAAATAGGATTGGTCCTGGTACGGACCCCTGAGGGACACCACTTGTTATTAGTTTCCATTTGGACATTGAGCCATTGACTTTAATTCTTTGGACACAGACATCCAGTATTTTTGGAACCACCAGTATTTTCGTACCAAAAATGTTATTTCTTCAATGACTAGCTGATAAATGTTGCTCACATTCTCTAAATCATAGCGATGAGCAGACTCAGGGTGTGGGAAACAATTTTCACCAAGGCTAAGTTAGCAAAGACTTCAGTGTGGATTGCACAAAGGGATTTCTTATTAGTGGAACATGGGTACATTTATATGATGCTATTATCAAGGCTTTTGATGCATAATTTATTTTCTGCTGATAGCCTTAGGTAGAAATGAAGTAGTAGTCTCTGTTATTCTTCTCCTGTGCAGGCAGTATAGTCTCTAGAGGACCTAGATGCTTTAGTCTAACTAAAATCTTTAGGCTTAAGCTATGGACATCTGCATGAAATATAAATGCCTAGTTTAATAGAAGTGAAATTAGATTATATAATTGTCCATCATTAAACTGTAAGAGACTATGAAAACATGTAAGAAATTAAAAACCCTAATAATCTGAGCAAATATATGCTGTGCCATATAATTGCTTTAATAAATGAATATTGCTAGAATATATCCTATTAAAAAGAAGAACCAAACTGAGTGTAAAATGTATATTTACTTGCAAATTAATGTATTTTAATAGTCACCAGTTAATGTAGTTTCCTTAGGAAAACAAGGACAAATGCAAAATAAAATTAGAAGTGATTATTTAAATCAAGGCTATTGTCTGCAGACTGAAATATTTTTGATTAAAATTGATGATTTAGATAATTTTGATTTAAATCTTTCTGCTTGGCTTTGTCATCATCAGCTGTGGCCTTTAAATCCACTCTCACAGTACGTGATTACTTTCCTATCTATCTGCTTCACATACTGCAGTTCCAGTGGTTCAAAGGAGATATGCGAGTGTATACCCGGTATTTAAGATTACATGAAGCAGTGCCCTAGGCTATCGGGTTAATCTTCAGGATCAGGTGTACAAAAGGACACTTATCACTGTTAAGCTACTGCCCAGAGTTTTGTAGAGATCTCATTACAATAAGATAGGACCATCCAAATAAACTAAATAAACATTCAGTAGTCCTGGCTCCCAGATGATATATGCGACATTATAGCTAAACTAGATTTGGAAGATTCCTCTAGTCAAAAAGATAAGGGAACTGTGCTTCACGCCCTTCCTTGTACACACCCAGTCCACCCAGATCGTCATCTCACTAAATATGACTTTTTGTTGACTTTTTTGCTGATGGCAGCTGAAGAGCAATATTTCCCATCTATCTCTGTGGTACTTGAGATGCACAACTTGGCAAACACAACTCCTGTTTTCTGCAAGATATTTCACTATTGCTTAATTTCCCACAATGATTACGGGAGTATGAAAGCAGAATAAACTTTTTAAATTGAATGTTTATGGATAAAAAGGGTGTAAGATACAAAGCTTGACAAGATGTCTTTAAATTTAACTTATAAAATGGAAACTGTGTTGCAAGAGTGAGTTTACTGTAGTAAGAAGGTAAAAATGCATTAAATTACAAACCATACCATTACTATCTCTTGATTAGTATTTTCAGGAGAGCTAACAATTTCTGAGGAAAGAGCAGAACATGAGTAGTTCAATTTCTTAGCAACATACTTGCCACTAACATTTTTAACAATCTGCAAAGAGGACTGTAATGCTCTTTTCTTCCTGTAAATACTAGTAAAGCATTAAAGTAAATCAGAATGGGAGAAACATAAGACCAATAGGATATTATGGCAGGATCTGTGTATATACGTGAGTCAGCAAAATGGAAATATGACTAAGATTATCATGCACAAAGAAATTATAACTCCATGTATTTCAAGACAATGACAACAGATAGCCAAAAATACAATCTGGAGGAAAGGAAACAGGATCAAGAGTAACAGTAGTATATAGTTGTAGTATAACAATAACCATTCACTATAACTGCATGATCATATACTGTATACTATTGTATATAGCTATCAAATTATATGACTGTATATAATTACGCACTATAACTGCTTGATTATATACATTATATTAGAAATATATTGTAACACTATATAATTATACATGATTTCAAAACTGAATGCAATTTTTGAATTACAGAAGAGACAGTCTTAAAGGTATGTTCTCATTTTCTAGAACTAAATGATGAAATGCACAACATTTTGCAGTGGGAGCAGTAGAAGTTGCAACCTTAAAGTACTTAGAAATCTAAAAACATAAAAGAAGACAAACAACTGGAAAAATGTCCAGAAAACATAGCAGGATATGGTAGCAGCAACTTCTGAAGTACATTATATTGTCTAAGCATTATTTTTTTTTCTTTCCTACATCTTCCTAAAATCTACTGGATTTGACTTGAATAAAACTCAGGCTTTAGGGGCGTTGTTTACCAATTTCAGTAGCACAACCCAAAGCCGGTCTGGTTGTGCTGTGCCGTTTACAGCTGTAGTGAAGAGCTTCTAGAGGCTACAACTCCGATAGACCTTAAAATGTGTTAAGGACTTTAAAAGCGGGTGAGAGGAGCTTACGGGTACTTCTGCTTTCTATTGATCAGGGAGAAACAAGTGAGCAGAGATATTAGATAAATGTCTATTCTTAAAATACATAGAGGTTGCTGTTGGCTCATACTGCAGGAGATAATTCCTCTTGAATGCCATCTACCTAGCACTAGGGGAGGAGAGCAGCATGCTGGAAAAGACTATATCTGTTAGCTACTGTGCTTTTTGAAGTCCTACTCTGTACGCACTGTTCTCAAATCCTGGTCTCCACAGTGCCTCTTCATCTTTAAATTAAAAATTGTATTTGACAATCTAATTTTCCCAAGCCAAGATCAGAACCACTGTTACCTGCACTTGGTCTGGGAATTTATTTCTCCAACAGCATAGACATATAGCTACCCCTATTGCCCAGTTGCCCAAAAGGACTTTACCAGTTAAAAAGGAGGACTGCCATGTTATGTTGCCAAGGTGTGTCCCAGCTTGGTTAGGGCTGAGAAAAACAAGTGAGAACATCATGTGTTCTCTCTCCCCCTCTCCCTCTTTAGCTTAGTTATGGCTTATTCTCCCTCCTTTTTTTCTGTTGCCTCTAGAAAACTATAATAAGTTCTTAGAACAGAAGGTTGGAGGATTTGGAACAAACTGTTTAATCCAGACTCCTGTATAATTCTGTAGGTCACAGTATTTCATCTAGATACTCTGGTAGCCCTATGATAACGTTGTCAGAGCACCCCTCACAGATTAGATTGGGGTACTTGTGCTCCAGATGAGTTATGTCCACAGAAGGGATCTGGGAACCTTTGTCCTTCACTCACACAAGAGAAAGAAATAATCCCCAAGCATTAATCCTATTTATTTGTTTGTCTATCGTGATAGTATCTAAGTTTTATATTTTGAATGAAATTAAAGTCTCAACACATCAAAACATTGAACACAGTATTTAAACATGACTGGGTAGTATATAGTGTTTTATCCTGCAATATATTAATTCCTTGTTAATGACTTAACTGAATACAATGAAAGTAAGTCAATACTGTAAAATAGAGCCAGCCTCAAACCTTGAAAGTTGAAGAACAAAACAACAGAAAGGGAAGGGGATGAGGGTGGTAAGAAAGAAGCGGGAGAGAAGGGAGATCTACATCTGAAGAAACACTAATAAAATCACCAGAAAAGAGCTGGATAAAAAAGCAAGACTTTCTCTAGACCTAGTTTTCCTCCAGTGTATAAAGAAAAACAGAAGTTCTGCTAAGAATGGGGTCAAAGTTATCATATTTAGATTAACAACTAATTAGCTTGTCAGCTGAATAACAGGGAGTGAGAAAACCCTTTACATCTAATTTTACAATAAGCAGACAGAAAGATGGCCTTCTAACAGGCCTAACCCTGTTAATCCATAAACATGGCTTGAAAATCATATGGGAAAAAAATGCAAAGCTTTCACTAACAACAATTATGCCAGAGCATACCCCAGGGAAAAATAGAACAACAAAAAGCAACCCACAGATAAAACCTAAGCCATCATATTAACTCATGTTAGGAAATGTTATATGATCTAATGAACTGCAAAGTAAGATTTAATCTCTACCCATACCAGGCTGCTCATATTAGCCCCTCTAGTGGAACCCTCAGAGAGGATTTTCAGGAGTCGTAGACACAGAAACGCACCTCAGAAGTAAGCTCCAAAGCCTGAAAGACATGCACCAGCTTAGACCTGGCACTAATTAAATCACAGGGAAAAAAACGCTTGAATAATAACAAAGAGCTGGTTAAAATTCACAAGAGTGTAGAAATTCATACAAGGCAGCATGGATGAGCACAGACTGTCTGAAAACTTTTCTTATAATCTAGTCTGCAGGGGGAGCTGGAAAAGTAGCATACAGTATTTCTCTCTGTGGATCTCAATTCCAAATTATTTTTGGACGTTGCATAGTTCAATTTTCTTTTTCTATTAAAATTTTGTTCAATAGAGACAAGGAAAATCACAAACAAATAATATTTTTGATATTTTTTCTTGGATGTGTATATATATACTGGAAACTCTTAAAATCTTATCTTCCCTAGAGGACCACAGATGATAAGTCTGTCTATTCTTGGCAAAGAAAGTTTACCTACATCTTTAAGAATGTAAGAAAAGACAAAACAGTCAAATAGATGATGGATTTTGATTCTTGAAAATGAAAAATTAAAAAAATCACTTCTATGTCCACCAGAAACTTTGATTTTGTTTTGCCTTTTTTGCGTGTTCATCCAAATACTACAGTGTTGAACAATAGTATATCACAGAAAGAACAGGTGAAGATAAGAAACTCCTTCCTGATGATCACTTTGTTTTTCCTAATCAATTTTCATCGAACAGGATATTTAGCAGATGATCTACCACACGTGTGCTTTCACTTCTGTATGAATCTGCTGTATTCAAACCACAGAACAAATGACTCGATTTTGAGCCACAGTTGAGCTGGTTTTGCTCTTTGGAAGAAACAATACTGCAATCAGAAACATGGCTGGATTCGTGTGTTTGGCAGGTAACATAGCAGCCTCTTCACTCAGCTGTAACATCTAAAATTGTGCAACACAAAGAACTCTACAATAGCAATGCAGGTCATTTTGAAAAACCCTTGTATGATAATTGGTTTTCTTTGGTTTTCTTTTATGGCCATCCTTCCCACTGCAGTTCTTCTTACTAGGGATGATATTGTTTAATTCTTTCAAGCTGCTACCTGAATGTGCAGATGGAGGTACACAAACACACATATACACACATCCTTATAATGCTTTGTGGAGTGGCCTGCTGTGATATGTGAGAAACAAGACTATCATAAAAGCAGCAATGTTATCAGTTTGCTCAGGTATTCCCAGTTAAACTGTGTGCTAAAAGGCTTTTGTGCTGCATTCCCACTGGGCAGAAAAGCTATCAAGAATTGCAATGAAGCTTTGCTTTCTATCAGTGCCTAATGAATTTCAGAAGCGGCTTCTCCAGTCATATCTGACCCAGTGTGATCTCTTATACCACCTCTCCCAGGCACAGTTTATTTTCTTGCAGTATATGGTCCCTGTATGTACACTGTGGCTTCGTGTCCTCTTCATTCCTGTTTCTTACCAACAGCTTTCACTTGACAGTACATCCCACTGCTCCCTTTACCTTCATCTAGGTCTGATTCTGCAGCCCGAAGCCCAGGGTGCACCCAAAATCAGTATTTCTTTTCCAAGGAGCCTAAGCTCAGCATGTAATCAGGCAACGTGCAAATACACAAGCAACACTGAAGCCATTCTAGAAAGGACTTTGTCTCCCACTGTCAGTACGAAACCAGCATAAGCATCCCTATATGGCTGGTGACTGTGCCCCCATGTGCTGGGCATACGGGTGGCAGCAAATATACTGCTCCAGAGTCAACTGTCAGGGCGTTTTAGCAAATGGGAGGCAGATTTGGCCCTAACTCCTACCTTGAGGCTACTGCTACAAAGAAATGCAAATGCAGCAAGAGAGTCTGCACCTGGTAAAAGCAATTGCAAAAGGAGCCAAAGCAGAATTTGCTGCCTTGAGAATACGTCTTGACCAGAGACAAGTATTAAATGGAAGCATGTCTTTGGAGTCCTTGACTCTGGCTCACCTAGACAGAGCTTTAGGCTACAGCACATAGAGTTGCTTTCCAGAAAACAAGCTCAGAAATCTAGGACATAGGTGTTGGTGCTTACCTGAGTCTTGTTTGGACACAAAGACAGACTCTGAATTACACAGCCTGAAGGAGAAGTCAGGCACAGAAAATGCTAGTCCACTTCTCCTCCTCCTTCTCCTTGCATCCAGAGCTGGGACAGATCTTTGCCACGAAATCTCCCTCCTGTACATGGGGGACACCAGGACCTTGGGAGTACGTCCTTAGTCCTTGGAATAAACATTAGTATACATGGGGGAGGCTGAAGGCATCACCAAAACAAGCAGCTTTGGACATCTGGAGTACATTTCAGCTTCTGTTGGACTGGCTATTTGCTCCAACCCTCTTCCTTTGTTTCCTTGCAGGTACAAATAGGTTTAAGCCTACTAAACCACGTGGTACTGCACAGACTAGCTGAATAAATATCTGAGAGGTTAAACTTTATGGCACTCCTTCCCCTGCTGTTACAATTCCCTTATATTGTGAGCAGAAGTAGAGCTAGCTCATCTAAAGAAAACTCAGATAGGTCTATTTTATAGACAACTCACAGTTCTTTGAAATGTTAACTTTTACAAAAGCCAATTTTCATCAAAAAGAAAATAAAGGAGAGGCAGCCTGATTCCTGTAATAAGCAAATTGGCACAAACTGTAATTATACAATATGAGGACACGGGGACAAACATGACAGAAAGGTGAAGAATGAAAGATGATGGAAGGAGAAAGCCATGTCCCCTGTTAGCGCCCTTTGGGGGATAAGTGATCCAATTGATATAGAGCACTTGCACCTGCAAAAATTTGTTGACCAGATAGCTTACCACAGCTTCTCAAGAATTATATGCTGCCATGGAATAAAAAGGATTCATCTTTTAATCTCATAGATTAGTAAAAGGCCAAAGTATAAGGATATATAAATGGTGTATGAGTAGATCAGTGTTCACAGTGAAGGAAGTAATCTGTGGTGCCCTACTCAGAATCATGCTCAGCCCTGTGCATTTCAAGTATTCATGAATGATTGGGAAATAGGGTGAGGAACTCAATCAAGATCAGTGACAACGCAAAATGAAAGTCAACTACAAAATATTCTAGATGGATCTCATGACATTGAGTGACTGGGTGATAAAATTAGAGCTGAAATTCAATGTCAATAAATGCAAAGTAATGCACATAAGAAAAAACAACCATAACTACTTATATACAGTAATAGGCTCTAAATTTGTTATTACCTCTTGGAAAACTTGTAACAGTTCATTATAAACATCAGCTCAGTGCTCAGAGGCAGTCAGAAAGGAGAATCAAATAGCAGAAGAGCAATAGAAAATAAAGTAGAATACATCATTATGCCACTGTACAAATCCCTTGTGTCCTCCATCCCCAGTGCTACGCACGGTTCTTTCTCCTCATCTCAGAAAGGAAGTAGTTGAATCAGAACAAGTACAGAGAAAGGTGTCAAAGATAATCAAAGATATGGGTGCCTTTGAATAAGGAGAGATTAAACAAATTCACCCTTGGAAAGGAGACAATTGATGACAGAATTATAAAAAAAAATAATGAATGGCTTGGAAAGGATGAATACAAAAAAATTAATCCCACTTTTCATTATATAAGAACAATGGAAAATCAAACCAAATTATCAGATCACAGACTAAGGGGTTGCCTTTCATCACGAACTGAAGGAAGGACATTTTCCACACAAATCAGAATTAAACCGTGGAACTCAATGCACAGAGCATGCTGGAGAGGTGGGACCTATACATGGGTCAAAAGCTGATTAGGCACATTCAATGAAAAAATGTTCATCGGAGGCTATGTAAAACATTTCAGCTACAACAGATTTGTCCCAGGAAGTCCCAGGCAATATTGCCAGGAGATGTTAAGCACTCATGTTTGCTGCATTAAACATGTCAATTTATTATTATTTACATTTGCTAAGTTCAGCTGTAAATCACATAGCTGGAAAATCAGAAGTATGGAAGCCTAACTTACACAATGGAAAAGAGATGAAAATGTTAGCTCTAGGCTTAATGTATGTATCAAATTTCAACCTACTATTTGTTGAATTGAAATGCATTAATTGAAGTTTGGTTGCATGCAGGTTTTGGAATTCATATGAAATGATTCAGTTAGGTATGCTACCTATTCCAGATGAAAGGGAAGACATAATGTTAGATACTTCCATATAAAATATTGAGAATAGATATGAGTGATGGTCAGCTATCATGCTAGATTTCTAGGATTACTCTCAGCAGTTCATAATCCAAGATTTCCTTGTAACTTTATTCATTGTGAGAAATATGAGCTATGATCACAGCTGGGCCAGGAAAACTTCTATCATTTAATTATGAGTAAATTGGCTATACAAAATGTCAAAATACTTTATGAATTTGGTTCTGAAGTCTTTAAAAAGTCAAAAAGTCACACTAGTCAGCCAATCTTTGTTGGTAAAAAATCATTTACTTATGAACTGAAACAACTGCACGGGAAAAAAAAGCCCTCTTAAATGAAAGGAAGGATGTGTTAGGTTAATCGACACATTTCTAAAATACTATTTAGCTGACTGTGGGACTGATATTCACAACCTTATCCCAAAAACTGACATAGTCTTCCAAGTATCAACCATACCTCTAAGTCCTTTGTATTTTTCAGATTTTTGGAAAATTAGTTCATCCGTGGTCAACTTAGCAGATATGTTGAAATGAAAAGCTGTGGACAGAAGGAACTTTCCTCTGTAACCAAAGCCTAAAAGTCTGTCCTGTGTGAGAGGACTGAGCTGTATTTATAATCCAGAAAAAAGGTGACCTGAGGATTTAGTTAAGTAATTTTGGTAAGTTTGCTAAAACCTGAAAGTTCTCATATTCATCAGGTAAACTCCTACTGCCTGTTTAGAGATATTCACAACTGTGTGACTCAAGCTTCACTAGAACTCATTCTTCCTTAATTTTTCTCTGTATTTTCTTATGGATATGGCTCATTCTTTACATGTGTACATGGGAAAATGTGTGTGCTTACAGAATGACACTTCCAAAAGTCCCCAGCATTAAACAACAAAGAGTTTTAATCTCTAAATTACACGTACATTAAATATTTTAAAATAATTACTAACCAAAAATTTGTATTATGCTGAACTTGACCATTATTTATTTTAAGTTAGGGGAAAGATTCTATGTTACTACATGAAAAGAGAAACAGAGCAATAAAATAATAATATTTGGTAAGAATGAGGTTTAAGAGAGAAATAGTAAGATAGCTTCACCGTGACAGAGCCAAGGGACATCTCTGTTTGTTCTGGGAAATACCCAACAGCCAATGTGCAATAGTCAACGTGCCAATACGTAAGTCGTACCTAAACTGTGACCTGTGGCTCCTTATGTCTTTTGCATGCTTAATGCTAAAATTGTATTGATCTGATAGGGTCTTAAGCAGGAAGGAAAATGGACTCTAAAGAAATAACAATTAATTATTTCCAATGGCATTCAATCTGATTATCTGGTAGTATATTAGCTGGATGATGTGAGAAACTGAACTCACTGGTTCATTGACTCAATCTTAATTGCAGTCTTGATTTGATCATATATATAACATCCTTTCCATTAGCTGAACTGAAGTAAATTATCTTAACAATGTGCTTGCTTAGGCTTCTATTTGTTTGCTAAATGTTTTAACAAAATCCATAAGAAGTTTATAGAATAAGTTGCCCTCTCAGATTGGAACATGGATCATGAACACAAGCACAGTTAAAGAATATATTTGAAAGGTACTTGACTCTGTGTCCAAAGTGACAGGGATATTTCAGAATGGATAAACAGTGAATTAAAGAAAACAGTATAATACAATTCCCCAAATTAATCTAAACAAAGAAATAATTTTCAGATAGTTCCTTTAAAACAAAAAAATAGCTTGTGTATCTTTACTGGTGAAAAAATTAAAATACAGATGTCCAACAACTTTATTTGAAAATCTTTAATGTATTCATTTAAGGTTAGAAGAAACTTCTTACAATAGCTTTTGATAGATTATAAATTATTGTATAATGAAATGCTAAAATACCAATAATCTCTTCTACAATTGGAAATATTTCTGATTGTCAGAAAGCAGACAATTAATGTTCTACATAAACAATGAACATACAATTTCAGCTTGTGAAATTCTTATATAACTTTTAAAAATTATTAAGTTTAGTAATTTGAGGAACCCAATGCAAACCTAATAACTGTTAATTTTTTTTGTAAACTTCTAATATTCTTAGATAAATAATGCTATTTGTTTTAAGAAAACAGTCATTTTGTGTTCTGTATGGTTCCTCTAAAAATTTGCATCACAGTGAAAAAAAAAATATTTAGGTATTCCTTATATTCCTTTAGTGGTAAGAACTGATAGTAAGAAAACTATCAAATCTGTATGATCTTACTCACTTTCATGCAGAAAGTCCTGTGAAAGGGATTCGATTTCCTTTTTATGTTATAATGAATAAAACTGATTTATAAATTTATAAGAAATAACATTGAACGGGAAGACAGCTTGCACTACAGAAACTGTGAACTACTAGAGATAACGATTCTAGGAGAAGAGTGGAACGAGGACAGTAAACACCCAGGAACCAGATTGCAGTGACCCGAGATGGAAGGTAGCTTCTAGGAGCAAACAGGTCTATCAGAAAGAGAAGTTCAAGAAAGCCGTCAGACTGACTGAAAGAACACACACTGAAAGAGTATGAACTTTTCCAAGCAGAAACGTAGAAAGTGATGGATTTGGCTCAGTAATGGTTTCTTGGATGACCTGCATACAGATTACTAGAGACAAATATACAATAAAAACAGAAGTGTACAGGGACGTATTCAGAAAGGTCAAGACCCAAGATACAACTAAAAAGAGAATAAAGCATAATAAAAAATATTCAGTGGCATATTACTAATAAAGAGCAAGCTCAAGCAATGAGTTGTCGCAGTCCTCAGTGATGTGGCCCTGAGGCTGTAGGTGCATGTGGCAGCAGTAATTATTTTCCAGCATGGGCAGGTCACCTATCAGCTGGGCAGCCCACTGCAGCTATGCAAACATCTCCGGCCGACTGGAGGCATGGGTTTGAGCAGCTGCGGATAAGGTTTGGCTATGTCAAATGGCATTGCCTTCAAGGGAAGGAATACAGAACCATGGCCTTGAGACGGCTGAAAAATCCAATGTCTTTTCTCTTTATTCCCTTCTTTAGTAGAAAGGTTAACTGTGGTCAGTGAAGTAATGCCACTGACACTAATGAAGGACTCAGGTGAGACTAAGGAAGAATATGTTATTGATCATTTGCATAAATTAGAAATCTGAAGAAATTCAGATATACTAACCCTGGTAAGTTCACCTCAAAGCATGTAGGAGTCTGGCTAAAGCAATCTCAAGCACATCAGAACATACTTGTGAAAATGTGATTAAAACAGGAGAGGCTGGAGAACAGAAAGCCAAAGATTGTCCCTCTCTCTTTACATAAAGACAGGAAAAGAGAAGGGAAAGAGGACCCACAGAATTATATCCCTAACTCCATTTACTATAAATATATTGAAATAAGGCATCACATTATTAGTGAGTAAATAAACGTACTAGTAAGAAGACAAGGTGATAAGTAATAACCAATATGAATTTATCAGAAACTGAATCATGTTGAATCAAGTCTGTTCCTTTTTAGGAGAGATAACAGGCTTTGTGGTTAGGGAAGGAGCAACAGGTGTGATATATCTTGATTTTAGAAAGCATTTTAACACTGCTTGACATTTTTATAAGCAAACTATGAAAATATTGCTTAGAACAAAGTACTGTTATGTAGATTGAACAATTGGCTTGAAAATTGCACTCAGAAATAGCTACCCATTGTTCTCTATCAAATTAAGAGACAGTAGCCAATGAGGCTCCACAGAATTCCACTTGGGTCCAGTACTATCCAGTAGTTTCATTAGTCACTTGCTTATCTGGAGAGATATTATGCCTTTTACACTTCCAGATGGAAGCAAGCTGGCAGCAGTTGCAAGCTCCATGGAGGCCAAGTGCAAATTACTGTACTTAAATAGGAATAATGAAGTACTCGAAGACAGAGTAGGGTGAACAACAGGCAACATAGCAGTTCCACAGAATAATGAATCACATCCTGACTATGACTTGACAATATCATAGTGTTGGGGAAAAAATCAGACAGCATACTGGGATGTAAAACTGAATTTCAAGGTGAATCAGGAGTGCCCTAGTATGCAGCACCAATAAGGCATCGGTTGACAGATTGTGTATATTTTGGAGATATCCCTTCAGCAAAGACGAGAACCAATTAGAACAAGTCCAGATGAGAATTATAAGGATGACCAAACAACTAGAAAACATGACCCCTGTGGAAAGCTTACGATACTAAATTCCACACTCCCTTAAAACTTCCGGATCTGGGAGACTGCATTTACAGTGTATTGTTAGCTCACAGTGTTCATAGAAAGATTAAGTGTAAAGGGCTTCTTCAGACTGCTGCCATCTAAACCACTTATCAAACAATTTTATTCCAGAAATAATAAGTTACTGTCAGAGGATAAAAATCTTAACAGAGCTTTTCAAATTCAATTACAACATGAAACAACTACTAATATCAAAAGACTCAAGGTTTTTTTCATTAGTATTTTAAAGCAGCATGACAGTTTATTTTTAGTGTGTCAATAATGATTCATACTTCTTGTTGAGTCCCCACTGTAAGGGAAAATCTAAAGACAGTTGAACTGTCTTTTTTCAGGCCAATATATGAAAAACATCATTAAAGTTGTTATGAATATAGACAGGGCATAACTTTGTCTGACAGCTATAACAAGAGCGGATGAGATGCAAAGCAGAATCTGATCACTTCAGGTTTTGTGCTGGCTACTATGTGGGCAAGATTCAATTACTATGAAAGAAACATGACACGCAGGAAATCTATCCGAAGCTGAAAAGAGAAAGAAGGTGTGTGTAGGGGTATTATTCTCTGATGGTGAAGAGACACTATTCAAGATGGGATATTACCTTCCCAATAGGCTAAACTAATCACGACCATGAAATAGTCAACATCTTCAACATTAAACAAAACATAAGTTACTGCTGGACCCTGGGCTGTAAATGAGAATAACTCTGTAATTCTTTCTAGGAAGCACCTTGGAGACATTGCCAGCCAGATGTCCAGATGCCCACACCCATCCAGAATGTGGATAGATGCCTAAACATACGCATCTAATATAATTTTAGGAAGCATAGAGTACTCTGCCAAGCTTCCAGCTGCCACTCCAAGAGGTTGATACCTTGTAGGTCCCACTTCACACCCACTTACCATATGCAGATTTCTTAGGCATTTAAAATAGCCAGCTGAAAACCTGGTGGGATAGCATAATGTGCCTACAATGACACCAAATACTTTCATTTAGAAGGCACAAGATATCTTCCAAACTGGGTAGAATAAAAAAAAAGGTACTCTAGAAAGTTTTTGTTCATTGTCTACACTTTACCTCACTTATATTGACCAAAATGAGATTAGGTTTTGTACAGTTGTACTGTAGAAAATGCTTGCTGTTCCTCCCATCTACATAATACAGCTTGACACTATCAAAAGAAGTTGAATTAGATGTGGGTTGGGGGTGGTTGTACTTAGATTAAAGCCTTCTTCCCAGAGGAGGCAGAGGAGTGCAGGAACCTTGAACCAGTCCATAGAGTGCAAGAGAATTTTCTTCCAAAAGGTGTGATTTTGTGCTGTGGTCAAAAAGACACCAAGAAACACTTACAAGCTTCAGATGAAAACTAAGTGGAATGGCTGAAATATATGTGTGGTACTAAAAGCATTGTGCAAGCTATGGCGATCCCCTTCTGAACTCTGGGAAAATAACATGTTCAGCCAAAGTCTGAAATGACAGTTTCCCCTGTCCTGCATGTACCTCCAGAGACATTTAACTAATTAAGAAAGTGGACAATCTTAATCCAGGCTAAGAATCACAAATGATTTGATTATAAGATGGTATTGATAAGGAATAAGATAGTTATTATATTTTGGTTTATGCCTTAAGTTTTGAAAAATGACAACAGAGATCAGGCAGTATGTTTCTCTTTGGTCTGGACCCTCAAAGGAGTGACATGAGTGACATTTTTACATCTTTTCCTGTATCAACTTTCTCAAGATCATCTGCAAAACATAGCAGGAGAGCAGAGTGAGGGTTGTCAGCTTTCCAAAGGAAGTGGTGAAGGAAACTGAAAGGAAAGCAGAAGTGCCTGGCTATGTGTGTATCTGATAACTTTGTTTTCAAGAACAGTTTGATTCTCAGGACTTATTGGTTGGGGAATTGGAGAAGAGGAGCTGTACATCAAAAGGCCAGTTAAGGATCAGGATTTGACTACTTGTCCTATTCTTGCATCAGTACATACTTTGGTGCCTTTTTGAAAGCATATGCAATATCAAAAGGCTGTGCTTTCCAAGCTTGGCTGAAGAGTATAAAAGAGGTAAAATCTTACCTTAGAATATGTTAAGATATAGTCCAGCTGCCTTTTAGAGAGCAGAGAAAGATGCTGGATAATAGCAATGAGAGCTACAGCAAGTGAGGAAGTGACAATTAAAATGTAGGTTGGACAGTTTCTTGCTAAAACAACCCTTTCTCAGCTGCATAATTCTGCCAAATACTACTGAATGGTCGTTCTTACTGTGAAAACTTTTATCAATAAGGTTTGTATAGCTTTATTAAGATTTAGTTGACTAAAATGTAGTGCATAAACACGAGTGATTATTATACTGAAAAAGTGGTAGTATTATACAGAATGAAAATATTTTATAATTGTAACATTTCAACACAAAAATTCCTGAAAGCTGTACCCATCTCAGATTTCTAAGACAGATCAAGAGGTTATGCTTGCAAAATAACTATTGTTTTGTCTTTTTGTCAGAAAAGGAAGCTGTAATTTTTGCAGTAAACAGTAGTAAATGCAATTTCCTTACTGCATTTTGTTCATTTTCTTATTTTCTCTTTTCAATACATGCCTATCCTATCTGTTTTGTACCTATGCCATGTCCTATCTGCATTATAGAAGGTGAATAATCCAGGCTGGAAGAATTTTCTCTGCTTATTTGTCTGTACAGAACCCTGGGAAATGAGATATTTTGACTGGCATTTCTAGTTTCTTTTACTGTTAGTTGTAGCATTATATAGCTCCCAAATACTTTCTAAAAATGTTTACTTCATCTCAAACTTTCTTAGACGAGTTGTTCAGAAAAACAATTATTGTATCGTGGTATATAAAACTTAATCCCATCCCTACTATAGCAGAATTCCTACTTTTGGAAGACAATTAATTCAAAGAAAGATCTAATGTGTGTGAACATCATTTAAGGTACTGAGTTACCATCAGGAAATTCTACTATGCATTTCCTATATTTTCAATAACATCTTATCGGTACAATGTATCCTTTTTCCAGATCAAGTACTTTACAGACCCAGTTTCATCTATTTAAAATATCCTTCTTTTTTAAAGTGATGGACCAGCAAGAATAAAGAATTCTGGTTGGTGCAGTGCATATGAAAACATTATCTTCTCTTAGGTGAGTGATTGCAGTTTTGTCTTCTGCCCAGCTTAGCTAGTTTAACACAACTAATATGCAATAGGCATTAACAGTTAGCTTATCTTATCTTGCTTCCTAGGGTTTTTTTATGTGCATGATGAAAACTGACAGAAAGAAGAGGTAAAGGGAAAGACGAAGAGACACTAAAAGTGAACTAGAGGTTGTGTGGGAAAGAGGACTGGCTAAACCAGAGCAAAATCCTTCCTTATCTTTTCTCGTTGCTTGCTTGCAGGAGGCCAGCTGACTCTGCAAAGGACGATGGAAATAGCTGTGTATAATCTGCAGCTTAGCAAGGATTTCAGACTAACTGTGCTTTCTAATGCTATTGCCTTGCTTATTTTCCCCTTCAAAGGAGGATCTACTGGGAAGTTATTTATTTATATTGCATATAGATTGCACACTTTGGCTGTCATGGTTAGTGTCTCCAGCTGCAGAGCTCAAGGACAGCCTCCATCATGGTGGTTAGCTGTTTTCTGCCCTCAGATCTCATGAAGCTAACTTGTAATCAGAGCAGCAAGTCAAGATCAAGAAAAGAGGGAACTTGGGGTTTAGGATTTATATATCTAAAGCATCCTGCAGTCAAAGCTCAGCTAAATTCAAAGAAAAGTACTTATAGAAAGCAATTTCTCTACTTTAAAAAGGCATCTCGCTCTAGCAGTAGATCAGGTCAACAACCCTTAGGAAAGGCACACCTGAGACTGCTGGGGTCCTTAGGGGAGGACAACTGATTTCAGCTGAATCCAACTGGACTGCCCTAGTGATTGATTCATTAACAGAAGAACAGGTGACCATAGAAACTGTTTTGACATGGTACAGGAAAAACTTTTCTATTCTTAAAAAACTCTGTAGAGGCTTTACAAGGCCTTACAATAACCTGTTTGAACTGTTACTTTTATAGCATATTTTAAGCAAGCACTCAATAAAAATATGGCACACTATTGTATAGAGTGGATATCTAATCCTGCTAAGATAAATTTGCAAAAACTCAAAAAGAACCTGAGTAGGTATGGCAGCTGAGAGAGAAGTAATTTCTGCAGTGAAATAAAAACTCATACTGAGATAGCATTTATTGGATTATAAACATGGTAGCGTTCAAACATGGGTTTATTGAAACATTATTTTAATACTTTTTAAGATCAAATGATTCCAGATGGTTAATCTGGAGTCCCCACAGCTAGGCCTGTCAGATATACTGAAAGTTTAATCAGACTTTTAACACACTGATGGGCTTTGAACAGCCTGGATGCTCTGAAAAAAAAAATCCTTAGGAACAATCATGAAGAGATTGATGAAGATATCTGAATAATAGGCAGCAGCAGTTATGAACATCAAGAGAACGCTTGAGTGCACTGAATTCAGGCAGAAGGTAACAGCATGTTAAAGCAAGGAAACTGTAGCCAAGAATAATGCACTTCTAACACAGGAAACTGTGCTTTTGATTTTCCCTACCTTGCTGAAGAAACCTGACTGAGATTTCAAATCTTGAAAAGAAAGGCACGTATATAAAGGATTAGCAAATATTTATTTTAACACTTTGTGGAAGACTTACCTGTAGAAGAAGATCACACTAATCTTTATCTCTAACATTTCACTACTGACAGAATATGACAAATGACTGTCCCTGTTTTCCTATGGACAGAAGCTATTCAACCTAGAATGAGTCCAGAGTAGATACTTTTCACTCCCTTCCTTTCACAGAAATGCAAAAATTGTGCTTACTTCTATAAGTACAAACATTGCTAATTAGCCCTCATATGAGGTACATATGATAATTTCATTTAATACACACTGATAATTTCATTTAATAGTTATGGAAGCATAAATATTAAACCATTTCCCTGCGCCCCCCCCCCCGTGTCACACAGAACAAGAATAAGGACCAAGACCTATCAGTTTACAGGTTTCCATCAGCAAACCACTGTTTTTAAAGGTATACAGTGTGTTAAAAGATATCAAGTCAAATAATGATAACTCATAGACATATTTTAGAGCTTTTGTGGTTGAGGCCCAAAGACACATGAGGTCTTAAAATTATAGCAAAAAAAAGTTAGATGCTGGAGTTTAACTACAGCCTGGCAGAATAAGAGAAGCCTAAATCCTGATCCCATGTCACATGCTAGTCAACACCCAAAATCTCGTGTTAAAATAAGCAGGACAGGCAAAACCCCCAGGTGCAAGTCAGGTGTCTAACCCATCCTTATTTCTGTTTCTTGCCCACAAAATACTTCTGATAGTACTTCACACTGAATTTTTCCAAGGCGAAGCAGAAGACGATCTAATCTCATGACCAATAAACACACTTCAAGTGGTGTTACTGAGAGGTACTGTGATACAGTGAATAAAAAGCTGGTCCGACATGAAAGAAATGCAGCTTCTCTCAGATGTGCTGAATCATCCCACTGAGTCCACTGTGCCCTCTATGTTTCATCTATAGCATCGGTAAAACCAAGTGAAAGGGAGCACTTCTTTCTTAGGGATGTGGCATCCCATCAACTGAGGCATTGAAAACATCTGTCTCTCTCGGCTACTCACTAGAAGTGCAATTCTGCTGAGGCTCACACGGTCCTGAAAAGCTAGTCTAAAAATCAGTCACACCCAAAGGCTTTTAAGGGCATTTCTGTGGCTTTCCAGAGACGCATCTGAGGCTGCTCCACACCACTCACCTACCCTTGGCTCCCCAGAGGAAAATCCACACAGTGCAGGGGTCTGAGCCACCGCAACACTGTACTCCTTCATAGGAAAGGTGGGGGAATAAGGATGCGCCACACAAGTAATATTGGCCAGATTAACTGGATGATTGTATCAAAGTCCCTAATAACAGCATAGAGGTGCTACAGCCCCACATAAACTCACCTGTCCACAGCTAATTGTTTCTGCTGTGGGTCTCCCCGGCCTTACAGGGTGATTAATAACACGTTCTCCCATTACTAGAGTTTACATCTCCCATGTCAGGTCATAGACTATTTCTCCCATAGGTAAAACTCTCTCAGAGCAAAATGAGGGATCCTGTGTCATGACAATTATTGTCTCAATTAGTGACATTATTAATATGCTCTAGCAAAAGAACAACCTCACTTTACTGCATTAACAGGTGGAAATGTTCAATTCTTAATTAACTTTATAGGACGTAAAATTATTAGACTACATCTGGAAAGGTCAAATTAAAGGGTAAGAGAAGAGCAGAACTATACTGTAATAAATTCTGTAGCCAGGGATCCCATTTCAAGTTGTGGAACCCTTTGCAAGGGATTTAAAAGCAAAAAGTCAAAGATCTCTTCACTTAGGGACAATTTCTGAAGGTGTATGCTATGTTCTTCTAAGAAATCAATACTGCATTTGTAGAGCAAATTACTGCACAAATGCTAATGTGCAGATGTGCTGTTGACTGCCTCTGCATTTAGAAACTCCCAATCATAACTCAGAGTAACAGAAAAAGCCTCCCCAAGCTGCTTTTTCATTGACAACTTAGGCAGCCATGCAGCAGGAATTCTCCTGCCTTTCATGCCCTATGTCCTTCTATTATTTCCCTGGTTTCCACCCTCCTTACTCAATGAAAGATGACTTCAGGATGATTCACAATATAGTAGAGAAGAATGTAAAAATAACAGTTTTTACACAGCACTTGCCAGTGGTTGAATGTTGCTGAAGCTTCAAAACTCAATACTAGGCAAATCTAGGCTCTCCTTTGAAATTCCTAGGCTTCCAATGAACCTTTTTTCTTTTTTTTTAGCCCAGTCACTCTGTTTTTTAACACTCTCTCTTCCTGTTCATTATGTTTTTTTCTAAGGATTGTCTCGTACAGTGTTTACAGAATTAGCGATTGGGTTTTCAGAATACCACTGAATACTGTGTTTGTATGGAGGAATTAGTCTTGGTCTTTAAAAACTGGAGCTATTTTCCCTTAATAAAGCCTGTTTTCATATTTTCAGTCCTCACAGCTTCACTGCAAGAGAACTAAACAATATGGTATTCCACATGCAAACTTAGCCATGGAAATCCAGAACAAAGTCTTGAAGCTTCATGTTTGGGTATACAGCAGGTCAAACAGTCCAAGGGGATCTCAGGGCACTCTCCCAAATTATTTTGCATTGTTGTATTTCAAAATTGATTTAGACTGGAAACTCATCTTTGTCCAGAGTTTTTGGCAAATGCCTTCAAATACTTAGACATGGAGGGCAAGTTGAGTAAATAATTGTTTATACATTTAAGAGGATTTATGTGTATTTCATAGAGTTTAAAATCCTTCCAATAGACATTGCCTGTTCTGCTGAGAAGCTTCTATAGTCAATATGGTGCCAAAGCTTGCTTTCAGGCTTTGTGTGGCTTCAGTGAAGTTGGCCACGATAGGAGGACTGACAGCCAAGGAACATGCACAAAAGGGAAAGAGAGCACTTTGGGCTATGGGAATAACATAAGAAACTCTGTGAGATGGTAGAATTAGCTTGAAAGTGAGTAGAATGTGGTATTCTGTAATGATTGCCATGCTCCTGGCAGCAGACGGATGTAGTGAGTGAAGAGCTTCTCTCCCTTTCATTATTATTATTATGGTTATTATTGCTGTTGTAAGGAAATGGTAGCTGAAAATTTATCGGAGACTGATGTGCTATTTCCTTTTCATTAGTTGCTGTTATTACTTAACCTAACTACAGTTATCACTAAAACTCTCAACATTTTTGATTTTTAAATGGCACTGCAGAATGTGTTTTGTATATGTGGTAAAATCTGTACACAAAGGAAAAAATTTCCCTTCTTATTTAAACCAGTGGGAGTTTCGTGATTCATTGCACCAGGGCCAAGATTTCATCCACACTCTTAACTTCTCTCAGATTCCTGCTTCTCATTTTGCTAACAACAGTGACGTCTAAAAATAATTTCCCATCTTAGGAACTAGCTTCCTCCTCCTTCCTTGTTAACTGCTTCTGTATCTCTTATCTGACAAGGGGGCGAACAGGGTGATTTAAAGACTTCGGTTGTCTTCATTTATACGGAAAAAAGCAAAACATTTTGCTTTTCAGCATCCGGAGTCTTTGACAACAGAGGCTGAAGTTACCCAGGCACTTCCATCACCAGCGAGGTGGATTCCTCACCCTGAATCCCCCTTGGTGTCTCCTGTTTGCCTGTGGCATGATCTGCTACTCTTCTCTCAGCTATGCTGCTGGCACTGTTTCTGCATGCAAGCTGTAAGACTGGTGGTAGAAACATCCAAGCTTTTGAAAAAGGTGAAGGAAAAAAAGCTTTAAAATAATAAACAGCAAAGAAAAAGATTTAAAGCGTGCCAGCACAAGTATTTACATCAGTAAAGAGACAGGGAGCTGCTGCATGCTGGGTCAGAACATCATCTTCCAAAACTGGCTTTCCCACTCTGAAAGCAGGTTGGTGTTGCTGCGGCCGGAGGGGCTCCTCCCCCTTGGAAAGTCCTGGCTTGTGAAGGGTGAGGCTCCCGCTCCGCACCGCACAAGCAGTGATTTGCCATGCAGAGCACTCGTCTCGAATTTTCACTTCTTGTATGTTTTTGTTATTCATGACCCTATCACGCTGTTTCTGCAAGGGAAAGACTGAATTGAGGCTTCACTGAATTGAAGCTTCGGATGAGTTTCGATGCTTGACTCTTTTTCTCATTTTTTTATCAAATTCATAACGTATTTACCAATGGAATAGAACCGTTTTCTCCCACTTCTTTCCATATTTATTATTATTCTGTTGACAAGTTAATCTATGGGATATAGAAACCTAGGTACCTTTACTTTGAATCGATAACTTGCAGAAGGGACACAGAACCTCTGGAAGTCCTTATGTAAAGGGTACATTATCTCTTTAACTCTCTTTAACTTAACAGAGCTTTCCTTTCAAATAAATGACCTACAGTCTCAAATAGTCTTCAGCCTTGAGGTTTTCCCCCCTCTCTCTTTCTCTCTCTCTTTTTATTTATTAAAATATGGATCAAAATCACATTTTCCTCTGCTGCTCTTTCATCATGACTTTGAATGAGTGTGAAAGTTTCCCTGGAAATAAATGACTGTGTTCATTTTCCAACAGATATTCAGATAATGAAAATGCTTTCATAAGTCATGTCTTTATAGATTTGATTGAGAGTCTATTTTCAAGTAGAAGGAAACAGTTAATTTATTTCAAAGTTCCCCCGCTCAGGAATTATTTGTCCTCCATCTTCTTCAACCCTCTAATTATATGTTTTATAATGTACCTATATCATGATACCTATTGTGACTACTTTTAATCCAGTAGATTTATGTTTAGACCTATACTTTAGTATCTCAGGTGGTGTATGCTTAGAATGGATATTGTACCTCTCCTCAAGGTAGCAGACTTTGCTTCTAGTTTTATCTACCGGATAAAAGCAGTTTGGAATTTTTGTCAATAAAAAAAAAGCAGGAGACAGCTGCTTGGTTTTACTGCTCTTGTCTCTGCTAACATCCTCATTTGTTCTTATGAGATGAATCATTTTCTTCCTTCCAATCAGGATCAGTGGTCAAATGGAAAATGTGAATGGCACATAACGAAGTAAATAAGGCACGATGCGAGCGGAAATTTGGTTGGTTAGAGCAGAGGTCTGGGATATAAGGACAATAATAGAGCTCTAAAAGTGCCATATGGTGACTAAAAGGCTCAATTTGTTTCACAAGCGCTGCATTACACTAGATAAAAGACCTTTTATATCAGCTTCTTTATATCTCGTCTTTGCAAATCGACCCTACTTTATTCCTTCACTCATTTACATTTTTTTCTGTTGTTAATAACAAATGTAAGAAAGCTCAAAATTGCCCAAGTTCCATAAAAAATCAGATTGATTCTTCATAAGGTTGCAAATGTATGAATAATCTTAGAGCTAGAAAATATATCTATTACACTTTTGCCCACGACAAAGATAATAAAATACACAGTATGGATGGACATAGGAGTTATCTAGAAAATCAAAATTCACTAACATATACCAGATGATTGTGTTAATCAGCTAGACCATGAAATAAGTCATTTGCATCTTTCATTTTTTGATTGACATAATATCAGTTTAATGTATACATAATAAAATATGTTACCTATATATCAGTTTTAGAGAAGATAAGGCAAACGCAGTTTTAAGAAAGAAAATTAATATCTGCCTACAAAGGAAAGAAACTACATTGGGGTGCTGCTTATATACACCTCTAATTTGGCCAAAACAACAAGCTTTATATCTAAGCAATTCAATTGTACGGGTTTTCATTTCTGTACAAATAATAAAAAGATACATAAAGCCAACATTTGATATAGAGGACTTGGTTTTAATCTTGCTTAAACTAGCATAAATCAAAGGCTGCTCAGCTAACAGCAGTAGAAATACAGCAATGTAAAATAAGTGTGAAATGAGAATTAAGCCCATAGTATCCTTTTGGCATAGCTTTTTTCTTACGAGATGTAGTATTACGTGCTGTTCTCTCAGCACCAAAGACACTATCTTTGCCAAGGGCATAAAACGTATTGCCTGGCACACAATAAAAGGACTCATATTAATGCAGATTGATACTTTAGAGTAGGGATTGGTTTGCCATATACTCCTGAAAGACATAGTAAAGGATAATTGCTATTTTCATTAACTATCTCACTTACAGAGTTACTTGCAGTGGTTTAGAAAGCCAGCAACCTGGACCGATCCCAAAAAAACACAGATAGCTGTGTCTTTGATACCCTGATAGCCGGAGGCAATATTCAGTTACTTCTGATAGACGTGCAGTATCTTTTAATTGAATGCTAGCACTTCTTTATACAGCCAAGCAAAAACCTTGGAAGTGTACAGAATAGAAATGAAAACTGGCTAGGAAAATGTTTTGACATTGAAATACTCCACTGCAGTCAGTGGGACAAGATATTTATGGCTGTGAAAATGCCACATGAATCTGCACTTCTCACTTCAAATTCTTTCTTTTAAAAAGAAAAAAAGAAAAACATAACAGACTATTATAGTTCACATTCCACTAAGGCTTCATTCAGTTTTATTTTCCATAATCCATATGAGAAATGCAGGTCAGTGCCCATTAGCAGCATTGTATCTTAAGAACATTTAGAAATACGTGTCAGAAGCCTGAGTGCAATAAAAGACAGGGTAGAGCATAAGAGCACAGCGTACTCTATTTTTGAGTACCCGATGTTCGTGGAGAAAAGGTGAGGAGTCACTGGATAGACATTTAGCAGTGAAAGCTGGCCGAAGAAAAATGGAACGAGGAAATGAAAGAGAATGCAAGCAGACTGTCTCTTTGCTCCCTTTAACCTCTCTCCTTGAGGTTCATTGCTTAAAAAAAACAAAACAAAACAAAACAACAACATCAGAAAAATCTGAATCTGGTGCTCCAGAAACAAGCCCAGTGGAGAATCAAAGACTGAGCTGTTATGGCCTGGGGAGTACGAGCTTCCCTACAACATAAATAAATGAGTGCATAAAGAGTCATAGAGCTATGTATTTTTCATGAGAGAAAAGATGGACACCAGAATTTAATGAGAGGCTGACATTTTATAACAAGGAGATCATATTCTCCTCAATAGTTACCTGAAAAAGGAGATAGTGTATGAGAAAAATAGAACAAAGAGCATATATAAGGATTTTGTTGTAAAAATGCCATTTTTAATACTTAAATACACATTGATTTGGACTGTTCTGTATCCTCACGTGCATCTGCTTTCTGGAAAGGTCAAAATTTGGCCATTAGCCATTGTGCCTGAATATCATATAAAAAGACTCATTTCTGCTGTATAGTTTCAAAAATTGAAAACCTTGCACAATACCCATTCTCCTTTTCATAAATCCAGCCCAGTATTTTTAATCATTGATTTACAAGAAAAATGTTTGTCTAGGATTTAGTTAAGTCTTGCTGCCTACATTCAAATATGGTTGCTGCCGATGCGCACTCGCTCTGTGTGAGTGAACTATGCCACACAAAACTGGCATCCCTGACTTGTAATTCTTATTAATAATTAAATTATAGCTTGCTTTCAAATGAAACCCTTAAGAATGGTGCAAGTAGGAACATACTGCAATTCATCCTTTTTGTTCTGGGGGACCTCCAGACAGCGATGTTCTGACAGAGCGTACAGGAGCATTAAAAGAGCTGTATTTTCAGCGTGCATTACTGAAGTGTTACGAGCCCTCACCACCTTACCCTGTAATTTCCTGTGATTACTTTGCAGATGGCTAACACATATAACAGTGGGGCTGTAGTACCCTCTTACACTGGAAAGCTGACACAAAGTTTCCTGAAATCAATAAGAGGCATAGCATTTTACATTTATTATTAAGGTAAGCACAAAGTATGGGCTGCTAGACAGCCCATTGAATATTTTCAAGTGTTCATTCAGACTCTGAACTTTCACCTTTCTTTCTTTTTTCTAATCAGATAACTTATATCTTCATATATGAAAGGAGGAGGGCTGAGCAGAAACACTTAACACTTGCAACGCTTGTTTCGTCTGCTAGCGGTGGACTTCACCATCCTTCACTCCCTCACGGTGTCATTTAATTCTTGTTTAAACAGTTCCTGTCTTCTTATTTCTTCAGCTGTGACTGTTGGACCGTTTCTCATAGTCATGGCTCTCAATATGATAATGGCTTTTCAATTTTCAGGCACCTGTTCCAGATTTGTTTTTCTTCAAGTTTCCTTTATGAATGTATTTCTTCTAGAGTTACTACCTAGCATGAACAGAATAATTTACCTAGAGTGGACTAAAAATAACACTCACACACAACTAAGTTTAGAGGGTTTTTCTGTCAGCTCCTAACCCTCCTAATGTGTGCATTTATGTGGTTCTCCATGTCTCTTCTTTTTGCTTTCATTGTGCTAAAATACATTTATATTGATTGACCATGTTTGAATTAAATAAGCAAACCCGGTGTTGAAAAGAAAATCAATCCTGTTTTAATTCTGAACATAGCACTTTGTATGTAGGAGAAAAATATATCCCCAATTAAACATCTGCATGATACCACACACAGAGAAATACAGACTGATTTTTCAAAATCATGTCCTTTAAATATGTACGTAATAAAAATGGACCAGATTTTTCACAGCCACTATCAAGTAATGGCAGAAAGGAAAGGGATTCAAAAGTGCCTACTGAAAAAGACAAACCGATTTCCATTTTTCTGCATCCTCATTCTGTGTTTATGATGTTTTAACTCATTTTGCAGCTGTCCTATGCCTACCTCTGGAATCCGTATCTTATGCTTTTACCAAGAGTCTAGTGTGTCAATTTTTATCAGGGACTTTTAGAAGATGCTAATAATTTAGATCAGTGGATGTAGATTGTCATTACCATTGAGCCTGGTTAAACAAAATATTCCTGAAGTCTAACTGACCATTTCTAATGAGAATATTATAGCTCTGTATTCAGTAGTTTTGCATTCAGTATGTCTTTTGATAGTCCTAAGGAACTCGTTGATTGTGGGCTTTCCATTTAAAAATCCACAAGAAAAATGAAAGCATGTTAAGAAGGGTAAAAAATAACAGCACTCATGATGAATCAGTTTCAGGACTACAGGCTGGTCTAATCTCCCTATACATGCTGGTAAACTTAGTTGCCCAGACACAATTTTAAGCTTTGTGTTTCTAACCCTCATTTTGGTTTCTCCTCCCATAAGCATTTCACTGGTAACTAGAGCCACGTAATTCAAGCTGATAAGTCTATGAACATATTTAAGGATTATTTACATGAGCCAAGATTTCTAGGACTGAGTCTCCAGCTCCTCAACCCCATCTCATACCTTCCATTGTTTTCAGTCTGAGTCATCAGGCTTATTTCAATAAAGCCCGAGTTTGCACATGCCTAACGTATTCCAAGTGATACCAAAAAAGCATCTTATTCTTCGTTTTTTTCTCTGCAGTCCTGGATTACTTACCTCTTGAAGGAGCTCTGGGATACACTTTCTGCCTAAATGTCTAAAAGGCAGTTGCCAGAGTGCTGTATTGCTAAAGCAAGAGAAGATAAAATGTTATTCTTCAGAGCCAAGAAACCTCCTTTCTCTGAAAATAGCCTTTAAATCCAAATGCATTCCTGAACCCAGATTTCTCAGGGCAAAGAAGCAGAAGATAAAAGCAATGGCAACTCTTCCCACATACATTGTGGGGAACCAAGAAGCATCTGGCTTGTTACTTAACTAAAATTCAAGACAAATAAAGAGAAGCTCTCAAGAGAAACAGCACAGACACTGCTGGCTACAATAAAATGAATATTGTATTTCCCCTCCTTAGTGGGAACTCTAAGCATCACAGGCTACTGCTTCACACCACTTTTTAGCCCTATCCTTGTCAAACAGACCTTGCACATCCTGCTGCTGCAATCCTACTACTTTTCTCTATAGCTTGATGATATGATGAATCCTTCTGGTGAGGCTCAAACATGGAGATAGGACACATGTTCTTTTATTTGTCCCATATTAGTCCCTTTATCTATCTTGTTTCCCCTAAAAAAAAAAGTGTTCTCTCCATGTTCTCTGCTCCACTCTCCATCATTCCTTGTGTCAGACCCTGGGATCGTGACATTGGTTGCTTCCTTGTGCTGGCTTCAGTGTCTCGGTGTTACCCGTTCTGCTGCCTCCTTGCTCCTCCTCTTGGTGTTCTCATGGTCTCTCCTTGTCCCCATACCTTTTCATTTCATTACTCATCTCCATCGGCTTCTATAGTCTCTTGTATGCTGTCCACAGTCACGGCTTTCAAACACGTCTCTTCATCCATGGTGTGACTCCCTGCTCATGTTATTTTATGTCTTTCTCTCTCTGTTTTCAGGAATGTTGATACTTCCAAAAGAAACACTGCTGCACCTCTGCTGCACAAGCTTCTTTCATATTCCTTTTTTTTCAGCCACCGTATTATTTCAGTGACTTTGATATAAAATACTAAAGTTGGTTTTGATTAGTTTCCCTTTCCTTCCCTTTATGTTCGTATCAGCATTCTTGCGCACAAACTAATCTTCTTACTTCTCCCCTTATAACTGTTGTAAATTCCTCTGTTCTTCTCCACTGTTATCTAAAACCATGATAAGGCTATGGTTTTTATTTTTTCTTCGTGTTTTATCAGAACAACAAATCATCCTCTTTTTTTCGCCTTCTTGGACTTCTTTGCTTTCAGAAATGAACTTAGAACTATTTATAGCAACAAAACTGGAGGCCAGTGTCTGGGAGGGCAAAGCATGCTCTGATAAGACTGAAATGAGTAATCTGTCACAGGATGGACAAGAGAATGAAGCAAGGCCATGCTCATTAAAAATGCATGTTAATTCCTTAAGCAATGTTTCTCATAGCCTTTCTAACACAGCCTAAGCCTTTTACTGTTAGCTGGGACTTCTCAGAAAACAGATTTTAACCAAGTCTTGCAGCAGTGATGAATAGAGACTAGTATATCATTCAGCTCTCTGTGAAGAGAAAATGTCTTTTAGTGGCAGAAAATTAGACCTGTATTCTCTCCAGTCCAGGGGGAGCTTTCAGTTATGCAGTTAAACAAATGGAATGTGCTCCTCTTCTCTTCATTTATTCTGTTGGCAGGATCTGTGCAGGCTTTATCCTTGTGAGACGGTTAGCATTATGCCATTTAAGATTAATTGAGCAAGGTTAGGAATTAAATTAATATGATTTCATTAATATTTGAACAGCATGTTACAACTGCCTATAAGATTATTTATAGCTCTTTGTGCATCACAATATCATTAATATATATTGTCTAAATGAAAAACTTCTATTCAAAATATGCTTGATACTGTGAATTAAAATACATACTACAAGGTGAATGTGTGTAATAAACATATTAATTATTAAAATAAATGTATATGTGCATTAGCTAATTATTTTATTCACATTTCCCAACTAGCAGGAGAATGAATCCATGTGTGACACAATTCCATAAATTAGTTGCACCATAAGTAAATTACCTTGCTTCACCCTTCTAAACAGCCTTAAAAGGTTAAGAAAAAAGAATATTTTTACATGCTCAGAAACTCAATTACTCAAGTCCCAAACCCTAGACCTATTTATAAAAAAAAAATGAACTAATCTTAAGTGAAGTAATAATTTTAGTTTTACTCTGTTGGTCCAAATACAGGCAGTAAGTTGGAGTAAGGCTCAGAGAACCCCCTGGAGCAGCAACCATCCGGTCCAGTCAGTGCAGTGGTTAACATTTTATTCAGAGGAAAGATCAGATTAATTCACATGGCTTTGGTGGTGGTGTAGAAAAACAGATACATGGTTTCCCAAATACGCACATTATGCTAAGCTAGGAAAAGCTACGAACAGAGGAAATAGGATAGCAAGGAAAAAGGTGGCACTATGGGCAGGAACAGGAGCTTGAGATTCAGGTGGTGAAAAAAGCAGGTCAGCACATACTGAAAATAATAATCTAAACCATAACTTTCCTGATGGAAATACTTGGAAAGCAATAATGCTGGGAGAGATCAAGGGGAGATACAGGGTAGTAAATTGGATGTGAATCTGTTCTGGGAAACGAAGGAAGCCAGTATGATTTTGAGCTGGATACGCATAAACAGTGCATGCTAGGACACTGATAGCCCCTTTCTACACAGCACCGAGAAAGCCACAGCTGGAATCTTCCATCTCAGTATGAGAAGATGCCAGAAAACAGAGAGAAATTTTGAGAAAAATAAATAAATCTATCATACATCTGTGAGATTAACCCACTTTATGTTCCTTTTCTTTAATTTTCATTTTCTGTTGTTGGCCATTATGCATTGTTTAGGTGAAGTGCTGAAATAAAAGAATATATATTTCAGGAGGTACAAAATTGAAGAGGAAAAAATAAGATTTTGCTCAAAGATATTACAACAGTGAGTAAATAGTATTTCTTTAGACTTTCTGCACTTTGGTGTCCTTTGAGCAAGCAGTCATGTTTTGTTCTTCTTACAGCTGTAGCAACCTTTCCTGGCTCTGGAGTGTTAATTTGGAGAGGTATATCAGAATATTTTATATACACATATATTATATATGTAAGTAAATAAACTTTAAAGATTAAAAATATTAAATAATCAGAAAATGTTTGTGATACTGAGATAGAATGAGAATGAGATTTTTCCCCATACATTAAACAATGTATGGAAATATTATAACCATCATTTAGAACTGGATTATATGTTTTGAAGCAGACTTCTCTGACCCTGTATGGATGTTGAACAGAAGAACTATTATTTTTGTATCTGTGATTTAAATGACTTGTTAATTTTTACCTTCACTTGTAAGAAAACGGAGCAATGATAGAAAGAGGGCGGGAGGGCAGAGCCAATCTAGGCTTTACGTCACCACTCAGGGCAAGACGCAGGGCAACAAATTGCTCAGATTCACCTTTTTCCATCTGAAAATCAGTGAGGTTGCACAGACAAATTAGGGTTGCCTAGTATTTCCTGATAGTTCCAGTCTCCTCCGATCACCCATTCTCAAGGACAGTGAGCCAGTGATTTCTCTGCTTTCCCCAAGCATCTTTCTTTGCTAAACCTGAGGGATGTGTTGCAATTTATCACTGTGCCCAGAACAAAATGTCAGGTGGTTTTAACCAGCTGTTTGACTGAAGAACAGTGCCTTGGGTTCGTTAGGGCAACAACGCAGGAGGTATTTGTAGACAGCGCCCTAGTTGTTGATTCTCTTTCATATTAAAGAAAATGTCAGCTAGGCAAAGTTGGCCAGTTAGAAATGCTAGCAAAAAAAAGTCTGATTGAGATCTATCATATAGGGAATTTAATTTTAATGGCAAAAAACTGTGTGTGCTCTGAAACGCAGGTATCATATATAAATATTTGTGTCTTGGATGAATATAAGAAAATATACTGCTCAATATCTTGAAGAAATAAGCATAGATTAGTGATGAAAAGAGCAGGTATTTCATTTCATCCTAAACCCCCTTCTGGAGCTTTTGTTAGTGATAATGACTTTTGAGGCAAACTAATTAGCTGATCGGAGACCTACCCCTAAAAAAGCCTGAAGCAAGGGTCACTTCAAAGGTTTTGCTAAATCCAATTCTGGTAGATTTTCAAGGCCATCACATTTTGAATTTGATACTTTTGATTGCTGTGATTCCAACAAAGATGTTCAACTGGGAAAAAGAAGTCTTGTGAGAAATACATGAAAGATCTCACAGAAAAAGATGTTTTATGGAAATGAGAGCAGTGTTTTTGAGCATGCAGAAGCACATGAAGATGCCAATCAACACTTAGGGGTATCTTTCTCCCTGTGTCTCAACCGTGTTTTAGTGGGTCTCTTCACAAAAAGTTCCTGCAGACAATTCCTTTGGCAGCGCATTTTAGGCAGTAACCTCTTAAATTTCTTGACAAGGCATTGCCAGGACTCACCTGCACACCGAGTTGCTCTTAGAGATTTTTGTAATGAGAAACCTTTGGTGCTTGCCTGTTTTCTCCCTTTACAACCTCACACTTACAGTCCTTTAACTTCTGAAGGGAGCTGAACTCAGCAGGGAATGGTGGCCGCCCTTTAGAAGGGATGGCTAGAATGGAAAGTGAGTGTAGTAATATATGTGACAGCAAGTCAAAGGATGGGGAAGACTGGTAGGAGATGCCAAGCAGGCAGGCGAAGCCCTGTGCAAGCAGTGGGGCAGCAGGGAGGGTGCACAGCTGAATCGGGATGCAGTTCAACCCTATTTTGAATGCACTGTTGAACATGTCTTGAGATTAAGGTCAGAGTCTGGGCCTCAGAATTGCCTTTGCTTTTTTTTTTGTTAGGTGAAATTAACAGGTCTTTTTTCTCAAGCTGACCAAAACAAAGAACAATTTTACTTTTTAAGCATAAGTTTCAGACATTTGCAAATTTAGCAGCAGATGCTGCTTGTGCTGTACGGTGTATCTTGATTTAATCTGAACAAAATAAGTCTTTTCAAATACATCTGGTGATTATTCAAACAAAATTATGCACACTAAAAATTTCTGCTAATTTATTTTAAACAGAGAAATGCATTTTCAGCATGTATCATTTTTTCCCAGAAAGCAATTTTCCAAACGATCTTTGAAAAAGATCTCATTCAAAATTAAGCTAACAAAATTCCAATAACCTTTAAACTATTCCTCATTTAAAGAACAGATATTAATACATTAAAATGAGTAAAGACAACTTTAAAAATAAAATTACGCAAACATTTTTATAAACTTAAGGTTTTTCAACATTTTACAGACAACTCTACTTGCAAACTATAGGTCATAATCAGTTTAAAACTTGGTAGTTTAGCCAAAAAAGGGAGCAAGAGTTTGCCAACAAAGCCAGATTATGCGCTATAGCAAAACAAATAACTAAAATGTGATTACTTACTGTTGTAGCAAAGCACAATTTGAACTAATTTTAGGAAAATTATTTTCCCACATTTAAATACCTTTCCACAACCCTAGAATTCCTAAGTAATTATATAAATGTATATATTTAGAAATATACATTTACTATATTAATTTGTTTATATTTATTATTTTATAATTAAAATAATATGTCATATATATTGTCCTTTTTAGGGCTCATACCTATATAATTCAACTACAAAAACAAAGCACAGACAGAAGGAAATATTGGAATTATTGAGAACATGTGTTCTCATTCACATTAACGATTTTGGTTAATATGAATTTTTTTCTTTGAATATTTTGCGAGCAGACAGCAGTTGAACCATGGAGCCAACTGGATTAAGCAGTGAAACAAAGCCTCAGAAAGGGTGGCAGTTTATAATAGCTGCAAAAACATTCCTGCAAATGTTTGCTTTTCCAAGGAGGACAATATTAATGAATGTAAAGTTCCAATGCAATTACTGTCTTATGAAAATCTTCATTCATTTCCGTTGCTTCTTCTTTCCTGAAGATATATATCAACTTGCAATTCACATGCAGATTGTATAGTCCTATGAGTATTTTGAACACAACAAAGCTAAGATACAGGTCAGCAAGGTGCAATACCCCTCCCATTTTTTTCTGCTTGTAAAAGCATTTTACAATGAGGTAATAAGGCAGAAAAAATCAGAAATGTAAGAAAAGTGCCTGCATGCATGTGAATCATGCTTTCAGATAGCATCAATATAACGAGATTAGTTCAAACTGGGATCATTTCCCAGCCTCATTTCAGCCTGCAGGTCTTCCTCAGACACTGGTCCCACAGGTTCATTTGAAGCATGTGGGTGCTCAATTAGACTTTTTTATGATGCCTATTAAATTATACAAGGTGGTCTATGCTCAAACCTGTGAAGCACTCATTAGCGTGGTGTTATAATGGTGAGCAAGCTTGATTGCAAAAGCAGAGGCTGAGTAGCTCGTTCGTGTTTTCTGAATGAAACTGATTTTAATTGCCTGCCACCTTACACTCTGCCGTTCCAATGCCTCGTCCTAACAAACAGTAGCAAAGGCTCTACCAGCTGTGCCCATGCTTTCATCTTCCTTTCAGCAACAGCCTCGTCAAGAGGCCTTAAGACATAGGACTGTGGTTAATGGAGGAAAGGCGAGCACTGCAAAGAGCCCCTGTAGGAAGACAACCAGTTGTCCAGACAATAAGATCAGCACAGCTTTGTGCTTGACTGATCAGTGGTGCTGCATCCCTGACAGCATGGTTCACTCTCTTATCAGAAATAGCCACCTTGACTTGATTTCCTTAACTTGCTCACAACTCCCTCTGTTGCTGCTTTGCAAGGCTGCTGGAGCCTGCTGCAAGTTTCCAGGCAGCCTGGAAGCCGCTCTCAGCTTTTCATTTCACTCAATGTTTCTCTCAAGCACTTGTCTTCAAAGGGAACATCAATTACTCCAAATCAGACTGATAGCTTGTATGAAACACATCCGTGAGTCTGATGCCTCTGACTCACATCCCACCTTTGCTCACTATTAACCCTACTGTTACTTGGCTTTCCTTTTAATTTCTACCTGTCTTGCAACTACCTGTAACTCAGCAGCGAGTCAGAGAAGAGACTGATCCGTGACTAATAGTGTGAGCGCGGTGACACACCATGTGACAAGTGTATGTCAACACTGAATAGAGAGAGGTCGTAGGACTAAACCAGTTAATAACACAGTAATGGCTGCACAACCCAGCGCTGGGGAAGGGATGACACCGGCAGTGCCTCGCCGAGGAAGAAAATCCCCCAAGAGACGCCCACAGGTGAGGCCGCGTCACGTCTCCGCACCTTTGGTGATGTGTTCCTTGTACAGTTACTTCAGTGATTTTGTCAAGCTCCCCTCCGCAGTCAGGTGCTGCTCAACCGGCAAAACGCAGCCTCATGGAGCAATCGCATCAGGTAGCAGGCAAACCCTGGCCAGCGTGCAGGAGGAACATTCCTGCTTCTAATCCGCAGTGTAATTTCAGGCTACATTAGACTGGTGCATAACACATTTCAGACAAATATTTACTAAGGCATGACTAAGGTAGTAGTACTGACATATCTCTTACTGGCTCACAACTGTTTCCGTTCCCACGCTGACCTCCTTAAAAGAGAATCTATACCTTCTGCATATTTCATTTACAGCAAAAGTAATTGAAAAATCATTTTGCCTCTGGCTGCTATACAGAATGTGGGGAAAGGGTATATTCTAGGATTGCTACACAATGCTCCCTTCATATTAAGGAGTCTCTGAATGGAGAAAGGGACTTTTAACGATTCCCTCAGTAGCAAAATAATATACATGAGGCAAGATAATATCTGTTATCAGATCAGCTTCCAGACATGAAGAAGGAATCACGTACCTGGAACCTTGTTTGTTCTTACCAGCTACAACCATTGGTCTGATTTCTGTTTCCTGAGTTTTGTACAACCTTTGTAGGTGCCTGGGGAAGACCCTCACAGAGAGATGCGATGAAAGTTTAGACTGGCAAGACAAAAGAGGGCCAGACTTAGGGAGGCTCTGTGGTCACACCATGAGAGCAGAAGCAGCCCATGAAGAAGGAAGGTCATTTTAGCTAAGATATAAATGAGGCTCACTGCTCAATTCTTTTTCATCACATAGTAGGTGAAATGTTTAAATGATGCATTTTGAGAATTTCGTGCAAGTATAGGGTAGGATGACATCAGTGGTTAAAGTCTACCGTAGGTACCATGTTCTCTGCTGGGCACCACTCTTCAAGAAATATTGGAGAGGATCAAGAGCACAATGACAACGTTCATGGGCTTGGGAAGAGTGACCTAAAGTCACAACTGGAAGAATTAGTACAGCTAATCTGGAGAATAAAAGACTATGGTAATCAGCAGGATGTATGATAATAGTTTTCAAATATGTGAAAAAAAATGCTAGAGAGAAATGTAATTAATTGTTTTCCTTATTCACTGAATGAAAAACATGGGGGAAAAAATTGTCTTCATTTTTAGCAAAGAAAATTTAGGTTGGAAAAATTTCTAGTTATGAGAATTGTTAATGAGGAAGACTGGAAATGCTGGCATTGTCAGACTTTGCAGAACAGATAGTATGAACACCTATAAAAGATAGTAAAGATTACTTGATCTTGCCTCAGTGCAGAAAGTGAGACCTGATGATCTCTTGAAATACCATGGAACCTTTTTTCAGATATTCAGTGATGTCTTAATAAACATGTAATATTTTTACATGCACTAAAGCAAGCATTGCAAGCAGTAGATTTTTTTTTTTTAGCAAACATATGTAGTGCTGAACCGTATTAATAAGCATTTCAGACTAGAAAAAGGATAAACTGAGAGCAGGTTTTTCCTTCCATGGCCATATGTCCAGGCCAGTTGTTTGCTTACCTGTTGTTCCCAGCAGCTATGCTTGTGGTAAATTAACTACATAGACTACTTTCTCATAGGAAAAAGATACAAGAGGATAATAAGTCAATGTCCAATCATTGCTTTATTTAAGATATTGCATAAATACATATTCCAAAGGCTTTCCAGAGTCCTGGGAGCTTAAGCAATGGGTTCACACATATGTCTTTCTGTGAAATGCGTAACGTGTTAGCAAGCTAAAAGCAAAGTGTGTGTGGTGGTGCATGATAACGGGAGGAAAGAACTAAGGAATTCCTTACGGGCTGTAGGTTAGATAAGGCAGGTGCTAGTAATTGCCTATATGTTTCCATGAACTACTGATGGGTGGGTTGATATCAGTTGTGGAAAGGTTCAAAGCAAAGCAAATAATTCCTTGTGCATGTCTCAAAGTTGTTTCTTTGGAGATGCCTTTCAAAAAAGGCACTGAAGAGCTCTTTGCAGAAAGGCAACAAGAAAACTAGGCAATGGTGGTTACTGCTATTTACTCCAGGGCTACTGCAGAAGAGGAAGGTAGAAAGAAATGTTGGCAGCACGACGAGGAGAGTTGTATGGCAGCGCCTGGCAGTGTGGGCTCTGTGCTGGATGCAGAGACAATACAGGGCACCAGCAGTGTTCATTTTCATACCTGAAAACCAACACGCAGTGGATAACTTGTCTTTTAATACTTCACGTCAGCCTAAGGTAGAGTCCTTAAATGCAGCCAAAAGACAACCTTCTCCTTTGCTACTTTTTCTTTTCCGTCTGTTGCCATAAATGCTCCTTTTTCCTTGAACATTATTCTTGTCAGCCCATGAAGTGCCCTCACCCTGGGCACCGAGAAAAGGAAGGATCAAAAAAATAAATCCTACATAGGGGTTGAGAAGAAAAGCACTAAATACTGGCTGTGTTGCATGCTTAGGGAGGGGTTACATGTAGGTATTTGTATATTTTTTAATACCTGTCCATTTTGAGCAGTAGGTAGTAGGAGGGTAAGGGAAAAGAGACTGAATGCTCAGGAGGACAGAAAGATGATTGGAATGGTGGTAATGCCATTGTGCTCACAAATCAACACTTTAAGCCTTTCTTACAATCATATTAATATCACACTGTGCTGATTGAATATAGTCTCCTCTCATCTTTGGGCCTCCAACAGATGTGTGATAGCTCCTCACACAAGTTTTAGACAGTATGAAGTCTCCCAGAGGCCCTATCATTTTGCTAGCACTCCTCCAACCTGCCACAAGCTCCTCTGCTTTACTATGTTGCTTCTTGCCATCCCAGCTTTCTTATTCTGCTTGCAGACCTGATAGCTGATCCTACTAAGTGACTGTTAATCACTCGGTGGGACCCGTACTTACCCTCTCTCCAGAGAAGACTGGTACCAGCAATCATAACGTGAGACCACCCAGAAATATCTGCACACCCAACAATCTAGAGCAGTGAGAGGTGACATCCAGCTGCACAGCCATGTTTCATCAGGGAGGTGACACTAGGCTGGGGTGGTCTCAGAGCACTAGTGGCACACACAGGCAGGCTGGCAAGCCAGATACTGTGGGACACCCGTGAGAAGACATGGTCATTGCTAGGCTTGCTAACAAGAAGGGCAAACCAGCAGTTGCCAAAGGAAGTGTGATAATGCTTTTGAAGATGACATACTGTATCCAGGCACAGAAATTAATTATGAAAGAAAAAGAAGTCAATGAAAATCAATCCTAGTTCACCCACAAGAAATCTGAAGTTCAGACACATCCTCATCCCCACAAGAAATATTCCTTTTTACTCCCTGAGAGAATCAAGGGTTCCAGCACTTGATCTTAATAGTCCTCTTCTCAATTACAGTCATGTTTGTATAACTACAGAACAGAGCTTAAAACACATGGCTGAATGACCCATTTCCAGCTGACAGTTATTTATAATTAGTACAATCAAAAAATTGTGCAGGCAACTGACTGCCTAAAATTTATTTGTGTGGAAGTTTTCCTGAATAACTTTCTGTAACAATATCACAAAAATCACAGTCTAGTCACATAAGATTCATGAATAAATGTGGGAAAAAATTATTTGTAATTATTTGCTGCTAGTAGTTGGCCCCTCTAAATATTCTTTCCAATTTAACAGAGCCAGGCTGTGATTGCACAATCACAGATATTAATGGTGGGAAAAAAACAGACAATTCTCTTCTCTAGCTGAGCACTGTTGTCCTCTCTCTTCCTGATATGCTTCCTAACAAAAAGCCGTGAGGAATTTCTACAGTGTCTATGCATTCCTTTGATGCTTTGTACTTGTCCGATCTCAAAATCTTCAGCATTGCTTTGAGCATGTCTGCTCAGTTGAAACTGTGTTAATGACAGTAGGTTTTTTAGTGCTTACTGAGACTGATGCTGTATTTGAAGGATCCTTGCTAATTTAAATCTTTGCCTGGTAGTTAAAAAGCAGTAGTACATGCCTGTGTGACAGGCATCGGTGTTCTGTCTGCTTTGTCCCACATGTATTGCTTTGGCTCGTTGTAAATCATAATTCACAGATGAGACACTACTAAAACTTGAGTGAAATGCTCTGAGAAACGCAGCATGCCAATTAGTAAATGACCGTCAGATGCAATGTGTTCCTGCTTATTCAGGATTGTAACTTCTAAAATAAACTGGTCTCAGTATCTAAACCAGCTTTATTGCCACTAAATTATCCTGAAGAAGCTCTGGAAAGTCTCCAATTACCACTGACCACATCCTGTGCCTGTATGACAGTAGCCCAACATCAGGCAAACAAACTGGTGAAAGCGCTGACCCACTCTTTCTTAAACAGACTACTTATTTTCAGATACATATCACTGGATAAAGCCTAAGCACAGCTTTCAAGCAATTGCTCACCACAGTAAAGGAGAGAGGAAACAGTGGGAGGGAAAAACCACCTTACGGTATTGCGTGGTGTGCTGCATACTAGGAGCCTGACCACTGCTATATGGAGCACCCTTTTTTCAGGGCTGCCTTACTTTACTCATTGGCAGATGATGGTGTTTCTGTTTGCTAACCACTGGTACTGTGCTTACCTGTGTGGACAAGCACAAACAGAATCACTCAGCCAACACACTTACATCAAAGAGTTTGATCTGGGAGGTGCTCAGCACCTTTTCAAGATCTTCAGCATTTTATTCAGGATCAGACAGATGAGAGAAAAGTTACCAAAGACACTACAAAGGAAAAAAGGAATGATAAAGGTAGTGTAATTCGCCCTAGATTTTACAGTACACATCACCCGAGCAGCAACTAGCAACTCTTCTGAGCCTTTGCATCCTTTTTTTTCTTGGAAAAGAGTAAACAGCAATTAGTCCTAATATGAGCAGGTATGAGCCCAGTTTCAATTACTGTCTACATAAATGCATAGAAGAATAAAGTTAAGAGAATTGGGGTATTTCCAAACTAGTACTTAATTAGTAATGCTCTTTCACGTGAGTTCAGACACCCTAACTGTAGCTAACACTTAACCCAGAAATGTCAGGCTAGATTAGGCATGCACGATAGTTCAGGTACAGATATGGAAAGGTGCTTAACACTAACTGTGAAGGATGGAACAAAATGTGTACATGAAATATAGCATCTGTGCTTTCATATAGGATGTGAATGTACTGCTCAGAGTCAGCTTAGACACCTTCTCTGAAGAGCATACCTAACATTAGAAGGGGAGAATTTCCCCTCTCCTTTTATCACTTAGCCTCTTCATACATTTTTCACTTTTCTGCCTTCTCTATCGGTCCTTGCTTGCCTTGCCTCCTCACATGTCATCAGCAAAAGCATGAGATCAAAAGGCAATGCCTTTCGGTCACTCCTGGAGGAGCTGCTCTAAGTGAAAGGTTTGCTGGGCCTTTGCAGCTCACCTGTGGGGACAGTGCAAGGCAGCTCTGAGGGCTGGAGCCTGCTCTGCATTAACAGAATCATTAGAGAAGGAATATGACATATTTAAGAGAAGTTACTGAAACAGGACTCCACCAGATTTCTGTGTAGTCAGAGCGCAAAAATATCGAACGTCAGAGGACTCCCTTTCATCTCTTCCTCCCCGCAGACTTCAAACTCCTGTTCTACAACAAGGATCTCCTAGTTTTTTTCTAATTGGCAGGGTGGAGCATTTTATCTTGGTCTCATTCTCAGAAAAGTTTTGATAGTTGAGCTAAGTTAGCTTCAGGCATTAGCACACGAGGGAAAAATTTATGCAGAATGATTCAAATTTTGTAGAATTATATGCTAGTAGAGAATATATCATAAAACTAGGCAACCTTAACGACAATGATGACCAGGGCTGTGTCTACACTAGCAAGCAGTGCAGACCAACAGGCACAGAACTGTACAGCCAAACAGTTGGATCTGAGAACCTCATCCCCACGCTACACACATATCAGGTTCTTCTGTTTTGGTTTGGCTTTAACTTTTGGACTCGCTCTGGTTTGATCCCATCAGCTGAATGCCTGTTTGGAGCTCTCATGCCTGATGTGTCCTCCAGGAGCTCATCTTCCAGTTCAGCGTCATGCAGAGGGAATCCAGCTCACGTACTTGGAGATCTCTCCCTGATGTGAACCACAGCACAGCAAGCTGGCATGGCTGAGAGATGTGCTGTAAAAGCCGACTCTCATTGGAAATGAAACACTAATATAAATGCACGCTATCAGTACTAAGGATAATATTGCAAGAACTGTAACAAAGTTATCCATCAAATGTTATCCTGTTCCCATTGGTTCTGGACACCTTAATCTTCCATTTGCTTGCACAAGGGCTCACCTGGCATCTCTTGTGCTCAGAATTAGAGGTTCTGATTTCAACAGAACCTGATTTGGGGTTCAGCAAAAAGCTGAGTTAATGACATTTGCCTATGTCCACTCTTCAGAGTGGAACATATGTGACATGATTGATTAGCACCAGAGAGAAATGTCAAAACAGGAACATAAATGACTTAGCCCTCAGTTTAGAACAACTGACAAATGAAAAAAAAAAGTCCTAAAGTTGATAGGTAAGAGAAAAGTGGGAAGGGAGCAAATTTCTTGCTCGGCAAAGGGAGTAGATTACAGTCTATTTTATGACTAAAGGTGAATCATGGAAGAGGTAGATGAGGGAAGCACGGAAACTACTCTCAGCTGAAATATATTAATATTAAATCTGAACTGAGCATAGACTTGTTCATGTGATGGTATCAGAAACCAAGTGAGTTACCCATTTCAGGAACAGGGCAGCTTTGCAGACCATAAGGCTCACTGAGTTGGCAGTTGGCATTCTTTACTCTTAAAGTAAACCATTCTTGTACCTGTAAAAATCCCACCAAAAAAGTCTAATTTGATTCTCCTAGTTTTTTTTAATTTGTGTCCATTCCTTTCCACTAGGATTATTGCTCAGTCTGAACTTCTCATTTAAAAACTACTAATCCACAGAGCCCAGCTGATGCTGCCTCAGGTCAAAGTGCAAAGCAGCTCCTACCTTACATCCTCTCCAACCCCAACATATGCTGCGTGTATTGGCTTTGAGAATTAGGTAGTCATAGACTAGTTCCTCCTGAATTATGCCCCAAAATATTGTCTGTGAGTAATTGTCTAGAGACTATGCATATGTGATGCAGAGCCATGCTGTTAGATGTATTAAGTAGTAACCAAAACATTAGGTTTTACTTTGAACTAACATGGTGCACATTATAAAATCTCCACATGCTGGAAGAAAGAGTAAATCCTCTGTGGTTTACTCATAAATATTTATAAGATTATTCAGTCCATTGTGTAGTGAATAACTAAATCCATTCTGATGTAAACCAGCCCAGCTCCTGTGTTTATATAGTCTATCTGACAGAACACAATTACAAAACACGTTTTTCTTTTTTAAATTTCTACTTGAGCTCCTTGAAGCACCTAGAATTTGAGCTTGGCAATATAGAACTGTAATTGTCCAGGGACCTGGCATCTTACAGATTAGAAGTGCATGTATTTTCAAGGACAGAACTATATACTGTATAGTTTATATTCACATAAATGTATTCTGTAAGGACAAATCAATATATTATATACGTACATCCTATATTTTTGCTCCTGGTAGGGAATTCTATCACCAAGGAGAGCAAAGCCAGAAAAACAACTTAACTCTACAGATTCAAGAAAGGAATACTGCATTTGCTTTTTATTACTCTATTTTTTGTTCAAAATGAGCATGGCTCAGGTGTAGGATGTGAATTTCAATTTAACATATTCATGACTGGGGCAATTGGCAAGATCTGCTGTTTCTGACAGGTGTAAACATTCAGGCTCAGCCCTAATTGTGTCTTGTCTTTTTGTTTTTATTCTGGTTGTTCCCCACTATTCAGTTTATTTGCTGTTGAAAGTTTTCTTTTATTAGAAAATCATAATCTGAGCCAGAGACTGAAATGCTGATTTCAGCGACAAATTAGAAACTTAAAAATAAGAGATGAAAGGAGTGGGAAAGTGAGTCTGTACTGTGCAGATGCACTTTCATTCTCAAGAGCCTCTGTTTCCTCAAATGAAAGGAATTCCGAAAAAAAAAGGGTTTAATTCACCATGGAAATGTGCAAAACTTTTCAAGGCAAAGTCTTTGCATATGCTAAAGGCACAGATGATGTTCCATGTAAAGCATTACTTTTATCTTTATTGTTTTGAATATGTTGGATCATAAGAATGGATGCACTCCAACTGCCACTTCAAAGCTGCACAGATAATCCCACATCCCACTTGCTTTGTTTGGATTTTTAATTTTGCTCAAGTAAAAGCAGAATCAAAGCTCATACCTTATTCTCTGAAAAACTTCTGTACAACCTTCCTCAAAAGTCCAGCTCGTCTGCACCAGGGTAAGTTACAAAGTTCCTAACTCGTCTGAGGATATTTCTATTTACTGTGTGTGTTTGCCTTATTTTACATGATAAAGTGCTTCAATTTCTCACTGGATGGAAGTCATCAATCTCCACCATGCTCAGAAATTCTTCCTCTGTAGACCAGGGGGGCCCTAATCTGTGGAGCAGGTGTTGGTGTTGAAGCAGAGGCAGCAAGAGGAATGTAATTGTTTCTGATGCACGTGGCAGCCATTGTCACTCAGCCTGCAATGCAGGTGTCGACAAAAGCAAGGTCAGACTCCCAGTCGCAGGACATTTTTGCCTGTTCTGGTCCCTGAGCCTGAAAAATGGGCCTGAGAGCAGGCAGTCTGTCCCATTTCCTTATCACCCAACTGCAGGCTCCGTGGGCCAGTATGGTGCCTGGGGTGGCATGCCCAAAGGAGGAGAGAAATGGCTGCAACTGTAAAATTCCTTTATTCATTGGTAAAACGTTCCCACGTGACAGGGAGCAGAGAAGTCCGGTGCTTATTCATCTGCCAGCTCTCTCCATTCCCTCTTTGAACTCTTTGAATCTCTGTTCAGGCTCTAAAGGAGACCCCAAAAGATGCAGTCCCCATGTTGACATCTACCACTGAAAGACTTTCCCCCCAGAAAGAGGTCAAGAATATTAATATGAAAGCGAAACAGTTGGTTTAGAAGGGTTTATAGATCAAGTGCTTTTCAATGTCATTTCTGTTCACAGCATTTCAAACACAAAAATAAATGCAACTTAGGAGAGCTTTAAGTGAATAAAACCTTTTTCTATATGACATTATTCCCTCAGATGGCTTGATATGCTGTGGCTGGTAGTTAGAAATAAATATATCATGCTGATACTCCTTTGGTCTTTCATGAAATCAGGCACCCTATAGAGCAAATGTGTGGATGCATTCCCTCTCACCAGAGGGAATACACCTTCCATCCCTTCTGTAAAGCCCTACAAAGAAATGAGTGTCTAGAAATACGCTATTTATTGTAATGAGTGCCCTAGGTTCAATAATGCTGATAGGAAATATGCGAAAGTCCTGGAAACCGCAAGGTCTAGGCAATCTTCTCCTTATTCATTGTTTCCTATATAAATTCTTTATCAATGAGCACCTAGGGGCTTATTTTTCACTTGCATCATCTTTACAACTGTATATATTTCCATTTATTTCACCAGAATTATTTCTGGCAAAAATGGTGGTGTGTTTTGATGGTCTTAGTTTACAATATTTTCATAAAAATGAATGACTCCCCTGTGAAAAAGAAAAATCCCTAATCAGCTATTTTCAAGCGGCACCTCTAGACTGAAACTAACAAACCAAAGGAGAAAACACCAGTGGCTATAAAATATTCTTAGCCTGGAGGTATGAGAATCTGCCAATATAACATCATGAAAAAACAAGCGCCTGGGAGATTTCAATGTTATTTATGCTTTTTGTCTACAGACCTCCCATGGAGTCCCATCTCCATCATCTGGGCACAAAATGCACAGATCAGTAAAGTAAGACAAATTTCCGAAAGGCTTAAAACCTTAAAACCTAAAGCAAACATCCGACTCTTTCAGCCACTCTATTACAAGAGTAAATTGGACAACCCCTATGTTTGGTATAGGAGTTGAAGAGTGCGTTTGTATGAAACAATAAACTGACATGGTACCAAGCAGTCACGTTCCTGTGAAATTGAGTATATTTCCTCAGGAATTCCTGGAAGTGAAGTATGAATTCTCGTTGATGTGGGGCTGTGTGTATCTCATAACTGGCCAACGCAGCCTCCCTGTACCAATGAAAACTGGACAGGCAGTGTGGAAAACAGGGGAACAGGAAAAAAAAAAGACCAAAATATTCCCAAACCCTGAACAATTTTTGTAACTGCGTCAGGCACGAACACCATGGAAATGTCCCGTTCACAGTGGTGAATCATGGAAAACCTGAGCAATGAAATTCCACAGCACTCTTGCTTCCATGGGCTACATATCAGGAGTACATAAAATGGGCCAAGGCACAATCCCGGCCGCCCCAAGGTAAGTAGTGTGGCTAGCATGGCTCACACCTGGGCACCTATGTCCTCCCCATCTCTCCCCTGCATGATCCAAACAGGGTGGGTTTTTCCGCCCTGGCTCCTGGGCATAGTCCCTGACCCGCACTGTGCCCAGCATTGGTGGCCAACATGGCCACCAAAACTGTGATGCTAACGTTCACACATGATGGGTAATAGAGGATGATGCTCAAACTCATTTTCCATCCCTGTTGGGTTCATTCGTCTAGACAGGGCTATTGAAATTCTGCAATGCACACCGAGTGTGTTGGAAACGTGAGGATGTCCTGCCTATTAGTACAAGCAATCCAGAAAGCAGAGCATTTGGAGGGGAATGGTGAACTGCTCTTTTTATGACTTTCGTACCCCACTTTAGCTGACTGTGGAAAAATGAGCAGATTAAAATATCCTGAAGTCTTTTGTGCTTTTTCCTTGGAGTCTAATTACTTGGATCATATTGTAGTTAGGTAAGATTGCTAGGGAGAGTTATATTATTACTAATTATATATCATATGACAATATTAAGATAATTACACATTATACTGTATCAATATAATTTTATATTAGTATTCTAGCTCGCATTAGAAAAATTTCCATGGTTAGAAAAAGGAGACAAACTCTCTGGTACAACAAGCCCTGATTAAGGTGCCATCTTTACATCATTTATGTAGGATTTGCACAAGAAAATCAAGAAGTTAAGGCCAAAAAGAATCTTGTAATAGGAAAATTTCTCAAGACAGTCACTAAATTTGATAATATTATTACATTTATTAAGCTTTCCAGTTGGAAGGGCCTGTCCCAGATTGTATATTGATAAATGATTGTATTACATTACTTCTTAAGGCTTGGTAGCATGAGGCAGATATGGTCCACGTTACCAGTGAACAACATGATGGCACAGATGATGAGACTTTCATTACTTAAGACTGAAATGTGTTTAAATGAGGCTATGGTATGGGTCCACAAATGAGTTAAACATGGCTTCCAGCATTCTAAAAACAACAAATGGAGCACTGAGATTTTTCTTTTTCTTTTATAGTTTGGTTTTGGTCAAGAATCATTTTGATGGTTCATTTTCTGCTCACATGGACACTAAACTCATTGCCTTCCAGAATACAGGGGAAGCTTCAAATGTCTGCTGAATTTGGCTGATACCTGTGCCTATGTAGTTTATGCAGATAGATCTTTTACTTTCAATTGTAGTAGATTTGGATAAAAGCAATAGAACAATTTAATCTATCATAGACTGTTGTACTTACAAGCTTTTAAGTAAATAAAGTACTAAAGAAAAAGTTCTGTGCTAGATTTAGCAAAAAAAAAAATTTGATTAAAACCACAAAAATGTGGAGAAAGCCAAAAACTTCAAACCTTCAAATATTGTTTAAAATCTCCCCTTCCCACAAAAAAAAGTGCAAACACTGCCAACAAACATTCATAAAGTTGTCCCTGGACAAAAAATATTGATCCTGGGTTGCTATTTTATTACCTACACAAGAACTGTTGCTGTGTCTTGGACTGATAGAAATAAAGTTATGGGGCTGGTTTCAAAATCGTTCTTAGGTCTTGTGGATGTAAGGAACTGAGCATTAAACAGTGCCTGTAAATTCTGCCATGTGGATAGAAAAGGTATTTTGAACCTAAGAAGGGGTAAGATGCTAATAAAATCTTTGCTCTTTATTGTAATATTTAAGCATGAACTGGGGTTTTGCATCATATTAAAACTGGCTTATTTTTCACTGTATCTCTTTCTATATCTTTTTTAGTACTGAGTTATCAATACAAACTGTCAAAACATTTGATATGTAAGATATCAAGGAAGAATTGAATTAAAAAAAGAAAAATCCTGTATTTTTTTCCCTCAGGTTTGACTGGGAGAGAGTGAAGAGGTGAGCCTTAATGCAGTGGGCCAAGATCACAGAATCACAGAATCACAGAATCGTATAGGTTGGAAAAGACCTTTAAGATCATCAAGTCCAACAGTAAACCTAACACTACCAAGTCCACCACTATACCATGTCCCTAAGCACCTCAACCAAACGTCTTTTAAATACCACCAGGGATGGTGACTCAACCACTTCCCTGGGCAGTCTGTTCCAATGCTTGGTGACCCTTTTGGTGAAGAAATCTTTCCTAATATCCAGTCTAAACCTCCCCTGGTGCAACTTGAGGCCAATTCCTCTTGTCCTACCACTTGTTACCTGGGAGAAGAGACCGACACCCACCTCACTACAACCTCCTTTCAGGTAGCTGTAGAGAGCGATAAGGTCTCCCCTCAGCCTCTGCTTCTCCAGGCTAAACAACCCCAGTTCCCTCAGCCGCTCCTCATCAGACTTCTGCTCTAGACCCTTCACCAGCTTCGTTGCCCTTCTCTGGACACGCTCCAGCACCTCAATGTCTCTCTTGTAATGAGGGGCCCAAAACTGAACACAGTATTCGAGGTGTGGCCTCACCAGTGCCGAGTACAGGGGGACAATCACTTCCCTAGTCCTGCTGGGCATGCTATTTTTGATACAAGCCAGGATGCCATTGGCTTTCTTGGCCACCTGGGCACACTGCTGGCTCATGTTCAGCCAGCTGTCAACCAACACCCCCAGGTCCTTCTCTGCTGGGCAGCTTTCCAGCCACTCTTCCCCAAGCCTGTAGCATTGCATGGGGTTGTTGTGGCCCAAGTGCAGGACCTTGCACTTAGCCTTGTTGAACCTCATACAGTTGGCCTCAGCCCATCAATCCAGCCTGTCCGGATCCCTCTGCAGAGCCTTCCTACCCTCAAGCAGATCAACACTCCCGCACAACTTGGTGTCATCTGCAAACTTACTGAGGGTGCACTTGATCCCTTTGTCCAGGTCATTGATAAAGATATTAAACAGAACTGGCCCCAACACAGAGCCCTGGGGAACACCGCTTGTGACCGGCTGCCAACTGGAGTAAACTCCATTCACCACCACTCTTTGGGCCGAGCCATCCAGCCAGTTCTTTACCCAGCGAAGAGTACACCCGTCCAAGCCATGAGCAGCCACTTTCTCCAGGAGAATGCTGTGGGAAACCATGTCGAAGGCTTCACTGGAGTCTAGATAGACAACATCCACAGCCTTTCCCTCATCCACTAGGCGGGTCACCTTGTCACAGAAGGAGATCAGGTTGGTCAAGCAGGACCTGCCTTTCCTAATTCCATGCTGGCTGGGCTTGATCCCTTGGTTATCCTCTACATGCTGTGTGATGGCACTCAGGATGATCTGCTCCATCAGCTTCCCTGGTACCGAGGTCAGGCTGACAGGCCCGTAGTTCCCCGGGTCTTCCTTCCCGCCCTTCTTGAAGATGGGCATCCCATTTGCTAACCTCCAGTCAACTGGGACCTCCCCGCTTAGCCAGGACGACTGGTAAATGATGGAAAGGGGCTTGGTGAGCATGTCTGCCAGCTCCCTCAGTACTCTCGGGTGGATCTCATCAGGCCCCATAGACTTGTGAGTGTCTTAGTGGTGCAGAAGGTAAGAGTGGTGCAGATGGTAAGAGGTAAGATGCCCTCATTGAATGCACGAACATGTGGCACACAATGTACCCGTGGCAAGTCCCACGACAGTGCCACCTCCCTGCTCCACCATTCAACTAGGCTAGAGAGGCCCTGTGGAGAGGCTGACGAATGACTATGGAACATGGCACATCCATAGGCCCAGATGTTGTTCTGCATTTTGGGTGGGAAAGGGATCTTTAGAGGATGTTTAGGAGGGAGCTGAAGTAAATTGCTTTAGTAAACCTGTGTGTTGTTCTTTTTAATTTTTTTTTTTTTAAGAAGTAATCCCCTTCTCTATTTTAAAGTTTAAGGAGTAGCATTAAAGTTGCTTTCTAAAGCAAGTTAGGTGAAATGGTCTGGAGTAGCTGTTATTGCTAATAAAGTCTAAGCTAGACTCTTTTCAGACAAAACAAGATAAACACACACAAAAGAAGGTAGAAATGAACAGCAGAGCCAGAAATTATAGCTCCTCTTTCTAGCATGGCCTCTTACATGTGAGGTCAGTGGTGGGAAACCCCAGTACAGCATGGCTTCCCATAACTCACTCCCATTCCTGGTCATTTGTACCCGTAACAAAATATTTAGAACATGCATTTCAGCTGCCCAAAGCAATGACAGTCATGGCAGTGAAGGAACACATGTCCTTCTTCATAGTTAAGACAGATCTCACTGCACAAGTGGCAGAGAAAATAAGGAAATAAAGTGGAGAAGTAAAAGAAATGCAAAACTTGCAGTCCAGTTGTGTTCTAGACTCAGCTCCTCTGGGGGGGCTGGTTCAGGGAGGGCACCTTCAGGTGGTGGTACTGGTGAAATCATGGTCTCAGGAAGATGAAAGGGAGCAGAATCAATAATGAAACACTTGGGTCTTTCCAGTTCACTCCTGCTTGCCTGAGTAAACAATTAGTATCCAAGAAGGGTGAACTTGGCTATCCCTGGCTGTTAGTGATGAGAGCTCCCAGGAAGATCAAATTTGTAAGAAAAGCCTACCGGTGATGGAGAGGGTATTTCAAATACTCACCATGCAGGATTTCACTTTGAAAACTTTTTCTGGAAATCAGTGTTTTACTTGAATAAACACTCAAGCTACCTGGTATAAGTGACCAGAATGTAGCTTTAGTTTTCTGTGTTATAAGTGACCAGAATGTAGCTTTAGTTTTCTATGTTGATCTTTATATTTTAACTATATATTTCAATCTCTATACCTGTACCTGTGTGACTATATCGGGTGCATTATAAGTTAATAAACAAGATAAAAATAAACTAATCACAAATAAAAATGGAAATTATCATGTTCTTTTAAGAGGCTGTTTAATTATCTACCACTTTTTACTGTCATTCACAATGATTATCAACTAATCTACATAGTAGGAATTTACACAGGAGGTAATGGAAAGTTAAGCTAGAAAAGTTCCATATCACTAGGAATGATTTCTTGAAAAATCTTTACCTATATCATAGATTCAGACAGAGATCTAGCAGATGTCTTTCACAACACCTGATTTATTCGATTGTCATTTTGATTCAGACTAACATCGGAATTATGGAGCAACATCATTATTCATCATTTTTGTCGTTCCATGTGGGCAATTGTTTCAGCTGAAGCCTTCTACATAATGTACAAGGGTGAGAAGAAATGAAATTTGCTTTTCAGGTTTCTACTTTAAGGCAATATTCTGTTCTCTCAGAATATTGACTGACACCAGAGAAAAACTTACAAGCTGAAAGTAATTCACATCAGTCTCCCTTTCAAGACCACTAGCAATTTTACCTGTTCAAATCATAATCAAACCACAGCAAAGAAATGCCTCCAGCATCCATTTCACTCAGTCTCTGTCTATTATGAACCTTCAAAGAACACAAAAGTCTTTATATACACTTACTCTTAGCCACAACCTCAACCACCATCCTTCTCACCTGTGTTTGTCGGTTTTCTTTTCATGACATGAGACTCATTTCTTTTGTTCTACAAAAGTGTATTAAAAGTGCTTACTCCCTTAGGCAAGCCTGACAACCACTGAAAAAACAAATTCAAACTAAAAAAAAAGGCAAATTCATCATGCAACTCTACCTAAATTACTTCTGTGATTTTGTAAAGCATCACTTCTTAGGTACTTATCAACATGCATCTTGACTGTACTCACGTAGAAACTTTTTATTAGTCTCTCGTTATATTGCAGTGTTACTCAAACTCTGCTTTCTTCTACCTGTGTGAATAAGTCTTGTGGGCTATAATCCCCCCTTTCCTTCCTCCTCCATGCAGCTACGCACACACCTAATCTGTGAATGAAGAGTGTTGTGGCAGCCATCTCCTCTGGCAGACACTGAAGTAGCAGAAGTACCACTCTGGCATTACTACTGCAGCTTGGTGCCTTTCCCCTCATGCTGTGTCAGAAGATTTTGCATGAACTGGGCTGTTTCCATGCCCAGCACCTTCCATGGGAGAGTCAATAGGAGCTAAGCAGATATTTGTAGCAGGGGATGGAACGGCTGCATTATACGTCCGCCATACCCTGTTTCCAAACCTGTCACCTACATGGGTTCCAGGGAAGCACACACCGTGCTGGACCTTGCACCTGCTGGTGGGAGTCCCTGATCTGCTTTGCAGAATTCTAAAGAAGTTAGAAGTTAAAAGAAGTTTTTCAGCAGTTTCTACAATACTAGATAGTGAACAAAGAACAGTCAAAAGATACACAGATATATTACAGCATTTGGGCCAGAAGTATTAACTACAAAAGCTTATGAAGGCAGCATTTACAGAACACATGCCTTTTAAAACTTACTCTGGATTGCAATCTTCCTAAATCAAAATATATTTTCCCAGAAAACCTTGTCTGTCTTTCTGTGAGTTGTTCTGAGAGGAGCACAGATGCACATTGATTTTCTTCCTTGGTGAAAAGCATATCATTCCCTTAAAGCCTGAGGAGTATGAGCCGTTTCACTGCTTGTTTAGTGAAATCCCTGCTCTGTCTTCTCATATTTCCCTAGGACAAAACAGAGAGCGTTGCAAATCATTGGGAACCATAGTCCAGAGAAAAGAAGAATTATTTCTGCAGTCAGGTCACATTCAGGCAACAAATTTTAATGGAAGAGCTAGGCTGTAAATTCAGTACATGATTAAAAGAAAAATGTCCTGTCGGTGGAAGCTCACACAGAGAAGGGTTTTAATCAGTGAATATTTTCCCCCATATAAGAAAGTCTGGTCACATGGCTATCAACTACGATAAGCAGAAGGAATCAGCCTGATGAGTATGAGTGAGCAAAGATCTGTTGCTGTTAGGATCAGTGAGAATGTAGCGTGAGGCTTGCCTCTGGTTTGCCGGCGTCCTTTACAATAAATGTGCAGACACAGGCTAAGGAATCAGACCCTCTTAGTAAAATACCTTTTCATTATTTAAAAGCATGTCTGCATGTAAAAATCAATTAGAATTGCATTTTCTGGAAATAAGAAAAAACCCAACAAAGTCAAGCCTATTCATCCAGAGCTGTCAATCACCATGTGAACACTTAGCCTAGAGAAGGAGTTCATTTCCTTGGTTGCTTTATCAACTTTGCAACCAGAGCAGACCTGATGCAGCACACTGCTGGAGACGGAGCAGAGCTGTTTGCATTGAATTGCAGCTTGGCAGAAAGGTATGAATTTGATTCCACCTTCCGAAGAAACTATCAAGCGCTGATTGCCACAGAGATTGCTGAAGGCTTGGGAGTGTACTGAGGCACAAAGACAAATATCCTTGGGAGCACCGTGCCCAGGCTTAAACAGGAATTTCCAGGATCTTTGGTGTCCCAGTAGCCTATCAAACAGTTCATGGTTTCAGACAATATAGTCAATAAAATATCCATAAAGTACAAAGGAAATACTGCTTCATTTTTTCTAAATGAAAAATGTTGGATTTCCTCATTCTCTAAAAAATGGTTTAAATTGCTAATCTTTGTTCCAGTGCAGAACAGCAGTTTCTCTTATAATTTCCAAATGCCTAGTGTAACATAAATTCAGCATTCTGTTCAGCTCTAAAGATAGCATGTAGGAATACAAGTTTGCCGAGGCACTTTAATATGTCTTTACCTCTTCCACCGCCTCTCCTGCTTATTTGCAGAGATGCTGCCTTGTATTGGAATCAGTGACCACCAAATTTACTGTGTACCAGGCTGCTGCAGTTTCCTGTTCAGTATCAGTTCAGGTTAACTTGACAATACTGGAAATGGATCTGAATGAAAGTATCTATCTGAGAATTACCGTAACTAAGTTGCAGACATATAGTCTATTACACTGCTTCTGCCATGGGGGAGGTAATTTTGGCCAAAAGTTGAAGTGGAATAAAAATTGATATTTTCCAAATATTCCATTTATCTCGAGTTTCTGCATCATTTTTGTTGAAATATTAATGAACTCCAAATAAAATTAAAATAAGCAATCAACTTTTATTTTTACTCTAAATATTTTTCATGTAAATAAAAATATTTCATAATACCTGCACACAATTTCATTGAAATTTTTGTACAATATTGAAAAAATGCCATAGTAATTTTCATGTAAAATGGAAAATAAATCTATATCAAGTACTGCAAAATGTCTAGAACAATTTAGTTCTCATATCGATTAGTTGACAAGGTAAAGGCACTACTATATTGCTAGTGCTTAAATTGCTGTCCCCTATCCCCTCACTTTTAACCAGCTCTGCTGCAGAACTTCTGCCTAACTCTTTTTCACAAATCCATATCATAACACTTAATGAATAAATGAGCATGCAGATAACTATAATATCAGTGGTTTTGGTTCCTTTTAAATGAGCTGCTTGAAAAAGCAGATGTCCCTGGAAAGGACAACTGAAATGGAAAAAACACAGATTTTTCTTGATTCTGTCTCATGTAGTTGCTTTATTGGCTCAGACTGGTAATTAGACAAATATACTTGTGTATTTTACTACCTACGCACTACCAATAATTAATGAGGTCTAACTAAATCTAATGAGAAAGGACAAGGCCATTTGTAGAATGTAGATGCAGATACTAATTTTACTCTCACTAATTTTGTTTCTCTTGGTTATATTTTTTTAATGCTGAAAGCTTAATATTGGCAGAGGTGAAATGGGCTGTACGCATCCCTGATCCAATACTATAAACATTGGAGGAACTGCACAAGGCATAGATTATGATAAAAATACGAGACAACTACTACAAAGCATTGGGAGTAACGTCAAAAGCCATAGGTTTGCACAAGCCTCTGTAGCCTCTCTGCAGTCTGTTCCATGCACTCACAACTCCTCTGTAACATTTCTCAGGCTGAAAAAAGATCTTCTGATTTTCAGTAATCTGGTGATCGCTCTAAATTTACCAATGAATCTGTGAAAAGCCAACAGCCCACCTTAACTGACTATTCACATGGCTAAGAGACAAGTGTTCCTGGCTATTATTGATGATTATGATGAAGAATAGGCATATCTTTCATACCCACTTTTGGAGTAATGATGAAGTTCAGCTCTGCAGACAATGCAAAGTTAATTTTCCATGCCACTTGTGCAATTGTTTATTATGGAAAAGAAGACATGTTAACTGTTTCCTAAACAAAAAAGGTGAAAAAGTCACAAGCAAAAATTGAAGAAAAGATGTAATACCTTCAGGACAACTGTATTTTACTCATGTACCATTCCTTTAGCCCTTAACACTAAATTACCTCATGTTTTCTATCACATGCTGACGTTGACCGGCTTTCTTAATCAATCACATGTCACTCGAGGAAATGGAAAGAGAGCAAGGAACCTGGCTAAGCACTGGTGTCAGCCCCTACAGGGATTTTATTTGGAGAACAACATACATGATGTGCTTCCTAGCATCGTTTTCTGTCCAATTATAAAAATAACAGGGCCATAACTAATGGGAAAAAAGGGGCTGCTGCAATGCCCTGGAGGAACCCCATTATATATTGATATCATTAGCCCTTTTGTTACATTTCAATGAATACGAACCAAACTGCAGCTCTGGCTGCCTGAAGGGAGGGGCAAAAGCTGCTTTGCAACCTCTTTTGGAGCAACTTGTGGAGCTTTTCAAATGGCATAGAGAAGGCCATCTTAACATTGGGGATAGAGGAAGAGCCATCCAAATTAACCCAAAAAGAATTCAAACTTACAGCTCAGTAGTAAAAGCTTGGTCAATGATCTGAACTTCATTAAGCCACTCCAGCACTGCCCCCAATCTTAGTCTCTCTATAGCTCAACAGTCACAATGTTTCCCTTGATTAATTATTTACACGAGACTCACAACCTCCATTGTAATGTTTGTTGGGCTAAATATGGTTTTTAATTAAATTCTATTTTTCTCTGATGAAAAAAATCATTTAAGTCTACCAAATGTCATAATTCATTTTCATATCAAATAATCAACATTTGGCAGATTCTTTGAAGACATCAGGGCAGAAATAATTCACAAAGTGAGGCAATTGCATGGGGTCACTATGAGGCACTGACTGGTGACAGATATTCAGAAATGTAATCAGATCACATCATTGTTTGTCACTTTCTTATGGAAGGGATGCTGTATGTTCTGGGGAGAAGAACACAGATTTAGGACATCAGAGAACTGTGAGGAAAAAGTAAGAGGAATTAATTCCTTGAAAACAAGAGGAAGCAATGATCTTTATGACAGGGATGATTGTATTGTTATGAATCATAATAATAATAATGAAAATTCCAAATATTTGAAATCATCCTACCTGATTAATTAGAACAGGAGAACCTGCAAATGTAGGGATGACAAGTCTAAGAACATTAACAATTAGATTTTTTAGAATGTTCAGCATCAATTTACATCTATAATTATGAATTTTTTTGACAGGTAAGTATTATTTTTACAGAAAATGAGGTAAGAGCTAGAAATATCATTAATATATTTTTTTTTTAGCATAGCATACCTCATGAAGTTCAACAAGGGGAAGTGCAAAGTCCTGCACCTGGGGACGAACAACCCCATGCACTGAAATATGCTAGGGGCCACCAAGTTGGAAAGCAGCTCAGCATAAAAAGACCTTTGGGGTCGTGGAGGACATCAGGTTGAACATGAGTGAGCAATGTTCCCTTGCTGCAAAAAAGGTGAATGGTATCCTGGGATGCATTAGGCGAAGTATTGCCAGCAGATCAAGGGAGGTGATCCTTCCCCTCTACTCAGCACTGGTGAGGCCACACTTGGAGTACTGGGTCCAGTTCTGGGCTCCCCAGGACAAGAAATACATGGACATACTGGAGAGAGTCCAAAGAAGGGCCACAAACATGATGAAGGGACTGGAGTATCTCTCTCCTATGAGGAAAGGCTAAGAGAGCTGGGACTGTCCAGCCTAGAAAAGAGAAGGCTCAGGGGGACCTTATGAATTAATGTATATTAACACCTGAGGGGAGGTTGCAAACAGCATGGAGCCAGGCTCTTTCCAGTGGTGCCCAGTGACAGGACCAGAGGCAATGGGCACGAACTGAAACACAGGAGGTTTCCTCTGACCTCCAGAGGTCCCTTCCAACCTCAACCATTCTGTGTGATTCTGTGATACAGAGGTTGCAATTTTTCTACCAGTGGTAGACATGTCACCGAACATTCAGACACTATATTGAAAGCTGCTTTAGAAGTCTGTTGCCTCTTGGGGGAAAAGTGTACAACATTTATAAATTCAGGAATTGAAAGGTGTACTGGGAGGACAGCTTCTCAGGGCATATACTTTAGCAGTTATGTTTTATATGTTCTTGTTGTCTAACCCAAATCCCGGAAGACAGTGACAAGTTACATGTGGTTTTGTCATCTCCTGCATGCAGAATCATAGTTAGATATACCCAGATATGAAGTTGTCCTCGTCCAACTACTATACACCAAGGCAAGCTGCCTCTGCACTGTCACGCTGCTATATCCATACCGGATGCGTTCCTGTACCAAAGTGAACAGGCGATACTGAATGAAGACCAACTTCTTTACCTTCAAACTCTTTAACGGTTTTGGCCCCAATGGTCTCTACAGCACCGGAGGAAGAGTTTCAGACTAAAACCATGGTCAGCAGCTCCACTATTTTTGATAGTATCTTTACTCCACCGTTTATGCAGAAGACCTTTCTTGAGAGCCAGAATGAGGCCAAATATAAATGAAATGAATTCCCACAATAAATAAAGAACAACGCAATCCCTGTAGATTTGTACCCCAAGTTCAAGGTGTTTTCAGCTTTGTTTTCTGTCTGCACATCAAGAGGGCACACATCCAAGAGTGAAAGAACATTCAGAAACAGCACAGAAACCCAGTCCTTGTCCAGGCAAAGTCTCAGCTCCATGCCCCATTCTTCATCTGAGGGGAAGGTGGCAGAACAATGGACACAAGATAGATGTATGTAGCTTAATGCAGGGCTGGAGGTGCTCACACATTCCCTCATTAGGATGGCAGAAGAGCTTAATAGGACAGAATGCTCCCAAATGGAAACCCAACACCATCTCTATAAATGTCATAAATGTCACTGTAACCACTAGATGTCCTGTAAAAACATACCTTTCTCTACCATGTCAAAAAGGTAGGGGATAAGTTTCTCTGGCAGAGATTTAGAAAATAAAATGTTCTTCTACACCCCTCTAGGTAAATAGACCATCTAACTACTTCCTGCCAGCTCCTGCCTCGGTCCACTCTGAGGAACGAATTGTGGCTGGACATTTGCCTGCTATGGCTGCATCAATAGGAGGGAATTCCCTCATGCCTGGGAGAGTTCCTGGCACTGGCATGCCATCACCTATGCTACTACACAGCCATGAGGTTGGCCTGCTCTAGCCACCACTCTCCCCAAACAGTTCCCAGGCATAGTTTTGGTCAGAACAGTCCGAGGATTTTTCCTGCTGGGTGGCTTGAACACACCTGCCTGTTTTGGACGCTGAGACCATCAGCGGAGATGTGAGCTGTCCTGAGCCTTCTGGTCTCAGTACCCAGTTCCCTTGGCATACTTAATTTATATGTATAGATGCAGTCTGTCCATCTTGGAGGAGAATCGTTCAGGCTCACAGTGACCACAGTATCCAACTCCCAGTTTGGCTGCCAGGAGTGCTTTTCCTTATACTTGTGATACTACAACTTCATTATATTCTGTAGAAAGTAATATCTTTTGGCTTTCTTTATCTTTTGAAAGTAATATCTCATGGCTTAGGTGGGTGTACTCTTCGCTGGGTAAAAAGCTGGCTGGATGGCCGAGCCCAAAGAGTGGTGGTGAATGGAGTTAAATCCAGTTGGCAGCCGGTCACAAGGGGTGTTCTCCAGGGCTCTGTGTTGGGGCCAGTCTTGTTTAATATCTGTATCAATGATCTGGACAAGGGGATTGAGTGCACCCTCAGTAAGTTTGCAGATGACACCAAATTGGGAGGGAGTGTCAGTCTGCTAGAAGGTAGGAAGGCTCTACAGAGGGACCTGGACAGGCTGGATCGATGGGCTGAGGCCAATTGTATGAGGTTCGACAAGGCCAAGTGCCAGGTCCTGCACTTGGGTCACAACAACCCCATGCAACGCTACAGGCTTGGGGAAGAGTGGCTGGAAAGCTGCCCAGCAGAGAAGGACCTGGGGGTGTTGGTTGACAGCTGGCTGAACATGAGCCAGCAGTGTGCCCAGGTGGCCAAGAAAGCCAATGGCATCCTGGCTTGTATCAAAAATAGCATGCCCAGCAGGACTAGGGAAGTGATTGTCCCCCTGTACTCGGCACTGGTGAGGCCACACCTCGAATACTGTGTTCAGTTTTGGGCCCCTCACTACAAGAGAGACATTGAGGTGCTGGAGCGTGTCCAGAGAAGGGCAACGAAGCTGGTGAAGGGTCTAGAGCAGAAGTCTGATGAGGAGCGGCTGAGGGAACTGGGGTTGTTTAGCCTGGAGAAGCAGAGGCTGAGGGGAGACCTTATTGCTCTCTACAGCTACCTGAAAGGAGGTTGTAGAGAGGTGGGTGTCGGTCTCTTCTCCCAGGTAACTAGTGGTAGGACAAGAGGAAATGGCCTCAAGTTGCGTCAGGAGATGTTTAGATTGGATTTTAGGAAAAATTTCTTCACTGAAAGGGTTATCAAGCATTGGAACAGACTGCCCAGAGAGGTGGTGGAGTCACCATCCCTGGAGGAGTTAAAAAAAACATGTAGATGTGGCACTTTAGGACATGGTTTCATAGGCATAGAGGTGTTGGATTGACGGTTGGACTAGATGATCCTAGAGGTCTTTTCTAACCTTAATGATACTATGATTCTATGATCTTTTTCTGGCTATGTTTTGTACTTGGTAGTGTTACTGCTAAGTTATTCCCCATTGATTAGTGCCTGACCTTACCTTAGGCACGTATGCTTTTAACTCCACTATGGAAAAGATTCAATACTCTTAATGTCTCTATATCACATCTTTGCCTGGCTTTACATGGTAGTGAAAACCAGGTGACTCCCCAGGAGTGTTTTTTCTGTCAGTGTTCCTCATCTGTGGGTCCAGCAGTCACCCAGAGGTTATACTAATTGACATGAGAGGCAAGAGATGGACCTCTGATAAGTAAATCAGTGCTTTTCTTCAAAATATCCTGCATTCAGTCAGCATCAACATGCCAGACAACTTGAATGTTTTGCATATTTTTAGTTTAGGGTATTTTTCTTTCTTTCTTTCTTTCTTTTTTTTTCCCTTCCTTCAGAGTTCTAGATTTTAGGTATGGCTCTTCTATATAGTGAAGACCGATGTGATGAGACCCAGCTGGAAAGTTAACCTCACCTTGCGCAACGCAGTGCTGTGAGAAGGTAGTAGCTCCCGTCCCCAGGAGCAGTGTAGTTGTGTCAGCTTATTGCTCTGCCAAAATGAATTCATTTTGCTTTTTCAGCACTGATGAAGTTATACGGCTGCTAATTCCAGAGCTACCTCAGTGAACACTAGCTTGAGGGGTCTCTGCTTCACAGTGTAGCTGTGGACAACCTTACTATGATATTAGGCTCAGGGTCTAATACAAAACTCTCTGCAATCACTTGGAGAACTTTTTAAATCTCAGGCTATTAAAACCAGTGTCTACCTTGTATTTAACATTCTCAGAATGCATTATCTATTTTCAAATAACAAAAAAGACTGTATGAAGAGCCTTTCTCAAAGTTGCTAAGCTGTCACCATTTTGACTGTAATATCCATTTGTTCTCCAAAAATTCAGGTTTCAGTAAAGATGATCTGCCTTGCATTTTAAAATTAAAGGTGTTGTATGGAAGGATTTATTCATCAAAATAATGTGTACTGTGCCCTACACATCAAATAAATGTAGATTTTAAACACACAACAAATATATTTCTTCTTTACTATTAATTACATCCCACTCTCTCATATTTCTCTTGATTTTCCCCCAATTTAAAGAAATGCTTAACACCTTCAACTCCCAATAACTTCAGTAGCCACCCAGAATCAGGATGAGATACAAAGTTACTGTTTCACCAATAAAAGGTACTTTTTTTTTAGAATCAACTATAAAGCAAATACAAAAAGAGCCTTACTGTGTTAGAATTAAATAAGTGACTGTCGAGCCTATTCCCTGAAGCAGGGTCTAATATAGTCACAGCTGCAGCATTCTGTGCATAGAAAATTTTTCATACCAGTTAAAAAAAATATTTCAATAAAAAGTCACCTTTCAAAAATGGAGAACTGCTGCTAGTGAGTTATATATCTCGACAGGTATCCAATATTTACCCCTGGAGGGATTTCTTCTTACAGAGGCTCTAACTCCCTATCAAATGGAAGTGCTCACCTTCCCAGTCATTTGGATAAGGGTTAGCATGATAAAATGATTTGTTATGCCAATAAAGTTTTTGTTACACTGTAAAATGGTTTGTTACGCTACTACTGCTACATAAAAATGTTATGAAAATTAAGTAGGTTGTAAGGTCCAAAAAGGAATAGGCTACTTTTAGGACTAGCCACTAGGAAAAGAAAAAAAGAAGGATCTTCTGATCTACAACTCTTCAGTACTGTAAAAAGACAACCTAAATGACCTTTTAACTAACAATTGAAATTGGTACCCCAATTAAAAAGCAGTTATGCATCTGAAATGAATGGGAACTTCTTCAGGTCAACAGTACCCAGAAAATGGGAGGAAACTGCAACAAGTCTGGCAATCTAGGTGGTGACTTCTGTCCTGTGTGACAGTAAATTAAACAAGCCTAAATTACAGTTCGGAATGGAAACTGAAGTGCACACTTATGGTATGCTAATCATAACACATCACAGATGGCATGGCAAGATAATAAGACTGGAGGAAAACCTTACTTTGCGTATGGGATTTTAATTTTAACATAGTATATATCAGTCAAAAGCAGTATCTGAAGCTGGCAACTATTTAATTTGCAGTCAAGCCTTATAAGTTCCTGGCACATTTTGAACTTGCAATGAATTGTATCCAGAATTTATTTATGATTGTTCCAGGCAATCAGTCATTCCACAAGAAAGGGAAGGCCTGTTACATCATATGCTTTACAATTATTACATAATTTTTATACTTTTCCATTTTCATATTTCTTTTAGTTTGTATATATTAAATGTTTTTATTCCATTATTCTAATATTAATATTTGTGTTCCTGTCATTTGGTAAATTTTGACCAGAACTGCACTGCACTGATAAGTGCAGAAAAAAACAGTTCCTGATTTTGACAACCAGCTGTGTTTCCACTGAACTCTAAATTTGTTTCTAATCACAAAAATTCTAGAAAAATTTCTAACAGAATACATTTTGTCTTATAGAAGTGAGGAAGTATTAGAAATATTTATGGTTTTCTCCTTTTAAACCAACCACACTTCAGTTTCCCTTGTACAGGCTCACCAAAGCAGAGTGAACAACACTGGATTGCGAGGGGAATTTGCTGCAAATGAAGAGCTCATGCAAGAAGCAACCTGCTTTGAGTATCAGGCCCCCCAAAGAGTAAGGGAGGTGTATTCAGTTAAGCTTTGCAGATGTCATGTGCAAAATTCTTCTGCAAGGCTTGCTTTCACAGTAACGTTATAACGTAAGTTGACATACACAGGGCTGGGCCTCAAGAGAAGTGATTTTGTCTTCACTGGAAAAGATCCTGACTCAAAGTCAGGAGAAGGCTCGTGTAGGTGCTTGTGATGTCACTGGTGCCTGAGAAGCTGATAGGCCAGGAGCAGACACATGGCTTGTGTATGTGCATGTGATGTCACTGGTGCACTAAAGAAGTGCACTAATTCAGACCTGGATTGTCAAGTGGAAGTTCATTAATCACTGCTGTAAGGTACAAGTTTATTAAATTTTGATTAAAAGCAGTGGCAAGGAAAAAGCACTCGACATCTTATAAAAGGCATTTAGTAATGCAGAGAAATTATCTTGAACTTTTAGACGACTTCATTCTAGACAGTTGGACAGGATGATAGATGTAACCACATACACTGATTTTTTTCTTTCAAAAGACAAAAGTCCTTATCTTGAAAAAATGTAAAAATGAAAATTTGAAAATAATTTCAAACTAAGGAGTGAGATTTATCCTATAGATCCCTTTCACTTTGCTAGTGGCAGTATTTACCCATCAGTTAGTAAAACAGCTTGAAGTACTGAATAGACCAGGAATATCCAGCCTTTCTGGTTGCTTAGAACAGGCAGCTCATCTGACTAGTAGGTGTGGACTGCAGACTGCATCTCTTCTCCCACTGTCTGACAAGCACTGGTGGCCATGGTTAGGAACGCGAGCCACGAGCGTTTATGTTCTCAGAATAGGTCCAGACATCAGACCTATGTGCACCCACTTGGGGTGGGCCGGTTGCTACGTACTACACAGCTGTGTAGAGAAAGAGTTACCACTTCTAGCAGATCACACGCAGCTCATGCCAAACAACCTTTTAATCACAAGCAGAAGCAGCCATCAGATTGAGGAAAGACTGTGGCCAAGACTGCGCTGCTGCTCCCAGAGCAGCTCATCCGGCCTCAGTGCTTCCCTGCGCTGCAGACCTTTTATAATAACCTCTTGTACTTGCAGTTTTTGACTGGTATTGCAACTACAAAATGTGGATCTCGGAGGCAGGGTATTCTGATAATGCAGAGTCCCAGGAAAGAACAAATAATATGCTTAAATATAAATGAGTCCTTTAATTTCTAATACTTCTCTGGCCTTTTTCAAGTGTTCCATCCATTTGGGAAGAAACTTAGCCATGTATCATGTAACATATATTTACATTCAGGGCTGAATAAATGCCATCATTGGCTGTGAACTTCGGAAAGGTTTAGGCAAATTAATTTGGACAAGTCTGCTCTCCTTTGCTGTACATGTCTCAACGAATGAGAGCCAAGAGGTCAAGTTAATTTTCACCTGTCCCAGCAAAGGCCAGAATGGGGACTATGCCTGTACAGAGCTTTACGAGATACAAGGAAAGAGGAGAGCAGCGCACATCTTAATAACGTGAATATCTTTCTCTAATTCAAAATACAATTAAAAATCTGTGCTGCTATCCATCAACTACTACATCCCCCTTTCAGGACAGAGACACCCAGCAGCAGCAGGCTGCACGCGACAGGACTGCCGGGATCCGAGTAGGAAAGGAAACAGGAACTTACGGAGAGGAGTATTTGGATCGCGCTGTGAATGACCTCTAGGTACTGGAAATCAATTATGCAGCCTGTCACGGAGACGTAGGAGTAATCGTCTAGGATGCCAGGGGCAGAAGGACGCACCACCCTTCGTATGCAGCCGGGACCGTGTTCCCGCCACCACGAGCGGTGCATGGAGATGTTAAAGGTCATGAGATCAGTTTCCTAGGAGACAGGGAGGGAAAAAGTGTGAAAAAACCTCTCACTTTGTGTGCTTTAAGGTAAAGCAAGGGAAATAAAAGATGCTTTCAACTATTACAAGGAAAATGAGACAAATAACTTGCCTTCCCGCTCACCCCCGTAATTTTAACATGGAAGTAGGCCATTAAAGGGGAGAGAAGAAATTGCAAACATTTATCATTTATTTTGTAATTGTGCATAAGGGTCTGTCTGGCAGAAGAACGGTTGCACCAGGTACTGTACAAAACACAGTGCATATCCTACGTCTCCATGAACTTACAGTCTGAAAAGCAATTTTGTCGTTACTTGATTAGAATGTCATTTAAAAATTATTTTTTTAACAGGCAACAGAGAGAGCTTTACCCCATGGTACTGGAGACAATCTAAACCAAACTTCCACCATATTTATTTAAAGTAATAACTATAAATTATAACTATTATTTTAAGTAGGACCACAGCCGGGCAGACTGTTTCAGCTGCCAAAGATTCGAATGAAAGTTTGTCTCCAGCCAAGCCCCCTGCTCTCTTTTCTCCCCTCTGTCCCCCATCCAGATTACCATCATCTCAGTTTAGCTAAGCAACCTGCTTCTGTGAACTGATCTGGGTTTAAAATACACACAATAACTTCTCTTCACTCAAATTATCTTCAGCCTCAACCACAGCTTGTCCGATCAGGCCTTAAACCTACCGTAACGTGTACTGGCTGCACCGTAGCCCACACAGTATGTATCATGTCTATGCATTTTAGTTAATGTTATCCCACCTCTACTTGGAACAGTGAAAGTGGCAAACATCCTAACACACTGAAGATTTTCTAACAGCTTATCTGTGAAGTACAATCAGGAAAATTCATCTGAATTAACAACAGATTTAGGTCTTTAGGTCATGCTCAAATACAATACGCTGAAGTTGAATGGACACCACTCAAATGCCAAAAAACAACCTCCTCATTGGAGATAAATGTGAGATTAGTTATACTGATACTTTAAGTCATTAATTCAGATTTAGGTTTCCATGTTTCCCCATCTCAGCTCCAAGGTAGTTGTAAAAAATGTGTGCAAAATTATCAGCTGTATGCCCACAAAATACCCCTGTTTCTATACATGCCAGTTTGTCAGCACTGCTGTGACACTGATTCATCCTTTGCATCCCACTCTGAAAATCTGTCCTGTCAGTCTGTCTGCGGCTGTTTGCTTTCACCCTGACCAAAGGGACATTTGGTGCAGATTCCAGTTGCAGAAGAAGTCCTCTTGTTTTTCATCTCTGTTAATTGCCTTTATTCTGGCCACACCTGAAAATTAACGGGTGAATTACATCCTGCCAGTCTCTGTTACTGCTAGTAAGCAGTAAGAAATCTGCCTTTGTGATTTGCTGCTTTGCTCTCCGTAACTTCTTTACCCTCGAAATGCAGACTTGCTGGAACATTATTTACAGTTGATGAGGCATTTGTCTTTTGACTTTGCATGTCATTCCTTGATACTGGTTTAGAAAATTTTCAGCTGCGATATGAAAATGACTTGTGAAATCAGAAGCTGACAGACAATTCAGTTTAATGAAAATATAATTATAAATATATAGTCATAGGAAACAGCCAAGGCTTTCTCCGTACAACAATGCCAGAGATTGCACAGTGTTATCAAGTGCTTTTAGAACTGTCAACTGTAAGAAATGCCATTTGTCAAGCAGCACACACATATTCACTCTTATCTATTTCAGTAACTCTTTGTCGAGTAGGAATATGGATTTGCCATGAGGGTTAGTGTGTATCAAATATTGCAAGGTAACGCTTTGTTATCACAACTGTGGGAATAAATTGTGATGTCCGTGGTGCTGGTGTCACAGCTTTCTTTGCTCTCAAGGATTTTTTTCCTCCTTTATTTTTTTCTGTCTTTAAGTTTTGATTATTATGCCCTGTTTCAGTGTTTGTGCTTGGCTAGTTCACATCCAATGGCAAAGAAAAAAGGTCAATTTGCACAGGGAAACAGCTTGATCAATGTTGCTGACACATTTAAAATGTAAGAATTTGGCATGTGGTCAGTACAAACACCTCTTATAAATAAAATCTTTCATTTCTGGAATACTGTTATGTTTAGTTCTTGGGGTGATTAAAAAAAATTGCTTGACTTGGTAGTCATGTTTAGAGATGCTTAACTAGACGGTCATGTCCATATTTCAAGGCTGCTGGTGATGCAGTGAGAGAAAGAAACAGCAATATTATAGTTAAAATTCTTTGATTAAAACCAAAATAGATGTCATCAGAGAACTTGCTGCTTTTTTAAAAAAACCCTATTATTCAGAAATTATGGATAAAGGCTGGGAGAAGAGCTTTTCATAATTACTTTTCACTATGTGTATTACGTCCTGAGTCCTCAAAGCAGGTAAAAGAGGATAATGATGGCCCAGCAAAGATCAGTTTTAGAAAAGCAAACAAAACCACCTGGTGCATTAGCTTGACCTCTAAAATATCACTTCACAAAATGGCAGCCATAAGCTGTTTGAGCTGATAAATGTTAAGCTGCCAATCAATAAAAGAAAGCCTGACAAAAATCAATTCTTTTTTTTTAGCGGCTGAAGCACACTCCTCTCTTCTTGGAGATTCTTAATCCAGAAAGTGAGTTGAATGTGCCAGGCGTTAAAAAATTAACCTGTATCTTTATCACTATTTACAGAAGTTCAGAAAATTCAAAAACTCTTTGCCTGGGTGTACAGGCTTTAAATATCAGTGAACTTCTGAGAGTGTTTCAGAATTTGTGAACTCAGTGCTTGGAAACCCTGTGCATGGTGGACAAGCTGCTGCCCAAGTGGCTTATTCTCAGTTGTATGTTTAATGAAAGCCAACAATTCTTTCAGAAAGTACAAGCAGATACTTGAAGTTTTTCAATAGCTTATGTACTGTTTTCCAACGTCACAAGCAATCATCAAGCGAATGCATATAAAATGCTTAATCTTCAGCAGGTGATGTAATGTAAACTGCTTATTTCTTGTAGAAGAATGCTGCTGCTTCATAGCAAGAGACTCAGTTTCAGGCTTTGTACAAGAGACATCAAGTAGTCTCTTTGGAATTCATTTAACAACTGAAATTTAAATCATGGATGGAAAACTGCTGTCTTCTGAGCTTCAAACTCATAACATACCTAACATAACATACCAAACTCATACCTTGATCTTAATTCCATACATCAGCAGGTGAACTATACTTCCTCAGCTGGTAACCTCTCAGACAGATGACATAAATGAAGAGTGGGCAGAACACAGATAACAGGATTTCCAAGAAAATCATGTGGGACTTATGGAAGTGACACAGGGAAGGGTAATCCTATGTCCTACTCAAGCAATAGTCCAGCCTGCGGTAAGAATTTTGCTCCTAGCACAGGATCAGCCCAATAATCACACTTCTACTGATGTAGAGTCCCACTTAACCGTCTACGGCTTTTTAAGCTTTTAAACTATGTATAGGACTTGTGTTGGCTGTCAGCCCAAGGATTAATTTTGATCATTATTGGAAATCATTGCTATGGCAGGTACTTTCTTTTAGGTAAGATGTAATCCCTTTAAGTCCCAATAATACTGTTTTCTAAGTGCTTGGTGATAATGTTTAATTTCATTATATCTGCTTAAATTCTACATTTGGTTTCAAGTGGATGTTTTCTATTGGGCAGGGCTTTGAGCAACCTGATCTAGTGAAAGATGTCCCTGCCCATGGCAGGGATGTTGGTCTACATGATCTTTGAAGGTCCCTTCTGACCCAAACCATTCTGTGATTTTATGATTCTATTTTTTAGGTGGTGAATCTAGATAAATTTTAACAGATAGTAGCATAACACAGTTTATTTTAAAACTAAAGAACAATAATAAGGATGATGTTCCTTTCATTTATTTGTCTATACTTTATGTACAGTGCCTATAACAACAACACAAAAAATTAATGAGAAATTAAGACTAACTAAAATGACCAGATGTAAAGAAAAAAAGACACTAAAACTCCAGGAAAAAAAACAACACACCAAGATTGCCTTGTATAACAACAAATACAATGCTGTGACATGATGATTACGCATTGCAGAAATTTTTTTTTTCACTGTATGTCTCTGTTTTATGACATGCTATTTTGTATTTCTTACATTACTTGTTAGTATCTGAAAAATACACTCTTAGGAAAACTGTAAGAAAGACAGCGTGTTGAGTGGGATGGAGGAGAAGCACTTTTTCCTCCATGAGACAGCAGTCAACACTTGAAATTTTACAGAAAGGTGCAAGAGCACAAAGGCCTGGCAAAACATAATATTAGAGATCTTCACTTTATTGTTGCTTTTGTGGTACCCAGCCCTTTCTAACAGTTTTTATGATATAGATACATACTATAATGCTTATTATAAATGAAGATTAAATAGGCTGAGGCAATAAGCATTCCCATCCCATTTCCTAAGAGTAACAAGGATGCTCTATTTCTGACTTGCTACCAAGAGTCTGTTTTTAAGAGTGAGGAGAAAAGATTTTCAAATAAACACCTGGTCAATAGGTAATAAAAGATAATATGCATAATGCTAGGAAAAAAACAGTACATTTCCTTGTAATTCCCTACACCCAATTAAGCTTGTAGTTAAAATTCAGTGGTGTTGGCATGGACAAGGGACACACACATTCCTTACTATCTAATTTCAAGGAGACATTAATCCTCATTAGATACAAATGATGTGTTCCAGTGTTAACGAAACCTGCTCTAATTGTAGATGTACATTGAAGCATGAGCATCAGCTATTAGCCAAAGACCCCCATTGGCAGCATAACCTTAGTTTTCCACCCTGTTATTTCCTGAAACCACAGGTTCTGATCCTGGCTTGCTCTGTGTGTGACCAGTTATGCTCCATCTCCTCTCACTACTGCTGAACAAATTGGTTTTGAAGGCCTGGGCAGATAATACTGAAGAAGTCCATTGGCAAATAGGGAAACTTGTGTCACTAGCTCCCACGCTGTCTTGATTGGGGTGATTGTTTTTGAATATTGACTATTGACTCAATTTTTTTTCTGTTTGTTTTTAATTATTTGAACTCTTGCTTCAGTGTTACACAGATGGCTTTTACCTGCCCCATGAGCTAGAGATCAAAGGTAGACCACTCAATAATTGTGACATTCCTGCTAATGTGATGGAACAATGAACCATGCTGCTTCCAGGCAAGCTCTCTAGGTTGAGGTTTACTGCTGAAAATATAACAGTCAATATCTCTTCCTCATCCTGAGCACTCTGGTGAAGAGATTACATGAAGAGCGTTCTTAAATTGAAGCTTATGGGTTGACTCTATTGGGACTATTCAGCTGTTTGAACTGGCTTATAGACTGGACCTAGCAAATTCATCTCTGTGGTAGCAAACCCAATGAACGCTAGACCAGAGGGACCATGTGATACACATTAATTACTACTGGAAGAGAAAATTCACAATATCAAGATCTTCAGACATAGACCATGAGGTAACCCCAGCATCATGGGCTGAGAGTGGTTAAGAGAGGTAAAAAAGCAAAGTCATTTTGGGGAGTAACGTTAGAGGTTGTTGTGGTTTAGCCCCAGTTGGCAATTAAGTACCACACAGCTGCTCACTCACCCTCCTCCTGCGGCAGGATGGGGGAGAGAATCAGAAGAGCAAAAGTAAGAAAACTCATGGTTTGAGATAAGAACAGTTTAATAATTGGAACAAAACAAACAAACAAAATGGTAATGAGAAGGAAAACAACAAGAGAATGAGAGAGGAACAAAACCCAAGGGAAAAAAACAAGTGATACAACTGCTCACCACCCACCGACCGACGCCCAGCCAGTCTCTGAGCAGCAATCGCTGCCCCCCTGGCCAACTCCCCCCAGTTTCTATACTGAGCATGACGTCATATGGTATGGAATAGCCCTTTGGCCAGTTTGGATCAATTATCTTGGCTGTGCCCCCTCCCACTTTCTTGTGCGCGCGGCAGAGTATGGGAAGCTGAAAAGTCCTTGACTAGTGTAAGCATTACTTAGCAACAAGTAAAACATCAGCATGTTATCAATATTATTCTCATACTAAAATCCAAAACACAGCACTGTACCAGCTACTAGGAAGAAAATTAACTCTATCCCAGCCGAAACCAATGCAGAGGTTCATGGTTCTCATTCACTGAGTTTAGAGGTCCACAGATTGAGCGAATTTTGTAACCATGACCTCTGACCATGACTACAGGAAGGGATTTCCATATCAAGCACAACTACTGTTAGAAAGTGACACTAATTTAGTCTATTTTTTTTCCAATCAATCCACACTACAACACTTGTTAACCATTTGACTACATGCCACCCCTTAGCCCCACCCATCCCCCAAAAATAGATGTATGGATTAGTATTGTCTTCTCCTTCTTTCACTTCTTTTACTCCTTGGGCTACAGAGAGTGTTGTCAGATTTTATTTTATTTTTTTAAAGTGAACAAAAGAATTTCTGGAAATTTATTGAAAAACAGGCAGATGATCTACCTAAATGATAAAAATAGTTCCTCTGCATTGTTTAATTTGTCACATGCTCAGGGATCTGTTTCCTGCCTTGCAAAACAGGCAATTTTAAAATTAGATTTACTGAACTTTCTAGCAAAGTGGAATGTCTTTAGAAAGCCAGAAGGCAAGAAGTCAAGAAGAGAAGCATACTTCTGTCTTCTTCATGCAGTGTTAGTATTAGTCACAAGAACAAGTCATAAGAACCAGCAAGGGGCTGTTTTCTGAAACTTGTTGCCCCTAAAGATGAACTCTGATCTTTGGCAATATTCAGATCCATTCTCAAATCCCAGCTCCATGGCTTATACCTTTTCCTTGGTCTACCTCCTTTTTGGGGCAGTCTCTCTGTCTGAGAAACAGCCCAGAGAGGTAAGACAGTATGGCAGAAATAAGCTCCAAGCCCAAAGGAAAAAACAGCATGAGACAGGTGATTGAATCAATATGAGCCTTACTCATCACTTGTCATAGGAAGTTCAACATAAGCACAGAAGTTCAACATGAGCACAAAGAAGTCATGCCTACCCAGAAAAGCTGTTGCGCTCCGATGGAGTCCTTGACATGTGATTAAGCTGAGCATTTAGTCTGAAAATGCTCTCACTTATTCCCTCTGATGATCCAGAGGTATGAGACAACACAGGTTTGGAGTGATGGCAAACTGTGAGCACTGCTTTCAGTTTTGATGACTGGTAATAGGATAAGGGTTTGTGCAAAATCAAGGGTTTGTGCAGGTTGGCGTGTCCATCACTCAAGCCATATCTGATTTTGACTGAAATGAAGAATCAAGACAAGACCAAAATGTAACTGTAATAGTGAAGAACTGGAAACATCATTGGCAGGCCATATATACTCACCAGCACAAATGCTGTACGAAAACTTCTCAGGGCAGAGAGCCAGGAAAGGTAAAAGTAGGCTTGAAAAAGTCTTGGTGTAAAAAAAATGTGAAAAAGTTCCAATTATGGGCCATAAAAAAATTCTGTCCAAAAGGTTCATAAAACTATGAACATTTGAAAAGGAGTTTATAATGTAAAGCAATTTTAAGCCTCAGCAAGAACATTTTAACCTGTCATTTTTATTTTATTTTTTTGCTGTTGTTTTTAAACAAAATTGCGTAGATCCCTATGGAGTTACGCATAGATTTGAAATATCACAAAATTAAAATTTGTCACCAACATACCTTCCCTCAAAGAACTGCCTCAAACAGCTATAGAAGCCTGTTCCCACACTATTTTGCAATATTTTATTTATAGATACCCAAAGCAGAAGGGATCAGACTCATGTGCCTGCGTACCTCACCACTGTATACAGCCTCTATGCATTCGACAATAACATTGGTTAAGAAAGTAGGTACCTATTGAGAAGATTCTTGCAATGTTGATGGGGACTGGATTTCTACACATAAAATCGACAGGTCTGGCCTGGCTTGATCATGCTAAAACTGTTCGTTCTTCTGTAGCTCTCTGTCTTTTGTACCACAGACACCCTAATGTGACAAACCCTGCAAAACCAACCCTTTCTTGGGGTGGTAGTTCTAACGTTACTAGGAAATGTATGCAAATAGGAGACACAATTTTTGCCAAAACCCCACATAATCCAGTATGAGGAACAGATGCAATGTAGCCTCTAGCCAAAACAGGATTCAACTTCATTATTACCCAAATAACTGTATTTTGTGCACAGTGGCTGTGAAAAAAGACAAAGCCTAGGGATAAAAGCATGATTAAGAATATAATGTCGCAATAATAGTACAGTTAATTTTAATAATTTCCTTAATTTCTGGTGGGTTCTGTGCTCTGTCTCTCTGTCCCAACTATAAGAATACCGTAACATCCCTTGCTAAGGAGATAAATGCTATGCTGGAGATAAACGCACGAGAGAGTGGATCCTAAATTTAAGGGTCTGTACCAGACTCCAATGACATTAAAAAGCACCATAAAAAGACTTTTGAAAACTCACTTGAATGTTAAAATTTCTGACAAGAAAAATAACTCCCTCTTTTGAGACTAACCAGAATGTTCCTACCTGCATCCTGGAACACTTTTAAAGATTAATAGGCCAGTTTAAGCAACTGCTGTTGTGTTCTCTGCTTTGCTTGCTCGAAGCGATGCAATTGCTCACGATATTGCCAGCTCTTGTTGTTTTATGGCAAGTCTGGTTATGTTCAGCATTTTTGTTAAAGCCTCCATTCCCAGGGACATGAGATTACAATAAGAAGTTTGGCTTGTTACAAGAAAGTGAGCTGAAGAGTAAAAGCTTCAAAAATCATGAGCCCTACTGCTAGGCACTTCCAGTCTGTGCTGTAACTGGCATTATTTGCTGCTTTTCTTAAAGCGGAGCTCCTGGAATCTAAATGGGAAGCATCTGCATCACCAGTTCAGATCACAGTTATCCAGGGCACCATGTGCCATAGTCCCCCTTCTCAGATGATCATGGAACCTTCAGGGTATAGGAAAAGACCAACTGTTTTTTAACTGTGATCAAAGGGAATGACTTAAGTGCACCCTAAAAGCTTAAAAGTCAGAGGTCATAAGCAATACTCAATTTTATTGATATTTAAATCAAACCGCATGATCCCTTGGAACTTCTGCCGGGAGATCCTATTTTTTATTTTAGAGTGTGTGCAAAGGGCAACCAGAAAGCTGTGCTAATTCACTGCATCTTTTGAGTGAACTCCTATACAGCTCATTGAATAAAACTGACTGCCACTAAGAGATTGCCAAAAAGTGAGTGTCTATCTGCACTGCTGAAGCCCTCCTGAAGACTCAGAATATAAAAGGAGACCCAAAACAATAAGCAGCAGAAGTGTATTGAACTGCTAGGGGACTATTTTCTTATTATTTTCATTTCAATGAAGCATAAGATGCTCCTAGAAACATATACTTCCTCATGACACTTTTGTTTCTATATTTCTTGTCTGTGGTATCAGGTCATCATATTTTTTGCCAGTCCCTAAAGTTTTGTGGTGCTGTTTGCCAATGACCTTGGCTTTAGAAGAGCAAGCCTTTAATCACAGGCCTTGCTTGCATTCTGCTGGAGCAACGACAGTCTCCAAAATGAATTCAATACACATTTTACAAAAAGCAAAGACAGTCCCTAAAGAAACTTTAAGTTCAGATGATGAAATTTGAAATCCTCCCTTTCCCAGCAGAGCAGGTAAAACACTGATGACTACAGAAAAGAGAATCTGCTGTAGCAGAGCTCAGTTAATATGATTTATTTAATTATTCATTTCAGATCGACTATAGGCATTAGTCCACATTTCAGGTTCCTTAAAACATTTTATGCATTTATGTAAATATATAAACATATGCATATTTGTATTTTATTTATGTATACACAGTATGCATATGTTTATATATTTACATACATACATAACATAAAAGTATGTATATTTATATTTACCTGTACAAATTAACAACTCAACAGTGCTTTCCTGAGAACAACTGTCAACTGTGGTCAAAGAAGGCAGCATTAACAATCTTCTTCAGCAATGCATTGTACCCTGGCCTGAATCAGATTAATTTAATTTGCAGCCTAATCCACCTCCAAACCTCAATAACTCTACCAGACGTTCACACAAAAGAGAGTTTTCATTTGTCATCTCCATTAATTTTCAGATTTTCAGAAGACTATTTCAGGAACAAGGACCCCTTTTTCTCTGACATATGCTCTCTATAGCAGGTCTACACTCATCATAATCAAACTTCTGAAGTTCTTTTGATGAGATTAATCAGAAGGATCTGATGGTGTCCAGTAACTTCTGGATAATTTCATGTTTGTCATGCCAGAGGAAATCAGTGAGGTGCTAAGTCTACTTATATTTTTTTTCATTCTGAAGAAATTTGTCACAAAAGTTCCTTTAATCAACGTGGTTGAATATGTTCCCCAGATACATATTTTTAATTCAAGAGGAAACTATAAAAGGCTCTGTTAATAACTTCAAGTCTGGGTGGATTCCTTAATGGTCCTGTTAACAGATGTTATATAAATCTGGTCACTTTAAGAGATGAATAAAGCCACAGAGAAGCCTAATGATCCATTCACTCTTTAACACCACAGACTTGTCTGTAATCCTTCATCATCATCATGCAATTTTTAATATATCCTGCTCTAATAAATAAGAACAAAATGAGACCACTGCAAAGATATGAGCATATTGATATTTGAAATTATAGCTTCATTTCACTGTCAAATTTGAAATAACATTACCAGACAAAGGGAATAACAATAATCAACTTTTAGATAGGCTGATAGAGTTGTGAATGACAGCAGGACACAACTGTAAAAGGACAAGTAATATTAACATCAGTTTACATACTTACTGAATGTACAAAATCAAGACTACTACGTAAAGAGCTTCCTCAAATATAATAGAAAAAGAATTTTCAGTTTTCCTGAGGAAAAAAAAATCAAAATATTGCCAATATGAGGCATTTTTCTGCAAGCCGCTAAGTATCTACAAAATCCAATACACTTTGGAGATAAATAATCTTTACAATAAATAATAGTAATTACTACCATAACTAGCATTTTCACTTTGTAAGTGTTTCTAGTTTTAAAACTGGTTTTACAAGCAGTGATATGAGGATGTCAGTGTGACTCCAGAAGGCAGCTGAAAGGCTGAGAAGTCTACAAAGCTACAGAGTTGATTTGACAAGCATGCATCCATGTGACTTAGTTTCAACAAGCATCCCATTGACATGAGGGATCTACATATAGTTGCTGGATTAGGGCCAGCAAGAAAGTCAATATGAAAGATATGAAAGGAAAAGAATGAGAAAGATAAGAACATACGAGTAAATTCTTACTAGCCTAATTGTATACACCTCGGCGATCACACAGAATTCCTTTTCAGCATAGTATGTCCTATACAGAGTTGTGTAGCACACTGATGCATAGAGAAAGGCTTCCTTGAATAAACACATGGCATATTTTGCTGTAAAACTGTGGTTAAGTCTGTGAAAACAGTCCACAGGTAACTGTAGTGGATGTTAATGTTACTCTCAGGTGCAACTGCTGCTGTTTTAATAATATGTTTTTAAAGGTGAATTTCCCTTTCGGCCTCTGGGAGAGGAAGAGAAGCATGAAGAGAGTAGATGCTGTTCACATTTAGCTTATTCCTCGCTTGTAGCCAGCTAATGGCTGTGTGCTAAATAGCAAAGATACGGACAAATTTCAGCACTAAGCATGTCTGGGGGCAGACCGTAGGTAGGATAAAGCAAGGGAATTTTGAGATGTGGAGATATTAAGTAGGATGGGAGAAAGTTTCCTGCCTCTTATTGTTCCCTGGCCCTCACAGTCTTCCCCACTGCTGCTCTTTCAGTAATTGCCTCTTCTCAGAGCCAGAGACTGAACAACAATTTTGCTTCTTAAAGCACTGCTGAGGGCTGGCTGGATGAGAGGGGATGGGTCAGCTTTAATTGCCTGCCGGCTGGGCGCAGGCTGCATGTCTGTGGGCATCCAGACAGCGCCAGCTCAGGTGACAGCAGCTGTGGGGAAGAAGAACAGAAATCAGCCCTGCCCGGGAACGCTGCCTCAGTGCGGTGTATTTGGATGTTGTCTAACAGGGCTAGGGATCAGGAAACACGATGGGAAAAATCTCACCAAATGCTACCCCCCCTCGGTACTTCTAGATAACTCTCATGGCTTCACACTTATAGCATTGCAAGTCTTAACTTCCACACTTTCATGGATTTGGTTTTAAAACTAAGTTGCATAGTAGCAATATGGCCAAGCAGCCATTCGTAGTAAAGACCCTCAGGAACTTCAGACAGCTTTGAATTAGATCCCTTTCAACCTAACTCTGGGACAGGGAAGCCCACACCACTTCAGTCCAAAAGAGAGCGATCTGAGATGACAGGATGTGATAACAGCTGAGATGACAGCTAGAGCTGGGTAGCTATAAAGGCACATTGACATGCACACCTAGAAAATAGATACACCGTCACTAACCTCCACGGAACTTTGCTTTCCTGTTTGGAACCAAAATAGATTTTGCCAACTTGATATTTTCTTTTTTAAAAAATACAGTTACTCATGCAAATGCAAGGAGGGCATTAAGTCATTCATATACTGTAATCAGGTATGTCTTTACATAGCATGCAGAACATTGTGGGGAGGGAGCACTTAGTTTTGCAAGTTAGAAAACAAGGTAAACATCTGCAGACATCTGAACTTGACAATCCTTTTAAAAAATGAAGTTGTTATTTCTGAATTTTTCTCTTGCCAACAGGAAAAGTGAATATTACACAGTAAAGACTTATGACCCGAACATGGAAAATTTAAATATCCTAATGGAAAAAAAACCAACCCAAACAAAACCCCCTGAATGTTCACATTCTGTTTCATTTTAAATGCATTGGGAAGGAAGCAATTTTTCAGCTGAAAATGCACTTCCACAGTAAGAGTACTAAAAACAGTAATAAAAAGACCGTATGTCTCAAGGTTTATCTTTGAAAAAAGAATATGGCCTAGTTAGAAACTCATGAAAAGGAGGCTTTCTAAGGAGAGATCTGATCTAATTTCACAGCTCTAAATATCATCTAGAATATGTTACTGTATAATTCTGCTACTGGTCTGTTTCTTACGGAAATACAGAAATATTACAATTATTTCACATGATTTTATAAAGTCATTATCTCAAATGGGTCCAAAATTTGAAACAAAAAATTAAATGTTTGAGATGTCACCTTTAAAATGCCCCTTTACATGATTTTACTCAACTCTCCAATCTGAAGTTAGTGGTCTAGTTACAGTTTCTTTTAAAAAAACTTACTGATAAAAGCTACCTGGTTTTCAAAAATTCCAAAACCTTTACAATTAACTTGTTACACTTTATTAAATTCAGCTTCTACTTGGGAGAAAAAAAACCTAGAAGTTTTAATTCTTTTTATGGGTACAGTTCAGAAAACATGAGTCTTGTAAAATTGTGCTAACTTTACTGCACTGTATTTTAGAGAGATAAAACCTGTGGGCTGCAGTTCAGATTTGTAAGTCCACAGTTGCTGTTCATTTTCCAGCAAATTCTCCCTGTTGGAGGGATTGTGGGCTGCTGAGTGCTGGAAGCCACAAAACATGGTATTTGTGGAAAAGAAATCCTAATCCTATAATCAACCATACTGCTCTGCTTTCTTTTCAGAAACAGCACAGTGGATTGGATGCTCTATTGGTGTAGCTTGAAATTTGACACAGGAACAGGTTGCCCAGAGAACTTGTGGATTCCCCATCATTGGAAGTGTTCAAGGTCAGGTTGGATGGGGCTTTGAGCAACCTGATCTAGTGAAAATGTCCCTGCCCATGGCAGGGGGGTTGGACTAGATGATCTTTAAAGGTCTTTTCCAACCCAACCCATCCTGTGATTCTATGCTTCTGTGAAATAATTCCACTGATTGAGGTTCCAATAAACACAGTTTATGTAAGTGTATATGGCAAGGCTACCTCTCCTGTTTGATAGCAGAATGAGCAACTGCTGAAATCACTGTGAGTCAGTAATATCTTCTAAGACCACCATTAAATTCCTAAGTCAAAAGTGAGACTTCATAGTCATTCAAATTAACTACTTTAAAAATGTAGATGATTATTCTTAATTCAACTTTAAAAAATACGTGATGAGAGATTGACAAAATTAGGAAACAACATCTAAATGTCATAAACAGATTATGGTGTTAACAGATTTACACATGTTAAGTAATTTTAAGTAGTGGCTGCAGAAAGGAAACAATTGAACTGCAAGGTTCTGTCATGGAATGATACCCCCTTATATCCCAAAAATGAGCTTTCTTGGAATGTACTTCCAGAATGGAGCACATGCAGGTGATACTATATAACGAGATGAATTAAATATTGGTACAAATGAGGGCAACTCCTAATGCTAGCATTACGATTCATGGAGGTATAACTCTCTTTTTCTTCCTATATTATTACCTTGCTGCTTTAAAATTCACTTTCCTATGATTTGGAGAAAGTATCTTTGCTCTTCAAAAATTATGTTAGTCTTATTTGTCAGGCAAAGTCAATAATGCTGTGATAGAATAAAAAAGTAATTGTGATTACCCTAACAAGGTTATGTAAATGGACTTGTCAGCAAAAGGATGTTTCAATAGCTACGATTAGCTTAACTGATTACTTCTGTGGAAGGTGAACTTTCTTAGAAGTGGAGACACCACCTCCACTACATGATTTAGACTCAATTCAAGTACAATCCCTCCCACAACTTTTTGAATTTCAAGGTATGTATCTCAGAAACGCCAAGAAAGAGTGAGGGGAAAAAAAAAAAGAGCCTTCTATGAAACACCTGATTTCTAAGAAAGCAAACAATTTGTTCTCCCTGAAATAAAAATCATAAAAACCTGTCAAACTTTATACATGGATCATGTCTGTAGAATAAATTCTTTGGAGTCCTCTTACTAAAGGAAAAAAGAGAAAACAGCTCTAAACAAAGGAGGTTTGCTCCTGCTCACGTTAAATGCTGGCACAGATGATTCTTTGGACAACCTTTAATCTCTAAGAACTTTACTCATGTAGATTGTGCTAACTCATGAATGAAAAGCAAAAAAGTAACCCAAGCGCAGACAAAACAAAAAATCCCTATTAACACAGCATGAGTAAACCATACAGAAGTAAATCACACAGATTGCCACAGCCAAAGTCTGGTCATAGGGTGGTACTATTTCAGCTCAATTGATATAATTAAATTGGTATGACTTCCACCACCATAGAAACAATTATAATGTTATAAAGGCATTTTAACAGTCTTTCTTATTGTGCTACAGTATGGAGAATAAACCATAATGGTATAAGGAAGCTTTGTAATATAAAGCATAATAATTACCATGGTGGTGACTATACCATTTCAATAATTTAATTAAAACTAAAATTTCACCCCTAACTCTTGTAGTAGTATTGCTGTTTAGCTCAAGCCTTTACTTCTGTAAACTGTAAAATGGTCTATCAAGGAGTAAATTACCCTGCAAATGTCATATAAAGGGCCCTAACAAAATTACAATTGGCCCACACTGCTGGTGTGACTCAAAGTCCACTAAAGAATTTTTTTGCATGTGGTCCTTACAGACACTTTTAAGGAAATGAGAAAGCCTGTTTAATCTGTACCTAACGGCTTCACCTATATGCATGGATGAAGTACTTCTTTGGGTGGTAACCTACTAAATTCTGACAGTGATGTACCCAGTTTCTGGAAATCCTAAACAAATGACCACAGCTCATGGGCAGAGCAACTCGTCATCAAACGTACATTGTGCAGACTGTCCGAGTTGCTGTGTGTCTCAGGTCAACGGAGCATTTGCATTACATTCCTAGTGAGAAATGTTGGACATATCAGTCTTGAATGGCCAATGCTCACAGGTGAACAATAAATCAGGTATGCTTTTTAGGCTGATCCTATCTGGTTTTAGTTTGGTTTCCTAAAGAAAGAAAGCTCATAGCATTTCAGTATGTACACACGTCTGTCTCTCAATCCCCTGGGGGCATTTTAACGCATTTGCAAATGATGAAAGGTCTCAAGTGTATTAACTTTCCTAAAGATTTCATTAAAATAAGAAACCAGGAAGAGGAGAAGGACCCTAGGGAAAGTTTGCCTTTTTCTAATATCAGAGAAACTGTAAGGGAAATCGGTGTCAAAGCACAAATATAAAATGAGGCATCATTACTTCTACTGCTCATACAACTACTTATATTGGATATTTACTAAGGTTTCAACAATGCTATGATTGAATGTTGTCAAGTAATGAAATGACTACATTTTTGGGAGAATGACCATCAGAAATTGTGATCTGTTTTCAAAGTATCAACATATATTTTGTACCCATTAAAAGGAAAAAGAAAGAAAGAAAAAAAAAGCTTGCCCCACTGGAACCGAGAGGCACAGACTGACCTTTGCCTGCCCGCTGCATTCAGGCAGGACATCCAGGGGTGCTGGACTTACAAGATGATCCTGTAAGAGGAACCTAAGTTGCAATAAAACAGACAGCTTGCATGAGGCAAGAGGTTTAAAATCTTAGAAACTGCTACTGGTGGATCAAAGACCATGAGAGGAAGTCCCCACCGCTGGCCAGCCTGGGTTGTTGCAATAAGAACAAGTAGCAAAAGAGCATGTTGTCATTGACTTTTATGGGCAGAAAAGGATGTTTGAAGGGTGGGCTGAGGAAGGCTCCCAAAAAGAGTGAGAGAAGGTGTCTTGAAAAGGAGGGAGCTTCTCAAGAAAACAGGTCTCAGCTCTTTTGTAGGTATTCCCAACCACAGGGGATTGGTAGTTCTTATTTCCCTTTTTGTTACCTAAAAACATGTGGGAAAAGCAACAAAAGTCCAACCTAGGGTTTGGGAGGAAACATGGTTAAAAAAAAGAGAAAAGACTGTAAATAAACAACCAGATACAAACTGGTGATCTAAGGAAGAGAGAATGTGAAACTAGGAAACTCATTCTAAAACCTGTATACAATAGTTGCTATCCTAAAGAGTATACAACTTAAATTTAAGATGAGAAAGTAGAAAAATTTCATAGTAGGACAAAAGAAAAAGAAGTTGCAGGCTGGGGAGGTATAAGACAAAGTCTTAAAAAAGTCGGAAAAATACTCCACCAGATTTCTGGTCTGTCATGACCAAGAGGAACTGATGAGTGAGAAAAGAGAGAAAGCATACAAGAAAATGAATACGCTTAGGACTGATCTTGTTGAGCTCTACATAATGGCAAACACCCTCCCCAGTATGAAGCAGGGAAGTCAACAGAAGGCAGTTCCACATTTAACTCTTAAAAGCATTTTGTGATACTCACTTTCAGTATCATTTCTTTCAATTCCTCACCATTACTTCTACTTAAAGCCACATGTGTTATCCTATAGAAACCATCTGGGTCTTGTGTGTCTTTTTTTTTTTTTTAGATTTATGCCTTGTTCTAGCTGTTACTTCATCAGATATGAATAATTTATTCTTTATTGCTCTATTTTCATAATATAGTCCATTTTGTGTACTTTGATCTGCACAGAAAACAGCTGCAAAAATTACATGAATCACATCTGGTGAAATGCTGGTCTACTGAAACCAACATATGTTTCTCCGTTGATTCCACTGGAGCTAAAGTTTCACTCCAGCTGCATTATTTTTGCTTCTGTCTCTGCTTAAATTTCCACATCCTACATTGGAACTTGTCATCTCCCAGACCCTACTGATCCCCAACTCAGCCACCATGCTGGATTATTATTCCTATCACAATCTTTGGTCCTTTAAATTCTGCCAAAGACTAGGTGCTTTTTCTGTGCATTTTTAATGCCTAAAGAAGTAAACAAGAATAAATGAAAACAACTATTATCTACCACAACTCACAATATTTTAAAAATATTATTCTGTAAATAAATCAGAGAATTTATTTTCTACCATGATAAAATATGCAAACAAAATATGGGAATTACTGCTTCAGAACATGACAAGAGGCCATGGCAGTACGGAACAGTACCTCCTTTTATAATATATGCATACTCATCTGCAACACTTTGCTTTTTAGAAGTTATAAATACTTACGAGCCCTTCCATATTACATAAACAACAAAGGAAGAGAAAACATAATTCAAAACTAATGCTATGCTACAGGGAGAAAAAAAAGTTTGTCTCTCTAGAATATTTCCTTTCCTTCCCCCATAGCTTAGATTCTCTGCTAGAGAAAATGGGCAATGAAATGCATTGATGCATTGATACACTTGCACTGAAGCGAATGCAGATAAGAACATTTACCTTGCTAAAGAATTTGGCCTTCAGAATGTGGTAGTCAGGGAAGAACAGAAATTAGGCATTGGATTTTAGCTTGGAAAAGCCAATAGTAAGAGAATAAGAAACACCAACAGTTATGAATACTGACAGCATCACTTGGGTAATTAGGGTTTCTGCAGCAGCAACATTCTAGGCATTAATGCCATTGTCATTTATAGCAATAGAGTAATTATTAAAAGTTTTAAAATCTCCTGTGACTGAGGTTTACTGTTGCACATCAGACCTACAATCAAATAACTACCGCCATCATATTTTACAGCATTGTCTATTGCCGTGAATAATTCCAGGTGTCTGGCTGGAAAGATACAGGGTGATGCTAATATTATCTTGTTAATATTTAATCCCTGTCATGTTCAGAGAAGTCTGTTTTCCTGGTTTTTTGCTTTCAGGATATTAGGGTGGATTTAGAGAAGTATTTTCACTAATTTTTACGGGTAAAATTAGTTGAAATTATAAAATTGCAAATATCACAGATATTTATCCTATTTCAGTATTTGATTTTGTAAACTGTATAAAATACCAAAGCTGCAATCATGTTTCATTCAGAATGTTGATTAGTTAGTCCAAGGTCATTGCAGCCCTGCTTATTATGAATTGCTTAGTTTCAGTTTTTACGTGCATGCTAGCTCTCTAAGAAAGGGAAAAAGTAGCTCCAAATCAACCTTACACTTCTGCCAAATCCTGGCGTCAGGCTAATTCAGAGCAATCTTTTTGTAACTCCCTATTCCACCAGCTAAAATAATCCCTCTTAACGGAATCTCCTGTTTGTAATGCACTTCTCACGTTTTTTTTTTAAAAACTCTTAGTGTTGCAAACAGGTGAGGTAGGTTTACGACACAAGAGTCTCTAACCTTGAAGGAAATCCTCAACCACTTATTTAAAGCAGGATTATTTGGACTTTCTTTAAAGATCTTTCCAAAGAAGTACAATGAAGAGTGGCACCTGTCCCATCCTCTGTCTGTTTGTCCCTCCAGTTCTTCAGAAATATCTAAAAGTGGCAACTGACAGACACCATCTGTATTGACAGGGTCATCAGTAGGATGTTGTCACAAACAAAATGCTGGAGGCAATGTCATCATTAACATCTTCCTCCTCAGTTTAGGCATGTTTTTTTTCCTGAAGCAGAAGATAATGTAAAATTGATTAGCAGTACCAGCCAGGCAGGGAGATATCATCAGTACCAGCAGCAATCACGTAATTACTCCCACTGCCATCATTTCTCAGATGTCACAGGAAAAGCCTAAACTTTCAGCTTTCCAGAATGTGGCTAGTTTGCCCATAGTCAAATGGTACAATAGCAGTGAAAGAGCTCTTTTATTCTCTGAAAATGGCTACAGATTGCTAAGGAAGGGTTTAAGTGTACTGGAAAACACGGTGTTTGCCTCTGTGCTCCTCTGCGAGTGGTTTATGCTCTCAGTCCATCATCCAGTGTAGTCTTCAGCGTTGCTAGTGACAGTCTGAGAAAGAAAAATAGGTAAACACAGCAGCTAATGTTGAGAACCTCATTTTTTGATGACTTCTCTGGAAATTTTCCCAGATTCCACATCTGCCCTGGCACAACTGCCTGCACTTCGGAAAGCAAGTCTCACTGGAGGTGCAGTGAGAACAGCTACATTTACTCACAGTGGGTAGGCTGCTTTCCCTCTCTTCATTTGAAATACTGTGCCGGCTACTTATCCTTTCAAAAAAACCAGCTAGTTAGTAAGAACAAGAACAATATACTTTATAGAAGCCACAGGTAGGTCTCCTTACAGTTCCCAATATGCCAGTTGTGACACCAAGAGCAGAAAAGGTGGAGAAACAGATCTATATGACAGACAGATCTACAACACAGTAAAGATGCTTTCTTTTGTTGTCTCATTGTGGTATTTTTAGCTTGTCTCCTGTGTTTCTGTCCTTAATTGTAATATGGAAGTCCTAGTGATGGTCACGACACAAAAGGTACAGTCCCAGGCATTAATGCTTTGGACAATTTTTCTATAGTACAAATATCAGATTGAATTTCCCATATGTAATCTCTTGTCTCCCACAGAAATTAATTTTTAGAATATCTCCATTGCTATTGCACCGGATTTATAGCCATGTGATGTTAAAAAATTAATGCTAAAATAAATCATCGCATGACTTCATGAAAGTCATTGTGTTTATTCAGTGTTGCCAGTAAGTGAAGAGGACATCACAGCGTAGATGAAGGAGTCCCCTTCTTTCTGACAATACAGAAAAATGGCAAATATTCTGGTGGTTTTTTCCAAGATGTCCAACAGTAAAATCATGCATACTATACAGACTGACTGGCTACTATTTTGCCATATTTTTAAATCAAACTACATAAGTTTGAAAACAGTGGAAAACTCAGCTAGAGTTTCCAACACTCTCGCAGTCCATTCTTCCCTCTAAAACCAACTCTGTCTTCTCCTTGTGAGGAGAAGGAGATAAAGAAAATCCTAATAAGAATGAAAAAATGGCAGAATTGCTTGAGAAACTTGCATTTTCTTTTACTACCTGGAGTAGATTTAAGAAAGAAAGTGCCTGTTTATTTTATAAGGAATTTTTGTGTTTTGCAAAGGAGTATTTATTTTTGCGTAAGGAATGGTAACTGAGCAATCATGACACACAACGTGAGAGCATCCTCTCTTTTCTTTGTATGGCTAAAGGAGGCACTATCCCCACAGGACAGCCCTTCCAGTCCTTTCACCTCCCTTGACCCTCCCCAAAATAATCCTTTGCATGGAGGCCCCAATTCAAAACCTTAAAAGAGTTTCTAAAAAAAACCCCTGTATGGGCCCTGTAAGGCCCCATTTTTGTTTTCATGGCTATTCATCCAATGGAGAAAGTAAGTTCTGTATTGGCAATGACATTTCATTTGTTCTGCCATTCCGTTACGGCACCTGTGTGCATGTTCCCCAAGGACCAGGGTACATCTCGAGAAAATCGTGGGCTCAAGTGTGCTGAAAAGGTTATTCAAGAGAGCCCAAGGGCAATCACAGTCTCTTCATTCAGGTACCTTTTGTCCCTGGTGAAGGCTCCAGCATGCACATACAGTATTGGACATATTTTCTTACAAGTTTGAGTATGCTGCTTCTGTGCTCTCCCTGGCCCATAAGTCAGCTGTTACATCATGTTTTTCATAGGTTTCACTATAATTTCCTTAAAATCTCATAGAAGACACTTGAATATCTATGTGACCATAAATGCAAATAAACCCCGCTCTTGACAGGCAAAAGAGAAAAAGCAAAAACAAAGACAAAAAACAAGGAAAAGAAAAGCTACCATTAGTTCAAAGGGTAAGAAAGGAAAAAAAAATCAACATCCCTTAACTCAGCTGAAGGAAAACTAACTACTGGTAATAAAGACAGAGGGACTAAAAGATTGCTATTTGTTAACTGCTGAAGATTAGATTATGATAGTGGAACCGAGGAAGAGTTACTGTTTGTTAAAGCTGTTTCACTTACTTCAGAGGACTGCACAGATAATGAAACTGAGTAGAGCAGAGAGAACTATTCGAGTCAGTGACCTGGGAGTGAGGTGTGCACTGTTCCTAATATGACTTGTCACAAAAATAATCAGCTAGTATAATAAGTTAGCCTTCTCCAATTAGAAGGTCTCCCCAGGGTACCAAATTTAGTGACAACAAGCAAGTAATATCTAGCATTACCCTTTAACAGTCCCACTCTGACTGAAACTTTGACTTTCCAATTACTATACATCAAACAAATAGTCATTTTTAAAGATCTGAATTAATATTTAAATGGAAGGATGGACTGATTCAGGTTTCCATTATTTTCCCTTGACAATAATATTTTTCTTTAAATAAAGAAAATAGAGAAAGATTTTTATGGAGGATAACAATTTCTGAGTCAATTAACAGCAAGCAGAGTGACAAAGAATCTTGGGCATCTTAGAGGCAAGAGAGATAAAAAGAGAATTTTGTCTCTCTTTATCAGTTAATTAGTTAAAGCTTACTTTTAATTTACCAATTCTTACTACTCATTAGATGGATCTAATTTGTAGAGCCATGCAGTCCATTCATCATTTATCTAAAGTATTTCAATGGCACACACTAGGAGTTCTTTTACAGGGTATCAAAAGGAAACTAATGATTAGACTCTCAGGAGAAGAGATCAATCTCACCTATCTTCAGTAGGTCTAAAGCGTCTAAAAGTTAAGTACTTCATTTCACCCAATTGTCTATCCCTCCCAGAAAGAGAGATGTACTTCTAAAGGGTGGTTGTTCATACAAATGGGTATTTAAAAGTAGTGTGAGAGGCCTCTGGAGGATGTCTCTCCCTCTTTCCGCTGAGGGTGGAAGGAGGCCACATAATCAACCTAGACTAGCTTGAGACGATTAATCCTCCAAAGTGTTTTGAAATGTAAATCAAGACTTTAAATCCAGCAGGCAGGATCTGCACTAGATGCATTTACTTAATAAATGGCATTTTTTTCATCATTTAGAGGTACTGATGAGACTAAATCCATTTATATGTATAAGTTGCTTTCAAATCCTGAAAGATGGTGTACAATAAGGTGACTACTTCATATTTCTAAATAGCACACTGAAAAGTTCAAAGATAGTAATTCAAGAAGCAGGCAACAGCTTGGTTTTCTTTAAATATAGTAATCATACTAAAAAATTACATTAGTAATTATTAATAATAATATTTTCCTTTAATAAAACAGTTCATTCCAGATTGACATTTCTATCTTTTTATTTTAGTAGTGAAAACCTAATCCAATTTCCAGCTATAAATAATGCTGTTCTGAGCTCTTCAGATTTTGAAAGATGTTGACAAATAGAGGACAAAGTAGAAAAGAAATAAAATTATTAGGGAACTGAAAAGGCTGTTCTAAGGGCCCAGTAGTATAGTAGGACAGGCTTAAGCATTTTGGGTACCAGATAGTCCAAAGCAGGACAATATGTTCAAGTGCATAAACTGGATTTGGACACTCTACAAGAGTGTAATGGGGTCTTAAGAAGGAAGCCAATGGATGTTTGGGAGCACGGCAAAGGGTAGCTCGCGGGGCAGCCCCACAAGGCTGCAAGCCCTCCAGCCACATTGCTCTGAACAGTAACCACTGAAGACAGGGTTAATTTGTTCCCAGGAGAGTAAAATGCTGAAAAAAACACAGAAATGTCATGTTCTTCAAGCTTCCTCTTTAAGAGAACCTTTATAATCTACCTTCACACAGAAGCAGCAAATAAGGCTAACAGGTCATAAAATATGTGATATGGTGGCATTGCCGTCCTTCTGTGTGGATGGTCCAAAAATCTCCAGTTTGCAGTTTAGAGCTGGTCCAACACTAAAACTCCTGTTGCTTTCAGACTGCTCCACTGGACTGCATTCCTCTTTTGTCTAACCTGATCTCCATTGCCTTCTGTATATACTTTACTTCTTCTGGTGTATCAGACATTTTATAACCCACAATCTCTGCTCTCCCCAGAAAGACTTTCTGGAAGGGCTCACTACTTTCTTCATAATGTATATGCATTTATATTTGCACCACATTTAGGAAAAAAAAAATTTGTGTACTCACAATTTATCAGTATCTACAAAATAAGCATTTCATAATTACTTGATTCCTTCCAAACTACAAAACGTGAAAGTAATCCATGCTCCTAAAGTAGACAGGAGCACAAAAATCAGTGTACTTCTAGAATGACTTGGCATTTTGAAGCAAATAATTTACGCTGTATTTATCAAACTGAAAAGATCCTTTCCTCAGGGGTGCATAATCCTTTCTGCTCCTTGCATTATAATGAACTAGATTTATCCCTAACTTTCTCTTCTGTATAAAATTTTGCAGACCTACTGCACATAGACTTTAAACCAAATCTGCAAAGGTACTGCTTTCCTATTTTCTCCAGAAAAGCAGCCTTAATGCTTTAAGGAAGTCACTTCCTACATTTCCTTCTTGTTCTGCTTCCAGGCACAGAAATCACACTATTAATCTCCATAAGAGTGAAAAAAAGGTAAATCTCCACCAGTCAATATTTTGTGACTGTGTCTATTTTAATAGCTCCAGTTACTCTTGCCAGCAGACTGGCTGAATTCTGCACTTAGTGCCAGTTACAGGATTGTGTTAAATATGAAAGTCCAAACCCAAATAATACTCTATGTCTAAGAGTCAGCAGTTTTCTCCGTGAACAGAGGGCAGTGGATAATGCTAAGGAATATCAATGACAGTTCACTTCGAGTCCAAAGAGAAATTTGACTTCAAAGTATTTGCCACGGAAGATGAATACGTGATAGAAAAAATCTCAAACGTTACTTTAAAAATAGCACAAAAATGAATTATTTAATAATTCACTACATTTCTTCACTAACTTTTCATCGCTTATAGCTTAAAATTTCCAAAGTAAAATTTGCAGAATGAGTAAGGAAAATAATGCTATTTTTTCCAATGAGATGTAATTCTTTTCACCTGATGTAATTCGAAAGCAAATTGGGTTAGCAAAGTTAAGTTGTCCAATAGTCAAACATCATCTCTAGTGCATTTAGAAATAGTCAGAAATATCTGTGAAACCAAATGAAACAAAATTCACTGTTCGTCTGAACAGCATACAGCCTTATCTGCATAGGGAAAGATACAGACATGAATCTGGCAAAATGGCTGCTCTCTTCTGGTATGAAGTCACATTTTCCTAAGACAAAAAGGCTACCACCAATATTTGTCCTCATGGAAATGGTTGCCAAGGGAGACTAAATGTTAAGAGAAATTAATTACACTAAGATAACTGAATTACTCTTTCAAAGATACAAGTTTCAAGAACAGTTCAGACAAAAGTTCTCATGCGTACCTGAAAAGAAAGATATGATGTAGGGTTATGTTTAGTCTATTGAATCCAGCTCATAGGTATGAAATTGAAATGCAATGGCTATGAAATTGCTGAGATTAAGTGACATATGGACAGAGCAATAGTGTATTTGATTTCTCTACGACATTGGAGTCCAGGCTCAGAACAAAAGCAGAAATAAATGTGGTGGCTTCCTCCTAGGATTTATTTAAAAAGATCCAAATTCTAACAATTTTTCTGAATTAATTAAAAAAAAAAAAAAAAGAATTCCCGGTTCATAATAGTAGACGTCTCATACACTCCAGTCTGATGTGTACCACACCCTCTAATTTCCTGGCTTTTCCTGGCAGCAGTGTCCGTGTTCACCATGTTGTGCTTGATAAAGAGGCACAAATCGACCTAGCACCCCAATGAAAACTAAATCCTTCAGTAAGTTCATGGACAAAATAGGAAAACAATACATTGTGCTCTTATATATTACATCTTTCTTGATTGACTGTAGTGAAGCAAAACCAAGACAGGAATTCCTCCCTGAGGAAGACAGACTGGAGCTTTTCTGTGATTATACTCAGGGTGAGAATCTGACCATCCAGCTACATTTTTTAAAAACTCTGGAAAACTTGCCCTCTGTTGCCTGGCATTACATTTAACATCGTAAAAAATCCACAAACACCACTGTCTCTTGCCTTGTGGATGCAAACAGAAGGACGATCATTGGCTAACTGAAAAATAAAATAACTGGTTTTAACAAATAGCTTTTGTTGTACCAGCAGGAAATTTCAAATAAAGGAAAAGCAACTCTGACATCAAACACCAACTGATATGGCCTGCATCTCCATATAAATAATGGTATATCTCCTTTTGGATGACAAAGGACTGCATGCGTACACTACCTGTAAAGCTCCACCAGTAGACTTATGTTCTCAGATCCATAAATACAAAATGATGGAGAATGTCATCTTCAAGTAATCACATCGAAGTTACCAGCAGCATCTTTATATAATCAACATTGGCAAAGATGACATCTATGTAAATTACCTTTCTAAATGGCTATTGCAATAAGTAACTGCTGAACTAAATTTCAGAGAAGTTATGGTTTTAATTTAAAGCACTTGGGGGAATTTTCCTTATCCATTTCATTTTTCAATGCATGTATAAACTTGAAAAAAATATTTAATAATTCTATGAGAAATGCTTTATACATCCTGAGCAATTAACTATTTCTGCAGAACATTTGTCAGCCACATTTGAAATAATCCAGTTGTTTAGTGACTAATTATCATGCAAACTGCAGTTTTTAGATCTCATGAAAATGGTGACTTTTAGAATACAGAAAAAAAAGGGGATAATTATGTACTACTAAGGATACTGTGTCACCAGTTTTTACAGAATAATTAGGAAGATGTTTGTTACATTATTGTACAGAAAAAGAAGAGCTGACAGACAGTGAGGCTGCATAATTAGGACCCCACCTCAGTGGTGCTGTCAGATGTAAGGCCAAAGAGCGGATCGTTTCCTCTCCCAGAAAGGGCAAGTAGGCAGTGCACTCCCACAGTGCTGTTGCTGATATGAAATAGGATTTATGTGCAATGAGGGACAGCAGATTCAGGTGTTATTGCCAGGGCTATGACTTTTAATACCATTGCAAGCACCTAAGAACATTGTCAGGGAGAAATACGCCAAGTGCTTCACAGACAGAACCATACATGGGCAGGGAATGCAAAGCTCTTTTTGAGCATCTCAAGCTAGTTCTTAGTTTCTAACAACCCAAATCTTAATCATGATTATTTCCATGACTAAATAACTCCTTGTTATTAGGAGTTATTCTGAAACGCTGAAAATATTCCGAAACACTGAAAAGTTTGGCTGACAGCTGAAGAAGGCATGGTTTTAAGTCATTCAAATTCCCTCTCTGCATCTCTGATGCTCTATTCAAACTAAAAAAAGGAGTCATAACAATGCACTAAAAAAAAAAATCTTCCAAACTAACTTTCTGAATTATGAAGAGATGCTACAAGTGAAATATTCAGTGAAAATCCCTGTTAGTGAGTGAATTTACTTTAGCAATTTTAGTTACAGAAACTCCTACCACAGCTGTGATGATAATGTGTACCTTCCACATGAAGAATATCAGAAAGGAGAACTTCCCAAGCTGTTTTATCCTGTACCCCACTTTCAACAGAACCCAGAAAGGACTTTTGAAGGGGTCACAAGAGCTATCAAGGTTGGTTTTCTACAACCACGGGCAACTACACAATAGATTTTTAGTTCAGAAAGGTCCATATGATTATCTTTCCACCTATTCCCATATCTATCCATAAAACCTTTCACAGAGCTTTGTAGAAAATTTAAGACCTGCAGTACAAAAGACCAAAAACTGCAAAAATATAACTTGGTTACTCTGAGTTCATCATGGTGCTGACATGATTGAATGTATAGATCTACTTCAAGAAATTGCATTGTATCCAGATCCCTTCACTTTGTGCTCTCATGGAGGATTTCCCAAATCAAAACTAGGAGTTCTACAATGCCATGTAATGCCCTGTTCCTCTAGAGCAGGGTTTTTTTTGTGTGTTTGTTTGCGTTTTTTTTAACTGTTTTATCAGAGCATCTTTCATGGTGTGATAGCTGACACAGCCAACATTTTTTTCCAAGGCAGTTTGTTCATTTTTCTTTTCTTACACTTCTTTGGGGAAAACTGTTTGACTCTGGGTTTGTACCAGCAAAGGAAGGATCAAAGCTATGTCCCTGCCATGCCTTCCATCCCGGAAACAGAGCTGAGGTCTCAGTCCCAGTGTGTAGGACTCCATTTGGGGACGAAGAATTATAAGGCCAAGAGCAATCTATTTTATTTTATTGTATATATTACAATCTTCCAGCTGGGCTCCTGGCAGGCTGACAGAGTAAACCTCAGCTGGGAAAGATTTGGGGCATCTGAGCCTTATCTCATTTATGTGTATTTATACCTGCCAAATGTCATGGCCACATACTTGTCCCGATGGCTCTTACCCCTCCTGAAACACTACCCTTTGCTTGCTGCAACAGAGGAGGAGATTATTTTCACTTCCCGCTTGTAGCCACTCAGTTTTTCTGATGAAGTAGCCCACATCTGAAATTGTTTCTCTACCTCATTCAGACAACTGTGGATTTCGGCACCGTTTTCCTTTGGGAATAGCATGAAGCCATTCTAGCTCCCTTTCTTAGGAACTGAGTCAACTAATTTGGGAATATTACAAAGGCTTATCTCCCTGGCCCTCCTGGAAATCCTACGGTCTTCTCTGTGTGCACCACAAAAGATGGAATAACAGATACACACATCACTAATGTTTGATGCTGAGTGTGCAAAAACATATTTTTAATAGCTCCAATTGAGAAAGCTAAAGCTGTTTTAAAAGGATAGCTAAGTGGGAAAGGGAGAAGGAAGGGGAATAATTAATGGTGAAGAGGAAGAACAGCAACGGCTACTTCTATTCTCCTCACTCGTGTTCTGACTCTGCATAGTAACAGAATCAAATTAGAACTGGAGAGAAATACATGAGGAATAATACTGGGGCAGAGGAAGATGGATTGAGCTAGTGGAAGGCTTATGGGATAGGACAGAAAGAGGGCTAGAGCTGAAGGAAAGGGCACTAGCAAATATGACAAGGTAGCAGTAGCAGAGAAGAACACAAAAAAGCCAAAGTGGGGGGAAGATAAAAGGGATACAAAGACAGAGAGAGGTAGGCAGGGGAGAGAGAGAACACTACAGATAAATAGGTCTAGGAAAGCAGACCCAATTATAAAAAAAGCTCCCTTACTTCCCATGCTCTCACTGATGAAAAACGTCCCCCTTGAAGCTACACCGACCTTCATAACCATGCGTCCTGCCAAACACAGAATCACTTTTCTGTGTTCTCCGATACCTGCTCACCTCTTCACAAAATTACATTACTGAGATGAGCCACTAGCAAAAAGGTACTTAAAATTATTTTGTGAGCACATTAATTTCTTTCTCCTCTGTTCTGTCTCTTCATTACCTCGCTGTGCTGCAGACTCTTCTGTGGTCTTTCATGCAAACCTTTATCTGCCCATGCTCAAAAAATTTTCAAATGCTCAGTTCACATGCTCAAACACTGGACACTTCTTAGTAGTTTTGGAAACAAGATGGAAGTGGAATTGTTAGCCAGATTGATCCAAATTTAAGCTTTTAATGCTCCCTTCTTTGACTTACTGCTGTGACGTTGTAAAATTGTATTTAATTTTCTTTTTTCCAGACCTTCAACAGCTGAGAAGCACGTAATAAAACGTAAAATCCTCACAAAGTACCTTTCTTGCCAAGCATATGTAATGTAATGTTTCTGTAATATTTCATGTGTTCACTGATGATCTGGAAGAGAGAGTTTGTTATCAGCAATAAAGTTCAGGTAAGATGCCAAAGTAGAAGATGTTTCAAATAGCAGCATAGGAAATGGATTTATGTGCAGCTGGAGAGCTGGGAGTAGCTTAGAAGGACACTATATAAGGGAGAGAGTGTGAGAAGGGAACAAAAGGTCCTAAGAGGGAGATTGGGACTGTTAGTCTTAACAGAAATGCAACACTGAAGGAAGCAGGAAAAGACAGAGATGTCAGGGGAATACAAATCGGGTAGAGGATAAGGCTCCTGCATGGTGGAGTGGGACTGACAAGTGAGGAGGAGAGGACAAAAAGAAGGAGGGGGAAGAGACAGGCTGGGGAGGACAATGCAGAAAGTGGCAAACACTTCACCTCCCCAGAGCTCTGTGGTTCCTGAAGCACAGTCATCTCTTTGTCTGCAAGTGGAGTCCAAAAACTCCTATTGCCCTGTAAAACCCATGGGCAAAATCTCTTCTCCCACTTCAGTTCTGGTCCACCAAGATGTCAAACCACTTTTTCTATCTGCTGTTCTACTAGTTACAATGGCAGAGGTCTATGCTAGGGATCAGAAAGCTCAAATCTAAATAACAATCCATGTATTAATATTATTAAACACACATAGCTGTGCTAAAGAAGTATAACAAATCCCTTCAATCAAAACTAAAATTTCTATTTTGTTTTGGTGAAAAATTGGTACCCCAAAATTTCCTCTTGTCCAAGTAGAACAAACAATAACTAAACTACAAAAAATAGAATAGCATTCTAAATAGTATGTATTTAGAAACCTCAAAACAATCTGGATTAGCTTTAATAATTTATTTCCCTTTCTTAGTTTTTGTAAAACAGTGTCATATAAGAGTGACACAAAACCTGAAGCAGTAAAATGAAAGTGAGACTTCCTGACCTGACCAAAATGGAAAGTTTTGAGAAGAATCTTACTAAGATGTCAACTGAAATCCATACACTCCTGAAATTTCATTCTGTGGGTGGAACAGTTTCTGCTAGAGAACCTTTTTTTCAGAAATTCCTGCCCAGCTGCTAGTCAGCTGCAGAGCTGAGATGCAATGCCAGACTGCTCCTTGTGTGCCCAGACCCAGATCAAGGAGGAACTGGGGCAATTGTGCCAGTTCCCACAGAGACACCCTTTGCAGCTCCAGAGCAGGCTGCATACAGAAGAGACCATTTAATTTTGTTGCATTTTTTTGCTGTACATGACTAGTGCAGAGAGTGCAATTTCATGCTGACAATGTCAGAGGAGGATTTACTGTTTGGGAGTAACCAAAGAGGCTGCAGTCTCCTCCCAGTCCTGATGTCGTGGCAATGAAATGACCGCGCAGCTCCCCCAGTCTCTCTTGTAGCTGCAGGTGGTTCTCATTGGAGACCTTCACAGTATGACCCACCATGTAATAAAATAAACCTAAATACATTCAGTATTAAATCATCACCCTGTGTCCCACACCATACTATGACAGTTGTAAAAAACCAAAACCAAACCTCAACTAATTTGGTCTCCTTCCCTCCTACTAGGTTCATGCCTGAGAGCTGGTCTCCAATTAGTGGCATTCCTGGTTCAGGCTGACAGAGCACATCTCTTGCCTGCTGGAGGTGGAGGGCAGCCCTTCTCCCTCACCTCCCCACCTACACACAGGGCAGAGACTCTCCAAAACATGAGGAGCCGCATCAAAACCAAGGAAAGCAAGGAGACGTTGTTCCACTGTCACCTTCTGGAGCTTGGCGACAATTTCTAACAGTTTCCTTTACATCCTCTGTCTGCTAGAGTAGTAGTAAAAACAGATAGGAAGGAAAAAAGTACAAAGACTTAATGGTAGAGGGCTAAGTATCTCAGCCAAAAAGAAATTGAAAATCTCCCAGGGGAGGATCAAAAGCAGGGGGAGGAAAAGGATGCTGAGCAAAAAACTTGAGAATAAGAAAGTCCTCCTTGAAGAGTAAGGACACTAGCATAAAATACAAGTCTGTTCTTTCAAAAATAGAGAATAATATACCATAGATAGAAAAATGTGGAAAGTAACTATTTAAAGGGAACTGTGATATGAGGAATAGAAAGCGAGGAGGTGATATGAAAGAATAGAAAACAAAGGCTAGATATGTATAATAAAATTCATTGTTTAATGTAAATTCTAAGTAAAATCTCAGTTCTACAAAATGTGTGTTTCCCTCCCTCCATATATATACACAGTTTGTGCAGGGGGGAAATTGTAGTAGTTTACAGACCTTGAAAGGGTTTATACACTGTTTGGGTGAGAAAGAGGAGTGAAATAGAAGTAAAGCAGTGAAATGTTTTTTGTAGAAAGCCTTGCAGATTCTTAAGGAAAACTGAGAAACCGCTGCTCCGTAAGATAATTAATTAAAAAAAAGAAAAAAAAAAAAAAAAAAAGAAAGAGGACAAAGCACTGCGGGTAGAGAATACATTGTCAAAGACTAAGATGGACCGAAGACCTAACTAGCTTCTGGTAATGGACTTCACTCCCTGTGTAATTTTCATGATTCCATACTCCTGCAATTTTGGGTGCACAGTCTATGTTAAGAAAAAGGAAAAATGAAAAGTATTTGCATGTAGAAATACTATTTGCATGTTAAAATTGGGTAGGAAGGAACCTATTTCATCTGAATGCACTTATCTACATGTAGATGGGGGCCTTTGTCATGTAAATACTAGCTCGTGAAGACCTGAGGGCTTAAATGTGGAGGCCAAGTTGATGATCATTTACAAATTAAATGACTTGGACTTTTTCATTGTAATCTTTGAAATTTCATTTTGTTTTTTCCATAACTCTCTGGCCAAGAACCACATTGCTTCCAGAGAACCAAAGATGGCAGAAGGGCACATCAGAGAATAGTTTAAAGCATATGGAAACCAAAGGCACTCAGAATAAAGGCAGAGAGAACACTGGGATTTGCTTGGCCACAGATTGCTGCTTTAAACCTCACAGAAAAATAATTGAAGAAAACAGCTCATTACTGATAGATGAAAACCACAATTATTTCAGTTTCTTGTGGCAATATTGCAACTTCAGAGGTCACAGGAAAAAATAAATAAGTAAAATAATAATAATAATAACAATAACAATAATAACAATAATAATAATAATACAATTCTGCTAGAAATTGTATTGGAAATTCTATAGTTCTATTGTAGGGCTCAGTGCAGACTAACAGAAAGAATCAATAAAAAAAAGGAGGCTGCAAATGCATTGTGCTCCACAAGGAATTAACAGCAGTATGGTGTAATTTGTGGCTGCCAGAACAGCAATTGTTTCAGAGACCCAATTCTTGTTTCTTATTCAGAGAACAGAGACGAATTGGATCCAAGGGAAATAAGATTCTCTCTTAAACTAAGAGTTTCAAAAGTAATAAACTACAGTTTCAGACAAAATAATATCTTTATTGTATATTTTGAGGACTTGTGCTTATACTGTTTGTTCCAGTCTTGGTTGTGTTGGCTGCACGTTATTTAATTCAGAGGTGGTTTAAAGCTCTGCTTTTAGGCAGTCATCAACTACAGATACACATGCATTCATCTCTAGGCAATTTTTCACATGCAGAACATTTGTATGATCATATGGATAACGTAGCAAATGGCAGATGTTTACATAGGTTCTGGCACAAAAAGTAGGTATGGACTAGTAAAAATTTACTCTCTGGGACACACCAGAAGTTGAGGGTATCAGTAAAAAAAGAGAATATATAATAATAAATGGTGTGGACCAACTGAATTTTTATGAACAGATGAAATCCAATAGTCCAAAAGTCTTCCACTTAGGGAATGACAAAATATGCATGCTATAAAACGATCATTTGGAAATAACTAAGTTTAAGCAGGACCGGATGTGCTAGTACATTTTGGAATGACTCATATATGCCAGTGCAAAAAGGAAAAGGCAGCTGTGAGCCACCAGAGGTAATTGCTGAAGAAATAGGGAGGCTGTGACACAAAGCACTGGTGGCCAGGTGGCCGCGAACGCCAATGGCATCCTGGCTTGTATCAAAAATAGTGTGGCCAGTAGGACTAGGGAAGTGATCGTGCCCCTGTCCTCGGCACTGGTGAGGCCACACCTCGAATACCCTGTTCAGTTTTGGGCCCCTCACTACAAGAGAGACATTGAGGTGCTGGAGCGTGTCCAGAGAAGGGCAACGAAGCTGGTGAAGGGTCTGGAGAACAAGTCTTATGAGGAGCGGCTGAGGGAACTGGGGTTGTTTAGCCTGGAGAAAAGGAGGCTCGGGGAGACCTTATTGCTCTCTACAACTACCTGAAAGGAGGTTGTAGCAAGGTGAGGGTTGGTCTCTTCTCCCACATAACTAGTGATAGGACAAGAGGAAATGGCCTCAAGTTGCGCTAGGGGAGGTTTAGACTGGATATTAGGAAAGATTTCTTCACCAAAAGGGTTGCCAAGCATTGGAACAGGCTGCCCAGGGAAGTGGTTGAGTCACCATCCCTGGAGGTATTTAAAATACATTTGGTTGAGGTGCTTAGGGACATGGTGTAGTAGTGGTCTTGGTAGTGTTAGGTTTACGGTTGGACTTGATGGTCTTAAAGGTATTTTCCAACCTATACGATTCTGTGATACTGTGGGAGCCTCGCCAGGTCAGGTCACTTATGTTCAGTTCAGACGACCTGTGCTCAGAAGTTGGAGCAGATGCAAGGAAGATTTACAGGGCTGCTTGAGGGAATCTGGAAGTACGGAGTGAGAGGAGACCAGAAGACTGGCATGGTTAAGCCGAGCAAAATGAAGGCTAAAAGGTTTATGCATTGATCAGGGGAAAAGGGGGAGGGAGGAGAGGAAAATGCTGGTGTCAGGGGCAGCTGGATGGGAGGTATCAGCAGGAACCCAACCCCATCACCAACACCAGACAGTTTTGTATGGCCTTTTTATTAGTGTTAGTTAGGATGAGAATTAGGATCAGAAGCCAAAATCTAGGATCTAGAGGAGATGTGCAGGAAGCTCCCTGGAATACATTCAAGCTGTGGGTGCTCAGTGCCTCTGAAAATCAGATCTCTTCCTGGCTGCCTTCCTCAAACAGCCCAACCATAGGAAATAAACCTTAACTCTCACCATCAATAAAATGAGGCTATTGCCACCTAACACAGCTTTGAAGACCTGTAAAGTATACACATCCCAGGTTGCAAAGATTATCAAATCTGTGAAAGGAGGTGGGGTTTTTTATTATTATTTCTGATTATTTAATTTTACATTAAAATGTTATTATTTTAATGATTTACATAATTTTAATACAAAAAATTAAAAGTCATTCTGGATATAGGTAGAAGGGCAATATTAATCTACTGAAGGCAATGGGCTCCAGAAACAAATATACAGAAAATTCCCCACTCTTCATTATGGAAGAAAGACTCATGACATTTCAAATAAAGTTAAAATATTTCACTCAGAAGACTTATGGAGTATGCAACTGCATCTTCCCCCTGAATGCAGAAACAAGGAGAGACTGAGACAAGTTATCTAAAGGTAAAGCACCTAGTATTTTAATTTGAAATGTCAAAGTGATATGATTTAGAAGGAAGAACTAGGAGAGGATCCATAAAATGGAAAGTATTATTGTTTTGTCCTTTCATGACACTACTTTTCTCATTCCATTAAAGTACTCAGAATCTTAAGACTTGGTCTCTAAGTTCCATCCAATAAATATGTGATACTGTCATGGATTCATCTTCGATCTGTGTTTGGGTTAGAAGGGCACTATTCATTTCTGAGTGAAAATCTCTGAGGACAGAACCTTTGTGAAATCATCTGTCTGACACGCTTAGCCTGTACAGGAATGAAAAGTGCCTCTTAAATTACTTCCAAATCTATATGGGTTTTTCCCCTATACTCTGCTTTATTACCTTGAAAAGGGGAGGGGAAGGCAGCTCTGACTTCCCACAGTACAGCTGTTAGTAAACGTAATGCACTGGCCCAACAGTTAAATACCCACCTCAGCAGGATTTAAGACAGATCCATCCATCATAGCACAGCTCCTTCCATACAACTTTACCAACCAAATGGATGCAAAATAATGATTGCTCTAAGCAGTCAAATGAAAGAAGACAGTGAAAGCGTAATATAAAATCTCTGGACACTCTAGCACTTGGAAATCTTTCTCCTTCTCACTCTGCTTCAAGTTAATTTATTTGCTATTCTTGCAATATTTCTATAGTAGAGACATTAGGGTGAACATTGCATCGCAGGGCATACTAAGACTTTCTCATCTGAACTGAGATTACAATAAAGAAAACAGGGTTAAGCAGGACTGACAGCAAACTAAATGAATACAAGCAGGCAGATCTTGGTCTCTGGTCCAACAGCTGGATGCACAGTGTTGCATGCATAATGCATAATTTTTTGTTGTTGTTCAGAAGATGAACAAGAAAAAAACCAACAGTCAAGCCAACCCCAAACCATTTTTCTACAGTTTCCTCACTTAAAGTTAAAAATGTTACTTAAATTAATGCCAGAGAGAACTAGAAAACATACTCATTTATTAAGTCTATTAAGTCTCAGAAATAGCAGGCTGGAACATTCTTACTTTGTCCTGTTAAAGATCCATTTTACAGGACACATTCAGAAGTTTTATACAAACGGGTTACACAGCCCCTGTGAAGGACCTGGAGATTTATTTAGAAGCATAGGAAAGCAACTTGTAAAGTTATGATCTGAGGTCACCTATGGCCTTTGAGTTCATACGCTATACTAAAAGGTAATTGAATAAACTAGCTCTGCATGCTTTTAAGGGTTTTTATTTAAAAGCTTAAGCAAGCAAATATGCATGTTGACATGTCTATAATAAGCACATTTACTGTAATATAATTTTTCATTAAAATGGAGCAACATAATTGAAAGTGGGGCTCAGACTATGTCAATGTATCGTGTTTTAGTTATTAAACAAACCAAGTAAAACAAGTGAACACAGTGGAAGGCTAACATCTGCAGGATCTCTTTTGTGCTAAGATTAAAGGTAGCAACTACAGCACTTTGACCCATGGTGGATGGTACTTGGGGAAGGATAACCGCAGCAGGATTCACTCAGTTTCAGTGCTATGCTGCCATGATAGCAATGTTTTCTGTTCTCAAGTTAGCTAGTTTAAAGCTGACTAGCTAATCGCTGCTGGGAACAACAAAGAGTTCAAGATCTATGAAAATGCCCAGGGAGTCAATGCTGTATCTTGGTTCAGTTTAAGGATATACAGCTACCCAGCACAATCTCCTTGTATTTCACCACTATCAGAAATCACTGGCTGTTTTTTTAACAAAAGATTCGACTGATTAATTCCATGATGGATGGAAAATGTGGTGTGCAAACCAAATGGTGTGCAATCTGGTGTGCACACCAAATCTGGTGTGCAAGCATATGTATACACAAACAAATAATAAATGATATTAAAGTATCATTTCACTAAAATATAGGTAAAAGAAATAGTTTGCACTTTTTTTTGCCTTTTTTTTCTTGAACAACCTGATTCATGGGTACTATTTTCTTCAAACAGGTGGACAGGCTTGAAGCCCTTCTTATGGTTGCAGATTGCTCAGCTTAATCACATCAATTAGTCACAGTTTTCACCTCTTTTTCTTCCAGACAGCCTGTTCAGAGGGCTTATAACTTTGGATCTTGACACAGACACACGCAGAATGAGAACTGCCTGCCTCCAGCATGCTCTTTGCTTACCTATTTGTTCTGTTCAGTGAATATTTTTTACAGTTTAAAGCTCAGTTAGATCAGCTTGAGAGTTTTGGAAAGGCAATGCTGAATCATTCCTTTTATAGCGGAAAATCCATAGTCTTGAACATGTACAATACCTAAAGACCACAAGTCCATTCCAGGACCATTTACTCTGAAAAGTTAAGCATATGCAGAAACACTTTGCCACACTGGTCTGGAATAATCACGGAGAGAATTAACACGACAAAATGGTCCTGTTTTCACAAGGTCAGCTCAGATACTCCTTCAGAGATATGCAAAGCATGCTTTATGAGGAAAGTTTTGCTTTCAAAGCTGAGAGGCAGTAGTCATAGCAAAGACAGAAATGATACAGGGATGAGAAGGACCAGAGGCATTAGAGGCCCACTGGCTGCACCTTGTGCAGGAGAGATCATGCAGTTGTGTCTTCTCCTCCCTCTTCCCCCTCTCATTCCCCACCCCATGTCCCAACATCACCAGTATGGTTCAGTCAATCCTTGATATTGGAAATGAACTTGAGAAAAATAATTTCTGCATAAAATAATTAACAGAACCTGAACACAATTCTCTTCCTGGCAAGTACTTGAGTGTTCTCCATACTGCTTAAAATGTCATGATCTTTTTTTAAAAAAACCAACCCTGGAAGATTAGCAGAACAGCCATGACTTTCCCTAATGGCTTTTTACCTAAGAGAACTTAACATTTTATTCTAATAAATTATTTTACAACTTATTTACTTATCAGTAGTTGTGTTTGAACCATTTAACTGGAGCTTTCCAGAAATAATTGAAATTAAGATAATTCAAACATCAGGTCTGGAAATTATCACCATAAATAGCTTTAAAAAAAATTTAAAATTACCACTTTTATTTACAATAACTGTGAACAGCAGAAAAAGGGCTCAAATGTAATAAACTCAATTTTAGTGTGACTAATCAGTTGCTTTCCCAGGCCAGATGAGAATGATCAACACCTTGGAACCAATTATCATTAACACATTTCCACACTGCCACATAACTGGTATTTTCAGTCATTTAAAAAGCCTTAGCCAAATGTTAACTTATGCATTAGGCCTTTGCTGCCTTGACCTAACATTTCCCAATCACATCCTATGACAGACAAGAGTTTTTGCACACTGAGTAATCACTCAGTAAAAGCACATAGCCTTTTGCTCAGATGCATCTAAGCATGAAAACTTTCACTTACTCAACCAGAAAGATTCTACCTCTATGTGATCAAACGTACTGTTAAATCTTGATCAGAAAGTACTAAGCATCGAGTAAATTGTGTGTGATGGCTTTGGCCTGGCACTGTTCCTCATTTTGTCCAGCAGACCATACCACAATATCCCCTTCATATAGTGAAGCTGTTCATGACTGCAAGGAAAGAAATCTGTGCTGTAATGCATCATTAGGTCAAATTAACCCAATCATCCACCTGTTAAGTGAACAAAATGAAGGAAAACCTCGTTCTCAGCAAGTTCCCTTGCACACAATCGGCAGGGAATGGCTGCATCATGCCAACAGTTCCTTAATCTCATTAGTTAACTTTCAGTTCTTTTATAGCCAAGTAATGTACTTTGCTTCTAATGTTTCAGCACATTTATTACAGCCAAATACAAGTTCTTTCTCAAAATTAACTGTAACAGAAAAATTGTACTTGCTTTGAATGCTTTTGTCCATTTTCATGGGAAGTGGAATGTGTTTATTTGCAAAATTAATTTATTGACTGATTAATATCCCCAAGCAGAAATATTTAATATGGAAGATGTCACTATGGTACTTGCTACTTTTAGTTTGCTTGTGTTATGCCCCCACCCCATTTGGGCTTGGACTTCTACCTAAAACTACATTTTTCTTTATTCACTTCCTCTTCACAACCAGAGACAGGATGCACTGGGAACTCCCAGCCTTTGCTGGTTTAGAGTAGGGACTAATTTGCTTTTCTTCCTTACCAACACAGCATCATGAAAACAAAAGAACTATTCTAGGGCATTTTTTTCCCTGTAAGACTGGTTAGCGACTGAACTTCAAGGGAAGGTGTGTGAAACTGCAACAGGCTCCTTATTAGAAAATAAACTACCACCTATGAAAATTGAATCCTACCCCTACTTCAGTTTTACAAATTGAAGCATCACACTTCTAAGCCCTGCAACAGCATTTTTGTTGTTTTTGCTCTGACACTGGATAGTTTTATTATTCATATAAACATGGTACATTTCTGGCTTTGGTAACTTATTGTATCAATAGTATACAGTTTTCCTATGTGGTGGAAAAGTATTTTATTTTTAAAAAAGTGAGGTCTTGCTTAAGACGGGGGGTAGGCAGGAGAAAAATAATGATATATTGGCTGATATAGAAAAGTTACAAGCCATTTTCCTATTATTAATTATACTAAATGAAATCAAATGATACTTGGATTTATACAAATAAATGAACTTTCTTGTTTATTAAGGTAAAGTAGACAATCCTTTCAAAATACAAATCAGAAAACCAAAAAGAAATCAGGAATGAGTGCAGCTGATCTGACTTCCATTGCATCTGGCAGGTAAAGAATTGTGGATAGAAAATTTGAAAAGCTGTGAAAGATATGTATTTATTGTGTTTATTACAATAAAGAATGAAGAGAAAGGCTTTAGGTTGGACAAGAATTTAGAAGCATTGAAGAACACACCAAAATATCAAATTGTTTCTTATAAGATGAAATGTTTCTTGTGATCCTATTATTAAGCTTTGGTTTTGGTTCTGTGGGCATATGTACATATATCAACGAGGAGATTAAAAAAAAAAGCAGCAAGAAATGGTAATTTAAAATCATGTGCTAAGGTTTCTATTTAAGATTACCTTTTTTTACAGTCTGGTCAGTCAATTTTGAAACTGTTATTCATGCAGTAAATATTGAATTTAAAATGTGGGCTAACACAAATATGCAGAAAATCCTGACATTCTACAATTTATAACTAATAAGGACATAATGGAAAAACTATCCAGCAAACAGAAAGTGAAGAAATGTCTGAGAAATAAACATTTTATTGCTCATTTTCCTGAACAAACAAGAAACCTTCAGTCTAGCTTTCAGACAGGATAAAAACATTTATAAAATAGGAAAAGAGACTTAAGTGTGAAAAATAATTAATGCAACAACCTACTTCTTTCAGGGATACACCAGGCTTTTCAAAAATTTTAGACATTTTCAACATTTAAAATTTTTGCACATACCTAGTGCATTCATAGGACGTGTGTGAAATTTACAGTGGAAAAGGCTTTTGTGATCAATGCTGTGGAAGTACAACATGTTTTGACTAAGAAGCAAGGTTCTTCACCCAAGGTGAACTGCTGTTGCACGGTATAGTAGCACAAAAGGAGGGACTGAAGAATAACACAAAATCATCACCGTTAATGGCCTGACAGTCATCAGGAAAAAAACCCCACCTGAACACCACCACCACCACCCCACAAAAAAAAGAGCCAGAGAATAAAAGCATCTGCTTTCAAAGTAGCGCAACAGTAGCATTTGATGCAATCAGGGCCATCACCCGTAGCTCTGACCCTGACCTTCTTGAGGAGAAGGAACACGTGGGGCCAGTGTTACCAGGGGCTGTGAAAATCTCTTGCTCAAAGCAATGTTCTAATTCTTGTATGGTATGAATTCTCTCTTTTACCCTCAAGCTAACCTGGGAACCAGGAAGGTAAGTTAGCCTTTCACTCTCTAAGTCACGTCTAGGGCTTGATCCAAAGACGTGACCTGGTGTTACAGACCAATAAGGAGTATATTCATGCTGGTCTACAAGAGCTCTCTTTGATTTTAGCTACTGACAAACACCAAGTATATTTGTCCTCTCTTGAAGAGGCTGCAGGGTTATTTGCGAGCAACCTTTAAATGGCTCATATCACTCAAACTGAATCCCTACAGGCAATATTTTGTCTACATCAAACCTTTTTCTGCAAGAGCCAAAAGGCTCATCTGCTATTGCACGCAGTTATCTAAGTACTGTGAGATAACACAGGCTGATTTCTGAAGTTAAAAACACTTAAGAATTCCTCTATATAAAACCAAACGACCTTTCTCTTAGTTTTCTTAATGTCCAAAGAAAGCTCTTGAGGTGTTACTGCTTTTTAGCAAAACATTGAAGTGAGGGATTTCCTGAGACAAAAATGTTCTTTGAAGAACGTGATTCCTTTACAGCATCCCTCACTGGGGACGGGATCTCCACCTACGTGGTTGAAACACCAGGATCCTTGGGAGCTGCTTTTGAATTTCGAGCAGACAGTGCTCTTGAACATCCAAAAACAGAACCTGGGGAGAAGATTTCATGTCATACAATTAGATGGAGAACAGAAACAAAAATCCTTGCACATGTGACGGTATGGAAAAAAAAAATTACAGAACTACCATCAGACAGTAAACACATTAGTTTCTCTGCTGGACATCTCAGGTTACTTTGAACCTACCTTCCCTTTACTCTTTGCCCCTGATTAAGATCTCTCTGATGATATTTGAAGCCTTCCATAGCCAGATGTGATGTACACTTCAAAATTGTTAAACTGAAGGATAGCTTAAAACTTTAAACTCAGGAGAAAAAAGAAAACTCTCTAAAGTGAAAGACCAAAACTTGAACATGAGCTCGACCAAGCAGGAAATCAGATGGCTCCACAAAAAAGAACATTTGCAGTACCTCACTTTAACTTTCACAGTTCTCCCTAAATATATTGTCCTCTCCCACTCTCTCTCACACTCACCTATCTTTCTACCTCTACTCACTAAAAGCTATAAGCAAGCAAAGTGTCTATATTATCCAAGTTATTCCTCTTTCAGCCAGACTGGGAAAAGAAAGAGCAAACGGTCTCTCCAGTCATTACTCATGAAATACCATGAGTTGCTTAGGTACTATATATTTTTTATACCACATAACAATCTAAATGGATAGGATTCAAACTATTTGCATTGCTATAACACATAACACACAGAGAATTATGCTCTGTATAATTCATATTACTGTAGGTCAGGATGCTAATCAGAATATGATCTAGTTTTAAATAATGATAACATTTTACTTGATAATTAGGATAGAAGCTGGCAGCTAGGACCCAGTATGGGGCTGAGTAATGCTGAATAATGCTGGATAATGCTTAATGCTGGCAGGCAAAGGACACGCGGGGCTTGCAGCTCAGATGAAGCTGGGCTTGTGAATAGCCATATATATGCCATCTTCAAAAGGTCACTTGCAAGCTGGAGCTACTCCAAACATGGCAGAGGCATGCAGGTGATATTCAGTGGCAGAAGACACGTATATGTATATATCTGTGCACCTGCAGTCTATAACTATGTTTTGAGTTAGGATGTAATGCTCTGGAATATACAATGCAGAGAGAAGCTTTGATTAGTAAATGTTGGATTTCTAGCTGTGGACAGCTAGAAATTTCTTTGTGCTCCTGCTTCTTGAGGTATTATATAGACTGGGTTTTTGCTCTGCAGCTTGCTATATTGCCTGACAATCCTCCTGCTGCACTTGACGAGGCTGAGGAACCCAGCAGAAGGGGCAGCCATCACATGAAAAGGCAACACATTAAAACTGAGGTCCCCAGACTAAGCTCCACATACCTCTGCATGGCAGGTATACCACAGGAAAGCAAAATGCAGATCCTGTGTGATAAGCAAACATCTCATCTCATATATGTATATAAGTTACTAGGTAGTGCTGCTTCTGCTTTCTCGGTGGTCAACAGCAAATTAGGAAATCCCCATGTAAAACATGGCTGAGCAGGAAATAAACCATAGGCCTCCAGCTCTAACAAATACAGATCAGAGAAATTTTCTGCTGTGCTCCAAATTTTCTATGTTCTTTCACTCACAGCTTCACAAGCACCTCAGCTGCAGAATGGGTGGCATGAAAGAAGCTTTTAGAAGGGATGCTGAAAAGCCCAAACATCTGCTTGGGTTGGAGAAAATTTGTTGAAAATATCTTCAACATTGAAGATAAAAAATTCCATCTATGGGATGATTCATTCCATTAAAAATGCAGCCTCAGCTTACAGAATCACCATGAAAATGGCAATGCAACAATATTTCATGCAGCCTTCTGAAAAACATAGCTGTCTGCTCATATCAGTAAAAGCACTGGAAATCATAGTGGATTCCATATACAAATTACTGAAAAGGGAGACAATTTTTAAATTTTCATTTTATTACTGGTTTTCTCCTACGAATACTTTTGACTTTCTGGAACAATCTTTAAAAGAAAAGTGGAACCTTTTTTATCATGCTAATGTGAATGCAAAAGTGTGAAAAAAATTAAACTACAGGTTACACAAAGAAGAAAGAAACATATCAAAGTTGCTCTGAAAAACCCGCTTCTCCCTAGGGAAATTAAACTTGCAAATGTATTCCCTTTCTTTTCAAACATTTTTCCTTTTTTTTTCTCCTCCCCCTTTTTTTTCTTTTGCAGGTGCTGGTGGGAAATCAGGGAAGGTATTCAAATGTAGATTAATTTAAAAATATACATCTGATTGGATACTGTATTTGCTGTGAGCTTTTACTGACTGCAGTTCAAAGGCTCAATTAAGACAATGAGAAGAGACTAAGATGATGCTCTTCTATTAGAGGCCTTTTCTTTCCATGGAGAGCAAAGATTGCTAATCTAAGAGAAAGGTCTTGTACAGCCAGTTCCAGCTGTGTAGCTGAGCCACAGAAATCTTTGTTTTCAAGCACTCTTACATAAGTGATGAATAAACAAACACACACAGAGACACACAGAGAAATAATCACCAATGTGCTGCAGACACACATTCAACATCCAATATTTAAATCTATATATTCTGCAAACTTGCCACTCATTAAAATGCTGGCACCAAGTGATTACAAACGTTGGTGACTATCCTAAAGGATTACTTGTTTTCGTCATTGAGAATATCCGGTACTCAGAGAACAGGAGAGAGGAGGAGGCAGGATACCAATCACTCCATTTAAAAAAAACCTGAAGCAACAGAGAATACATGAAACAATACAGAGAAGGCAGATTTTTCCCTTTCATACACTTTTACTGTGGTCACTGCCTGCATCTCCCCCGTCCTGCTGGAGTTTCTGTTGGGACCGTCAGGTGTGTGTGCAAGTTCTTTAGTTTTTCCACAGCATCTGAATGCAGCACCACTTTGCTGGTGTGCTGGCAGAGCCTCAGCTGGAAGAGCAACCCAGACAAATTGGGTGTATCTGGCCCATGTGGTGCCCACATCTGGAATTCCTCTCTCTCAAAGCATCCTAAGTCTTTCAGTATCTATTCTGGCCAGTCACCGAGTACAGCACCTACACTGGTGCCCTCAGCATCCTATCCAAGTTTGGATTAATGCGTTGACTGTGCAGTGGATTTGCTCAAAGTACTGCCATCACCATAAGAGAGCAGAGGATGTCAGCGACCAGTCAGGATATCGAAAGCCACAGCATTTCCAATGCAAAAATCCCCAAAGATAAAGACTTTTTCTACTAAAACAAGGAATGAGAGCAGCTCTGCACATTCAACTGCAACTGCTTGTCCTTTCTCTGGTGCCTTTCAGCAACCATCTCCACCTAAGAAATCCACCCGAACCAGAAGCCTCCGGAACCTACCATGTCAGCCGGTAACTGGGCCCCTGACTTTCCTTTTCAGAAGTCTCAGCTTCGACTGCAGGGAAAACACCCTGGGAGCAGACATTTGAACTCTCTTCATTTGCTGTAGGGGAGCAGAGCTGGATGGTGCAGGAACCTTGGGGGGCGGTGGTCACCAGCGTACTGCCCTGCACCCTATAGCAGAGGGTACGCTGCTTTTACAGCAAAGCTCTTCCTGCTGGAGCCACTGCTTAGTGATCTCCTGCTCTGTGCCGGAGCTAACGCAGCCCTGAGTAGCCTTTCGTTGTCTCGCTACAGCACCACAACTTTATTAAAATATCCATTCACTTCCTGAGTCTCCCCTGTGCTGACGAAAAACATAAGACAAGCTAATGTAATCGAAAGTCAGGTTTTCAGAGACTGCATGCTTTATCTCCAGTATTAAATATATTTAATTTATTTATTCTAATTATATTTATATTATTAGCTCTTACATTAGAAGCTGCTTAAACTGATTTATTCTAAGAAAGAAATTATGAGAATGATGTATTTATAATTTTCATTCTGTTTTCATCAACAATTATTACTCTGATGTGTTTTGTTTGTTATTGTTCTTAAAACATTTGTTTTTATGATGTTTTTCCTGCAGGAAGTTGTTTTTCTATTAGTGTCACTGTTTGTTTATGCAGTTACGAGATTTGCTCGATGTGCTATTTGCCTGGGCACTAGGATAGGTTACTTGAGGGGAAATGTCATTGCGCTCCATTCAGGCACAGTTGTTGCGCTGCAGTTTTATTTTCTACTGAATAATACCTGACTGATATTTTTCAACTGATTTAGATTCTTTGATCCTCAGTTCTGCAGCAGATTTAAATTAAGAATAACTGGAGGAACATTGAAAAAAATATGTTACTTGGATAAACAATTTTAAACATTTGTTCATATCGTTGCCATTACCACTAGCAAGACTGCCATGCTTTCTTCCACAATGTCCATTGATTATCACCCCTAAGAGTAGCAAATACAATTCATAGAGGTTATATGTATAAAGCCATACTTTATGCAACCTGGAAAAACCTGAGCAGAAATATGAGTGCCACATGTCTTAGATGCTGGGTTTTGAGTGGTCATCTGTAGTTCCTGCTTGATCTGTTCTTCTGTAGCTGTCATCTCTGCAGCTTCTGTATCTGAGCTTCTGCCAACAGGACCTGCAAAATAGCTTCTCTGTACAATGGGAGGTACCTGAGTTAGGGCAGATAATTTCCTTTTTTTCTTCTTCCTCTGTTCACAGATTTTATGATCTATTCTTATACACCTCTACACAGTTAAATGTATATATGTTTTTATGTATAGATAGATGCACATAGATGTCTATCAATGTATACATACATACATGTACGCATACAGGAGCCAAAATACAGTGCTATTACGCATATAACCCAGATGCTATAGCAATGATGTAAAAAAATGCTGGAGCATTGCAGAAAACAGGAGTATTTGCTGAAAAAGAAAATACTTTAGTGGCTGTTACACACAAAACGTTTTGCATGGAGGTCTATAGTGTATATCTGAAAGACAAAGCCAGGGTTGAGAATGTGAACACAGAATTAAACTCACTGTCTCCTTTCTGTCTTTAAAGGTTTTATCAGTTATCATTGTTTTCTTGTTTGCTACATCATTTATGGACTTCCGGCATTCCTGTAGAATACTCTAATTTACACCTGAATTCCTATCACTTACCACTACTTTTACTTTAACCATTACATTTTAATGCTACATTTACTTATTCCAGATAAAAAAGATTCCTAGAATCCTAGATGCTTCTTAGACAACACCATCAATTAGCAACAAACAAAAACCATGGGTTTTATACCTTGCTTTTCGGCTTCAAAATAATACAGAAAAAAGTATTATGATCTTGTTAGGGAATGTAGCTACTGCACCCATCTCTATGGTGATGAATAGCTTGTGTTTTAATAGGTAGCTTACATAAAAATTACTTGATGTCTGTGAATAGTAAAGCTATTCTAGAATGGAGATACTTAGAGTTACTTTAATACATCGGTTTAATACACTTCAGCAGCACTCCTACAGTGTGTTTTCAACTAGGGAGGAAAGATTGGGTAATTTTTAATTGCTCAAGCCCAGTTTTAATGTAAACTGGCTGTGCTCAGCTGTACTTCATGACTCTGAGGCCTCTCACTATGGTGGAACAATAGCATGTGATAATTACCACTTCTGCCAGAGCAGGAGGAGTGAAACAATATACTTGATAAAATTCAATGACCTCGAGGCTACACTGTCTGTGCTCTCATATAAAACTGTAAATGCCAGGAGGAATAAGAGCTCATCTTGAAAAAGAAAATGACTGCTGCCACCAACATGCCTCAGCAATAGGCGTGGCTCAACTGACAAAGCTCAGAAGGCACTTGCAAAGGTTGACAGGGAAAAGCAGTGTTAGGCATCCTCAAAGAAATGATTGTAGGTGAATGCCGTTTGATCTGATCTATCTAGAGTGGAAATATTTACTCATGGCATGTATAACCTTCATAGTACATATAAGCCATTTGGTGGTAAGTCCTCAGCTTAAGGACTGCACAAGCATGTTGCCCAGGAAACCCTCTGGTGTACTTCATGAGCGAGGAGGTTAAAACAAAGAAAACCGAGTCCCACAGGGAGAGCAACAGATGATGGTTGCTGCAGTACATTACTGGTCTTACTGGTTACTGGCCAGCAAAAGTTAGTGACCACTACTTTAGCATATATGCTCCTCAGGTGAAATACTTTGTCATCTTATTTGCTTGCCGTGTATTCAGCACATTTCGTTGCTGAGGTCATCATTCATCAAGGCATTCAAGAATATGCTGGATTTAACAGTGAGCAACTCAGAAGTCAGGCATGCATTTAAGTGTTTGGCTGAAAGATGGTCTATATTGTGAGAAATAATAAAATGTCTGCTCTTATACTTATTTTCTAGCTTACAGCATATCAAACTTCACGTTTATATTGCCATTAACACAGCAGTCAGAGTCAACCAGGTACTAGGCAATGAGTTTCAACTGAGATGACTCAAGACCGTAAATACCTGGATATTTTTTTTTTCCCTCTCTTCTTAATTTCTTATTAGAGTCTCAAAATGGACGTATACAGTAGAAATTTATGCAGACATGCTAGTGATCCATATAAAATGCACTATAAAACCTGTTTAACAGGAGGTGAAAGCATAGGAATTTATGTTTTGAGTTGAATCTCTTTTTCTGTTTCTTTAAATGGACACTAACGTTCACTGAATGAGCTCTTTAGCAAACAGAAGAATTAAAACCAGATTTTCTTGAAGAAACTCACATTAACGTATAAAAAGAGAATAATGGGCATGTTGACTCTTTATTTCAGCTAGAAAGAATAAATTACGGTGTACAAGTGTAATCCATCTGTGAGCATCTGCTGAAGGTGTGTGGTATACTCTTTGGTAACATTCATCAATATAGAAACCAAAACCAATGACAACCACAAGCAAGTCTGGCAACTTTCCTACAAGGATTTTGAGTCTCGTCATTATAAGCAGTTCAGCTGCTTTTCCTTTTTAGTTTTCCACTGAAACTAGGAATGAAGTTGACTTGAACTGATGCAATTTACCTAATCTGTGAGATAAGAAAAGCTACGCAGTTTGTTACTGCATTTTAGACGATGTAATTTATTAAACTCTGGCAGATGGATCACTTGTCTGAGCTCTTGCCACCTTTGACATTGTTAGGTCCAAAAGATCTGATTGACAAGGTCTGGTTACTTACTGGCCAGTCCCAGCATCTTGTCTCCCAAAGTGGTCCACATTTGCTATTTTAGAAAATAAAAGATACAAAAATACACTTGCCTCATTGTTTGACAGGACCCAAGGGATGAAATTCCCTCTTAGTCCTGGAGCTTAGATATAGATGCTTGTGCACTGTTACCTCAGTTCACAAAGACTGCTGTTTGTCCTCATAGCAAATATGCAGACAGATGATCTTCAAACCATTTTTACAAAAGCCTTTCCAGCTTGATTTGCAACTTGTGTTAAACAAAAAAAAAAAAGAAAAGAAAAGAAAAAAGTAAAAGCTGAATGTTTCCTGAAACAAGAGATCCCCAAAGCAGTAGCAAAGTCTCACTTCAGAGGCCCCTTATTTGGTTCCAGAGAATGAAGGTGCAAATACCAGAACAAATTGAGAAAGGAAAAGCATAACGGTGGAATCCACATCCCCACGTGAATTATGAGGGAGAGGGTGACTGAACACAGCCACGGAGATATGCACAAGCTGCAGCTTTCATTTAGGCAACCAGCTGCCTCACCAAGAGAGCACGCAACCTACATCAGATGAATTGATGCATTTTACAGCTATCAGTACCACTAAAAAACAAAGTGGTCAGACAATACATAAGGAATAAGGTGGTATTAATATTAGCACAAGACCTGCAGATAGCATGAAATCTGTTTTAGGAGCATAACAAGGCAGAATTGCTGCCAGGCTACCTATTTTATTTCAAATGTTGGAAGAGGCAAAGCAGACAATGAGACTTTTCCTGGATGATTGCTTTAAGAAGCAAATGGTCATTTGGGGATGCTTGCTTTGTTTCTTTTTTTAGTTTTAATTCAAAATACAGAAGAAGAATCCTCTTGATTTCCACAAGATGTTTGTGGAACAGCAATAAAGCATCCATTTCTTGGACTAAAAAGGCCCCACATTATTAAGGCATCCACTGTTTCTCATAACCGGAGCTTGGTAGTGAGCAGCTATGGGATCTGCTGTCCTGTGTTGGTCAAAAAGTGATACAGTTATAAGAGTAGCCTATTTACAGCAGATAGCCAGTTATTCTCATTCCTATTTGGATTTACCAGAGAATATGCCTGCAAGGCTAAAGTTAGGTAAAGTAACATAGAGAAAACAAGCATCTGAACAACAACATGTTACTACAAAGTACTACATGTTATACAAACATTGCTTTATCTACCCTTATGGCCTATAAAAACAGTAACTTTTTTCCCTTTAAGATCATAATGGTAATGAACACATCTTTCACTCATTTCCTCGCTTTTAAGGAGTTCTCAAAAGAAATTTCTGAAATGGTGACATTACTTTATTTTCTAATGCCTTCAGCTACCAAGTTCCACGTGGTTCAAATTATCTTCCATATGCTGGGAACCCCTGAGGAGGCAACAATGGGTGAAGCATCATAATTTTACATAAAATGGCCAAGTCCGCATCTTCTTTAAATAACATTAAACAACATTATTTTTCAGCTTTCAAAATCACCATGCATAAAAAGAGGTGCTAATTGTAGGAAAGACTAATATAACCAGGAAAGAGAAGGAGTACTTCAGAAAAATAAAAAGACAATCTCATTATTTTGGAGTGACCTGGCTCAGCTTGATTTGTTTGGGTGACGAGTACTAATGAAGCTGTCAACCTGCAGAGGGAAAATTTGCAGATGAGAACTCTTAAAGAAGCTAATAAGAGATTAAGATCATGCTCATTCAAGAGCCTAAACCAGTCATAGGTTTCACTACTTTGAAAAAACTCAATTCTCTACCTTTGATAATTTTGAATGTAGAAAAACATAATGTACCAATTCATCCACAAATAAAGAAGTAGACAAAATTCTAATCAAGAGATTGGAGACTGGGAAAGGAGCAATAAGAATTAAGGATTAATAAACCATAAATCATTCGCATGGGTTTGGACCTGAAAATCAGACATTTCTAGTGTGAAAAAAGCACATTTTTTTCAAATCCTATTACTAGAAAGACACTAGGAGGTAATCTTCATACATCTCAGAGGATGAAGGACAAAAGGTGTCCTACATTATTAGCTCCCCTTAGAGATTTTGCTACTTTTGCTTTGATTTTCATGAGTTAAAAACTGGCCATTCCTTTGAGGTAATAATCAAACCAAGGCATTAACAAGCAATTCTAAAATTTAAGGATTAAAGAGTGCAGCTTGCCAATGGCCTCCTAATGTCTCTCACTAGAAGCATGCACACCTAAGTTAATGATCCCTTTATTTCATTACTATGAACCAGAAACTTCCCTTATTGCAGCTTCAATAGACCTGTTGTCATTGCTCATCTGCTCATCTGGGAACATCTTCTGTACTGGAACAGCTCGGCAGCAGCAATCTTAATAGACTCTGGCACTTACAGCGAAGGCTTCTGGACCTGGATGGCTTCATTCAGACATCAGGGACAAGAAGAATGTTTGTATACCTTTAATTTCAGTGCTGCATTACAGATCACTGAAGCCTCTGAGCTATCTGTGGGGTAAAAGTGTATGATGGCTGATCTATGTCATTTCCTTGACATCTGCCTCTGCCAATGCTTCACATGGACAGAACTCTATTGCCAAGGCAAAATGAGACTTGCTTCCCACTCATCGTGGCATCCAGCAGTCATAACATACCCTCTTCTAGAGAATTTGAATCTCTTCTTGGTTTTCTGTTCCATAGGTCTGCTTATTTTAACCCCCTCTGGAACCATTTACCATGACTTTATCAGTAGTTGCAACATTTATTATATATGAGTGATGTATATATTAATATATTTATTACATTAATCTGCTAGGCTACCATTGCAGCAGAAGAATGTTTATTTAAGAACTGTACCTTGCTCAAAATGCAAGGGTTTAGCTTTTGTTATTAGAGAGGACATTATGAAAATACCCTAGAGATCTGAGACATCTGAAGGCAAATTAATAATAATCATTTTTTATTTTGAAATCTCATTATTTTGCTGGCCTTGATTCATTATTTTTGATTGTCTGGGTTAACAGTACTCGACCTTACCAATAATTCTGAGATAGTGCTGGACTCAATTCTTTTGAAAGATGTGCAAAAAAAAAAATCTCTAAATAAATTATTGGTCTTTAAAAATCTGCAATACAAAATGACAGCAGTATTACCAGACTCCAGTTCAAGGATGCATATACAGTGGTTTCACACTGCACAGCCACAGGGTGGAACTACTCGGGAATTATCTGACAAAATGATTCAGACAAAAGCTATTATCTACAGAAATGTACTGGTTTGGGTAACACACGAGTTTCTGCTAATAACTTTTTGGGTTTTCTGACCTTCTGTATCACAAGTCATTGTGTTGTGCAAGCTCTCAAAATTTCTGCCTACTGGGCAGCACCACTACACGATGCTGAAAGTCCCTGGACTAAGGAACCCAAGCATTTCAAATTTTAAAGTGGCTTTAAAATGTCTTAGAGATAGGTAAACAAGGCTACCAGGAACTGGAAGGGTTGGAGTCCTGAGGGTCGCATCAGGAGCCAAGATCATCAGGGCCTCTGTGTTGCCTGTTCTCAGAGGATTGCTGTGACTCCTCTATATTTCCCAGGAGTTGCCCAGCTTCCTGGGAACAGCACCTCGTTGGGCCAGGACGGCTGGAGAACCTGCAAGACTTGTCCTACCAAGTTGTTCTGGATTAGGATATTTAAAAAAAACCCAAAAAACCAACATAAACCTGGTCACTCTTCTCAAATATATTTTTATTTCAGAATGTCTTTTTGCTGAGAAGTTTTGGAGTTTCTCATTTCTGTTCTGACCTCTGAGTTTTAATAGCTCATTTTCAACAACACTTGTCAGGTTTTGCACCAATCCTGAGGAGCATTCAACAGCCACCACAAAAACCTGTAGAAAACATATATAGCTAAGGTGGGACATGGTGTCAGCTTTGACTTAGTTCATTAGTGGAAATGCAGAGGGATTGTAGCATTTTCATCTGGTTATTATCTCCTTCTGTGCCACTGTAATTAAAAAAAAAAGTTTTAAAAACCCAGATGCAAGATTGAAGCATGGATATAGATAGGTCCTGATCTTCTACAGCTCTGGTGGCTGCATCCAGCCTTTAGGATTACGCAGTGACAAAAGGGGTGACGAGGCTGACCTAGCTGGACACCGTCCCTCTCCCTGGTTCCTGGGGCTGCCCGCAACAGGAGCTGCCAGCAAGGAAAAGCACCTGAGCATGCTTAGCCACTGTGCACACAATCACACAGCCCCTCTGGTTTCACTCTTTCTGAGACACTTTAACAAGGTCAGAGCGCTGCTACCAAGGAGAAAAGAAACATTTGGAGTATAATAAACAGCGCCGTTAATCAGGAGACAGACTTTCCCTGGCCCTTGCCCAGATGCGCAGGGCTATAAATAAGCATATGAGGAGTTTTGCTCTTTTTTTGCACCCTCTGGGCAAAGGCAGGCTTTGGGGAAAGCAATGACTGCTTCTTCTATCAACCCCTGAAGTGCAAAATCCCCCAGAGGCGCCATGGAAATGAAGACCACCACTTCAGCCACGGTCCAGACTCACGCTGGGGTGCTGGCCAGCTGAAAAGGAGCATGTACGCTGTTATCTCTTTTGGGCAGAACCACTCAGAATTAATGCGTACAAACACACATTGCCTTATGTACGGTTTAGTTTTGAAATGCTTTGAAGATGTGTAACTAATCACCAGAACAGTCAGGACCTCGTCTCTTCCCCATTCCCTTAAAAAAAAAATCAATAGAATAGAATTGTGCTCTGAGACTAATTCAGTCTCATTAAACAGCAGTGTAAATATCCATGCTTTTCCCATTTAAAATGCAATTCCAAATTAATTCAAGCATCAATAATACCCAGAATACACAGTGCTCCAAGCAAGTACAACTCATAGTATATCTGCTAATTTTGCTGTAGCAAACTATCCATACTATCAGTTCATCTATTCACCAGCTGAGCAGAGGTAAGTCTATGAGAAACTATAAATTTAACACTGAAAAAATAAAAAGATGCATATAACAAACCACTTCATCTGCTGGTCATTAATGTTACAACTTTGTTGGTTTTATTCAAGGGCTCATCTAAGAAATGCTCAAGACAATTCTGATTGATTGGACAATTCTAATTGAAATTTTACAGACTGACTGCCTACCGACCTGAAAATTTGCACCTTTATAGCTTCTGCATAAAGACCTCCTTGTTACCTGAGGAATTCTATAAGAAGATCAGGACCTTACAGCAAACAATTATTTTTTTGATAGGGTTACTAAGTGTGGCTTCAATTTTGTGACGCAGGAGTGACCAAGCTTACTGGGTTTGGGTGGGTATTTTTGGGGGTGGTTTGTTTTTTTGTCTCCAGCACCAGAAATGTGCCTGGGGCTGGGAAGATGAGGTCTCCAGTTCAAATAACAATGAATTCTACCACCAGCAGTCATTTCCTACTCTTTGACAAAGAAGTCTGTAATATGTGATTCTTTATCAGCCCCACCTGATAAATGCGTCCAAGAAAGAATGACACAAAGTTCCTATTTTTAAGGGAACTACAGAAATAGGCCAGCTGCCAAAGAAATATTTAAATGCACAAACATGCACATACATGTATACACAAACAAAGCATTTCAGAAAAATTATTGTAGCACACTACAACATAATCCTTTGTCATCAACACCTACTATTATTTATTCACAGCTTTTCAAGATGGAGATGAAAGGATTGCTCTTTCAGCATCCATCCTTAGGTGACTAAATTTACAGTGGCAAAACAGTAATAAAAATAAATTTTTGAGAAATGCTGCAGTTTTAATTCATGATGTTGTATCATACTGAGAAATCAGGTCTCTGTCTGAAAGCTAAGTCTGATTACATAGGAGTCAAACATCCATTTCTGCGTGTGTAAGTTATATCTTCATGACAGAATTCGTGTAGATTTTTTTATTGTTATTATTAACTGCTGGAACTGTCTGATCTTTTTATCGTAACTTGGTAGCTACTGTATCAAGTAAAACTTTCAAAATTTGATTGCCAAGAGCTACTGCCCTGTTTACAAATTTTCCAGTGTGGTAATTTTCCAGATAAAGGAAGATGTTGTCAGTCAGTGTAAACTACATGGGACCTCATTACTGAGTACAGACATTCCAATTAATCTTAAATACATGCAGTGCCAAGAGAATAATTAGCAACAATAAATTGCTGTGATTTTTTAAAATAACAATCGCTCCTACAAATCTCATTAATGCTTCATAAGCCCCAAAATATCAAAGTGTATTATTTACTAGTGCTATTTTTAAAGACACGAGTTCTTTCTGATTTTCACCAGTGAGCAACCTAATTTACAAAGTCAGTCATTTTAGCAAACTCCTCCATGGAAGTCCAAAGCATGTGAATTTTGCAAAATCAAGCACAAAAAATTATTAAGTGCAAGAATTAAAACTGCTTATGCAGTTTTTATGTGGCCCCTTTGTGCATTTGCAGTTTGACACAATCTTTAGTTCCGTGAACACATACTTTTTTTCCCCATTAAGAAAGGGAAAAGTTCTTTTATTATAAATATTTGCTTAACTATCTATCCACTCTTTCCTTTCATATCTATTACTTAGTGCATAATACTAAATCTTTACTGCAAACAATCTACTTACTTGTACTGGATGTGGCTTGGGGTGGCACACTTTAACTTTGCCTCCACACCTTCCTTGGGATATGAAGAGGTATTACCGTCCCCATTTTACAGAAGCAAGAACAGCTCCAAAAGATTAAGACCAACACTGTTTGGGTTATCCAGCATATTTCCTGCTTTTGAAAACATCAGCAAAAATATACACTTGGGTTGCGCAGAGCAGATCTTGAACTAACCTCCTCTGCGAGCACTTAGTGTTTCTGCCACTCTGCTTCTAATAGGCTTTTGGTGGGGTTTTTTGGGTTTGGATTTTTTTTGTTTTGGTTTGGTTTGGTTTTTTTAGTGACAAACTGTAGTTGTTGGGATCAAGGGTAATGATGAGTTGCTTCATGCTATTTTGAGGGGAAGACACAAGCAGCCTGCCATGGTCTGACTCATAAGCAGCTCTTGGCATCCAGCTGTGAAGGTGGCCTTACTAAATTGGCATGCTGGGTTTTGAGAAGAAGGTCTGATACCACACTTATACCAATCTTTTTTTTAGTAGAACCACTGCAGTAGTAGGGCCCAAGAAGAGCTTTTGGTAATAGCTGGTGGCTTCAGGCAGTAGACATCATCCTGTATAATTTCCGCCTGTTCAGTCACAGCTGATACTGTAGCAGCTGGGCTCTTACAATTTTGTGAGAACTGGCCTAATGAGAGACTGAAGAACACATTTCGCTCAATTGCTGAGAGACAAACCAACCCACAAACCAAGAAATTGATTTGAAGCTTTAATCAAAAGAAATGAGAAAAGGCTTCACATAGATGTGTCTATACCACTGGGAGATGATTCTCCTATAATTTCAGATTGCTGTAAGAGAAATCTTGCAGGCCTCAGCTAGCTTTTTTTCTTTTTCTTTCTCCTGGGAGCATTTGAAGCCTAGCAAGAGAAAGCTTAAAATCACAGATGGACCCGTTCCTCCACGATAAAGAAAAATGTGCACAACAGTCTCCAGGAAGTCCAGCTGGTACCAAATGCATTTACAGAAGGCATCCTTCTAAACGTGGTAATTAATACTGTTCCCTTACTCCAAATCACTGAAGAGGCAAGGACAACATGAAGACCCACAGAAGTACAACTTACAAAGTTTATTAACCAGACTGCAAGAAAGGCAAACTATGATATCAACTTAGTTATAGGATCATAGGATACTTCAGGTTGGAAAGGATTTTAGGGGTTCTCTAGTCCAACCTCCTGCTCCTAGCAGGATCAGCTATGAGATCAGACCAAGTTGCTCAGGGCTTTATACTGTTGGGTCTTGAAAAAATCTGTCAAAACTTTAAAAGATTCTCACAGTCTTCTACCTCGACAACTTCAAAGTGGGACCCAGTATAGATCATTTGACAGAAAATCTTAACCTCCAACATAGGAGTGAATATTGTGTTTGACAGATGCCTTCCATATGTCAGATCTGAAAGAGATGGAGGGATGGGAGGGAGAATAGGAAGAAAAATATTCAGAGCACTTTCAGCTATGCCAGTTCCTCCTCTTCAACCCTCACCTCCCCAGAATAAAGGCAAAAAGTCTTTACACAGACTTAGGCTGCCACAGTGTTTGATTTGGTGACTTGCAGTAGAAAAGGTTCCAGAAACCAAGATGACATTTGTAGAAAGCGTTCTGTAGGAACTAAATTTTTAATGCTCATAATGGCTCCAATTTCTATAACATAAAGCTAAATTCCATCCCCAGGAAGTTAGATTTCTTTAAGAAGAGCTGCTGAGTAAGCTTAGTGTTGTAGAATACAGGCTGCACTCATTGCCACTAATACATCTTTGCAGCTATGAGATTAAGTGGAAAATGCCTAATCACAGTAACAAAAATTTATCAGTAATCTACTAATGCCTAAGAGCACATTTACTTCTGTGCTGGTTTGCAGTAAGGAGATCGATGAGCAACTGACGTTCAGGAAAACTGAGCTGAGACTTATGCTGCTTAATAACTCAATCACAAGATGAAATTGTTAAACACATAGAAATGTTTCTTGAGAGAGCTAATGCACCTATTTAGCAGAAGCTGAAGGACTTCTTGGAATACATGCTTTTTCTGAGAATTTGCTCCAAAATAAGCTAGCCTATTGCACACTATCTACTTTTGTTTAAGTCTTCGTGTGGATATCAGCATGTTTTAAGTGAACTGAATTCACATATTTTATGCGCCCAGGATTTCCACAGTGGGTGTTAAGATAGAGTAGCTAGTATAAATTAAAATCTTAGTGTCCTTCACAGATTTTCCAGAGTGGGTAAGCCCATAAGACAAACCTAGATTTAAAACCTGTGTTAGCGTAATAATGCTTAATGATGCAACTTTTTAACACCATTCTTAATACTGTCAAAAATCCTCACATACTCATCTAGAAAGGAAAGGTTCCTTTGCCAAAATTCTTTCCTTCTTTTGTTCTGGAAACTGATAAAAAATACTGGCACTAAAATATTAATCCTATGCCACCATAAAGTCTTTTCCAGGGTGGACTCAACCTTGCAGGTAATTTCCCAGGTCATTCCCCCTTGTTTGTAGCAAAGTAAAAAAAAAAGGTATATTAAAAAAAATGTTTTACTGTGAGATTAAGATGTTTTCTAGACTAAATTGAAAATTAATCTGTTCTCTCTCCCTTAATTCCCTTGCCCTCTCATAGTATTTATTATTAATTTTGACTCATTTACAGCACAGGGTTTATTCCCTAGTTTGAAGGTTGTTTGGAAGATACTACAGGAAAGAAAACAGCCATGTGGTACATCTATTTCACTACCAAGTGTGGCAGGAGACCTGGATATCTGACACTTCCATCCAGTCTCATGATAACCAGGTTTTGTGCTCCAAGCACAAGAGTTCATGAAATGAGACTGATAGTGACCATAAGAATTACGGCTGCTGCTGTTCTCCCTCTGAACTGCCTATTGTCCCCATCCAACCCTTCCCTACACCTTACCCATACTTCTTTGCCCTTCATTTCTTGAATGCTCTTCGGACTTGGTACGGCATGATCAAAGTCAGGCCCACTATTCAAGAAGGCGGGCAGTACGCAATGCTATTAAAGATGCATTAGCACCCCAGTTCTGAGGCAAAATCCATGACATAGCCCTCGTGAGGAGAGAGGGCAGGCCCTTAGCGAGCATGAATGGCTGGCATTCAGCTGGAGGCTCTCACAGCACCAGGGGATCTGGGAAAGAGCAAGGTGTGCTCAGCCGCACTGTCGTGTGAACCACTCCCATGGGGTCAGAAACACTCCGTATATGCTCACTTGTGTAGATACAGATTGTACACCAGCCATACCCACTGTGCTGAGCTCGACCATAGAGTGAGGAGAGTTTGAGAGGGGATTATTAGTTCACGATGAATGAGGAAACACTAACTGGCTTCCCTCCTTCCATGCTTCTGGTAGATGAACACCTGGCATTAGCTTCCCCTTGCCAACATGCTTGTTTAGAGCACCCTACCATGTATACTTCTCGCTACCTTTCAAATTGAGGTAGAATAAACATTTCCTCCAAGCTGGTTAGATCTCTAATTAAATACTATTGACATCTCCATCCAGCACTAGGTTTGCTATAGATTTTACCTTACAAGTATAGGTGTTTTTCAGTTCTTCCCACCTAGAAACTAAGGAAAATATAGCTTCTGACTCCTAGCTACATAAGACAAATGATTCACACAGTTAGACAGTGTTATTGCAGCATCCCTCTTTTAAAAACATAACATAATGATCTGTATATTTGATACAATTCATATTAACTGGAAGGGAAAGAGACTTTTCCCAGGAGCTGTTGAAGTATGAAAGATTATTTTGCCTTCATAAGGAGGCAGAAGAGGTCTAGTCATATCTGTTCATTCAAAAGGAAAAACCATGTTTCACCAGCTTCAACAGTTTTCTTTCTGTCTTCTCATACAGTGTCTACTTTCTGTGCTTTTAATTCATTACCCATAGTATCAATCCAAGAGTGACATGGAAAATCTTTCTGCCTTCCCTTTTGGCTTGCTCCCCTCTTACAAATGAGGTACTAAATGCAATTAGCATCCTTATCTATTTATTTAGTGCTGAAACAATATATAAGAGCCAGCAAAGAAGGAAGCGGTTGTTGAACCAAGCTTGAGAAAGGAGCCTGCAAGGCATTTGACTGATGGCACTTAATCTATAACACGAATGAAAGATGTGATCTCCTGCAATCTTCTCCTCTCTCTCCCATTCGTGAGAGTTGAAAGATAGTGCCCTCACCCTCGGCTCCCTCCGAGCCAGATCTTACTGACTAATACACAAAAGCGTCTTCCTCTGACATATAGTGCAGGTATGCCACAGCATAATCCATTGTTGCCAGCCCACTAAATGGCTGCTGAATGTCTAGGGTGCTTGACATCCAATATATCCTTTTCAAAGCACACTAAAGCAAGCAGTCCACTGCAGCAGCAACTCTTTTCTTCAGAAATCTGGGTATGTATCTGTCCCTAGGAGGAGGTCGGCTCCCTTTGAAGACTTTTATATAGCATTTGCGTGGTGTAAAAGCATGGAATACTTTGTATGAACGGGTATAAATTCTCAGAAGTAAGAAAGCAGTAACACTGTATTTATATGTTGTCTTTTTAAAAAGTGGTTTCAGCTTCTTTATCGATATTAATTGATGCTAAAATATAGCCCAGCAAACAACCAGAACATCTCTAGAAGGATGATTTCAGCAATCTCTTGGGTGGGAACACAGTATTTCTTTTTAATACCAATAAGAAATACCTCATCATGTCAAAACACTATGGGGGCTGCAGATACAGGAATCAAGAGTGCTCAACTTCAGCACCAGCTAACTGTGCCAGAGCTTCTTCAATGATTACAAATGGGCAAAATGAGCCTTTTAAATGATGGCAACTTTAGCAGCACTGCACCTCTTGGCACCATGCCAAACACTGGCTGGTTTGGGCCAGATTTACGGGAAAAAGAGCAATTTAACTGTTTTCCCAGAAAATCTGCTTTCTATTTACACGTGTCTATTGTGCAGACCACAACAAAAGACCGGTTTGATTACTGCTGCAAACAATATCTAATTTAGAAACAAGCAAATACAAATATCTTCCCATCCTAAAGAGTGCTCTTGTGTCTCAGTTCTGTAGATAGCACCTCCCTACCAGAAAAATCACATACAAATTTAAGGCTATGCCTGTGTCCAAATGTATTGGGAAAGTCTTCAGAGCAATTTTAGGGTAGATTTAAAGATTAAATTTCCATTAACAACAGCTGATTAATAGCAACATACATTTAAAACCTATATAAATAGCTAAAACATGTAAACTCTGATAAGTTTTATTAACAATTCCTGAAAATGAAGGGTCAGCTATTTAAAGGAGCTCTCCATTGGCAATTTTCACCTAGAGAAAATGAATTTTAAAAACTCTCAAAAAAAATCTTTTTTAGTTTTGAGAAGTAAAATTAATTTTAGAATTCGAATAGACTTATCTTAAAATGGGAATGGTTAGAGAAAATAACTTTTGGAATGAAAACTGATATAATAGGTTAAAAATTAGATTGTAAGCACTTTGGAGAAAGAAACTCCACTTTTATTCTGCCTTGTACAAGAGTGAGAGGGAGTCTGGGCTCCATAGCAGACATTCCGAGGTGCTACATTAATACAAATGAATAATAAAATGTTACCTTTGTGGGGAAGTTAGTGATTAAAGCTACAGACTAGGGTGCTGCTGCAACCACCATATGCAGGACCACATGCCTGAGCAGTGGTCCCTCACAGGGTATGATAGAGATGAAAATACTGTTCACTGTTAGAAAACCCTAAGGTTTTAAGTACCTTTAAAAAACAAAGGACCATTATTAGTATTTGGGTTTACTTTGAAGCATTTTCTTAAATTTCTTTTAGATAAATTCAATTGTTTGCTTATCTGTCTTCCCAGAGTGAAAAAAGAAACAGTAGTTCTGGATCAAATAAATATTTCACTTCAACACAGAATATTTTAGTTCAGGCAGATCTTCACCAAAACCCAAACCATCAGAAACAAAGGTGACTAGAAATAAGAACCTTTTCCCACTTAGAGGACCAATTTTTCTAGGGCACTCAGCCAGGCTACATAAAATCCACGTTGTTACCCTTTTTTTTTTTTTTTTTTGATCAAAAGGAGGGATTTAAATCATGACCACCTGCCTGTTAAGAAAACTCCTTTGACAACAAGCTACATACTCTTCTGGGGGATGTTTTTCTTTTGAAATCATTCCCCTGCACAGAAGACATTTTAGTTTGTGTCAAGGGAAAGAGTCCTCATGGGAGCTGTGGGTGCACTCCGGGAGAGAAAAATAATAGAACTTAACCAAACAGATCCTATCCAGACCAGACCTAAACCATAAAAAGACAGCACAGAAGTGTCTGTTTAGCAGTAAAATTAGGAAAGAAAAGTCCTTGTGCCATCAATTCCCCAACTACTTTGCCCAGAACCACCTCTCTCTCACGTTGGAACCTAGGGTTTTTCTGCTCAGAGCCCTTTCACTACCAGCTGTGACTAATAAATTCTACTAATTTTCAAATATCTCTTCTTATGTTTTGCCTTGCTGCAGACAGCCCTTGTGACTTAGGCAGTGCCATCTGTGCACTAGCAGTTTAGACCGTGAACCCCGCTCTCCCACATCACGGCTATGTGCTCTGCCCATGGGCGACTGAAAAAAGCAGACAGTAGCATCACCATTTTCACTCAGTTTGTGAATCTAGAATGGGGGGGGGGGGGGGGAAATAAAAAACCCAAAACCCCAAACTACTGAAACTTTGGGGCAATTGGGGTCACTCTTGCTGCTTGATGCTTTTCAGCAGATGAATCATTTGTTGGAAAAAAAAGAACTATGAGGACTTAGAATTTGCTACAGTACCTGTCTGTTCTATGTCCGCCCAGAGCACAAAATATTCTCTTCTCGATACTAAACCAAGCTTATCCAGCTAGTGTAAGAGTGTACAATGCACACTTCCCACCTACTTAACGCACCTCAGACCTCATCTGATGGGAGCAGTGCACAAGAACTGCTTCTGCTTCATGTAAAGCAGCACTACATAGCAGAAAATGCTCCTAAAAATCTTTACCACATCTTATTCCTGCATCAAATCCCTTACCCCACTTAACAAAGAGTTTCAACACCTTAATGCTACGTTAGTGTAGTGAAAGTATGTGTGTCTATATGGGACATGTTGTGCATACGTTTTTAACAATTTGTTTTCTAATGTCAGCACTGGGAATGGTGTCAGTTACTGCATCTGAAAAAGGACATTTTAAAATGCAGTTCATGCCAGTGTTAAAAATGTCTTCCTAACGGCTGGGCTCTGTTCCAGCAAATAATGATTCTCTGTACCCAGTCCTTCCTCTATAAGCTGTCCCATATGGACAGGGATGCTGTCAACAGAACTGAAATAAGCAGATTGTTTACTACATCAACTTTATCTAGCAGTTTGGATAAAACAAAAGATGTTGAAGGTGAGAAACCTTAAAAGTGGGATCAAACTACAGAATCGTTCAAACACATTGTTCAAACTGTTCTGTGAAAATTATTTTTCTAGGGGTGGTCTGTTCACTCTTGGAGAATGAAAAATACCTGTTAGTTAGTGACATCTTAGGCTTCATATGCAGAAACAAAATGACACCCCTCTCTCCCCCAACCATCAGCTTTGTGCCAATAATTTGGAGTGGAAAAAAAAGGATTCTGAAATATCATCTCAATGTTAATGGCAACTGTACTTTGTTTCTTCCTCCTATTCCCTTCAGCTGACTACAGATCCTAGCATCACAGTGGTTCAGCAAGAATGGAGAACATGGTTCAACATGGAAAATGTGGTCATCTCAGATCTCTAGATCAGAAAAGAGAATAGAGACACAAGGCTGGACTATTACTCCTGTGAGATGCTGCAGCAGCACTTCTGGGTCAAAACTGTCAGATTTCAAGTAAAGGTGCTCTTTCATTGGGAAATTTAGTTTTCCATTTACTTGTCTTGAAAATTTTAGACGATCTCTGAAAAGTATTCTTAGTATCTGCAGAGCTTCTTCTCATGGGCATACAAAGCTGCACCCGTCATAACAAATACTGCATTTTTTGTAATATTATATGAGCTACCCTTACTGGAGCACTGAATTGCTATAAATATTATCTCAATTCAATGTGAAAGTCATTTTGTAGCACAAGTGCTGAAAAAAAATGATGATACAGTAGGAAAAACTGTTCTTATATTCCACATTTACCCTTTCCTCAAAGAGGTCAGAGATAGAACTGTAATCTAGAATGTACTAGATGAAACAATATAACTTTGAGCTGTATCTCAAAATAGTGGTCCCAATCATATTTGACCACAGGCAAAGTACTGACACAGAATGAGCAGTAGGCACCATCATCCTTTGCTTCCTCTGAAAATCTAAGTTTTATTTTTATGTTTTTAATTTCCTATGCCCACAAGCAAAGCTGGAAAGTCTTGTAGGCAGCACATTGTCTGTGACCCTAGTATAGAGAACAGTATTTTCAGTATTTCCTCAACACACATCAAAAGATCACTTCTGCCATGTCTTAACTTCCCAATTCCTCATTTTTCATTTCTCGTCCCAAAGATGATGCTGAGCTATAACTTTCCACATTTCTATTGTGAGAGAAGGCTAAGAATCAGGGGAAAGAAAAAAAGTTATGTACTTGGTGCACTTCATGCAAAGATATGGCTTGTAATTAACAGTTCTAACTCAATATTGAAAGTACTGAAGAAAGTCCATTTTTCTTGGGTTTTTACAGTTATCTCTGAATACAGAAAAAGTGTTTTCCTTTACAACAATGCAACACTGTAACAGTCCTATAAAACAATATAATCACTCTGGCTCAGCTGCAACCTTATCAGATCTATCTATAGACCCTCGGCGCAGTTAAATTTAAGAGCAAAATGACACGCAACTATTACAGGCACTTTTCAGACGGTTGTGACCAATTGCTTATCTGAAAAAGGATTCAGCTGTTTTCTTTAAGATGCTCTGTTGGTTCTTCTCTGGAAATAAAAATCTAAGTCTGAGAGAAGTAGTTTAACACCACTCTCGCTCTTCTCTTTTGCTAGATGGGATGGTGTCCTGAATTTATAAAGCAGCAGTCTTGGATAAGAGTCTCTGTACAAGAAAGGCAGTTACAGTGCTGAAGTGCAGAGAAAGAGGAAAATAAGAGATAAGATAGGTAAGGGGTTTTCTTAAGATCATAAAAAATACTTAGTGTCAAGAGAAGTCCATCATGTTATCGAACAAATCCAGAATTTGCAACTGCAAATGATTATGTGGTATGTGGATCTTAAAATCCATGTATTTTGTGATATGGCAAAATAAAACAATAGTGGATCATATAATCACGATATGTAATAAATTTATTAGTTTATGAAAGAGATTATATGACAGGACTGTTGGTTATTCAAAAGACTGCACATGGTGACTGAGTGTCTTTTATGTCCACTTTTCTTAATCCAGCCCCCTTTTACCTGTTAGCTCAGAAAATGGAATATCCTTAACAGGATGCACCACTGGACGCTATTTGTTGCTGGAATTTTTTTTTCTGCTTTGAGATATTTGCTTCATTTGGCTGGCCTAGGAAATACCAACTGGATGTGTCTCTCATTGCATGGGCCACGACTAATTGATTTTCCAAATTTAACCAACAGCCTTGTTATATTATAGTGTGTTTGAAAAGGGGAAAAATCTTCAGAAAACCCTGAGGAAAAAATAATGAAGCAAAGACAGAAACTGTGAAATCTGTCAAGGTTTATTAAAAATGGCAAGAGCAATGCCACTGAGATGAAATTTTCAATTAGCAAAGTTACTTCAGCAGCCAAGTATGAGATGTTATTAAAGTTTTCTGAGTTCTACTGTTTGGTTTAAATGTACAGAAAAAGTAATGTAAAATGTACACCAGAGAGGTAGAAATCATTATAGTTAAAACCAGTGTGCAATTTCTGCTATAGCAGTTTTAAAACAATTTAAATCTCAGGTTCGAGGGAGTTGATATATTCAATCTTTCTTCCTAATCACGATGTTTTTTGGAAAATGTGAGCAAAGTGCGGCAACCTATTCTTTAGTTGTTCAAGGAAAGAATAAATAGCTTATTTCATCGCTTGAGTTGATATATGTAATATTTATCTTTGAGTATACATAAGGTCATAGGCTGTGAAAGATTATTCACAGATTTCACAAAAGCATTTTCTAACAGATCCCTTTATTCTGACCAGTTTATTTAGATGTTCAGGTTCCAACAATGTTTTCTACCCCTCCAGTTACCTTAAAATAACATAGTATCCTGGATGTTTCCTAAAGGAAGATCAGAGCACACAGAGGAAAAAAAAATGGGACAACGTAAGCGTTCATTTTAAAGACGCTTTTTTAGTCTCTCTGTGTGAACAATTATGCCTACTGCACCTGCCTACATCCATCTCCTAGGGGAGATCCAAAACTTGCAATAATATTTCAGGATATGAAAACATTTTCTGACTTTAACACTACAGAAGGATCACTTATCGTTCTACTAAATCCGCTCCTGTTTTCTGACTTACATGGCTCATCTATTTGATGTAAATAGAACTCACTCCAATAAAGATGTGCTAAAATAAAGCAATTCTCATTTTGGTGACCTAAATGATGTAAATATGAGGAGGTAATGAAAGGTTATGTGACTGAACCTGTGAACCACAAGGGCTGCATACAGGAATGAGAGGTCAACATGGATGGGATTTCATCATCGATTTCTAGTGATAACTTCTTCAGAATTCAACCTAGAACAACACTGAGCAAAAGAATATTATTTACTTTTTAACATGAAATCACAATCTATTAGAAACTAAAAAAAAAAAAGTGTTGTCTTCTAATTGAAAGTGAACGTCAAACAAGAAAATTAATTTATGCCAAACAGAATATCTTTCTCACAAAACACTCACTAAGACGTCTAAGTATATAGTTCATTGGTGTTCTTGTCCCTCTTCTCATTTTTCAGCTATGCCTTAATTTTTTTTACTCTTAAAAAGAATAAGACATCTCTTCTGTTGTTCCGGAAAAAATCTGCACAATCAGAGAAAACTGACTGTGCCAAGAAAAGTTGCATCAAAATATTGTGATACCATATTTTACATCATGCAAAATATTGCCAGATGTTCAAAACAAAGAAAAAAAATCACCCAGTTTTTTCCCCATGGAAGATATTAATTGAAAAAAGCAGCAGGTTAAAGGCATCCAAAGAAAAATCAAGATTTTAAAATCATTATTTTTCTCTGAAATTTAACACTAAAATGGTTACCAAGCAGAAAATGTGTTTATTTCTCACATCAGTATAACTATTTCAATTACAGGCAACTTTGCAAAAGGAAAAAAAGCATAAATTTTAACAAGACTGCTGTTAACTGCACTGGAAAAAAACTAAGATATCAAAACCTTGCTGCTAAAGACTAGCCTAATTAACAGGCCAATTTCATTACCACAGGTGTTCAAATCTGTGATATTAATTAAGAAACAAAAGGAGACAAATGGCCTGCAAAGAAACGTTATCTGCCTCCTGGCCTACAAATGAGGACTCGCGATCTGTGTAATCGATACCAAGAAACCCGCTGGAATTAATGCCCAACCTCACAGCTTTCTGCACCAGCTCCTGCATTTACCTGACCTTTCAGGTAAATGTATCTTGTGGTTCTCAAATGACTAACTGGCACCTTTCATTACTTTAATCATTGACCTAAAAAAGTATGTAAATGTCAGCCTTCTTAAGACCACAGTTTGATATATCCATACTTTCAGTATGGAAAGGTGTGCCAGTAGCTTGATGGCTGGGAAATGGACAAGCTTTATGATTTCTGAGGGGAATGGAGAAAATTAAAATTACATTTTTCACCCTCTGCCAGCTGTAGGACTAGTAGGGCTGCTGCTCCGTATGCTCCAGAAAAGACTTTACATTTATACATACGACTTCCCAATATAAAAGACACATACAGCTGGCTTGAATGGCAATTAATGTAAAAGCCATAATTCAAATGGAGATGTGTAGATCAGGAAAGTAAAAGTTCTTAAAGTTTTTATTAAAGAAAATAACAACTTATGAGATACCAGCACCTGGAATATTGAAACTGCAGATATTTCCCTCCATCAAGATGAGGGTGTTCAAATACTTTCAGACAATGAAAGATGTAAAAACAAGAAACAGCCATTTTTCTTTATCCCTCTTTGATGGCACAAAAGGAAAAACTCTCCAAACCAGGCATCTCTATAGGCCCTGCTGGTATACTCAACTGCCCATGGAGATGGAGATCTGCCACATGGAGCTTGTTGTGAGAAGTTTAAAGCAAGAGCAGTCAAACCCAACAAAATAAGGTTCTTCCAATAAACTAGAAGGCAGTCTGGATGAGCAAACTGGTTTCAATAAAATAAGAAAAACTCAAGCCTTCTTCTAAAACTAAATAAACTTTCTTGAACTTTGAATTACCAGAACCAAGAACAAAAATTTCCACAAGAGCAACAGAAACATTTGCTTTAATAAGACTTGCAAAAAAAATTTTCTAGAATCAATAGACATTTTTTAATTAAGATTATGAGTAAACTAGCAGCTTCTTACTCTCAGTCATATCCATAAAGGCTTGTTTTGATACCATAAACATAAAGTTCACATTTCAAATAAACTTTCCCTCTATGTTTCACATACGTAGATGTGCCTGTGAAGTGAGGGCACATCTTCCCGTTGATACATGTGGATCTGATCATGGAACAAACTGTCAGGGCTCTGGTTTTTTGTTTGTTTGGATAGGGTTTTTTTTCCTTCTTTCCTTGTTTTTGTTTTCTTTTTACTAAAAGTAAGCATTAAAAGTTTTTAGATAAACACTAACGTCTCCAAACACTGATTTTTCATTACTGTACAATACACAATTAATGAATTCCCCCCAAAAAACCACTGGCTCTGGAAGAAAAAACATGAAGACATGATTTGGGACAGCTAACGGTTAGGAACCACATTATGACTTCGGATGGTTTGTAGAGAAGGGTATCTTGCAAGCTTGAGGTCATGGTCCCTTAACCCTTCACAAGCCTGTCCCAGCTAAAATGTACTTTAATCAGGAATTCTGCTTTTGCGTCTCATACATTATCTTGATCTTTCTCTCCTCTCCAGAATGTAATGTAAGGCTGGATATTTATGTAGAAAATGCCAATATTATTTGTTTAAATTTGGTATTGAATTAGATTCACATAGAAGTACTATATAGAATCACAGAATCATCTAGGTTGGAAAAGACTCTTAAGATCATCGAGTCCAACCGTAAACCTAGCACTTCCAAGTCCACCACTAAACTGTGTCCCTAAGCACCACATCTACATGTCTTTTAAATTCCTCCAGCAATGGTGACTCAATCACCTCTCTGGGCAGCCTGTTCCAATGCTTGACAACCTTTTCAGTAAAGAAATTTTGCCTAATATCCAATCTAAACCTCTCCTGATGCAACTTGACGCCATTTCCTCTTGTATCGCTTGTTACGTGGAAGAAGAGACCAACCCCCACCTCACTACAACCTCCTTTCAGGTAGTTGTAGAGAGCAATAAGGTCTCCCCTGAGCCTCCGCTTCTCCAGGCTAAACAGCCCCAGTTTCCTCAGCTGCTCCTCATAAGACTTCTGCTCTAGACCCTTCACCAGCTTCGTTGCTTTTCTTTGGACACGCTCTAGCACCTCAGTGTCTTTCTTGTAGTGAGGGCCCAGCCACTTGCAAAAAAAAACCCCTAAAACTTAATCTAGTTAATTTATAGTGTTCTTCCTCTCTGCAGACACATGCTCCTATATTGTGTACAAAGACTGCTGATGGGATAGAATGAGCAATGAAACTTTTGATTAAGAGAACAACACACTAAATTCAAACCACAACATCCTTTGTCCACCCTCATGTGGAGTCTACAACCACCACCACATCCTGCTATTCACTCACAACTGCAATATTCTATTCCACTTTCATAGCAGAACCCATGAGTTTACACAATATGCTCAAAGGCAACACAGGACAAAATTACCTAACCACTTCATTACAATATATTCTATAAATTCACTGCAAACTATCTCAGTTATTTTCTTAAAGATCTTGTAATTCCAAACTACTGAGATTAAGAAAATGCTTTTATCTTTTTCAGCAATTTTTTTACCTTCCTTGTTCATCAAAAAGCATTTTCCCTAGTGAATTGACCCCAGATGACTCATGCCTCTCAAAAATTTTTGATAGGTAGATGTCAAAGCAGCTTACATTTTCCAATATAAAAATTGGTGATAAAATGACAGGGCTGAGAGCACTCACAGATTTTAAGGGAAGATGTTGCCTGACATACTCAAACAGAAATCCACAGACAGCAGAAAGTGGTTTTTACAAAGCTGAGTTTTCCATAAAGTCACTTGTTCCGTTACTGCTCTTTTGGTGGAAACAGATAAAATAAGATCCTCCTTACATTTACTAAAAAACAAAGATAAAACAAGCCAGAGAGTCAGAAACTGACAGTAACAACAAGTTATAAATTGTCTGTTCCAGAACGTTTTAAACTGTGACTTGGATATTCCATTGACAGGGAATCCCATGAGACATTACTTGGTTTCTTAATTACATCCAATAATCCAGGGATCTTCAAACATGTCACTGATTATTAAACTTCCACCCTCATGATCTATTATTGTTTTGATTACATTGTTTTGACATGTTTTCATTTAAAGTTATAATGAAACTAACAGAAACAAAGTTTCTTTGCAGGATTACTTTTTATTACAGAACATTTTGGAGCTGGGAGTTCCAAGTTATTTTAAAATAATATGTACTAAATTCACGCTAAAAGTTGACAGCACCTTCCTCAGATCAAAATCAGATGCAGTGCATGTATAAATTGAGTAACATAAAAGAATCATCAACTGTATTGTTAGGATATGTTTAGCCACAATGCTACAATCAACTTTTTTAAATGAAGTCTTCTAAATAGTTTTTAATCAGACTGCTTTTTAAACCAAGTATTTATACTTGAGACAGGGCAAGACGTATGGTAGCAATTTGAGATTGCTTCTTGCTTATTGTTCTTTTGTGGTGCTATTTGGTACTTACAAGTATCTATTTAAAGACCTTTTGTTTGTTAGATGTGAGGTGGCCAAGAACAACATGAGGCATTGCACAAGATCAGAGGGAGACCAACAGCAAACAGCTCAGGGGTGGTTATTTGGAGGGACTAGCATTTGTAGAGCATCAGAGAGAGAGAAAGTAAATGAGCTCACACATGAGAACAAAGTATTTACCACTAATTCTAAAATGTGTTTACAAAAATTAGACAACCTACTTTGTTTAGATTCAACACTGGAACTAGAGCTTGTTTGTAACAGTTCAAAAGAGATAGAAATTTGCATTCAGTCACTTCTCATATGAGAAGATTGGGGTTTTTTTTTTAGTTTTTTGCCTTTTTTTTTTTTTAAGAAGAGAATATGAGCGAAGGAACTGTGTTTCTGCCACATAATTCAAAGTAATGCTTCTGTTATCAGGTCAGATCTTATGACCTTATGAATAACATGCAGCCCATATCTTTCATGCTTGAGGTCTGGCTGGTAAAATAATTAGTATTGCAGACCCAATTTAAAGCTGCCTTTCATACTTCTGAAAAATCAAACGCTGATGAAAAATTTCACAGGCCACTTGGAACTAGCTTGTGCAATATTGATCTGACTTATGAAATAACTCACGTAATACCAGACTAATGGGCTAATATTAATCTGTATTCACTGACCACTTCAGTTTTTAATTCCTGTGATGAAGTTCTAACATTTTCTGTTCTTGTCCATGGAAGTTAAAAGGAGAAGAAAACCAGTAATTGATTAAAGAACTGTCATAGCTTTCATTTTTGAGAAAAACTGGGTGAGGGTTGGCATTCAGACAAACCAAAGATCAAAGGAGATACTAATTTGGAGTAGGCTGATTTGAAATGCAAGGAAAAAAACAATATTCTAGGACAGCTTTAGGCAGAGTTTACTCTTGCCTTGCTTATCCACAAAGCAGCATCGCTGAATTCCCTGGGAGACTGCATAACTCGTACTAGCACTCAGTGAGGTGAATCCACGTACTTACATGCAAGGCAGGAGATCTCACAACAGCAGCACCGTGCATTACCATTAGCATCGTGGCCTCTAGCACTTTGCATTGCCACAAGGTCTTGTGCAGGCAGACTTGACTAGTGTTCCACCAAAGGAAAGAGAACTATGTGGACAGTACACACACCTCACAGAAACTAAAAAGGAAGCTTTTAATAAAGCAAGTTGGAAAAGGAGCCTTTCTGTGCATATGCACATATACATTTTGGACACAGTGACTGAATTACAAATCAAAGATGCATAAGTAAAATGTCACAGCAAGATATTTTGCTATAAGGTTTTGTTTTTTCAATAAATCAAAGATTAAGGACGTTTTGCTAGTGGGAAAGTTACTAAAATATTGGCTCGGGACAATTAGGTCCCCAGATGTTAACTGACATTTTTTCAACACCCTGTCTGGTCCAGTGCGAGGAATAATCCAGATCCCCTCTGAAGCCACACTTCTATTTACTGAAGGATAATTCAGCTCATTCTAGGTTTTTTTTCCTCCATTTTTTACTGAATATTCTTAAGAACCTATTTTTAACAAAATATCCTGGCTGAAACCTTTCACCAGTTTGGCTGGAGTAATAGGACTGGCAATGCCTGAGGGATCACCTAGTTCCCAGAAGACCAAGCTGTCACCTGCCTGCAACAACTGTAGCTTGTCCGGTTTACAAAGAGGTCCATTCTTTTTTTTACTCTGTTAGGTTTGCCGCATATTTCCATCACCTCTTGTTACCACCTGCCTGTAACACAAGTGCTCATCAGCTCTCCGGTATCCCTGGCTCATACAGCTGAACAGGACTGTCTCTGGATCTTCTCCTCCAATGTATTCTTACATGTAATTCAGATCCCAGTGGTCTGCATCTTCTCCTTTGTCTCTTTTTATATATGACACTATCTCAGACACTTTTCCCAAGAGATTCTTCTGAAAATGTTGAACTTTCAAGTTACAGTGCACCTCCTCACAGTCACTTTTAAAATGTTCTCCAGTGTTTATGATCACTTTCTACTTTAATGATTTCCTGTCTTTGAATCATACTGGTCAAAAAATTTTCCAGGTGAGCAGCACTACAAGACATTCTTCTTCATGCCCATTTGCTAGGGAAGAAGAGCCTAGTGTATCGACAGGGTAATGGCGAAGGAAAGAGTCTCCTGTCAAGAGTGTTAATTTCTGGTTTTACTCACTTGGACACCATGTCCACAATATTCCAGGCAATGCAATTTTAGGCTAAGTGGCTTTCTCCCTCCTCAGAGAGTTACTGAAAGCAGAGTTGTCTTAAGTATTTATGCATAAAAGTTTTTATGCAAAATCTTCTATGCAAAATCCCTGATAAGAAGAATTTGATTTCCTCATAACAAATAAGAAAGTTTCAGATTGAAAGTTTCAGTGAAAATTTTGGGAGAGATTTATACTGTAGAACATACCTTACAAGATGGGCTTTTAGCAAAAGAAATTGAAGTTCCCTTTTTCTATTTTGGCAGTTCCTGGTTGATTCACTAACTGTGATGACTTCTTTATACCAAGGACCCATCCAGACCAATAACCTGCAAAACTGGACAAGTTTTGAATAAGCGACTATCAGAAAGTACTTTGTAACTAGTTAAAAGACAGAGAACTTGAGCAGGAGTTATTTCATGTCAAAAATAAGTTCTGGAGAACATCAGTGTATCTAAGTTAGTGCATGTCTGAGTGCATGCTCATTTCTGAAGGTCACTAGAGAAAGACAAAGAAGGTGTCACTTATACTGAAACAGCTCCCATGATGTCAAAGAGAAGGTAGTTAAGATAGTGATGAAGTATATTCCTTAGGTCAAGTACTGCATGTCTACATGCCATGGAAATACAATGGGAGTTGACTTGGTAGGAAGACTTCAATTTAGTTGGTAATTTAAAAAAGTAAATCAAGAAGAATATTCCCCTCTCTGTCCCAACATGATATTCTGGAACCCAACAGATCATCTTCAGAAATGACTTTGATAAACATCAGTTACAGCGAGCAGACAAAATGACAAAGCTGATGTGTATTGCTATACTGCCAGCCATCTGTAGCACTTACAGTCAGAATTTCTGACATACCTCAGAAGAAAGACAATGTTTCAGAAATATATTACTATGTTTATGAGATGTAAAATGTCAGCACAGCACCATACACCACTGCAGCACATGAATGTCTAATAAGATCATGTATAATTTTCCTTGAAAGCGCTAATTTGCATGCATACATACTTCAGTTGCGGTAGGAGATCTACGTGCTCTTCTCTACCCAAGCAGAAATATAGCTCAACTTCAGTGGTAAGGAGTCCTTCAGTAAGCTTTATAACCTCATTCCAAACTTTAGCTGTCAGTTAACAGCTTTTCAGAACGACAGTTTAAATCAAGAAAATGTCACATGTGTATAGTAACAGGTCTAATCTTGTCTGTAAATTGCTGCCTGTGGTTTTCAGAAACACAGTAAATTGCTGGCGATTTACAATGAGTCTCACTGCAAGGATAACTTGACTTTTGCACATTTAACAAAACACTCTTAAATTATTCATGCATATCATTCAATGTTTGGGCAATTTTGAGAGCCATTGATTTCAGGAACCTGTAGTCTGCCTTTTTACTGGATAAATATAAATCTTATACTTGACTTTTACTTCTCAAATGTAAGACTGAAAGTCTATCCTGGTACCAAAGATCTATAATAGATTTTAGAATGCACTCATCAAGCATAAGTGGCCAATTTTTTTCAAACACCCAACAAATACAAACAATGTTTTAGACTATCTTCTATAGTACTTCAGGTACCTCAGGGCTACTGGTATCTACAATAGAAGAGATCTCATTCTGGTGATCCAGAACACTAGAGCACCCATGTCCCTTTTAAAAACACAGTGAAGCCAAGGCTGTCTTCCATGAGTCACATATCTAAGCAATGGCTGTCCAATGGCTGTCTGGAAAGCAAGGGATAAAAGAAATACATAGAGGAAAGCTATCCATTTCAGGGTGAAAAGCAATGGCATGAGTTGGTGGACAGTGCTTTATGGAAAAAGGACATCACAGCAAAATTTCTTCTACCCTGGTAGATGGATGAAGTGGGACTGCAGCATCCTTCCTTCACGGATGGGAAGAGGTATGGTCTATTTATGGAAAGGCATAGTAGGAGAAGTCCTGAATACACAGATGATGCCCTCTCCTCCCTCTGGAGAGGCAGCAAGACTCACAGAGAGACAGTTTCCTTCCCAGCATTGCCACCGAGGCAGAGTCTTCAAAGGAGAAGCTCCATCCTCGCCCATGAGAGGCCTATGTGAAACCTGTGACTGCATCCCTAAAAACGCATTGTCACTGTCAAGTTAGCATCACTGCCCTCCAGGGTTTCTTCCCCCTCAGAAAAGAAAACAAAACCCCATCTCTCCTTTAAGGTTATTTTGCACACAAGTGTTTTCCTTTTCTTTAAAGAAATAACTGAGCCAACAAGGTCAAATTTTTATCTAATCTGTATGATCAGGGTTTCTATGCTTTCTCCTGTAGCCATGTCAGTTTATACCATCTCAGTAGAAAGCCAAGAATTTTGAAATATTAATAACATTTCACAAAATTAAGTTCTATTTTTTTTTCTCCTAAAAATGGTATCTGCCAACAGCCCATACACAATCAGCAGAAAAATCAGCAGGTATTGAAATACTATATTTTGTTTACAGTACTATGTATAGTTATTATGTAATACCTTCTGTTTATCTTATTGTAACTCATAAGCTCCTGTGTTTCTTTTCATCTACAGTACAACCTGAGTTAAACAGTCACTGACAAAATAATCTATTAAGGCAAGTGGAATTGCAAGTAAAAGGGAGCGATAATTCTGTTAGAAAGGCGGAACACCACCCTGTGAAATATTAAATCATACTCATTCAATGCACCAACTTATTTTACTGTTGGCAAAACACTTAAATACAGGAACACATTCATATTTCCATGTTAATAAAGGGACTCAAAATGCAAGTACTAAATTAAAAGACAAACTATGTCAGAAAGATTATTTATTACACTATTCACAGTCTCAGTGATGTGATGTAGCAGGACAAACTAATGGGTAGGTCACAGATCATAAAAAGCAACATATTGTGCAGTCTTTTTCACACAAACCTAATGCTTTCTTTGGCTCTGAATCCTTTTTGGGTTCTAAGAATGGCTTTAATTCTCAGTGGTTTTTTATTCTTCCTTATAAGGACTATATCTTTAAGTTTTAAAAAACACTGAACATTTCAGAGATGCACTGAAATAGTAAGCTAAGGCAGATGATTGCTTAAAAAAAGAAACATTAACACAAATTTCATACACCTACATATCCTTCCCTGACTTTTTCTGACTCCAGTTCATTGAATTTCTCTCACATCATGTTATGTATTGGAAGACTTTACAAAGCACAAGCACAACAGAAGAGGTGCCACAGTAATATATGCAAGGTCAATACAAGCAAACGTAACCTAGATGACTTGAAAATGCTGTTAAGAGATACTACTAGGCAATATTGTAATGTGCACAATATAGACAGACACACATATCAGCATTTGTTTAATACATTATATATCAAATATATCAAAACTTTGCATTTCAACTTTATTGTATAAGACAAGATTTTTGTACCTGATGAATGCTTAGGGTTTTTTCAGCTTTTATTTTAAAGCCTCCTCCCTTTTCCAAACTTTAATATATGAGAAGTGGAGAAGTCTATGGATTGCCTCTTATTTTAATACTCATTCTGCAAACTACTTAAACACATTGTAAGCATGTGAGTAATTTTATTGAGTTTAATGAGACTACTCATGCATTTTAAGTTAATCATGTGTCTTGCTGTACTGAAGCTGCCAAAAAAACCCCATACAGAAACCTAAGAAGTGGGAATACACAATGTTATATGACAATAATCACTGTAATTTGCACACACTACCCCTGTGCTTTAGGTTATAGCAGCCCTTTGGCTGTGTGCTGCTTTCATTGCCTTTCTAGAGCAGATGTAGAGGTTGTGCACATTAAAAACACAGGAAAGACTTCTCAGTGAGGAAAAATACATTTTTACCATACTGTCCTGAGGGAGTCAGAGAAAGTAAAAGTCCACGGTACTGAGCAAGTCGGGGAGAGGGCTGTGGAGGCTTTAGGTGAGTGGCACATGGAGTTTTGGGGGTTAATAAGGAGTATTCCAGGTCCAGAGCTAGGATGAAGGAGAAAGCCAGTGCTTTGGGTGAAGGAGAGAAACTGGGAAGGAATACAAAAGGGCGTCTTTCCCTTGTCTTCCATTGCAGTCTTTCTTCTGGTGTAGTTTAAACTAAAGACAGCAATTATAAAGTTTCTTATGAGAGGTTGCAGCAACTTTTCTCTCTGTGGAAGCACTAGACAGCTTCTCCTGTCCCCTCTCACAGCTACCTTTTTTTCATTTGTAATGGCACACATATAGAAGAATTTAATTATGAAAGTTTCATTCTTTGTGAAAATTCCTGCAGACAACGGGTACAAAAGTTTTTGGTCCCAGGCAAACAAACACATGCATACACTGATTGTGTCAGCCTGTTCTTCAAGAAACCAGAATAAAAATGGAGAAAAGACTTCAGTAAATATAAATTAGAGGATATATAGCAGAGAATATTTAATGGGGAAAAAAAATATGTTAGGTAGAATCCATGCTAGCAAGGTTAAAGACAGTAAGAAATTGTTCATTAAGCTTATTAGGAACAAAAGAAATTATAGAGATTATCTAGACCTACTAATAGATGAAGACTGTGAATTTTTTAAAGAGGCAGAAAAGGCAGACAGCTTTAATAAATGTCTCTGTTCTTTATTTAGTAAAGAACAGTATGAGAAGAGGAGGAAGAAGCACTTCCTAAACTAATGAAGCACTTCATTAGTAAATGATCTACCAATTTATAAATCGTATTCGGTCTTTAGGCCTGGACAACTTGCAAGCACACAAAAGCATTGGATGTTGACATCCATGAATGTAAAGAAGTTAATTTTTAATAAATCTTGGAAACTTCATGAGACTGAAGAATTTTAAAGCTTATGTAAGTTCAAGACATGCACATGCAATGGTTCAAGGACAGTTAGTCCTGCAACAGACCCAAAGTACTCGAGGGAAAGATGAGTTAAAAACGGATGCTTGAGAACAAGCAAAAGCAGTATAATTGATGCCAGTCAATAAGATTTCATAAGACATTAGGCCCTGTTAAACAAACTCGATTTCATTACTTCAGGAGGTTAAAAGTTGAGTTGATAGAAGCAGCTGCAAGAAGATAATACCCTTAGACCTCTATAAGGCATTCACAAAACATTCTTATTGAAAAAATTAGAATGGCAGTACATTTTTAATGGACTGAAAATTAAATAGATTGAAAACAGGTAATTAACATAGTTATAAATGGAAAATCATAACTGAATAAGAGTGTTTCTAGCAGGACTCCCTTGGGATTGATGTAAGGTCTGATGTTATTCAATGTTTTCATCAGTATGCTAGAAGTAAATATAAAATCACTGCTTGTATTGGATATATTTGCAGATGACACAAAGAGAGGGAGGAGGGTAAATAATGAAAAGGCAGGCAGCTGTACAGGGCCATCTGGACTACTTGGTAAGCTGGGATCAGCGAAACAAAATCCATTAAATTATAGGCACAAGCAAAGTGATATAGCCTGGAAGCAGGAAATACAAGTCATGCAACAGAATTGGAAACTGCATCATAGAGAATAAAATGTTTGGATAAAAGTTAATATGATCCCGGAATGTTTAAGCAAGCTGCCTAGTTACAGATGTAAAAAGTGATCTTACTTAGATATTTAGGAATGAAGAAATCCTAGGATATTGATGGCATTGCTAACATCTAGGAACATTTTAAAACTCTCTAACAACCTTTTAAAACCATTGGGTTATTTTATGTATTAAAACTAGGTAAATTTGTGTCCCAAGCACATTTTGAGATGTAGATATTTTCACAAATACTAGCATGTTGTATCAGAGTGAAGCAAGAAGTTTTCAAAGAAAATGATACCACATTTAAATTTTTTATAGGAAATTGCAGTTTTAAAACCAGAATATTAAGTATATTTTTAATGAAACATCAGGTAGTCAATTGATTCATAAGAGTAAAATATATACAAACTAAACCTAAAATGGATAAAAATATCAAGAAGTACAAATTAAAAAGTGATTATTAAGAAATTTATATTACTGGCTTTTCCAAAATAACTGTTTACACTGACTGTGCTAATGTTTGCAGGGTATACACAATGTCTACATGCCTACAACACTTAACAATAAAAATAGCTAGCTCGTGTGAAAAACAAAACATAAGGATTCAAGATACCCTGAAGCAAACCATAGTTGCAACTTAGGGTAGACATGAAGCATATGAAAATAGTCCCAAACCAGCATGAACAACTTTGAAGTTAAACAATGTACAAGCATATTTGAGACGAAGATCTAGTGGAAATCACTTTCTTCACAGCTGGACATGTACATAGTTTTTTCCTCACTGAATGTAGTCTTTTATCCAACAGCCCAAGAACTTGTGAATGCCTCAGTAACAGATAAAGAGAAAGAAACATTAATTTAGTCAAGATGAGATGGCTCAAAAGGAAAATCAGATGCCCTGGCAATACTAGCCATGAGAAAGTTGGCCAGTAGTTTGGTCACTTCTGATCAAACCGGGGAAAAAAATACTGAACTGAACTAAAACAAAGCTGAAAAGTAAAAATATCATCCATAATTCACAGAAAATAAAGGTAAAATGAATCAACTGTGTTATACCTGCTGCAAAGAAGTAATATGGGTTTTAGGAATAACACCTATGCCCCTTGCAGCAGAACTAGACAGAAGGGTTTAGCAGGCAGCTCAGAGAGTTCAAACTGCCTCAGCATAAAAAAATGTCCAGGCCTTCAAACATCTTTGAGAGAAACAAGGAAAATTTTCAGCCAAAACTCCCAAATCAAACCTGAATCTCTCGATCTACCAAAGGAGGGGGAGGTAGGGGGGTGGAAAAAGCTGCTTGCAAGCACTCAGAAGTAAGATCCATAGCAGTAACACAGAGCAGCAGTTACAGTTTTCAGCAGACGGGTATAATATATTCTCCCCCTGCAATGGAAAAGCTCTTCCAAAACAACATCTTAAAGAACTTCCACATGCTCTGTAAAGATATAAGCAGAGAGGGAATTTAATACAATGTTGCCTTAACACAGAGACAATCAAATTATTCATAAACAGCATTTGCCCTTGGAAGACAGTCTTGGCAAGCACTGTTGCCATCACTGTGACTTCTCTTCCAATATTTCTGCCTTCTCTATTTGACTGAATAGGTCAAAGAGACCCAGCATTATTCCTGGTATAGTAAAGCCACTCTGACAATAAACCTCCTAGCAAAGCAAAGGGCAGGAGGCCAGCCAAATCCCCAATAGGATTCTCTCACTCTTTCCCCATTAATCCGAACTGAAGAAGTCTGCTCAAAGGAGTGCCGATACTCATGAATAATAAACTCAGTCACATCATCAACATGAGCGAGGAATTTCCCTGAAGGACAGCTGAAAAATGAAAAGAAAGAGAGTACGATAATCTAGACAAGGAACAATCCCTCTGATTCCCTTGTGCATTGAAAAGGAGTTCTCAAAACCCATTCACCTTTTGGAGGTTAAATAAATTATTACAAGGAAACCAAATTTAGGAGATAAACTTGCTCCAAGATTTGAACCGCAAAGATTAAGAGACTACTTCCTATGACCTACAGAATCAAAAACCTTCGTCTAATTAAGACAGATTAACACATGTTAAGCATTCCTCAAAAGAAAAGATCGTCAAAACAGACATGTTGGAAATATATTTAAGGTTTACCCAAGGTATGCTATTGAACTAACTAGAGGTTTTTTTGTTTGCTGAAGCCTTCAAAAGAAATGAATACTGGGAGTAAGGCAGGGACACTGCCCTATAGTCCCCCTTATTGTGCACCAAGAAAGAACCACTCAATAGGAGCTGAATGGCAAAAATTTCTTCCAGATGCTTTTCTGAAATATCTGGTGAAAGTCAGGTTCAGATAGGCCCACCAGACTTACAACTTTTGTAAAACTCAAAGGTAAAATGCTAACACCAGACCCCTGGAGCAAAGTAATTTAAGGCAGATGTTAACTCAGGAAGTTCAAGACTATGCATGCCTAGTGCCGAGATACTAGAAAATCCTAAAGAACCAGGAAATCTCTGAGTGGATACACAGGCTCTATGTAGTTAGTAAAATCTCCTTGGTTGTCAAATGCAGATCTATGAAAAGTAAAACAAACTTGTATCCTCCCTTGCCTTTCCTCTAAATTAGGTTGAGTTAATGAAACCCAAAGGATGCAAGTACAGTCACCTGGATGACATCTAGAGATGATAAGCAATCGCCTGCTTCTTGTATTTCTTTTCCAGGTCAAAGATAGGCCCATGTTTACATGTCTATCTACATAATATCTACCGAGGGATCTGGACAGGCTGGATCAATGGGCCAAGGCCAATTGTATGAGGTTCAACAAGGCCAAGTGCCGGGTCCTGCACTTGGGTCACAACAACCCCATGCAACGCTACAGGCTTGGGGAAGAGTGGCTGGAAAGCTGCCCAGAGGAAAAGGACCTGGGGGTGTTGGTCAACAGCCTCCTGAATATGAGCCAGCAGTGTGCCCAGGTGGCCAAGAAAGCCAACAGCATCCTGGCTTGCATCAGAAATAGTGTGGCCAGCAGGACTTGGAAATTGATTGTCCCCCTGTCCTCGGCACTGGTGAGGCCGCACCTCGAATACTGTGTTCAGTTTTGGGCCCCTCACTACAAGAGAGACATTGAGGTGCTGGAGCGTGTCCAGAGAAGGGCAACGAAGCTGGTGAAGGGTCTGGAGAACAAGTCTTGTGAGGAGTGGCTGATGGAACTGGGGTTGTTTAGCCTGGAGAAAAGGAGGCTGAGGGGAGACCTTATGGCTCTCTACAACTACCTGAAAGGAGGTTGTAGCAAGGTGGGTGTAGGTCCCTTCTCCCAAGTAACAAGCCACAGGACGAGAGGAAATGGCCTCAAGTTGCACCAGGGGAGGTTTAGACTGGATATTAGGAAATTTTACTTCACTGAAAGGGTTGTCAAGCATTGGAAGAGGCTGCCCAGAGAGGTGGTTGAGTCACCATCTCTGGAGGTATTTGAAAGACATGTAGATGTGGTGCTTAGGGATATGGTTTAGTGGTGGACTTGGAAGCGTTAGGTTTACGGTTGGACTTGGTGATCTTAGAAAAAGACTCTCATCTTTTCCAACCTAGATGATTCTATAATAGCCTGAAGTCATACTATTATCAAGTCCCATAAGAAGCATTTGGCATACTTAAAACTCCCACGTAATTCAGTATCTTCATTTCTGGGAAGAACTTTTCAGATTCTACTATCACCAACAATAAATCCTCTGTACTTTCATCAAGGTCTAGGACTGTCTTACATGTACGTTATTACAAAAAACTTATTTAAAATTACATTTTCTTCTAAGCAAGCATTGTCTTCAAATGGAAGAAAAAAAAAACCAAACAACTTATGAATCAGTGCAAAACTCCCTTCAAACAGTAAACCTGTCTTAAAACTGGTCATGAATTGAATGCAAATATTTATTAGAAGACTGATGAAAGGACACGCTTCCCCATAAATAGGAAGAACTCCTTACTTGGCCAATGTAGGAACTAAAATTTCAAAGGAGGAACTAAAATTTCAAAATTTCAATTTTGAAATTTTCAAATTTCAAAATTTCAAAATTTCTACAGCAGAAAAACAGTGTATAGAAATTATTAGCAAAACCCATCAATTTGACCTTAGCGGGCAATAAATAGAGCCTGCACTGGCACTAAAATAAGTATACTGTCTTACATAAGGGTCAAAATCTGTACACAGCAGTCACTGTTGTCAGTATTTAGAAGCTGCTGGACAGACAGCAGATGTGGTTGCTCCAATGTCTAAACAAGAATATGATTAAAGAAATAATCAAAGTATCTTTCATTGCAGTTTTGCCAGAAGGACATCATGTTTACAAAGAACAAAATTGAAATCTCAGCAACAGTCTTCCCTTTTTCTACAATAAGAGCATGACAATCACTACAAAACAGATCAAATCGTCGATAAGTAGATAAAATAATACCCTGAGCAATGAAACCTAGGTTCACCCTTATCTGCAGACAGATTTGCCATACTTGCTTACAACCAAACCACGACTCAGAAATTTCCCTTCCTCACTCCATGAACAAGCTAATCAATTCAACTTTTTCCAGACACATGGGATTAGAATAGATGACTAGATGGCCCTTCCTGCCCTTATATGCTCTGATTCGTTATTCTGTATGTTCTTGTTCTACATCTAAATACCCAATCTTTTTTCAAATTTTGCTATGTGCTTCAGGCACAGATATACTATAGGTACTCAGGGATTTACCCTCTCTGCATCACTAGCCATTGCAGCATGCACTCCTGCATCACAGGACCCAGTTCAGACTGGGACCACATCCTTATTTCTTTTTCATATCCAAAGGTGTCTTTGGTGAAATTTTGCAAGCTATTTACCTCCTCTCTGTGTGGCTGCATTTTACCTTTTTTTTTTTTTTTTTTTTTAATCTTCAAGATCCTAGAAATTAAGCTAAGGAAATCAAACAAATATGCATGTGATGTTTGTATTAATAAGTTTATCTGTGCAGCAGTTAGCTAACCATATATATCACACCCATCATTCCCAAAGCCAATCAACCATGGATATTAAATGGATTATTAAAAAAAAAAAAAGAGCCACAGAGATATCATCTCAGTTATTTAAACCAATGAAGATGATGGTGGCCTACACTCTGAATATTAGCCTTAGAATTTAGCATCAAGGGGTTATAAAAGAACGCCACTGCTGTTTGAAAAACATACTTTAATGGTGCTGATAGTATACAATATTCTGAACCACTGTAAATGTCACCTGAAAGGATATGAAATTCAATTTTTGCACCATCTGGAATGTACTCCTGATTAAGTTGTTCAGCAATGTGATCGTATCACCTAAACAAACTAATTAACATCAGAATGACACATTCTTCAGTTACGGTGGCATTTATCTGTGTCCCATTTGCTCCACATAATTTTTTTTTCCAGAATGACCTTATGCTCAAATTGTGCCACCAAGCTAGCTGCATGTTAATTCTCCTTCCAAGAGTAAGCATATATTTCATTAAAACTTACATAATGCTACAGCTTTACACAGTAGAGAGAAACAGACTGAATAAAAAACTACTTTAGTTATGTGAAATCTGGAACATCAAAAAACAATCACAAAGTCTCTTCAGCTGAAAGAGATGTCTTTGAGGCTAGTTCATTGTTGAAAATTTTGAATTGGAGGAATGTGCACGGATTTCAATATTAGAGTACTAACAGATTAATACTTTTCTGCTCTTTAATTTGCCTTTTTTTTTCCCTTTTTTAAGAGAGCATGTATGAAGTCCTCATCTTAAGCACTCTGCAGGTAGCATTCCTTTAGTTTTATTCTCAAATGCAAGCATGAATGTGTAGTTATTCCCTTCTTTGGCTGAGAAATGCAAATTACAAATAAAAAGATAATGCATTTTTCCATAGCTTCACCATTATGAATTCACAGTTTGTGGCTAATTGTTTTCTAACTTTTTATAGAAACAGTCATTGTATTCTAAACAGAAACTACCACACACAGTTTCTGCTCCTGCACATACTGATGTCAGCCTAACACAACATAAAAAAATGTTGTTTGCAAATACCATTGAAAGGCACACCACCAACGCACTGAATCTATGATTAATGGTACCTAATACTAGCCAAGGCCCGAGCTACTATTTTGAAGCTCTGAAATGTTGATTCTGTTCAATATTACACTGCATAACTTCACAGTAAATTGGTTTCCAGGTTTATTACCAAAGTAATTAAAAATTCAGAAGGTTGCTGTTTGAACAGAACATTATGGAACAGTATTAAATACAATCGAACCTGGAGATTATTTCTCTTTATGGCGAGAGAAGCAGCAGGATGGGAGGAGCAACTTGCATGAGGAAGGTCATATTAGAAGTTCATATTTTAGCAAAAACATTTCAGCAGAACCTCTATTGCAGGAAAGGGCACAAGAATAACGGAGGCAACTGGTTCCGAAAACCTGTTTTTTCTTTTTTAAAAAAAACCCAACAAAACAAACTGTTACTTCCGAGAGCTGGTTCAAAGAAAGAGTGAAGGCCAAGGGAATTAAATGGATTATATGACACAAGAATTAAAACTTATATTGCATCTGTTTTTCTTTGCCTTTATATTAGTTTAATTCTATTTACTTAAGTGGTGTTTAGTTAGCATTCCTCCTTTTTCCACGCCAGAGAAGATTCTAGAACATTACTTTTAAAATAACAATTCTTTAAACCCGTTTGGAATAATAAAGTTGGGGAAGGAGGAGGCAGAGAGAGGGTCCAAACCTCAAGGAAATGACAAAGAAAACAATCTTTTCATCAGGTTTCATTTCTGCAAGTTGAATTTTATTAGCACACCACTAGGAAGAGATTATATTTAACTACTGCTATAAAACTAGTAATTTGTAATGTTTGGAAATTGCAGAATGCCTACAGCTACATCCACTGCTTTAGTGTGGTCCGTTATTGTGCACATCACAGCTAGCAGCAGCTGATGGCATCAGCTGAAGCAAATGGACATATAGTAGTGGGGAGAATAAGAAGGTAATGGGTATGTAGTCTCCCAAGGCCCCAAGAGAGATGCTGACCAAAAGCAACTGATATGAACCAGAGGTGCGTGGGAAGAAATTCTCAGCTGAGTTGGACATGAATGTATGAACCATGTCCAGCAGTGAAGAAATATACTATTATCACTCTCACATTGTCCTCTGTGAAGGATGTGTTGCTGTGAAAGGCAATGATTTGTGTTCAGTTAAAAATCCATCAACAGAACAGAAAGCACATGAGTCTTATCTGTAACAGATGCCTCATCCCTATCAGGAGTGAACAGCAATGACAGCATCGCCTCCCACTTGGTGTCACACAGCTGAACACCAGAAGCCCACCTGTGCACGCTCAAGGACTGTTGTCAGCCACCCTGGAGCCTCCACTGGGGTCCCCCATTTTCTGTGTCCCTACACACTCGCTGGGAAGAAAAGCCAGAGAAACCCCAAGTTCCCCAGCTGGAATGCCGCTCCTGCCAAAGTTAAGAAGACTCTGAGTTGATTAAAGATGAGGTTTTGAGTCTTCAACTTGTACTCTTTCATTTTTTAAAAACTCCTACCCTAAACCATCCATGGACACTAACTTGGGCTTTTATCTTGACAGAGGCTTATTTCTATAGATCAAAAATGGCGGGGCAGAAGACTTACCTAGATCACCCCACATCGATATTCCTTTACTTCATTCTTCAAAATATCCAGTGATGAGGCTTTGTAACAGCTTTAGATCCTATTCAGTGCCCTTATTATTAAAAAGATTCTCCTGACCTCCAACCAAATCTTTTTTGCCACATGCTCAGCAAAATATTTCTTGCCCTTTTTCCCAGTGGATATGAAAAAAATCTGATCACTTTCCTCCACATAAAAATCACTTACATGTGAGTAGATGTACTATGCCCCACCTTCAGCCTTCTGCTTCAACTAAGAAAATCCTTCCCACCCACCCCCCCCCCATTTTTCATATGGGTTTTATTTTTTTTAGTTTATCACTTTTTCTTGCTCTCCTATGGATGCTACCAGCTTTGTACACGAGCTTTTTGGAGTAGGCTATGCCATAGAGCTAATTATGCCAAAATAATTGTCTCCATTTTCTCATTTACATCAGCACAAGTTCGAAGGAGAATCACTTTTTCTTTCATGATGTTAGCCTAAATTCAAGCAATGTTTCTGCTCTCATTTCACATAAAAAAAGACACATCTCTATTACTTACAAAATAGGACTGGTTTTGAGCTTAACTTACTCCATTTGAGATTATTAGATATAATTGTACAACAATTAAGGATTGACTGACATGCACCAGATGGAATAAATTGGATTCCAGAAGTAGCCAGGATAAAGTCCACATGATTAGCCCCTATTCTGATGTACAATATTTTTTTAGGAAAGAGTATTAAGTTACCAATCCCACAGCATTTTACTAAGTAATTTATTAGTCCATTTTGTCCGTGGATGGAGTAAATCATTAATTTTAACAGAGTTATAATTCTATCCTCTGACTACAGATCCATATAAAAGTTTAGTCTATAGTTCTGTCTCCAGTTTAATAAATTTGGCTGGGAGCCCTAGAGACTTTGAACTTCCATTGATAAAAGTAAATAATACTAGAAAAAAAAGTGCAAAAAGATAGTTTTATTAATTAACATATGAATAATTTCCTTTGGCTTCAGGGGAAAGGTTAATGAAGCTAATGTCATCACTGAATCATAAAATCACCACAGAAGCATAGAAAGGTTTGGGTCAGAAGTGACCTTAAAGATCATCTAGTTCCAACCCCCCTCCCCGCCATGGGCAGGGACACCTTCCACTAGATCAGGTCGCTCAAAGCCTCATCCAACTTGGCCTTGAACACTTCCAGGGAGGGGGCATCCACAACTTCTCTGGGCAACCTGTTCCAGCATCTCACCACCCTCACAGTAAAGAATTTCTTCCTAATATTGAACTGAAATCTACCCTCTTTCAGTTTAAAACTGTTACTCCTCATCCTATCACTACGCTCCCTGATAAAGCAGCCCTCCTCATCTTTCCTGTAGGCCCCCTTAAGTACTAGAAGGCCACTATAAAGTCTCCCTGGAGCCTTCTCTTCTCCAGGCTGAACAACCCCAACTCTCTCAGCCTGTCCTCATATGGAAGGTGCTCCAGCCCCCTGATCATCTTCATGGCCCTCCTCTGGACCTGCTCGAGCAGGTCCATGTCTTTCTTATGCTGGGGGCCCCAGAGCTGAACACAGTACTCCAGGTGGGGTCTCACTAGAGCGGAGTAGAGAGGGACAATCACCTCCCTTGACCTGCTGGCCCAGCGTCTTGTGATGCAGCCCAGGATGCCGTTGGCTTTCTGGGCTGCAAGCGTACGTTGCCGGCTCATATTCAGTTTTTCATCCACCAACACCCCCAAGTCCTCTGCAGGGCTGCTCTCAATCCACTCATCGCCCAGCCTGTATCCATGTTTGGGATGGCCCTGACCCAGCACCAAGTTCTCAAGTCACAGATATAAGAACCAGTAAATGAAAAACACAGGCAAATTTCATTTTTCATATGGGCAGTTTTTTCAGTTCGCATTCACCTAAATTCAAGACCTAAAACTAAGGACCAGATAATAAATGTAAGCTGTTTTAGAAACAGTTTCCTACTGAATATGTGAGTATTTGTCATGCAAATCCTGGGCCAAAAGCAATACAATAGTTGACAGAGAGCTCAACCTTGAGAGCTAAACTTAAAATAATCCAGAATGAAGCAAAGTTCATGTTCAGGAAGCATGCCACAGAAAAAACAGGCAGAACAAGCAGAAATATCAGAGAAAAAGAAAAGAGCTCCTCAACGTTGCCCAGCTGCTTAGGTAAGGTATATCAAACAACAGGAAAGGAGTACGCAGTACTGGAGGGCTGCTATATATTTACTGGGTAAAGGCAGCAACACATGCAAACAAATGTCACTGTAACCCACAATAAAACAAGTAGTAGAAAAATGGTCTATCAAAAAGTATCAGTTGGCAGAGTGAATGATAAATACAAATAAACACAGCTATTTTCATACTGGATCTGAAATACTGGAGGGATACAAATGATAGATATATTAACAGTGCACACTAAATAAATGAGGTCTCCTTTGTAAAGTCAGAAGTACATAAAAGAATGTATTGCTGGGGATGGAGGGTTGGCTTATACAGGTTAGAAGTTCTCTTGTCCGTATTTAAGAAGAACATACAAAACTTCAAAATAACAGCTTCTGGTATTGTATCAGGTAAAACAAAATCAAACCTTATTTTCAAATGTGCTTTAGAGAATTTTTTTTTGCCTCATTGCCTTGAAATTTGTGTTTATGTCTATATGTTAAAATTGTCTATACTCTCGAATGTGGCAATTAGAACACATTTTCATTTCAAGCCATAGAATAAGATCCAAATAACTAATGAACTCATTTATGGATGTAGCAATCTGTCATCCTGCAGTGGAGAATTAAAAGGTCATGTTATAATAGCAACTTTGTTTCTCTCATACAGGGTGGTTAACACTAAAAATTATGCTTTCAATTTCATAGAAGTAGTAAATGAAAAATACAGGCAAATTTAATTTTTCATACTGGCAGTTTTTTCACCGCTAAAATCAGAAATGAAAAAAAGAATTAAAAAAACTAAGTTAAACAAAAAAGGAGTCATATGGGTATATTTATTTTATTTCTGATCAAATACAATTTCTTTAGCCCTGAAAAAGCATTAAATTTTTATCTGCACATCTGTAACATAAGTGAAAAAGGAGCTTCACTTATACATTGTTTATAAGGTAGTTAGAAAGGAAACCTTTACTCATTAGCTTTCTACTTACAACACCCGTCTGTGGGAGAGCCAGGTTTATTTCCCTTTCACACCCGAGACAACTTGAATCCATATAATCCTCTTCCCAGGAGATGACCCTGATTACCATACTGCAGTTATTGGGGGGTGCTTTCAGAGAAAGCTCTTCTGTGAAGCTGTCCCTCTTTATATAAAATAATATGATATTAATTGGAGCAGGGACTGAAACGCAAGTGAATTCCTCAACGACAAGCCTACAGCCATACATACAGTCTTCCAGTTCCCCAGCTTAGCCCTCCCCACCAGCTTCCTCCCCTCAGGTTTACCAGTCTGGCCCTCCAGATTATTAAAAACAAACTTTGGTGGGAATTTGGATATGTATGAAATTGCTTTTTTTTTTTTTGGCAAATGATTTTAAAACATGAAATGTGTTTTTAACTAAAACTATGCAGGCTTTCCATGTTGCTCCTGTGAAGAAATGTCATACTTTTCAGAAATAATGGAAAGCATCAAGTCACATACGTCATGTTTGACACTGAGAGGCTACGTGGCAGAATTTTTCATCATTCCTTATCAGGAAAAGTTTAAAGATCTTGGTGTACTAGATCCATAAACTTTAAACTAAATATCTAGCTGTTCCTTTTTAAAAAAATAAAATCAGTTTACTAGGAAAATCTGACCATTATGCATTATAATCGAAGGAAAAATGTTTCCTTCGAACTCTCACAGCAAAGAACAGGCCTAAATTACATACATCCTTCTTATTCTTATTCAAATTTTCCATTAACAGTAGTGTAACTTCTTGGCAGAATTCAGACAGAGAATATTGAAAGGAGATCTTCCTTTCTGCCACAAGAATAAGATCTGAGCAAAATTTCAGTGGTGCAGGGTTTCTATTAGGACATTTGAAAAGTCTGTCCATATTGTATGCATAGTCCATGTGAAGACATTGAATTAAAATTACCATTTAATATTGCACCAAGTTATATTTTCTGATATCATTCATAATCAAAGACCTATTAAATTCACAGGACTCCAAGCAACAGCTAACTCTGATTCTGGTCAGAGCAAATATAAACATGATAGTGCTTAAAAACAAACAAACCAACAGAAATCAGTCAGCTGCTAGACAGCATCATAATTTTCCCTGATAGCGTGTCAACAGAAGTTCAAAATTATAATCAATCTGCATTCATTTCAGAAACAAAACCTTTTTTAAAATGGAAAAATAGAACAATAGCAAGAAAAAAAGTGAATATTCCCCGCCAAGATTTCAATGCTGAGAAAAGAGCCATCCTTGAAAAGCTTCTGATGGCATTTGATTTCCCAACCACACTAATGTACCTTGGTAACAGCACCTTTCTGTCATGCCTGACAAACAGGCACATATTCATGGAAAGCAATGATGAAATTTTTAAGCTAGCATGTTGGGTAAAATGTGGGTCCCAATTAAGTCTATGTCAAATACCCATCAATTTGTAAATACTCAGGATTTTATGCATACTGTGAGAAAAGACCTCAATCTCTTGATGACCTCATCATCTCTAGCATAGTTTTCAGAAACAGCATTAAATGGATCCAAAATTCCATGGTTTACTGAACAAAATTCTTGATTCTATCATTTCTAGCTTGGTCCTGATACTGGTGCCTTTGATGTAATCTATGCAACAGCAGTTACCTTCCATGGAAATGATTTTGTGTCTACCGCCTTGTTGAGAAACTCCTTTTCAAATGTTGTCATTATAAACCACAAGATAAAACTCCCACCACAGTTCTGAGATCAACCGAAGTATATACTAATAAAAGGGATTTTTCTCAAGTGCTGAATAATATTTGTGCTACTATTTCTCTGCATTGTGATTTGTCATATATGTTAAGTAAGAAGACCTAAAAGTGAAATACAGTGGTGAAACTGGAAGATACAAGATTTCAATTCATACCTGCTGCTTTACAATCCCCTTACACTAAGGATATGATCCTTTGCATTCAATGGAAAGTTAACTCAAATTTTCACAAACTCAGGGGTCAGACTAAAAGTTTCGCTTCCTAGGCACTTAGATAAAATCACTAGTTATCTATAAAAATATAATAGTCACTGTAAAAATAGTCATCACCCAACTGACTGAAAAAATACAAACTCCACGTATAATGAAAATGAACAATTACTCTGAACAATTACTCTGGGCATTCATCCCTTCCATGTGTTGCTTTTCTGTTCATTTAATAGATTTTTAAGTCAACATACCAATACGATCATTTAATTTTGATCGTCTATGAAGTGCACTAATTTCCTCATCAAGCCTATGACTTCTGATGAACTACATCATATCTGGAGAAAAAAAAAAAAACTGTTGTAGCTGTTCATTATAAAATTTTATCACCAAAGGAATCTATCACTGAAAGCTTTAATTTTAATGGAATTTTTACTGAGTAAATTAAATTTTATTTCTTATTAAATCAGTTTCACCAGTTTTCTGTTTGATGTCAGCCAAAAGCTAGGAGTTTTAATGCTGAAACCAAAAAAGCATATAGCTCACAAATATTCCCATCTGAACTGAGTGGAGTTCACAATTCTCTAAAAAGCATTGCATGAATTAACAGTGAGGTAGTTCATATCACTAAATCTACAACTAATAACGGGGACGTTTATTCTATTATTATCAGAATCTGCTTGCACTATGGGCATACTGTGCCTAGAACCATTCAAGTATGAATGTGGTAAACAAAGATCAATAGCATCTATGCCTAACAGGAGGATAAAAATCTGCAGGTGTTGTATGGAACTCACTGTAGATACAATGCTAAATACAACCTATGCTAACATAACTGCTACCTTGTACGAACACAACACGTATCTCGATACTTCCAGCAAACACTTCTGCTCTAATCAGAGGTTTGAATAAGTAATCAGTGACCTAGAGCATTGAGTGTCATGTAAAGGAAAGTTTTATTTGGATGTGAAAAAAGTCATCCTTTGCCATTTGTTCTTTTTTATAAAGAATTAACATTCTCACTGTGAGACCAATTTGCTCAACAAGTTATTACATTAACCTTCTTAGTAATTTTCTTTAGCTGCTTTCAAAGTAGTCTCAAAAATTCAGATACATTTTTCACACATGCTTGAAAATTCAACCAAAATTACATTATCTGTTTTTCACAATCAAAAAGAACCTCAAATTTTCCACTGACTAATATTTTTATCCCCCCACCCACCCCCCGATGGTACTTCAGAAGGCACCTGTAATTCAGAGTCATTGTATTTAAGTACTTCAAACACATGATTATTTACTATCAATCAGACACAAGTTCAAACACTGGAGTTCTTGTTGGAGGGCAACTCCAAAGATCAAATTGTACATTCAAACAACCACATTTTTCCTCTATGGTTCCAGCCTTCTAAAATCTGAGAGTCCTGCTGTTAAAACACCCTCCCATAAACCTGAAGAAGGATAAGTGTCCTACCTTAGAAAGTCCGCCTACTTCCAAATAGAAGCAGATAATGAAAACATTCCAGGTGACCCACAGGGCAGTCCACACCGTGTACTAAACACAAAGCCGGATGAAAGCAAAAAGACAGAAAAATAAAATGTGAAGATGAAAGAGGTCTTTATACTGAGCAGATCAATAATAAAAAACCTGATATCAATAAGCATTGTTCTTCTGGGAACAGAAAAGCGCAGAGAGTTCAGAAAAGGAGTTCTGCCTGCAGAAGTCCCCAAAGAACCATAGGAAATTACAAATCCAATATTCGTTGCTGCTCTAAATACAAACCAATAAAATAAATTTATTCTTTACAGTTTTACACTACCCTACTGATGCCAATTAAGTCCAAAATGCTGACTTAAACACTGGTTTTGAGGCAACTGTGAGTCATTCGTAAATCATGATTTAGCTCTGTTAATGGAGATTCCAGAATAGCACAGTAATTTAAATAAGCAAATATTATTAAAATAATATCTAAGTACTATGAAGAAAGACACAAGAAAAAAACACCATCAAATAGAAGATCTATTGATCTGATATTTGGATATTTTTCAAAAACAAACAGGTCAAGGCTGAATCTGATCTCTTAAACAGTTTTTCAGTAAAATATATTTTAATTACATTAAAAATAGTTCACTACTTCTCCAGCCCTTGTGGCCATGAACCTGATCCTACAATGCACCCTTAATACGTGAACATATCCATATCTCTTCTGCGTTCTCCAGTGTCCTACCCTAGTGCAAGACTGAACTCATAGTCCACCCACAGCATGAATGAGAGATTAATTTGTCTACCTTAAATCATCTTTTGCACTTTAATTGCCAGCATAATTGACTGGCACTATTTCCTTACAGATGCACTGTTTACCTATATACAGCTGTAAACTATGCCCAATTAACTCTCCAAGCAGTACACCTCAGAAGCGTTTCTGTCTGACGGGCTACGTGCACATTCATGGAGCTACACCCGCCTGAAAAATGCAATGAGCACCAGCACTGCCACTTTACATTTATGTGCCTATAACCTTCACCACGGAGAACTGCTGCTAAGTGCCTTTGCAAGTCTAATTAGCCGTGACCAGGTGAGGCTAATATGCTATTGTTTTGCTTCAACATACTCAGTGAAGCTCAACACCCTAATCTACAATGTGCTGGATCCCATTTCCATTGCACGGGTGCCATCAGCTTGGCTCTCTTAGGCAGTTTTGGGTTATGTTCCCCTCTTCCTTCCCCTCCCTGTGATGTGTAATGAAAGGTTCAGGTGAAGAGGGTTGCATTTTTCCCCACTTTGATTACCTCCACATGCATACAGTTTTTTCTGTACACCAAACAGGTTAACTGCTTTAATTTAATTTCTTATGAGGTACTTAGGCAGTTTGGAGATGGCTGTGGCATAAGAAGTAGGTCATTAATAAACAAAATGGGAGTAACACTCCAGGGCCCTTTCCTTTGGCTTACAGAGAAGGGCAGTGTGGCAACTGAAGGCTGGGTTATTATAAAATAGACAAAGCTGCTGTGGTCTGTGAGCAGTATAAGGCCTGTACTACTAATAAGATTAACTTAAAAGAGGATATCACATTTTACCACATTTGCTGACTCTGTAGTAACTCATCATAAGCTCCTGATTTTCCAACGTATGTCCTCAGAACATTAGGTACACAGTGTTCAAAGTTAATGAACGCTTAATACAAGCCCAGCTGCTCATAAAAAGCAGATTTCAGAATATTCAGGAGAATCCCGCTTTTTAAGAAATAATTTTTTATCTGTCCATGAATGAAATCTGTCATCACAACAACAGGAAACCTACTTGATCTGCCAGGCCAAGCCAAACCTGTTAATGGCCTCATTGCGTCCCACGGGCACCAATGACAACTCTGAACCATGCAGGCAAAAACTGTCTGAATGTGCTTTCCCAGGCCAAGCTAGGCTGTTTTACACAGTCAGGACCTGTTCGGTCCCTTATCTGCCGTGATGATTACAGAAAGGGAAGCGCAGGTGGGAAGCAGGTGTGCACCTTGAAACCCAGCTGCTGCGTATGGGAGAAGCTCCTCCTAACTCTCACTGAACGGCAGGAATAGAAATCGAGGCTCCATTTTCTTTAAGAACATAATAATTACACATTCAGTAATTAGTACTACATAATTTTTAAAAGTAAGAAAGTTATTCTCCACATTTGAAAACACATTTTTTTGGTTATGCAAGTAGCAGTTTTTTTCCTTGTATAGTGTCATAGGAAGACTTAGACTAAGGAAGACTAAGAATCTTAAGGAAGACTACATTAAAAGAAAAGTTTTGAGACAGCAAAAGCAAGAATGCAAAATTAGGAAATGTCAGAATTCTGGTTATATTTGCCATCTTAATTTTTCTCTTTTGTGGACGTGCAATACAATGCAAACATTAATTAAATCATCATAGGTATATTTTTATTTTAAAAGACCCTACCTTACTCAATACATTTTATGAACAGCAAACTCAATACTTCATTTGTCTTTGTCACTCAGACCCTGCTCTGAGGACAGAATATTAATTTCCTCATGAGGGTTTCTAAGATGCTCATCGCTGTAATGTGTGAGAGCTACACAAACATTAACTAATTTATTTTATGTTGATACAGCTCTCAGAATGCAAATGATGTTCTGATACATGCAGAGATTACATTCAGAAGTATTTATACATTATAGGCATCCAACTTGAGATGCTTAAGACTTCATTTTTCAGAACACTTGGGGTTATACAGCACTCTGTAAGCTCAGTGTTCAGCTCCCTGTGGCTGAGCATTCAGCACTTGTGCAAATCAGACCAGAAGGTCTCAGGACAAGAACCCAGAACGCAAGGGGAAAACAAAGCACGGGGGAAGTCTGGTTGAAGTGACTTGCGGTGTGTCAAAGGTTTCAGTAGTTGAGAGCAGAGATAAAACTCAGCTACCCAGAGCAGCCTTCACAACAAAAGCAATCCTTTTATTCTTGCTGTCACATGCCTCATTCTTCCCATGTCTTCTGTTTTCTGCAAATCAAGTTTCTATTCTACAGCTACTATCACCAGAAAACCCCCAAATGTCTGTCCTTTCTATTGCAACTGAAGTGCCCCTAGAAAAAAATTGGTATGCATTCATGCAGTTCAAAACTGCAAATATATAAAAGGATCAAATTAAGATTGCACAGAAGGGCTTTAATAACAGCTTTTCTTAATTTTTGAGTGTTTCTTCCTGAAAAATTTGTAATACTTTCTGAACATTATGTGTGTAAACTTATAAGTATATGCCTTCAAGGTTTAAAAAAAAAAAAAGTAACAATATTCCATTATGTGGCATCACACTAACACCTGCTTGGGTTGCTATGTGAGACCTAACTTTTAGATCCATTACAAAGACCTCTCCTTTCAGCTAGCAGAGAAACTGCCTGCAGCCTGGGGTTGTTGTCCTTTGCGTGAAGGGAGAACAGGCAGGGGAAGGTGTCACGCATGCTGGCAGGCATTTGCTGTCAACAGAGGAGTGGTTAGGGTCTGACGCATCAGGTTCACGCTGAACCTCAGGGTTAATTTCCTTCCCAAGGAACCTCACCTAACCTGTTTATGACCTGACCTGCCATTCAGCCTCTCCTGCCCCATGTCCTGAACACTACCCTGATGGTCCTGCTGTGTCTGCTCACTCTTACCCCACCACACCCAGCGATTCCTGCTCCAGTTCTTTGGCCAGACGCATTCAGTCCCCGCCAGCTCAGCTGGTCTCATGCTCAGTATCACAACCCTCACGATCTCTGGCATGAAGAAGGAATTTTCCACACATCTTGAATCAATAGGAAAAGTTAGGGTTTTTTTATTTTATAGCCCATATGATGCACCACTTAAAAATCATCTGGACATTTTCGCCTAACAGATTCCTTCTGCTGGAAGGACCTAGGACACTGGTGACAATCTTAGCAGATTTCTCCCCATGTATACTTTCTTGCTTTTGGTCTTTTGCACTAAGGATTGTATCCTATGTGGTGTGAGGAAGCATTTGGAGTCTTACAAGTTATGTGGAGAGAGTACTCCCTAAACCTTACAGGATAAAAGTCTATTAAATTATTGTTCAACCCAGTAGGTTCCTTTTAGATCCCCTTTCTTAATGCCAGTCTCTCTATAATAGTGGTATTTCTATATCCCTTTTGAGTCTACAGGTCATATTGAAACCCATGCAGAGATACCTTTCATATACCAGTGAAATACAACCACTTCTAGAGTTAAATCTTTGGTATTAGGTGGCCACAATGTCACAAAAAGAAGGGGTTAAGGAAAAATGTGAAGGATGGCTTCTTAAACTGAAAGGTGAGAGAGAAAAGGGAAATTTTGAAGTTTGGATATTATAAGGATTGTGGGATAAGTTTAGCTTTAATGAATAAACTATCATCTCAAGTGTATATTTAATCTGAAGTGCAGCACCTCCTCTGACAGTGTCTTGGCATTAGGGGAAATGAATGCTGGCTCAGGGATACTTCAAGGGAAAGGCAGCAACTACTGAGTCATCAGATCGTCCCCCCGTAATACCTGGCTGTGCCTCAGAGGCATCAGTACTTATAGAGCCCTACTTAGTCATATTTGTGAAAGATGACATGAGAAGTGGCATAAATCAACATGATGGAACAGTAACAACACAGGATTTACCAGGAAGGATATTCAAGGAGTAATTTTGGATGCCTAAATATTTCACATGTGTTTTAAGTGTCTGTATAACATTTGCTTGAATACTGTGTAAAGTATCCTGTATAGCCTTTCTTCTGCTGCTTTTTTTTTTTTTAAGAAACTTCCTCCTGGCTTTTCAGGTGTACACATTGCCTGTAGATCCTATTATTTAATGGAATAAATTAAGGCAAGCAAAGCAGAGATTTCCACCTTATATTTCGCCTATTTAAGTGTATTATTTTCATCTCTTACTGTTCATTAATACATTTATGTTCAGCTTTGGGCCAGGTTTGTGCAGTTTTAGCTACATGACTCATTGTTCAGAAGGCTTTTGAAGTCCCATATCAGAAGTAGGAGAGGGGAAAAAAACCCAACTTTAACAAGTATCCTGTCATCATCTTTAATCAATTTTAACAGCCTGAAAATCTTGCTGGTGATAGCAAGTTCTATTAAGAAAGGAAAAGCGTGCACAGGGAAATGGATCACAGCAGAGCTCTGGAGCTCCGTGAATGGGTGTGTTACAGCATAGTTAGAACTGGAATTTAGCTGTTTTTTATTCTTTGCAAATGTTTGGGTAAGTTTCAAATGAGCTAATAGGGGAAAATTAGGAATCAGCTCTGCACTTTTATGTCCCCTGGGAACTTTGCATTGATTTAATTCAGCCACAAAATATTCAAGTACTGAAAATAGCACATCCGCTTAGTGACAGGACAAATTGTTCATAAAAATTGAGCTAAATTACTAATTAATACAAAAACTATTAGAAATAATTATTGGATTTAAACTAATAAGGACACTTGGAGTTAATGCTGTTGCTCCCTCTCTCTCTCTGTGTGTTTCCTAAGCTCTGAGGACTCAGAATTTTACCTATGAGCAAGTGAAATTCTGTATTTATTTCAGAATCACCATCCTTATAGTCCTGTAATCCGAAGGACTGTAGACAGCGAACATGAGCCACTACCTTTATCTACTTGGTATGACAATTGTATTCAACAGAGATGCTTCATGACTCAGCCATCGCGTGGCAGCTCTTAGAGGGTGGGGGATTTTTTTGCTAGAAAGCTCTCAGATCAGATTTTATATCACTCAAACTATGAAGCAAAACTTATTTCTTTAGTCAGACTTTTAATCTACATTGACTATGCTTATGCTGCTGTGAAAGAAATTACTGCAGCTTATGTAGTCATTAAATGCCAGTGATAAACTAGCTAGCCTGGGTTCAATGACAGCAGAAAAGTCAGAAGCATCCAACTGCTTTTGTGTTTATCCAGCTTCTACCACAGCCTTCACTGAGCTCCTTGGCTCTAGGTACCTGCACCAAAAGCCTGCTCAATTGTGCCTACAGAACTAGTCTCATATTTGACTGCAATATAGATGTGCTTCAAGTTTACATGTAGGGCATGTAATACATTTATTCACTTACTTTCCTGTTCCTGCCATATGTTAAATTTTGAGGGGAGAGAACATGACATATGCAGCATAGGATGGCAAAGTGAAAGCTTTTGTGTAACTTCTCTTGTCAGGGAAACCTTCAGGCACAGCCTTCATCGCACATAAGATAGATTAAAGACATTCTCTTGAGGTGAAACCAAGGACCCTATTGCTGGTCAGCTTAACTCAAGATCCCTACCAGAGTATGACAGAATATCATGGGGACAAAGTGCACCCACATGTGCAAGACCAATTTTGTGTAGACAGTTTACAGAAGTAAACTGTTGTATCTGACATGATTCTCTCTTTACTTCAATTTTTTATATTCTGATGGGATCATCTGCACTAGCAAAGCTCATTTCCAGGGAAGTCTTAAAGACTTAAAGACAATGGATACTAAGCATACTTTTATTGAAGTATTTGGTTACTTTTCCAGTTAAACTGGATTTAGCTTAACCTAAACCAGAAAGTTCAGCAATCAGAGTACATAAAAGCATGACTCAACATATTTCTTTTGCCAAAGCCACAGTGCCAAATTCTCGCTCTAATGTGGGACACCAACTGCTAATATATCCAGGGGCTTAGATGTGGCTGAAGGTGCAGCTATGGACTCAGAAGCCCATGAAGCTTCTCAATGAATTTGGAGCCCAGTTCACTACTCAGAGCCCAGGTAGGAATCTCTCTGCATTGTGTTTAAGTAATAGTGAAATTCAGGACCCTACTGAAGATCTGCATTAAACAGACTTCATATTTGAAGACAGCAGTAAAAGTTTACCGCTGTAACAGGTGGACTGTGTTTTTAAAGGGTTTCAGAAGCAGGGAGGCAATCTATGTCCTTCCTTGGGAGAGGTGCCTTCGGATCCCCTTTTGCCTTAGTGAAGACAGCCTGGAGCTGGCACTGGAAGGGGTCTTTGCTGTCTGTACCGCTGACTCCTCTAGGGCTTCTGAGGACAGTCAGCAAAGCCCAGCTGCAGTTGGGAAAGCCCTAGGAAGCACAGCTTCTGGGGATCATGTGTTAGGTATAGCCTGGAAGATCCTCAGGCCATAGCTCAACGAGCACTTTAAGCTGGTGTAACCCTGCACTGCTGCAGTGTAACCCTGCACATGCAGAAAGCCTCCATGCACGTTACCCCTTCCTCTGGCTACTTGTTCCCGTTTCCACTCTTGCACCTCCTCCGTTATGCTGGAACAAGCAAAACAGGTCAGAGAGCTGACCTACATTTAAATTAACACCGGAAAAGAAAACGGTTGCTTTTCAGCTGGATTTGTTCTGGTTTGATAGTTTGTCAAGTGGCTGAACTGGTGCTTGTGCTGGTGCAAACGAAGGAACAGTATAGGGACTGAAGATAGCAGCTGAGCAAAGGGAAGATTATTGCTTATTCTTCACTGAATTCAGCCTGAGGGTGAAGCTAGACAAGAGGCTGAACTGACAAGTTTGTAGCTAGCAACAAGGGAAGTCTTGCATCTCCTCCTTTCCCCTCTGCCTCCGTACTGCTGTTCATGACTGCACAGTCCCAAACCCTGCCTTATGCTGGCCCTGGCACCCATTGGGAACCTCACAGACTGGATCCAGCTCACCAATCTAGCAAAAACCTCCACTTTTTGCTAGGTTGGTTTTCTGACAGCCTAGGAGTGGAACTGGCTTACTGAAGGGTCGGGTTAACTGCTGCCAGAATTGGTGGAGAGGGTTTGGAGAAGTATTCAGCCAAGGAGAAGAACAGTGGAAACAGGGAGCCATGCAAGCCACCCCCTTCTTCTGATGTGAGCTGTGAGGCTGGTTTCAGACAACTTGTGTACTTTCACTCTTCAGACTTCAGGATTTGGCTTAAACTACTCCTGCTTCACTGTGAACCTTACATTAGTAAGGATAGAAGCTGCTCTAAAGTCTTGATCTTCCCAAGCAGTGAGTATTTGTACCTACTATAGCTTGAGCTCTTAAATATATGCTTAAAGTTAAATCAGAATGTGAGTCAGTTAAATCTGAGGATGAAGTATCTTGTTGAGGTGTTTCTTTCTTTAATTACGAGTTTTCTACCTCTACTTTAAAACAACATTTAGTCTAAAGTGTTCATTTACATTAGAAAAAATATAGAAACAGTCAACATCTGTTGTGTTTCATTTGAAAACTAAAGCAGAGCTTCCACCACTGAACAGCAGTGCTGAACCTGAGGGGCAAGAGATTTTGTGGTGTTGCACTTCAGACACAAGTTTCCTACGTAATTTTACAGATGCTTCCCCTCACCTGCTTCCAATGTCTTATGTATAAAATGGAGAACATGAAGCAGAAAGGTGAGTCATCAATACATGGATGTATATACACTGCTGCCCAGTTCTCCAAGCACAAGTAATAGATAAAAGTGCTATTATTTACATCAATCCATTTTCAATTAATTCTAGTCTGCTTGTGAAGCTTAGCTAATGTGAGTATAAAGAACCTTGGGTGCACTTTTTGTTCACTTTTTCTTTTAAGACATGACAAAGAATTACAGGATTCCAGGCTTGACTAGAAAAGATGAAGCTTTTTAAGTATTTGTTTAATAAGTTTTTCCCAATAGACATTTATTTCACTCTTCTGTGAGAAAAAAAATAACTTTAGCCTCTTATAATCCATTACTGACAACACAACTAAAATGTTCCAGATGATACAGACACTACCAGGTAAAGACATAATATTCATCCATTCAGGAGAGACTGCGGGGGAGGAAAAGGGATATTTTTTGTGGGCAGTTTCCTTCACAGCTTTGAAAGACTTTTTATTCCTGGCTATGTTGAGAACATGGGAAAAAATCTGTGAAGCTTCAAGTTACAAGCACCAGAGACAATTTACAACAATTTAGGGTCAAGGCCATAAATACAGGTCTTGGCAAAGTTAGATGTAAGTGAGAAGGAGATTTCTTTGGAACCCATGGGTCACAGGACCAAAGGAATTTCTACAATCATTGCTTCTCCCTGTTTAAGAGGAACATATCGCCAAATATAACTTGACCATTACAAATATTTTTTTTAAATGGCCATTGATTCTGCTTGTCTATTGCAAATAGAACAACAATTTGTATTTCTTTTCTTCATTTATGCATAGCCTAATTGTAGATGTTCCCATGACCCATCTAGGTATTTAATTCTTTAAAGAATCTTACTAAGAACTTGTATCATGGTCATAATTTTGGTAGCCCTTTCTTTAGGTTACCCATTCTTGATAGCTTCCAAAATCTCAGAAATGCCACTCAGTCCTAAATTTGCAAAAAGACATGGAGACCACTAAAGTTTCTACAGAAATACCATCTGGCGTTTTGAAACCAAGAAAATTCTGCTTTGTAATATGACAGGTTTAAAACCAATTGCAAAAAAAAAGAAGATAATAAATGAGACTTACCACGACTATATATCGAGGCCTAAACTGGATGGTTCCAAACAAACCCAAAATGACAACTATTATTTGTAGGAAATTGCCAAGGATAGGAGCCCACTGGAAACCAAGGAAGTCAAAGATCTGTCTCTCTAATGCTGCCAGCTGTAAGAAAACACATAAACAGAACATCCACTTTTTAATTATGGGTGAGACACACTTGACATTTTGTTATTTGCACCAGGCTTCACCAGAGAAAAGTACAGCAAAATTCTGAAACTACAGTTCCTGGGTGTAGCCTTTGTCAGCATTGTCAGTACACTGGTATCTGAAGATAGCTACTAGTCAACATACAGATCTTCTAATGAAAAAGCATTTGGAAAACCTTAATTTAAGAAAATATTTGTAAACCCCTAATATAATACAAAAATACCTCTACAAACCAAATGCAGACAAGTTTTATTTTATTCTTGTATGCTGCAAACTCTAAGTCTTGACAATATTTATTTAAATTCAAAATTTGTCTTAAACAGAAGCTCACCTAGATTGAGCAAAGCCATGCGAACCTTGCTACTGTCACTGAATATCATCATACTCCCTCCCTTCCCCATGTCTTTGTTTTCTTACATTTAGTCTCAACTTGACTTGACTGCAAGTTCCTCAATCTATTCCTAAAGCAGAGAGATTTGGGCCATAACGGGCAGAGCAGGCTCAGAGGAGACCCAGATGTGGCTATTGGGTATGTTCCCAGGAGTTCCCTAATGCAGGAATTAAGGTAGACTGCTGGGACCTCCTCGCTACCTGAGGCACAGAGGTAGGCTCAGGGAGTGAAAGGCTGTAGAAAATGTTGGAAGACCTTGGAGTAAGCTGCTTCAAAACCAACAGACAAATGAGCTATCTGCACTCTGCCAAAAGCTGCTAAGTTACTTTGGGCTAGTGCAAATCAGAAAGACATGGTGGCAGCCTAATGGCTCTCTTCCCACTGTTGGGGGTGGATTTAGTTGGATGTGGAAATGGAAGAAGCTAAGAAGCATCAGCCTTCATCCTTAGGTAATTACCTTAGGTAATTCTGCATTTCTGAATGATAAGCAAAAAAGGAAAAAAAAAAAGCCAGAATAAAATTCTGCAAACACATTTGCTCTTCATTTTTGACAGTCCAGTCTATTGTTCTAAAGATACTAAAATCAGCTTTCTCAGCAGCACACTTGTTGAAGTTTAAACTTGGTTCAATATTTTTCCAGCCGTAGCAAGACATTTTTGAGCAGGTAAACAGAATCCTACTGAGAAACAACTGAGTTTCTGTGCTTGCTAGAATTTATTACACATCTACTTGATTTTACTACATCATTACAAACCCTAAAATTTACTGAAATATGCACTTAAAATATTTATAACTGAGACAGATGGAGTAAGCATGGCCCTATGAATACCAACCAAAGTATTATCATATGTGGGTATTTCACATAAAACATTTCATTTTACACATAGTGGCCAGATTCAATCCTCACCTACAAGAGGTGTCACTGAGAGCAGAATCCATCTTTTCTGTACAAAAATCATCCCTTACAACAGTCATGAAAACCACATTCTCTATGCTGAGGTTAATAAATATGATAAATCTAAACAATTAAATGAACAAAGGTTGAATCATCAACTTGGTGCAGCTCCTCTGCAATCAGTGAAGTTACATTGACTTTTATCAGCTAAACATCTGGCCCAGTATATATAAATGAAGAATTATCACATAGCAGACAATGTTAAATTATATTATCCTCTTGGACATGCAAGATGTTCCTATCTTAACAGAAATTATCTTATCCTTTTTGTGCTGTAGGTAAGGGATAATCTTAGAGCGAACACCCCTTCCATGTGAGTGAAGCTGTTGGCTCATGTGGCATTAGCTATCTACCTTGCTTTTGTCACACTCTGCCCTCTCTTCTTTTAACTCATTGTCCATCTGGATCAATAATTTGTTTTCTTCCCGAGATATGGAAAAGAACTACAGAAGTTAATGACCAAATCCAGAAAATAACATATTTACATGGACCTCAGATGGAATTTCAGTGCCTAATGGTGTGGTTGTCATCTTCCTGGAAGTATGTGGGCATCCTCACTGGTACACAACAACAGTGACCCTGATGTCATTCTCATAATGTCTTCACCTTGTAGTAGACTCATGAGCATCACAATAATGGCCTAGTTGGGACTTCATTATGGACACCTCGGAATCACTTGCTTTTTCTACCACTCTCTAATGTGCTCCCTCAGGCAATTCAGGTGACCTCGCATTTGGGAATACCCCTGCCTGTAGCTTCCCTAAACCACAGGATACATCGCACAGTACAGTACAAGGGTGCCCCAAATCCTATGTGTGAGATAGAGAGTTTCAAAAACTCTTTGGCACAGGCAGAACTCACAGTTTATGGTATTAGCAACAGCATATCAAGAGTCCTGTCCTGTATCACACAGGAAGACATTTAGGACATCCATGACCAGAGGCAGAGCTTGTTTCATTCCCACCACTACAAGTGGAGATCTTCCAGGGTCAGCAAGGCACCTAAATAATTCACAGACCATCAATTTTCAGAGACAATGTGTCTTCTTCCTGGAGCCCCAACATTACCAAGTGAGCAGAGGATGGAGTTGCCAAATCAGACTAGAATCTGCTTATTGGCCAACTCTGCCCTGACATTCATTGAAACTCTCATGTAGCCTAGGTCTTCACCTGCACCAATAAATTGAGTGGGTCCTATAACGTTCCCAGCACTGAAGGCAGCTGGCTTAGGATTGTCTCCAGTAAAGTGTCCTTGGCTCTGAAACAGAGCAGCTGTGCGCAAACTACATACCTACCCTCTCAAAATGGTCCCTGGGCATGGGTGAACCGTCTGGGAAGACTGCTGGTCACAATGAGCCCAGTTAATGTGACGGAGAACTCTAATAGCTCACTAGCACCCACAGTGGCATGCCACTGCCTGGCTTCTTCCCCAGGCACATGTGAATTTGCTGGTGTAGAGAGCACAGGGCTTGGCCAGAGAGGGTATTGAGGAAATTCATTTCATACAGATGGTTCGTTGCAAGAGATGGCTGCCCTTATACAGTTTATGTAGTTTTGAAACACCTAGACCTGTCTGAAGGACAAAAGCCTGCAGCACAGATATGAATACTGGAGCACAGATATGAATGAAGCTGTTTAGTATGTGACCCTTCTTAAACTGGTCCTTAGGAGAAATTTTCAGAGCCATGTAGATCAGCAACTTAAATGCCTGAAAAACACAGTACTGCAACGTCAGCGAACACAGGCACTGCACTTTGCCAACAGACCCATGTTAACAGGCTTGGTACTTGGCTCATGCCTAAACTGGATCAGATACAAAGTTTGCCTTTATGTGTACCTCCTTGATATCTGCCAAGCAAGCTCTGAGCACATCCAGCAGGACTGGGCTCCCACAAAATAGCACAGTGGCCACAAGTATCTTCCCAAAGATGATTGAACAAATATGTATATGCACCGTAGATAGACATACACATACAAAAAATAATTAGTCTTTTTATGGATTACTGTGGTAAAGGCACCCACCACAAACACAGAGAAATAAGGTTCCATTTCCTCTCCTGCTACCTACCGAGGTATCCATTCCTCCTATCCATTAGGATACCAAGAGGGAAAGCTTCTCCTTGAAGCTGTGTCACTGGCCAAAAAATAAAAATTTGTATTTAGTGAGTCAAAAAGAGAGCACAAGCAGAAACATGAGTCTACAGCCTACTGCTTATGGCACTTATCCGGGATTGGGAGAGTTGCTTGTATTTCTTGCCTGCAGGGCTCGCTCTTTATTTTTATATACAGTGACAGCAAGTAAACCACCAAAGGAGTCCTGGGAGCAGGATGCCAAACATACAGCACCATTCCTTCCCCACTAACAAGTGCTTTCACCACCGGGCGATGCAGTGAGACGTTCCTGTGCAGCTAAGTCTCATTTATTTTACTCTTGTCGCCAACACAGAGTAATTTGTCTCACCCCTAAAGCCCACAGAAGACATTAGTGGGGGAAAAAAGTCTAAAGAAAAGAAAGAGGTAGGAGGCATGGCTATGCTGCTCAAATTGCTGCTCTCTTCTAAACTATAACCTTCTTGCAGACAGTGCAGATAGAAGTTAAAAAACTAACAATTCATTATAATGGCAGAGGCAACACATGAAGTTCTTTTTTCTTTATACCACGAGCAATATGCACTGAATAGAGAAAGCATATAAGTGCTGCTGTTCTTATGTCTAGTATTTCACTCAACAGAGTCCCCAAGCAGAGGTGAAGGCCACAGACTTTTTAGCTCTGTGCAAATGAATAAAAGCAGTCCCTAGCCCAGTCTGTGATTCAGGTAATTCACTGCACAGAAAGCATCAGAATAAAGGGAGGGAAACAGGTAGCTGTGCACAATTACAGGCTGTTTTTACACAGATATGAAGAGTCAGTACTATCTGTGTTTGCACAGATCCAAAATCTCTGTAGCCACAATGGCCACCAGACCAACCTATGCCACGTGGTGCAGTGGGAAAAGAGCAGACACCATGACAAATAGTTTCACTTGGAGTTATGTGCATGTGAGTCCTTTGAAATGTTTCACCAAAAACATTTTGATCATAAAGAGGCTATTTTTCTCAACAAGAAATTTTCCCAAGAGAACTTCTGCTTTCATCACCATTTGCAGATTCTTCTAAAAACAGCCAAAAAACCTCAGCCCTCAAGGCAAAGCAGAGGTTCCCAAAATTAGCTGGCTCAACTTCTCCCATTGCTAGAAGACAGATATCAACTTAGTAGGGCAGAGGAGCTTGAGGCTGGAGAAATGGGGTATGCTCAATGTGACTGAGGTCCTCTGGGGGTTTACTGTCATATCACTTTCCTAACAAGCACATGTTGGGAGGGGCTGGCACCTCCACTACTCATGATAACTAAGACAACAAAGTTTGGGAGTGTCCATCATAAATTGTTTGATACTGTTATTTAATGATTAACATGAAAGTGGAATGAAAACCCAAACCTTTCTTGCAAATAAAAGAGGAGGGTTTCAGTTTTGGCAGATTATATACTGGGGGGCTGTTTTTAGTGAAACCTGTCAAGTTGTGTGAAAAATTTTCATGAGAACTTATAAAAATCTATCAAAGTTGATAGCAAATAACATTTTCTTATCATAACAACACTTGGAAAAGGAGACATATTTCTTATTACTGCTGCCAAGGGAGCGCTTTGTTATTTAGTCACCATCAGCACCGACAATGTTGTAATGTAAAGTACACAACTCAGGAGACTAGGACTAGCAGGAAAATGCTCTAGTGGGACTGTATCAGATCACTTAATGAAGATGAGCCACATTTGTCTTGTTCTTTTATCTCTTTGTTTCACTAAGTCTATCAAACATTCCCCATGTCCCTCATTCTGCAGAGCACAAGGAGAAGGTACTAAACTGCAAGACTGAGATGCATTAAAGTCACACAGGCTGAGCTTTCTCTTCTGATCATGCCCAAGCCCTTTTGTGTTAAGAGCAGGATCAAGTTCAGGTAAGATAATCTGTTTGAATTTTGAGCTTCTCCACCTAGATGGATCAACCAGATCATCCATGCAGCACATTTGGAACATCCTGAACAGAAGAAATAGGGCATCTGTAGCTTCAATGCCTCATATGCTGCTTATGGTGAAGGAGTAACGAAATAAAGGGTGAGGCAGCAATCGGCAATGATGCACAGGATCTATAGAAAGAAATTACCAAGATGGTCCTAGTCAACAGAGAGATCAAAAAATATTTTTGAGAGCAGACTTCAACAAATGCTCCCTATGGAGTAAACCGCTCCTCTAAATGCTCAGGTCCTATTATACTTCAAAATACACATCAGAAGCTGTCTGAGTGATGAGACACCACAGCAGAGTTACAAAGTCAACTTTTCAAAATGAGTGTAAAAACTCAATTTTCTCTTCTGTCAGAAACCTCATGGATAACAGCCGGTTTTATATTTTAATGGAAAAGGTTTTTTTAATGACACATTAGTTTGAGATTAATAAATAGATCTACATCCATAACAGAAGGAGTCACTGGATCAAGAAAAAGAGGTTTCATATATAACAGATCATTTTAGACAAGAAAAGACCTAAAAGTGGCTTGATATAAATATAAAAACATAAAATTGCTTAATATAAAAATTTAATGATATATAGAAATATCTATAAATTTGATACTGTATAAATTACTGAGTTTACAAAATTGGGAAAGTATCATCTACTCTGCATCTGATATTAAAAAGCTGCTTCAATATGTCATGTAAGACAATCCCTAGAAATTATAATAACCACAAAAGTATCCATTCTATATCTAACAAACTTGTATTCAAGAAATCTAACAGCAATCATAAAATTAAATATGCAATAACTGCAGAGCTGTAAAACTATATAGTTTTGAAATCTTTTTTGGGAAAAAAAAAAAAGGCAATTAAAAAACTAGGAAAAAAAGACACAAATTCTTATGACTTCCCAAATGGACAGTGTTCGCCCAGCTTTCAAAAATGAAAATAGTATACAAAAAATAGTGAATCCAAAAATTACAGTCCGGAGCATTCATATTCTAAGTTCAAGTCAGGAATTATCTGAAACATTTGAATTATGCATGTAAGACTCAGAGTTGGCTGACACTGCTAATAATTATCACCGGAGAAGTGCCATGGCACAGCTCATCATCCATACTAACTACTGCTCCTAAGGATAAAGATGTTTTCTCCAAAACTCTCTGCTTCATCTTATGGCCATAAATTTAACCTGTGGCTTCAGAAAGAGTTTCCTGGACATGAGGAATCTCTGAGGACTGTTGCTCCTTTTACCATTACCACTAGTTCCCACATCCAACACGCTGCACTGAATCGGACAGTTCGGTCCAGTTTTGTAGATGCAACTGTTGAAAACTGAACTGGTTCCCAAGCCACCCCCAGGAAATTCTACCTAGAACTTTAAGTGCCCTCTGTTCTGAAGCCCCAGGACACCTTTGCTGAGCTCAGCGGTGCACTCACCTTTCACTCCCAACCTACCCTTCCATCCCATCCCATCCCAGCCCATCCTTCCATCCCATCCCATCCCATCCCATCCCATCCCATCCCATCCCATCCCATCCTCTCTCCCTCCTTCCTTCTTTCCTTCCCTCCTTCCTTCCTTCTCTTCTGCCCAGATCGCTGTGCACCCCTGAAAAGCTACACACCAGCACAAGGAAGAGGGTGTCCTGGTTTTGGCTGGCATAGAGTTAATTTTCTTCCTGGTAGCTGGTATAGTGCTGTGTTTTGGATTTAGGATGAGAATAATGTGGTAACACACTGATGTTTTAGTTGTTGCTAAGTGGTGTTTACACTGGTCAAGGGCTTTTCAGCTTCCCATGCTCTGCCAGGTGCACAAGAAGCTGGGAGGGGGCACAGCCAGGACAGCTGACCCCAACTGGCCCAAGGGCTATTCCATACCATATGGTGTCATGCTCAGTATAGAAACTGGGGGAGTTGGCCAGGGGGCAGTGATCACTGCTCGGGGACTGGCTGGGCATCGGTCAGTGGGTGGTGAGCAATTGCATTGTGCATCACTTGTTTTGTACATTCTTTTATCATTATTTTCTCTTCCTCTGCTGTCTTATTAAACTGTCTTTATCTCAACCCACGGGTTGTACTTTTTTTTCTGATTCTCTCCCCACTGAGCTGGGGTGGGGCGGGGGGGTGGCGGGGGGGGCGTGAGCGAGCGACTGCGTGGTGCTTAGTTGCTGACTGGGTTTAAACCACGACAGAGGGCAATGCCGAGGAAGGAGAGGAGCAGTGGGAGCCACTTACACCACCTTGTAGCCTGGGTACTCGGCTGGAATAGAGAAGACCTTGGATCAAGGTCATTTTTAGCACTAGCCACATTTGACTTAAACCCTGTCTTCACATTCCAGTGCTCTTAGGCATGTATTTCCTTCTTCTTGACAGATGTTCCATTGAGAAAACATTTTTGTTGCAATGCAACAAAATGCACAATGTTCACATCATACTTTTACATTATTTCGGAGAATATGCACTTTCTAATTTAAGGGAAAAAGACATCAAAAAGCTACCAAACTAGTCTGGATAAAACCCCAGCATTGGAGAGTAAAAGACTGACTTACCAAATGCTAAAATCCAGAATTTCTAACAGAAAACTAACAGATGAAGCAAGAAGAAGATTAAAAAAACCCCAAAACTATTAGTTGCATCAAAGACTGACCAGTAAAGCATAAAACACTTCTTATACCAATTTTATACTCATGTTGTAATTTCAGAATTTTACTGACAGGCTTGACTTCAGTAATAAGGAATATAAGATTTAACATGAGAGAAATGCCAGGTTTGTAACGGAGGGGAGAACATTTAAATCTGAAGTGGAAGGGTGGTGTCAGATCATCGCTCTTGGCTGAAGAATGCTATTTAGGAAGTTACTGTCCCTCAGCTAAAGGTTACAGACTCCTTACCTGTGACTTACCACCTTTCAATAGAGGCTTCATAACCAAAGATGAGTGTAGTCTGTGTCACAATGGAATGTTAAAATTTGACTTAAATCACTTCTTTATACCTTTGGTGACAGCTAAAGCAATCATCTGACCACAGAGGAGATTCCCATTAGATTTTTAATGATCTAAATTCAGTTGCCCAGGTGAAATACTAGCTCTTGGGTGATTTTAAGATGGTAATCCCTTATAACAGCTCACTAAATAAATTTATAAGATTATGTGGCATGAAGGTTATTGAATTTCAAGGAAGGTTCTGAGTAAATCACTAATGTTTATAGTAAGTTCAGTTTCATGGAGCAAAAGACAAACTGCTAGCTTTCTGTCAAGTAATTGTCAAAGAAGAAAAAAACCCTGATGATCTAATATCAAAAGTGCCTTTGCAGTGTTGGTCAGATAGATAGGTAATTGGCTGTCACCTGGGTAGCTGTAAGACTGGACAAAGTATAATGCAAAAGAAATATATATGCCATATATGCTGAGAGAGCTCAATGACAGAGTAGTAGCCAAGGTTAGTGAAGGCAGAAGCATAGAAACAAAGAAAAGAAAGGCAGGTACAAAAAAACCCCGTCCTTCTTTTTAAGAGAGTCTGTGTTGCCTTTCCACAGTGAATGTTACTCTTATTCAACTATTCAGCTTATATGGAAAATATTCAGAACTAGGTAATGGTCTTTCCACCATTCTTGTAAGCACCTTAGTGAATGAGTTTGTTGGAGGATGATGGTAGTGATAGCACATAATATTGCAGAAGACATCATATTTTAGCAAAATAATTCAAAGTATTTTTTCTGAGAAAAAAAAATGTGTCACTCATCAATACTTGATCAGCAGTTCTTCGATAACTGCTTAAGGAAAAAGACAGGTAAGTAGTGAGCAGTATATGTTCCATTATGTTTGAAAGCCAATACACTGTATTAATGTCTCAGAAACAGCCACCACTAAACAACCGGCAAAGAAGTTGATCTCATCTGAGAATTTGGTCCATACGATAATAGAGAGAGCTAGTAAATGCCAGACCCTAGAAATCTATAAATGTAATTATAAGATGCTGAAAGGGTTCTCTTCCTTAGCTCATTTTCTCCACATCTTAACAAATATATATATATTTTAATATCACTATTTAACATTATCAGACAGGCACAAAACAAAGGTAATTCTTAAAGGAAAAATGTTTTCCTAATTATGTGTACTACAAAAGCCTTGCAGCTACACCAGTGATGTGCAGGAAGCTTTTGAGTGATAGATTTGATATGAGGGTGTTGCGTACTTTCACCAAACTGAGCCTGAGCCTCCAGTTTTGGCTCAGACAAAACTCCTGCGGAAGTCAAAAGGAGCTGTGACTGCATCAAGGCTACGGGACCTGGCTCGAAAAGCAACAGTAAATTATTTAAGAATCTCATCAGCACGAAAGGAAGACTCTGTTAATATTTATTCTGCAGGGTCGCCTGACTGCAGTGATATAAAAGGTGGCATCAAATAGTCCCACTTCCCAAAACTCTACAGGTGCCAGTATGATATACCCGAGGCTGACTGCTACATCTGTACCAAACAGACACTATAAAAATGCAGTTACAGTCTATGGGTAGCCATGATAGGGAAGAAGCCAACTATTGTAATAAAACCCCGTAGCGCCAACTCGTTACAGCACAGTGATTTAAGATTGAATTTCAACCCTCCAATGAAGCTGTAACTGATCCCAAAACACTAAAGTCAAGCCCCTTGGCTGGTTGACCTATACAATCCTGCAAACAGCTGGAATGAACGTGCTTATAATGGCATTTAAGACTCTCTTGGTTGTTTCATTTAAATGCCAGCACACATACAGCAAAAGACAGTGTAAGAGATGGTTATAGGTTAAAGATCTTTAAAGATTTCTATCTTATTATGAATGATAAAGTACATGTCAAAAGATACTAGAGAAAAAGGAAAAGCAAATTAAAATTTGTCTTCTTTGGAATTATATCAACCTACATATGCGGTGGCTTTAATCCAAAAAAGCACTTTTATTTGCCACACCATTATATCCCTTTGTATCTTCAAATCCTAAATTCTCATAATTGTAAGGTTTTCTTTTTCATTTATTTGCACATTTGAACACATCCAGTAAATCTATGTACCTGTACAGGCTTCCTCAGTCACTGCTTAAGAAATGGTGGAGTAAAGCACTTACTGACTAACTAACAACAGCGAGAAACGAGCATGTTTACTACTACTTTGAATTCCCAGGGCATAGTAGGTAAGGCAAGGAGGTAACTGGTGATGTCAGCACTTGATAGCGGTGATGCTGACAGCCCTGGATCCCTCCTAGATTCTGATGATTATGGTATCCAGCCAAAAAAAAAGAGAGAGAAAAAGAAAAAGCTGGGAACATTTGCTGCAGGATCTGTACCCAACCCATCTCCAGCATGAACAGAGAGACTGTGAGCGTGTGAAGGGAGAGAGGCTGAGATGGGCACCCAGACTGCAAGGCATGATATTAATTGAAATCCCTGTAAGGTAAACAGATAAAACAGTATTTAGAACCTCTAGTAGGTGAATGGCATGCTCCTTCTGGCCAAAGAACCAGAAGTTGCTGACTGGGTTTAAACCACTGGGTTTAAACCCTCTACTCTTATGAAATACATCAAGGACTCTTTAATGCCCTATAAATCCCTGGGTTTTAATGTAGGCTCCAAAAGAAGACAGAAATTAAACCAGGTGGAGCTCTCCTTCCATGACTAAGGAAGACACATGTTCAGAGTTCACAAGGAGCTGAACAAGTCAGACAGTTTGTTCAAGGTCCGAGTTTAACCGACTCAAATTGTTTGATATGAGCTTTGGCATAAAACATCAAATGGCACAAATTGACTCATGCCAGACCTTGTGAAACATAAGGTTTTCCACAGGATGGTGCACCTTCTGTTAGGGTTTAGTTTGTGGTTCCAAAGAGGCAGTATATCTTAAATCACCAACTCTCTTCAGGCAAAACAAAGTATTAAGCCAGGGCAGCTAAGTAATAAAAATAATGTGCTGCCTGTTACCCCTAATTTGAGCCACAGCATAGAGCTTATTTCCACAGCAGGGAGGAGTTCAGATGTATGCCTGAATAACTTTTCCTTTCTTTCCCCAGAAAACTTCTCCCTAGTGCCTCTCTTGAGTCCCAGCTATGCAAAAATAGAAGAATGAGCGACTGCATCTGCTTAGATTTGCCAGATGCACAAGGGAAAAACAAGCAGTTTAGCACCAGTTCAGAAGTCTGACGATGCGTCTAAATCGATCCCTGCATTGCAGTTCATTAATTTGCTATCAAATGCCAAGTTCAAGCGTACTAGAAACAATCATGGATCCTTTGACTCCTTCATTGCATATGGGTTTGACGAGAAAGCTCTCTGATACTGGATCATTTCACGTTGCCAGATAAAATAGAGAGAAGTCCTTCCCAGTTTACAGCATAGCAACAATATCTCTCTACCTCATGAGTTATTTGGCCAAGAAGAAGGGTTGTGGTGAGGACAGAGGATGCACTTGCTACTTCCACATGCTGAAAATGCTGTTGCTTTTTTCTCTCTGATGATAAGAAAAGATGTTTAGTGAATATCAAATTGACCTAAGTCTCTTCCATAGTCTTCTTTACTGTTGTCATTTTTTTCTCCCTTCAGAGCTCTGTCTCATCCCCACAAGCAGCCCAGCTCACCCCTTTGGGGCAAGTCAAGTGAGACTGTTCATGACATTGTAATTGAGCAAGTCAATTTACACTGTTGTTAGGAAGGTAAACTGAAGTAACTGAACCAACTGAACCAAAGGCAGCAACATTTAGAGCAGATGTCCAAGCCCATTATTGAAAAATAATAAATACAAAGCTACTCTTTGTTCATTCTTCTGTATAATCAAGAATATCTAATGCTTCCAGCAGTTCTGCCTGCTGTATGCTGAAATCCTGCAAACTCTCAATACATAATGCAGGATCTGGACAGGCGTATACCAGCTTGCATCTCCTAATTCCTACGGATCCAGGTAACTGGCTGGATGTGAGCCACCAATGGTTCTATGTGGAATGCCCTTTGCACTAAATCTTTTTTTTCTCTTTCAAGTACCACACTCTAATATCAAATATCTGATTATGCAGCCTGGACACATATACAGCATCCCATGAGCATCCTCTTGCCAGCTGCTATCAACAAAAAGTAGGGCAACTGTTTTCCTTTATTTTTCTAACCTCTCCCACTAAGGGAAATAAAAGGATAGGACTGAATAGCAGCATGACAAATTATTTTGACCTCATGTTATCTAAAGTAATTCATCAACAAAGTTTATTGTATGAATAACTTCCAATAGGGGGCTATATTTTACAAAGGTTTCTGCATTGTCTCTCAAAGCTTTTCCTGCTTCTGTGAAGAAAAGAACAAGAAAGAGGAGAGTGAGTACTAAATTCATTGAAATATGAATTATAGGTTTATTGGAGAACTGGGAAGAGAAAGGTACTGTGTTAATGCCCAAATTAGTGTTAGTGGCTGACATGTTAATCCTGTTACTTTGCTACTTTAGAAATAAGAATGCTAAAGAGCACTTGAAGTGGATGTGAAAAGCAGGGTTCAATGCAATCTGGCTGTAAAAGTGTACTTGGTGTGCCATTTCAAGACATTCATAGGGCAGGGAGGTAAGTTAATCACGTATGAACAGACCCCAATTCCCCTAAATAGGGAGTGGCACGTATATAGCATACAGCTAAAAGGGCATTTATGGCTCATTTAGACACACAACACTCTGATTAAAAATAATGGGAGGTCTGAGATTTTTCTCAAACATGGAAGAATATAACTGTAGTTAGAAGTGGGTCGCAAAATAGCAATATCCTGCTTTAAATCCTGCTCTTTTACATGTATTGTAAGATCTGGCCATTCTCTTGTAGAAAGAAAACCCCAAATTCCCATTGATTTCTGTGATTTTGCATCATCCTCACATTGAACGGAGGATGAAATTCTCAACGTATATTTATAACTACATGTGTGGTTTACTAGAAAGTTGTCAACAGAAGCACGGAACACTACGTACACTATGCAGAATGAGGTCCTAAACGTGAAAGTGCCCTGCCATAAGGATGGTATCTTGTGCTGAGTGCAGGAGTCTTCTCAAAGCCACTGATTGGTGACTCTTTCTGGAAAATGCTGCAAGATTGATTGTGATAGAGCTACAGGGGACTAAAAGATGTCTTTTGGGTCATCTAAGCCAGTTCCCTGATACCAAAAGCAACTCTACTATTACTCCTTTTAAGAATTGTTTAGGTTGTATCTAAACTGCCTTGACTCCACTACCCTTTCTCAAATGCCATTCCAAAACGTCATCTTTCAAACAGCAATATACCTCGCCTGCTTCTCCTTGAATTCATCTTTCCTGAACACGTGTGGCCAGAATTCTCCTAGATGCAGACAAACTCTCATTTGTTCCTTTTCCAGTGGAAATACCTACTTTCATTTGGTATCAAATAAAAACTTCTCAACTTTTGCTTGGCACTAACTGGTAATCCATAGTTCATAGGAGAGAAAGAGGGATGAATTATGATCTGAATGAAAAACAAGCACTTAGAAGTAGGAATTATACCTTTCAGGGCCATTTTGAAACTCAAAGGTATACATAAAGAAGTGCAAAAGTTCTTCATATGTGACATATTTGGAACTCTTTCATAAAATAAGTGTTCAAACTATTTAATATTTATATTTCTAGTCTGATTTTAACAGACCTTAATTCATCTCTCAGTGACTTATTTCCATTTAATCCTCCAACTTCTGCTTTTTCTCCGTTGAATGACCTCTCATTGACAAACAACACTGATTTAGCATTTGGCCTGCAGTGTTTTGAAAAAGTTTATCTAGCCTTGTCCCTGTAAATCACAGATGCAGCAATTATCTCCCTTTACCTTCACAATTCCTGCCGCTCTCCACTAGCCCCACTGCTGGTATTTCAGTATACACTACAAAAAGAGGATAGCTAGTGATATTCAGTGGAGCTCTTCATTTATCTCAGCAGTATTCTCTCTATTTATCCCATCAGTCAAACCTTCTCCAGCAGCTCTTTTGGCCATTCCTAAGCTCAGCCAGCAAACAGACATACCCAACTTGTCAATTGTCTCTCAAAGGCTTGGAACAGAACAAACAAGTTGAGGAAAGCAGGGGGGCTACCAGAGTGTCATGAAATACACCAACGCTGTTCAAAGGCTAGAGGTAATTAGCCCTAATTATCTAGAGATGCTCAGCAAGACTACACAGGCAAATGGGAAGAGAGAGACTGGTCTGAAGTCATGCAATATAATAGATTCCCATGGTACAAGATTTCTCCTTTGGACTTCAGGGTACTGATCCCAAATGTTTGCAAAACTCCCCAAACATTGGTCAGTGCATCATCAGAAGAAGGTGTTTGTATTAATGGTATATATGTAATGTTCCTATACAACTGAGGTAAGAATGCAACAGCCTTAATTAGTTGTAAAATATCATACTTTTGTGCTGCGCTTTTCTGAGCTGGAGCACAATAATGTATTGCACTGCATAGGCCATTTATGGGTAACAAAAATACCAGAGCTAGTGTGCTGTGTAAGACAGACCTCACAATCCATTTCAGACATAATCCTTACTGTAACAGATGCTGTGCAAATACCTCCCAGCTATCATCTGAGACTGTACAAACTGCCCCACAGGAAACACAAAGAGATTGGATGGTTTTACAGAAGGCCAATGTTAAAGTTAATGCATAGGTCCTGCTTGAGTGCTCATAGAGCAAAAATGCTTCATGGAATGGTTAAGGTTGGAAGGGACCTCTGGACGTCATCTGGTCCAAGCCCCGTGCTCAAGCAGGGTCACCTACAGCAGTTTCTCCAGGACCATGTCCAGATGACTTTTGAATATCTCCAAGGACGAAGACTCCACAACCTCTCTGGGCAACCTGTCCCAGTGCTTGGTCACCCTCACAGTAAAAGTGTTTCCTTTTTCATTGCCTTTCAGTATATGATTTCTAGTGAATTCAGCAGATGTGCTATGACAGTATCTGTGGAAAATGGGTAACTTTGTCCAAATACAAGAAACTCCAAGGCATGTTTCTGTCTTCAAAACATGCTATTTTTAGTGCTGTGACAGACCTCATAGGACTAAATCAGGATCAAATCTGTAAACTTGAACAAGTTAGTATTTCATAAGGAGGACAAAAGGAGACAGTAACAAATAAGAAGCTAAGACAAGTTTAGAGCAAAGGCCCTGGCATAACTGAGAGCAGTCATACTAGCATCAGAACCTGAAACCCTCATTCTCAGCAGTAATCCCAATGAAGTTGATGGGGTTGTTTAAGAACATAAGAGCTACAGGATGACATAAATGAAAGGGTAGAACTGCCAAAATTCACCCTCAGCTCTGTGAGATAAAGGAAGATCTTTATAATGTGACTGGAGCATCACAGCACTGTGCAATTTCCTCTATAAAATCATGATGTTAACTTAAGCAAAATGAATGTCAGATGAATCAGAATCTGATTAGAGATACTTGCAGTGAAGAAAAATGTAAGACCAACCAATCAATTGATCAGTGAATTAAACATAAGATAAGGATTAAGAAGTAAATGTACTTCAAGCATCTGTAGAGGAGGACAGTATTGCTGGCTCCACGGTTGAAAAAAATTACGCTTGGGAAAAGCACTTGCTACCAGAAATCTCTAGCATTTGCTGTACCAGAACTATTGGGACTATAGGCCACAGTGAGACTTTTGGATTATATCATCTAGAGATATTTACTAGCAACTATTGAAGTTCATATCAATGACAGCACGTGCAGTTGAAACACTGCAGTGGTGCTTGTCTCCTCTACCAACAGGGCATTAAGCATGCCTTTGAACATTTACTTTGCCTAGTTTTCTGCAAAAGACACAAATTGCCTGCACATAGTTTGCAGTGCTAGAAAATATCCTCACCTGCCCAACAAGTGTAAGGTTGGAGAGAATATCTGTACCAAATTGGACTTTACTAAATTCTAGGTACTTTAAGATTTTCAAGAAGTTATACTATTTATATGATGACAGATTTTTGTCACTGTGGCACAATAATCTGTTTCCCAGCAGAAGTAGGGTTGTGGTCTTGAAATTTCAGTATTATGACTTGATTTCACGATCCAGCAAAAAAAGGAAATTAATCAGAAGATTCCAAACTCTTATTTGAGCACAAATACTAGCAACAGTGAGAAAATGCGGTGAGCAAAATTATGACTATCAAATAGGTATGTTTCATCTTTAGTATAATATTTGTCTGAAAGTCTTACTGCTGTGAAAGTCGTTCTTAAAAGTTAGTGAAAAGAAACTTTGACAAGACTGAGTGGATAAGTATGTTACTTGCCTTCCTTTCCTAGTCACATTTTATCTACCAAAAATAGCTGGATTAGTACAACAAGTGAAGGGAAGCCTTTAAACCTAGGAAAAAACCCTGCTGCAGACCTTCTGCCTCATTTAATTTTACTGTGCAAGTTCAGAAAGGGAAGACCGTGGAGAGAAAATATAATGCTAGGTATCATTGTGAATACCAGTAACCACATTAGGCAGTCACACGCTTATACATCCAGTGAGTTTCAGTCGCTGCAGGCTTATTTATTCCAGCTTCATCTCCCTGGCGAGAGACACCTGTTTTCAGCAGGGCTAAGCAATCAGTCTGTGACAGGGAGTTTCAGACCCCAGGGAAGGCTGCTGTAATCTCTGTTCTTATCACTGCTGGAATAGGCATAAAGACAAGGCAAGCCTGCCTTATCTGATGCCATGGCAAGAAATGATAAACATTCATTATCTTGCAGGAGCTCCCAAAAATCCACTGTCAGAAGAGAAGCCTCTTTAATCCAGTGATTCAGCAGATGGGAGTAATATGGAAGAAGCTGATACAATGAAAATCTACCGTATTTCTCCATGTGAGGCATGCCCCCCATATCTCTGGTGTCTCATGTCCTTTGTAACTTCAGAGTTGGAGCGGCTGCAAACGCGTTTATTCCTGGTTCCACCTGAGCTGTCACGTCTCTTGTTTCATCTTGCCGTAATGCCTTCTTTGCACACTCACGTGCCTCCTCTGGGTCACACTGCCCACTAAATCCACAGGTCTTCCTTTTACTTCTTTACGACCGACATATCTCCTGTGCGCCTCCAACACACTCTTCTGCAAACTCTTTACGACAATGATTGTTCCATTTTTGTGTCACCTGGGGTATATCCCACCATCTGGTGCACTTGGTATTTCTAATGGATTCCTAGAGTTTGAGGTAAACCATGTAAAACTTAAGCTGTTTGTGGCTTTGTTTGTCGACAAATTTGGATTCCAAAAATGCACAGCAAATATATCATATAAGTTATGTTTTGCTTTGTAATGCTCAACAAGGTGACAAAAAGATTATTTATTCAGAAATAGGCCACAACATGGACACTCTCACTGTTAAATTTATACCTTACAGACCTTTTATTCCTGGCCTTAATTAAGGGTTCATATCTACCTGTTCTGCTCTAGGGCTACTCTGGAGACAAATAGCAATCATGAATTTTAATGACTTGCCTCTACTTTCACTGAAGAACCAAAGTAAACCATAGGACCCAGGAAAGATGCAGTTTATATTGGTTTTTGTGCCCTTTGCACTCTGCCACCTCTCTATCCCTTATTCCCTACAAGAGAAACGTGGGGAACAAGAAGCAGTTTCATGCTCAAAAGTCAGCTGCATAGTGTGCTAGGAAGGGCTAAAATATTTCTTACTGTAATTCTTTGCTAAAATGAGTTAAAACAACAGTCCTTTTTGATTGTTAATAGCCAATGTATTAACATTGTCTTTTCATAAAGTCTCTGATTCTCAAAATCCCCCCAAAGTCCCTGTATGTTTCTCGCACTCTTTCCCTAAAAATCTGAGCACTATTACAGATAGGAAAGTGGATTACCTAAGTATTTGCTCTGATCCAGCATGGCCATTCTTATGTTCTTGAATGTTCTTGAATTCCTGGGAGTAATTTATTGCAATCTATTACTGATTCCAAGGCTATTGCAACTCAGTGAGATGAATAAAATATCAACTTTTATCTCTGTCTTATGACTACTTACAAAATACAGTGAGAGGCAGTCATCACTACCTTCATTCTCTACCGTAAACTCACCATATTTCCTTCATTATAATGTATTCTTCTACAAAAGTCAGAAAACTGCTGCTCCAGTTGAAATACCTTTTATATTCAGATGAAGACCTGGAAGCACGCAAAATATTTATCCAGAAAATGGGTAACTTTCCCCACACTAAAAGGATAAGGACAAAATCCAAATTCACTTTCTCAAATGTAATTAAACTTTCTCATGGATTACTTGCTCATGGTACTTCCAGACCCGCTCTTAAAAATACCGTGCACACGAGTGGCCCCAGGAGGCTTTTCATTTTCAAGCACTTCCACATACTCTGGTAACCAACCTCCATCTTTCCCCTGCCACTGGTAGACAATAAATACATATAACCTCTTTTTCATGCTGTAAAAACACAACTCTGAGGAGCTGCAACACAGCTTTCACCTTTTATTTCAAGCTTACCTCAGGCTCTTGGAAGAGAAGAAAACTGCACACAAGAAGAGCAGTCATGCCTTTGCACCACAGGCACACCACAGAGAGCCCAGAGGAGCCTGCTGGGCTTCTTTCCCTTCTCTATTTGGTAGAATGGATGTATCCTGCATTTTAGTTCAATTGGCACTTGCAGGGCCTTTTACTAGGCTTCCTGTTTTTAAATTCCAAGTTTCTAACATAATATACATAATACAGATTAAGATAACTATTAGCTATATTGCCTATTCTGCAATGAACACCTCTTTATCCAGGTAAGATACCCATTTTCTTTCTATTTTTCTCCACAGTCAGGGCAAATTCATTTCTTAAAGTGAAGAATGGGTAGGAATAATAGGACAGGGATAATGTACAAGATATGTGTGTCCTCAGGTACACCTTTAATCTTACCTCCATTTTGACTCTCTGATGATCCAACTTATGGTATATTTTCTCTAAAGGTAAATTCAAGATCCTGCTTCTGAATTCACGGTATATACCCTAAAGTGCCTTGTGGTTTAAAAAATGTGCTTGTTCCAATAAGCTCTTTGTATTACCCACATAAAAGAATTCAGTTCAGAGCTATAAAAATTTCTCCAAGCTCAACTGTAAATTAAAGCTGTCACTTTGTATTGAAAGCCTGGAGATGTTACATGGCTTTGGGAACACAGAAGGAACCACCACCTTTCTATCTTCTTTTTCTCTTCACATCCCATGTTTCTGTCTTATTTTAAGCATTTCTCTGGGAATAAAGCTCTTCCAGTTTGTTTTTAGTGAGGACTTACTCCCATTACACAAACACAGGATTACACCACAAGGCCAAGATTTCAATCAATGAAAAATGCTGAGTCTGTCTACCGGGAACACTAAATCATGAGTGTGATTTTTTACTGTTTGCAAAGTTTATGTAACTAGATTATATTGTTGCATTACACTTTTAGCCACCTTCAGTATTCATTTCCTTTTCTCCATGGTAATACAAGTTATTTTGCATTCCCCATCCAAAGTTTGTAAGAGGTCTTACAGAGAATAGAAACCAGTGAAATAGGAATGTATCATTTAGCAGAAAATGTTTCACTGAAGTCATTCAATCAAGTCTTTGGAAGAGCTGGAAGCTGAATACAGTTCTTTGATTTCTATTATTTCTAAGCGTTCCCTTACAATATATCCCAAAGTATTCAAACCTTTTTTTTATGATCAAGGAATAGTCCTGTGGTTAAAACAAAGGAGGCACTTAAAACAGGCTCCTGCACTTCTCCCCATAAAGCTGTGCATGGTCTGTTTGAGAAGGCTGGCATCAGACACAAAGGCAAGTCATGTATGTCCATACAAATATCCAAATGTGCAGGGAGCTAGTTCATAACTTATAACTATATAAAATGCATATATATATGTTATATATATATATATAATTTATTCAGTGTCCCTAACTCTTTGGATACATACAACTCATTCTGAAAGTCTGGCCCAATCACATATACAGTCTATCTAGATTCAAAATTGTTCCCTTTTCTGAACAATGGAAACCCTGCAAATGGTATGAGTAAGAAAATCGTAATACTGTAACAATAGGGAAGTAATTTAACCCAAAAGCTCTTCCCCCAGGAAAACTGCTAGGTTCAGCAGAGCATGTGCACATGCGAGGAGGGCAGGGTTATGCCTGATGTCCTCCCAGCAGCACCAGCACCTGCAGGATCACCCAGACCAATGCACACTGTCCCCACACCAGCACTGAATCGAGTCATCGGTTGTGAGGTCCTTATTCCTGGGGGAGAGCTGGCTTGTGGTTTCTCATCTCCAAACCAAGCGGTAGGACAAAGTAACCTAGTGCAGCCGGTATCCCACAGGCTCCAAATCCTTGGAGACAGCCGCAGCACCAGGATAAGGAAAAGGTACGGGCAGGAGGTGGAGGCCAGCTGTTCAGGCAGCCCTTTCTGACCACAGCTACTTGCGACTCCAAGAAATTTCCTATGCCTGAATTTCCTCTGCCGGCAGGGTTTTTTGGCCCCGTACGACATGGTTATTGCAAAAACTGAATTCTTACATCAAATACAACTCTCTAGGTGTCTGTTAATTTTGTTTCTTCAGTGTATTTTCTTCTTGTGTGTTTGTTTACATTTCACACCTACGTACTTTCAGAAACATTGTAAAATTGGTTATTGACTCGTATTTGGTAAAGTCCAATATTGCCTGACTAAGAATTAAACTCTTCTATTTGAAATAAAATAATATTTTGAAATCAACAAGGTTTATATACTCTCTTCTAAAGAAAAATGTTACCTTTCAGTGATTAAACTAGAGTGCAATGTTGACTGCTTGGGGAACAAAATATTTAAGTGTTAACGTAGTATTTTCAAAGAACTTACCTACCTACTTTGATGTGAGGAAATATTTACTTACATGGGAAGTTCTGATTCTTCAGACACAATGATATCTCGACACAAGGCAATTACTCAAAACTACCACGTAAACTTTTCCCCAAAGATATCTTATTTGGATGACCAAAAGCACTGCAACTAGCCTCATGTTACAAGATAAAGTCCATCCTGGCCAAAAGCATGCCAGACATAATAAGTTAGAGTCCTTTTCCCAAGGTACATGATTAACCCATTTTAAAAGCGACTGAAATAAAGCATTTGTTTTCTTAGTAGACGTGAAAAGGTATCAGCTCAGATTCAGGCTGTTTTTTAAAAAAGACCCCAAAATAACAGAACAATCCTGATCTAATATTTATAGAATACTAAATAATTTGGGAAGTTCAGTGCTTTTTGGACACAAGAACACTAGATTTTCAATATTTATCTTCATTATTTACCACTTCCCTACATTTGCATACCTGAAAATTTTATAAATTATGATTTTAGGTTTTCTCTTGGTCATCATTGAAATATTTGGCAGCATAGGACCCAAAGCACCTATACAACCATTAGGAATATAGCCTTTAAACATAATATTCTTAAACAGAAATCCCTGAGGAAATGGTTATATTTTGAGAACCAGAGTTAATGTATTTTTACTGTGTTTAAGGTATGTCATATAATTTTCATAATATTTTAATTTCCTGACCGAAATTTCATAAGGTGTCCAATTAAGCACATTACTAAGCACTGAACACAGTAGTAAATAATTTACTTATGAATCCTTCTAATTTATTACGTAACATTAGCTCTCTTCTGGAACTTCTTTGGTGTTCCAAAATATGGTGAAAACCAAGATCAAATCCTGAGAGAATTCCTCGCCTAATTCTTTCAAAACCTCTGAATGCAAGATACAGGGACATGCTCTTTTCAAAATGTCTATCATTTTAATATATAGTGCTAGACAACCTCTCAAATTACCACAGGATCAAAAAATTTTTTATCATCATTATCTTTTCAAACACCTCTATCATTTACTTCTTTGGATTATTTTGCCAAAGATGGAGAAGAAATACTGAGTGATCACTTCTGTAATTTCTACATTTTTAAGCAATTTGACTATTCTATCACTGCTCAAGAGACCCACATCATTGTTAACATCTTTTTTACTCCAAACACTTTAATACTTATTGCCATACCCTACTTCCATTGCCACAGCTTTCTTCTTTGCGCTCTTTTGATGATTTTAGCAATTTTCTGACAGCTCTAGCTTCAGACATATATCGTTACATACTGGAATATATATCGATCTTTTCCTCATGTACTTTCATTTTCCTTTCTAGTATGTATATTTAAATGCTAAAATTAGTTACATTAGATTTAATATTTTCTGTGTTAACCTAAAGCTAAGTGAAGTGGGCTGTTTCTTGTAAATGATCTTAATTTCTTGAGTTTTAAGGGAAAGTAAAGGGAAGACAAATTCTTTCCCAAGGCCCAAGATGTACATTCTGTGGTTTAGCCAAAATCCCAGTGAGCTGTAGAATGTGACCACTGTATAGCTATTCTTTTTTATATGTTGTACACTTACTAAAAAAAGGATGTGAAATTGAGGTTCAGGTACATTTCTAGGTACAGGGTCTTGTTCAATGCAGCATATCATAAATTTAGTTCTCTAGACCTTTTCACAGAAATGACAAATACTTGTAGAATTCTTAAAAACTATTCTGCTCTACAGTTTTATAAAATAGCCCCCAGAGCAATCTAGTAGAACATTACAAAGCTACCGTGCTTTGATCTTTCCTCATTACCATCCTGCTGCATTTCTTGACTTAAGCAAAATAAGGACAAGATGTACTGGCGAAAAAGCTCCCCCTATATACAGCTATTGCTTCCTCTTTCCTTTTCAGGCAATTATTTCCTTTATTTCCATATTAATGGAATGGCTACATCAGGATACCAATCAATAATCAATTGTGAACCAGGCTTTCAGTTGCTACAAACTGCTTTATGCTAGCGATAATTCTGGTGCTATATTTTATTGTGGCCTTCATGACATAGCCCTAGGGTAACTACAACTACTACAAAATCTCTGCTGAGTATGAATATGTGTGTGCAGAAAAGGGCAGACAGGGTGAACAGTAAATAACTGCTGTTAAAAAATCATATTTAACACGATGAGATGTACAACTATAGGTTTCGGAGCCATATTTTTAAGTTTTACTGCTCCACTTTTTTGCTGCTATTTCCATGGAAATGCAGTAAAATGCCAGACAATATTTACTAAGCAAGTATCTGAATCCAGAGGCTCACAGTTTAGAAAGAGGACAACAACTGAGTTGAAAGAAACACTTTACAGTCAAAGGCCTGCATTTCAGAAGTATTATTCTTCACCTGAAATTAATTATGAAAAAGTTATAGGACCATGCATTTGGTCTAGTATCTGTAAAAATACCATTGTAAATAAGTTGGTCCTGTCACTATAAGAGAAATCAAAGCTAGTGATGAAACCAACGTAAAACATCTAATCCAGACACCAAGCCTATTTAAAGATCTGCAGCCAGTCCCAGCTCATTTTTCAGCAGGAAACAGCAAAACCCCATTTATTCAAAGGTTAAGACAGAGTGTATTTAAGTTAGTGGAATACTTGCTTTTGTTGAAAGATATAAACTCCACCAGCAATAAGGAATTACATTCCAGCAGGCACCACTAGTAACTAGCTGTACAGCCATTAAATTCAGATCTGAGTTCACTGGATTTCAAATTGGATAATTATGGCTAAAGATAAACAGATGAAACCTCTCTTTCATAATGTCCTATGATGCAAATAAGAACGTTTTGTCAGCATGGAAGAATTGTCCAGGTGTGATGAGACCTCAGAACAAAACCATGCTGAGACGGCAATATCAAGCAAAATGAGTTAAGTCCACTCCCCACGCCACAAAAGTAAGCCAATACTACTCTTGGCAGTATTTCTCATTTGTTGAAATAAGTATATGGAGTGATGATGAGATGATGAAGAAGATGAAGAAAAGGGAAACTAGTCACTGTCCAGGATCCCTTTGGAGACTGAAATACACATTTTGTAGCAGTCGTCACTACCAAAGTGTTGTGGGTTGTTGAAAACCCTTTTGTCACCTCCATATTTGCTCACGCTAACTTTGGCATGTCTATAATTCCCACATAAGAACACTTTGGTCAATAATTTTTAATATTACTAACATTCATTACGAGAATTGGTGGCATAGTGCTCAGCATACCACTCTCCATTACAGCTAACTCTGGTTTGTAAACTTGTAGAATTACAAAGCTGGTGCAGGTTGAAGAAATGAGTAAGGGCTTATTCATCTGTTTCCTATAATGGCACCAGTGAAAGTGGAGGTGACAGAGTAAAGGATTGGTATTTTGTGGGCTCTGATTTCAGAGAACTTTAAGTCTATGTTAATCCTGATATGCCACTAATAAGTTTTAATTTGACTGTATATACTGCAAACTGAAACAGCTGTTCAATCTGAGCACATTGTGTGTCCTCTGGGGACCTGTGTTCATTTTCAAAATGTCAAGATGTGCTTGGGAGCAAGTGTGGAGCAGTCTCAGCTTCTTACAGAATGGGGAAAATGCTCTTTAGAATAAAAGGGTATAAATATCACAGTTGTTACGTCGAAAGCCTTTAAAACAAAAGCAAAACAACTTGAAAATCCTCAAGGCCTATTTTGGCAAGCCATGGAAATGCCATATGTTACAAGGAGATTTTACACTGGTGCAATTACCTCGGGCTGCAGGGGTTAACCAGAAGTTTTGGAGGTAAAACCGAAAGAACCACTGAAGTTGAAGGCTAATTTTGTTTTCTCTTTCGACCTTGTTCTTAAATGACTCCTATTGGGTCCTGTACTTTCAAGAAATTAGTAATCCTTATTTTGCCAGTATTGTCACTGAATTCCTCTTTCAGTTAATCAATAATTAACTCAAAATTGGGGCAAATGGGGGTATATATCTCCAAAAAGGAAATGCCTCTTAAGTGGCACTGGAAATTTCAAAACAAGTTACTAATCCAGTAAGTATATTTCTGTGTGAAATTACAACGGGGTTTAGATCTGCCTGTAATGATTCAGGGCTAATATATCCAATTTTATGGTACAGAGTGACACAAGCTATTAATTACATCAAGTTCTTAGCATCTTATCTTCCCATAACCCACTATGGAGTTCTACCCCTTTCACATAGAAAAATCACTGAGCTTTATTCATATTGAGACTTATTCTCATATATGGGAGAGGAAGCTTTACACCATTATGGCATTATAACATAAACACGGTGTGAATACATTTTATATACTATATAGAATTTAGAATCAGTGCTTCTTAAGTGTTTTAGAAGTGTGAATAAGCTTTACTGTCTCCATTCCACAAATGGCGGGGGGGGGGGAAATAGGACAATTATGGGCTGCAGTTTTGCTTGAACTTCATATGCGTGCAAGGAGATAAAAATTAAATCTTTGTATGGTTATGGGAGATAAAGAGTCCAAAGAAAAAAAGTAAGGACTTGCATGCCGTGCATCAAATAAGGAGTGAGGGATATGAAGGCTTTAACAGCTAAACGCAGCAGATGAGCAAGTGAACGTTTATGTTAGGTTTTCTGCGCTGATGTTTAGTAGTTTTACCACAGACAGAGGTAAGTAGCTGATTATTATCCCCCAAGAGCAAGAGGAAGCCAGTAAGCAATTGTTGTGAATTGTGGTACAAGGCACAATGCCTCCCAGAGCTATTTGTAGGTTGATGCAATTTACATACCACTGTTTGCTCAAGCTTGTGCTTAAAAAACACAGTTTATCCAAGGTAATACCGATGTGCGTGAGCGGTCAGGTCTGAAACCAAACAAGCTTTCCTGTATCATCGTCTCCTTAGCTGCTTTCAGGGACATTCCTCGGCTTTGTTGGTGAAAATGGAGGGTCCTTTCCTTCAAAGTAAAACATTAGCTGAAGGAGTGGTGTTGTTTCTGGAGTGTCAGTGGGAGATAAAAGAAGATGTGCATGTCTGACTGTTATGGGAAATTAGGAAAGGAAGGAATGGACTAAGTTTTTGTTTTCCATACATGGGGATGGAGATGGAGCAAAACAGAAAGTCGAATTGCATTTCTGAAGAACAACTTCTAGTATTTTTTTAATTTTCATTTTGAAACACCATAATATTCCCCTGTTCCCACCAGGATGCAAGCTCTTCTGGGTCCCAGATTCCTCCCCAACTAACACACAGAAAAGGGTCTGGGTGAGCAGGCAGGCAGGATGTAAGTAGGCAGCAGTTATCTCATGTTTCCAATGGAGACCTCCTAGAGTTCAGTGGGAATCCCTCCAAATGCACACATTCTATGATTCTTTTTCATTTTTGTTTTAGCAACATCAGAAAATTTCCAACCAGCCTTCAAAAATCCAAATGTTAATGGCACTTGCTTAATAATAGGTGGCTCAACCAAAATCTGTAGTTGGACTCTGTTAATATTGCTCTTTGAAATGTGTGTGATATGTGAAAAACTGAGGGTAGGAGGGTTTGTATATATAGAGATACCTGTGTATATATAAATAGATCAATAGCTGAAGATTGTAGCAAAGATGGCATAGGAAGCTAACATGAAGACTTCTTTTATATACCTAACGTATATTTTCCTTTGGAAATTATTTAGATGAGAAGATATTTTTTTATCTATCCTGTGGCATTGTTCTTTAAATTCTCACTTTCTTATTTTCAAATTTTCATAAAAGAGCAGCAAAATATAACCATAACCGGACTATTTTCTCTGTTTAAAAAGCAGGTCTGTTTCTGTAGCCTGATGATACAAAACGTGAAATGTCCAGACTTTGCATAAACATAATGGCATGTAAATTAACTTAGATGTAGAACAGACAAGAATGCATTTCATATAAATTATTGAAGAATTCATACTGTGAGATAAGTGTACCGTTTAGCAAATTGCATAATTTTAGACAGAAAGGGTTGTAAGAAAAATTGGAATCAAGGAAACAAGCTAAAATAAATGAGAACAGGTGGTCTGGGATCTATATAGGGCCAGCCCTACAAGGCATTCAAAGTGAACCCAGAGGTATCAGGCTTATTTGTCTCTCACCAAAATGTCACATAGTGTTCATGTCTTACTTTAAAGACAGCCCATATTTCTAACTTTGGAGAAGCTGAAGAGTAAGTCTTCCCCATCCTATGGTTATTCCAAAGTGGTATTAGGAAACAAATACCCTTCTACTGTAGCAAGGAAAAGGTCACCCTGATTTTAGTCTAGCACTGTGGCAAATCAGTAGTAACCCCTTGAAATGCTAAGTAGTCAGGCATGCTTAAAACAATGTAAATGAGAGAAGAATTAATTCCCAGGAGACAGATCCTTGCCTGGTGTAAATATCACAGCTCTGTTAAATCGATTGTATTATGTTAATACACTATGAGTGAGGATTTGCTTATATGTTGTTTTTTCCCACAAAAAATATAAATAAATTGTATCTTATATATTTTGGGTTTTGAGAGCAATCACCACTAAGAAAACTTCTCAAATAGTCTGCTCTTTTAATTAAGTTTGATTTAGGACATTAGAAGCTCTAAAGGAAAGTATGTGGAGGGCAACAGGGTTAGAGGGGGAAGGAAGACTCAGAAATCATCTATCTTCAGCATTCTTTCTCTTGTTCCACATAGCTCAAACTATATTCCTCATCTGTTCAGAGATCAAGTGTATTTTTGTAATTATTTCCTCCCGTCAGGAGACAATCTGAGAAAAGACCTCATTGTCTCATTCTTTGAAACATATAAAACTTCATTACTGAGGCTGCTTCCTTAAGTTTAACTTATTGAGTGAAATTAGACTGCCTACACAGGTTCCCAGTCTGCCAGAAAAACATCTTTTCCCTCTTCTGAGGCTCACAATGAATCTTGCATGAACCACGCCTGAGTTAAACCCCCCTATTTTTGTTCACTCTGTGTTTATTTTATTATCAGCATGTCTGATTTGCTTTAAATTCCATGGGCATTACGTGGAAATTGTTTTGACAGTACAGCTCCTCAGCACAGGCTCTGCCGAGAGACTCGCCATTGCAACTCATTAGGATTCAAACCGAATTCAGTCTCCTTCCAGTTTCTCAGGGTTGTTATCTTGTAGGCTGTCTTGAATGTTAAGCCCCAAGTCAAGGAAATTCTATCTGAATAATGTCCTAAAATATCTACATTGTAAATAATAAATAAATGTTTCAAGCCAGGGGGATGCTCAAAATGTTTGTTTCAATCTATCAACAAAATCTCTGCAAAGCAAATCATTCATATGTGAGAGCACTGTCTATTATACAAGTACATGATTGATTGGGTTGTCTCCCATGAAAGCCATTGAGAAATAGTTATTTACTGAAGGAATCTGAAGAGCAGCACTACTCTATAATCTCAAAACATTTTACGTTTGCTCTGTGCTAGATCACGAACCTTGGCTAGATAACAAAGTTAAAATTTTCTTGTGAACTCTGTTCTTCATACTCTTGAATAGAAGCAAGGTATGAGCATATACACACCTATACGAAAGTTCAAAACGCTTGTCATGACCCTGCTCCCCACAGGTGGATAGCGGAAGAGCCTGAAGATGATCATAAAAATATAGGGTTGGTGTTTCAGAGGTGGTCCATAATGATTTAATACCTGGGGATGCATTTCAGCATCCCTCAAGTGCCTTAGCACAATAGCTATAAATTTCTACAGGCAACTCTGAAACTTGAGTTCTTGCTTACTAGACAACATACTATAGACAGAAAGTGAAGAGATTCCCTTGATTTAGATGAGATTTCTCATTTATAACAGTACAATTAGGACCTGAGGCTGTTTCTCTCACTAATGACACTGTGAAGGCTCAATGATGTCCATGAGTGAAGTCAAGGAACTAGTCCCATGTTTAGGAACTTAAATCTTTTATTCTGCCTTGGACTAGAGTTTAGAAAATCATCAGAAGTTTCTACCTTTGTATTGTAAACCATGCTTAATCAATACATAATGTTTGGTTTCAGCTGTTTTCAAATTGTACAGTTTTTGTGGATTCACTTGTTGGACTCTCATTCAATATATCACTTATGTATCATATTTATGGACTATTTGATTGTGCTTCATTTGTGGTCTGTGTCCTTCCCCAGATGAAATAATCAGCCATGGTGGTTCTGAGATACTGTTGAGGGAGTTGAAATCCATTCCTCTTCAAAGACCCAGAGAGAGCAGTTTCTGCATCATTAAATTCCAATTTAACCCTTCAAAATGAGGCTTGAGTAAGTACTGAAGAGACATATAACCCTTGTGTTAACCTTCTTCAGAGGAACGAATTTAATTCTACTATGATTATCTTTTACTCTGTATCTGTATAACTATAACTCATCAACCAATGGAAACATCATTCTTAGTACAGTTTTCTAGACAGTGCTGTTAAACTTTTTTTTCTTCTTTTTAATAATGATTTCATACAACACGTCATTGCCCTTATGCTGTTTTTTTAAAAAACCCTCTTTGTAATGAATTATCTTTTCCTGTTATATTAACAGTTTAATACAAAGTGCACCTTCCATATATATGCAACAAAGCATTAGTATAAAAGTACTTAACAACTAACATTTTAGCTAAAGTCTGCTGCAACACCATAATTTGACTAATTCTACTGACAAGCTACAAGAAAATGTGCCAAATGATTCCATTCAAAATACAGAACTAATAGACCTTTTTTTTTTTTTCAGGCTGAAGGAGACATTCACTATTTGGATCAATTTTTACTTATATTCAACTTTTTAATAGCAATTGAAAAACAGAGAATGAATCATTAACATCACAAGAAAAAAAAATCAATGAATATTGTAAAATCCATAATTCTGTCTGACTGTAAAAGTGTGCTTGCTTTTTCTTCCTCTGCTCCTTTCATTTTTCTGGCATTGACACATATTCTTTTATGGTGTGATTAGAAAGAAATGCTAACCTGATGAAAGAGTCATCACCATATATTGTATGTGTCCTGTGAAACAAGCATTTTTCACAGTCATGATAGCACAGTCTTAAAAAAACGGTTTTGCTTTCCAAAGATACATGCTGAAAAATTGCAGATGTCAAAATGTCAGTGTAATCAGATGAGACCAGATACAAAGTAGGCATATATCCCAGCTACTTGCCTAAGAAGCTGCAGCAGAGATCCTTATTACTATTTCAATTGTAGCTGAAATGCATTTCCATGCGGACAAATTGTGGGAGCACCTGCATGGCACTTAAGTTCTGCTTTAGCATCTTAAGTGAGGCTTATTGCTAAGGCCTCTCCATTTGGGTTATTTTCACCATGAATGGGACACACGTTATATAAATCAACATATAGCAGTACAGACATATCAGGGAGGTTTACAGTGATGAGTCTGACAAGAAAATTATTTCTGAAACCAGCTTAAACACTTGAGTAAGGTACTCTGAGTTAAGAATTGTTATTACTATTCTAGTGGCATAAACATCCAATGCACACACATAGGCAGAAAATTATTAGGAACCATTCTGATGGAGCAGACCAGCAGCCATTCCTGCTATTCACAAGACCTGCTTTGTCTTGCCGAGAATGTCTCTCTTGCATGCGAACAAAGCTACATGCTATGTTCAATTCTATTTCAAGAACACAGAAAAAAACAATATATATATATATATGCACATTGGTCAATCAGAGCTAAAAAAAGCCATTCCAAATAAAATGAAAAGTATTTTTAAGATCTTAAAAAATTAACTAGGCATCTACACTAGAAGATATCACAAACAGACACTGTTATAAGAAGAGCACATCTGTAACACTTTGCATAAATAAACCTTACACTTTATACTTCAGCATCTAATTTTTAACATGATTGGCTAAGGAAATGTGTGTAATCACCTTATGCACAAGTATGTTTCTGTGTCTGTCCCCCGTCTCTGCTCCCCCTTTCCTTGCGTGGCCTATTTCAACTGCACGTTGAAATACGAGACAGGAGCAGAGGTCTCAAAGATAGTATTTCAAGAAACCAAGGTAAAAGAGACATCTTCTTAGGCGGGAAAAGGCTACAACAAGAAGTCCCATTTGGTAAAACACCAGGCAGAGATTACATCAAAGCCTACGCCAAAGTCAATTAACTGGAAAGCAAACCTGCAGAAAGCCCGGCTCCTTCTTCCAGAGCTCATAAACCTCCTTGCAAAGCCTGGAGAAAGGGAAAGATCCAACTCGTGCGTCTCAGCAGCTGTGCAGAGAAAGGCAAGGCAGCTCAGCTGGCTGACCTTGCAGGAGGTTGTGGTTACGAAGTTCAGTTTGTTTCTTGATCGTACACAAGATACTGCTGTCCCCGAACTGAGACAACCAGCACCGAACATGGGTGCAGAGGGAATGATGCCAGTAAGAAGATCACAGCGAGGTTTGTGAGCTAAAGGACTGACAGGCTCAGGCCCTTTGAGAGATGGGTTCCACCCTCTGGACCTCTCTGAATTGAGATGGGTGTTTTTTCAGGTTTTATGCATTAGAGAATGTTGATCTAATGTATAGATGACATTATGGTATCCCCATGGAAGTGGAACCTTTCTCCCTCCCACAGGCTAAAAGGTGTTGAGAAAAAAACATTTAACTAACAGTTAACCTTTCAAATTAGTATCAATCAAGCAGTGATTGGGTATAATAAGGTGAAAGTTCATCATGGTGCACTAACAAGGGGATTTCAAGATCCGTATTTAACTTTGGCAACAGGGAAAAGTGACTCTTATCATGTGCAAAGCATAGAGAGAATATGGATATTTTATTTGCTCACTTCAATATCTCTATTGGCTTCTATTTCCCTAGAAGAAAGTCAACAGCACAGGTCAATGAATGGACTAAAATTCCACTTTCAACATGCTCAGACTTTTACTGAAAGGAAGTTGGAGAATCTGAAAAGAGACTAAGATGCCTGTATTATATTCAGCTCTAAAAAGACTGTGATGCATACTGTATATTATAATCAAAATAGGTACTGAATAATTATCTCTGAAAGATGATTAGAGGATAATGTGTTTATGTGAATACTAGCCTACTGAAATATGCATATTAAAATGAAACAGAATGTGGCAACAGCAACAGATTGGAAGGGAAGGCACAACATTTGACTTACTAATAGCTTTTGTTTAAAGTCATTTAGCATATTCTAAATACTGTTTGCAATTTTTTTTTGTTTATTAAATGCATATTTACTAGTAAATGGAAGGCACTCTCTTTACGGCTGACAGAACTGTTATTAAGAGCCACATTCAGGACTTTACCACAAAATTGTAATGTTTAGTCTGTTTGATGTTTTCCATAAAATCCTCAAAAGACTAAATTCTGTCATATGCATATTCCACAAAGTGTTACACAACAGCACAGAAAATAGTCTAAAGCAATTCTGTATAAATCATCAGAATACATTACACACACTTATCAGACTTGCTGATAAACATAAGTTTGCTTATATCAGACAGTATCTTTGTATTACAGATCTTTAGTATTTAAAACATGGTAAAACTTGACGACCATGCCAAGAGCTTTTAAAATGCTAAAAAAAGAACAATCGCAAAATACACAAGCCACCGTTCTGCAGAGAAGAAATCAAGAGGAATAGAAATTTTCATGAGGTTGTACCGGTTATGTCTAAACCAGTTATGTCTAAACACGCAAGTGTTTCTGAGCTCCCAGGCCCAGTGCCTGCCCTGGCAGACATCTGACCACACTGGACTGAAAGCCAGGCGTGTGCCAGCATACCCTGCCTTCCCTCTTCTCCCTCCCTGCCTTCTCCAGCATGCCCATTCTCCTGGGGCCAGGTGACGCTCGGAGCACATGCCTGCCGAAAGCCCCAGTCAGACAAACAGTGGTCTGGGACCTCAGCAGAGCAGCCAACATTGCATGAGACGAACTGGAACTACATTTGAGGATTTTACCCTGCAAATGTATTTCTGGGGAGACGTGACACATTCTGTCTGCAAACCGACCAAAAATGTTGAATGTGTATGCACTAACCCCATAAGCATGAAGGCTCTTGATGTCTGGAATACCTATGGAGTCAATAAAGCAAAATGCTATAGATAGCAATTCTCTAGGGATTGCTCTAGGAATAGCAAATCTCTAGGAATTACTATTCTCTAGGAATTCTCTAGGAATAGCAATTCTCTAGGAAAGGAGACATGGGAGTAGCTTGTATCTGGACTCCGTAATGCCTAGTGAAGTGACAGGTCTGATAGGAAGCACCCTGCCCGACAGCCTTGGCTGGGTCTCTCTCCCCTTTCTCTTAAACAGGGCCAGCAGATCCAAAGGACATCAACAGGCGTGAAAACAGATGGTTAAACAAAGGACTGGATGTGGTTTTTAAAAACCTAGGCCAGGATAAAGCTCTATGACAAAGCTTAGACTAAACTGTGGCTCATTTCTAGCTTTGTCACAGACCTCCCCTATGGCTTTAGGCAATCATTCATTAAGGGGCTCAACTACTTCTAAACACCTGGCCATCAACTTCTCTTGTCTCAGTCGCTTATAGGTAAAAAACAGGTAGTAACATTTCTTTTGCTCACATCTTTGTCCAACTATTTAAGATAGTAAACTATACCCAGGCAGCACCTAGCACAAGTAGGCCCTGAGGAGCTCTGCTGTTACTGGAATAGAAATACTGAGTGAGGCAGTTCAAGAAGGAGCTGTAATATATATATGCTAGTTAAACAGTCTATTCTGGGGTAAAATGCACATAGCAATTCATCTGGCCAGGTTGTATGATTCCAAAGCTGGAATGAAAGGGGAAAATACGCTGTTGTTAAGGTCATATACCTTCTGACAAGCAATGCCTGTGATATATTGGGGTGTACATATGTGCTGGCTTTGGCTGGGATAGAGTTAATTTTCTTTATCATAGCTAGTATGGGGCTGTGTTTTGGATTTGTGCTGAAAACAGAGTTGATAGCAACAACTAAAACATCTCTGTATTAAGTAGTGCTTATACTAAATCAAGGACTTTTCAGCTTCCCATGTTCTGCCAGGTGCACAAGAAGCTGGGAGAGGACACAGCTGGGACAGCTGACCCCAGCTGACCAAAGGGATAATCCATACCATATGGTGTCATGCTCAGCATGTAAAGCTGGGGGAAGAAGAAGGAAGGGGGGGACGTTCGGAGTGATGGCGTTTGTCTTCCCAAGTAACCGTTACACATGATGGAGCCCTGCTTTCCTGGAGATGGCTGAACACCTGCCTGCCCATGGGAAGGAGTGAATGAATCCCTTGGTTTGCTTTGCTTGCGTGTGCAGCTTTTGCTTTACCTATTAAACTCTCTTTATCTCAACCCATGAGGTTCCTCACTTTTACTCTTCCGATTCTCTCTCCCATTCCACGGAGGGGTAGTGAGCAAGCAGCTGTGTGGTGCTTAGTTGCCGGCTGGGGTTAAACCACGACAACGTATCAACCCAGTAAAGCACTAGCTTTGTGACATGTGGTGGTGTAGGACACAGATGTTTGGAGGAAGAAATGGTCTAATAGTACTTCACTGAAACTCCCACAACAGTTGCTGAATATCTGCTAAGATTACCAGCAGAGAGAAACACAATGATTGTGAATACTGGAGTAATTTTTTTAAGAGTACCACTTTCGTGGTAAAAGTATCATTGGTTACTGTAGCTGTATATGGTACAGGAAAAGTGCAATTACAAACACAATCAACCACTGAGGTATATAAAAATTAGCTGATCAAAAGATGTATACATACAAATTATTTTGTGGGTTGCCTAATCTAAGGTTGTTACTATCTCCCTCCATTGACCGCAGCGGGGAGCCAAGGTCTGGCATCCTTAAACAAGTCTAAAATGTTCAAGCATCTTGAAGGCAGATGTAACAATAGACTGCAAGAGGTGTGAAGGTGGCCCTAAGTGTGAAGCTGCCAAATGTGTTTGACTCTGAGAATACATTTTTTCTCAGAAATCACTGTCCTCCCTTCTGAAAATGTGACCCTTAAAATGACCCTCTTTCCTTGAATACATCTTCCTGTGTCTTTCCCTTCCTTTCTTCCTCTTATTAGTCCCCCCTCCTCTTCAGCCCTTTGCCCTTACCTTTCCTACATGCCGTTAAGCCTGATATTTAAAGCAAAAATCAGGTGGGAGCGGTCCTACTTAGTGCAGCTCAAATTATCAGAGAGAATGAACCAGTCTTTCTTGCACGCTTTCTGGCACTCACCAGTCTTTCTGGCACTCTTTAGACAGTGCCAGAAAAGGTTGTTTAGGAGCAGGTGGCTGTGTCCTACCTAAGTAAGTGATTCATAGGTGTTGGGTCAAAACATTGTGTAAAAGTCGATATTATATACATTCTCAGTAAATCTGGCAAAGGAGCAGAATCTTTCTTACCTGCCAGAATGGAGATGTGTAAGGGCAGGTTTAAAGGAGGAGAGGTCTTTATTTCAAGACCAATGGTAGACTCCAAACAGAGTTTGTTTCAGAATGAGCAGTTCCACTTGGAGAAAGAAGGAAAAATCACTGTTCATTATGGGAGCACCCTCTGTGAAGTTCTTAATGATGGCAGGGCAGGAAGATGAGAGCAGAGCAGGCTCTTTATAAGAAACTGAATGAAAAAAGCAAAGGTGTTTCATAGTTTTATAGAGAATAGGGGTCAAAGCATCTCTCATCCTACTGTGAGTTTTCTAAAATTTTAATACAACCAGTCCAACTTTGTTCATAATCTGTGTCTACAAAAAATCACACACAGAAGACAAACAAGCAGCTACTTCTCTGTAGTGCCAATTCACACTCATACTGATAATAAGACCAATCCCCCAAAATCATGAATATCAGACCTGTCATCTATGAAAAATTGTTTTAGATATTAAAAGAATACTTCTTGCAATGTTTACACCATTTAACAAAACCCCAAAAATAACCCTGGCAGCATCAGTCACCAATGGTCACCAGCCAATGTCTCTCCAAAGGTCACTTAATGTGCTTTCTCTCTCTCACCTTTTCCTTTCTGTGTGTGTGTCTTTTCTACAGGCTCATTGCTCCCTTGCTGGCATTTGCAATGGGCTGCCTCAAGTCAGATATCTGCTATCACACAAATCTCACCAAGAAAAGGTTTTTTATCTGCTGACACATTTGGACCATCTGTGGGAAAAGCAGCAGCACTTTAACACCAGGAAAGACAAAGAAGTCACAGTCCTGTCTCCATGATGTCTTCCAGCAGTCCTCACTCATAGAAATCAGAGTAAAAGCACTTTCAGCTTTGTTGTTCCCATTGAGGGAGCACGTAACTTCAGTGGAACCAGTGACTTCATGTAACTTCATGGAAAGAGTGAACATAGAAAGATGTCTATAGAAAACTGAGCTAAAGCTGAATATATTAATACACATAAAAAGAGGCACAGGACTCAGTGCATCTCCCCCCCCAAAATAAAGCCTGTATCAGTATGAGGAAAGAGGAAAAGGAAACGGATTGCTATATACCTATCTAGTAGAAGGGAAAGCACTTTGACTAACTCCACCAGGGACCAATTAGGCCTAGTGAGACCAAATAAATATTTATCAACATAGCCAAAGGGCATGTCCTTGTCCACAGGTTAATTGTATAAGCTTGTATACTGTGAACACAAAACTTGGAAACCAGGGAGCTCCAACGGACTCCGGTTGGTCCAGGATTTACTTGTCAGGGTAGCAATGTGATGTGCCATCTTTGCATAAGTGAGTGCAAACTCCTTGGTGAAACTTACATCCAAGCTCTTGAAATTCATTTGGGATTTGACATCTCATGCATACATCTCTAAATTTGAGATAGGCATTAACCAGAGGTCTCACACCATCTGGATCTCTTACCCCAGGAATTTCAGGGACATTTCAGGGAAGGCAATAAAGTATAATGCATTTCTTTTGTTCATTTTCTTTGGGCAACATAGAGAGGGCACCTCAAATTTTGGAGCAGAGTGCAGATGGAGCTTTCATCTTTCTGCATACATCTCCCTGCAAAAAGTTAATATCAAATGCTAGCAGAGCTCACCAGGGTTTTTGGCACTGAGCATTCCTCGGTATGCCCTAGTTTACTTATACAGGCTCAGCCTACAAGTCTTAGATGGCAGGCAAGATATATATTCTAAAACACAGATACTACATGGATTTTCCATGCATTCAGAGTTGCCCAAGGGTTCAGAAGAACAGGCAAAATAAAGAAATAGTTCAAGTCAAGTAGGGGGCAGAATGGCTACTACACACATCTTTGTGAGGAGCCTGCTTCTGTGTTTGTGTCTAGTTAAGCGAATACAGAAAGAGAAAAAAGCACTGAAGAGGACAGTGGAGGAAGTAGTAACACAATCTGGGTGACTCCCCCAGAAAAGCCTACAGGAACCCAAGAAAGGAGTGAACAGAAGCAGCAAAACATGAGAAGACAAAAGCACTGGGAAGGCAGACACAGTATTTCCCACTGCCCATCAAACCCATGTACTGAGAGGTAAAGTGGCCTTAGGCTCATTCAATGGGAGAATAAGCAGTGAAGGAGGAATGAATCACTGGATTTCATAGCATATTTCTCATTTATGGGAATTCAACAAAGGCTGATCCCAAAGATGAAGTTTCATGGTGATTTATCCCAGTGGTCTTCACTACATTACAGAAAATGATGAACTTCATTAATAACAAGAGCAAAAAAGTTACCATATAAAATAGCTTCCCACACACGTAAGTGGCAAATGAACCACATTTACACCACATGTTTTCAGTTGGAAGACACACAAATTAAACAAATTTTCAAGACCATCTCTGACATTATTGCTTATGTAAAAACCAAGACACTCCAATCAAAGGTCTACACCTTACAGGAGGCACTTAGAGGTCAATGATTTCTGATGCAGGAAGCTTTTCCTTTTTCAGTCCCAGAACAGCACAATGGGATTTACTGTATTAACCTTCGAAACAGAGGTTGGATTCACTCAGAAGAGAGTGAATCCAAGAATATCACTGCAAATCTGCTATTTTGCTGTGACAGTCAGGAAAGACAGACTCAAAGAAATCAAAATGTTCCTTGTCTTCTGTATGGTCAGCAGGCAACCAGATCACAAAATTATCAGCATACTGCACTCTGAGAGCAAAAGCCTAGCTAGGTAAAGAGAGGGGAATACATTAATGTTAAATTTTATGGAACATAATATTTATTTACAGCATCCGTCTTTTCATATACAGGCAGAGGATGGTTTGAATATAAGGTGTAAAGGGGATAAAACCACTTAGCCAGAAGGTCTGAGCTATTTTACAATACCTTCTACAGGTCTGAGCTATTCAAACAGGTATTTAAATAACCTGGGGCAAATTTATTCAACTCACATTTTAGTGGGACATAAGAGATCTCACTATCACACAAGTGCTCAAATCATAAAAACACTGTGCTTTGACAGTTCTCTAACAGGGGCTGAGCACTTCTTGGGACTTTCTGGGAGTATGTTCATTTCCACACTTACAATCTGTAACAATTAAGCTTATCAATGATATATTGACAAGGTATCTGCTTCCTCCTTTAAATAGTTTTGTCATTGAACGTAATAGGCATTTTAGAGGAGGATTTTGAACACTGCTGCTCTTATATAACATTTTGATAGAAAGCAACTTTCTGTGGGAGAGCCCCAGATAATAAATCACTGGAGCACTAAACTATGTTGATAGCACATCTGTTTTAACAGTATGCAGTGCCACATGGTGTACTGCAGAATAAACTGTTCAGCTGGAAGAGATTTTCACATCTGTTAAAGGACCTTTGCACATGTTCACATGAATTCAGACTTCATATGGTAATTTTTTTTTTCTGAAATTGTACCTATGCAAAAAGATCCAAAACCTTAGGAACAAGCACGGCTGGGATAGGGTATAGCAAGTCAAAAGAGCCAAGATATACTTTTCTTTTTTTCTCTCCCTCTCAGTAGATGAAATCAGTAGGACAAAGTAATTAGTATTAGGGGAAAAAAATGATGGGAGTTTAAAAGGAGGGCATTATAGGCAGAAATGACATAAAAGGAGATAGAAAGGGAAACCAGAGATATCACCCAAGAGGGAAAAAGTATTGGTCCTACTGATGACATGTTAGATCTGAACTCAAAAAATCCTCTGGTTTTTTTTCTGAGCTCTTGGTACTGTGTCCTTCCATAACCTTGAGCATATCATTTGACCACACTGTATCTGAACCCTAGACACATTACATGGGGACCACAACTCTTTCCTAACTACCCAACAGTAATACTGCCAGAGTAATGGCAATAAAGCCTAGATATGTCTAGACACTCAGAAGGACCCTGCTCCCAAAGACACAGCCATGGGCAGATTAGTAAAACCTGAGACTGGCACTAACAAAAAAACCTAGTACAGATCTAAGCAGAAGCCACAACAATTTCTGATATATGAAAATAAAACCTGCTTTATTAAATCAATCAATTTCTTTACAAATATATTTGAGAACTGTCACTTTTTTCCTAAACTATATTAAATAGCCACCTATAAACAATGCTTTCCTATTTAGAGAATATATTTTTTACTTCTTTCATAAGACCATACTTCAGAACTTAAAAATCTTCTGGGAGTCACCCATACTCAGATGAAGCAGTTATTCTTGTTAGCTTTTGGCAAGAGAGCTCCAGTTTTTCATGTGTAATGAGTCATGAATTTAAGTCTAGAAGTCTTAGTAAATAACGAATTTAATCCCTACTAACCATGAAAAAGAAAAACAGGACTGTATGGAATAACATCTTGTTACCTTCCCATTCTACATGATCAAAAAACAAATGAAGTACAGATGTAACAATGTACTCTAACCCATTGAATATCGTCAACCTAAAACATATGGAAAGAGAGCAAGGAAAACCATCAGCTCTGCCCTTGTCTTGCTAATGGGTTTAAAGGAGATTGGCCAAGAGTATTCCAGATGGCTCGGTTTTATCTTAACTGTTCACAGAGTGAAATGGTCTGTTGCTGTGAGTGATGCCCCACATTAGTAATGTTGGTCTTTGTCATCACATAAATCATCAGTTATCTATCTTCCTGATGCTATCAGTCCTCTCAAGATGCCTCAACCGTGACAAGAAATAATGAGAGATTAATTAAACTGTTAACCTCTTCTGTAGTACTAGCCATAGTAAGAGAGAAGGAAAGATGGTCCTTCATGGATAACGCTGTCACTACACCACAACTTGGAGAAAAAGTGCTCTGAATTAGCACATGACTCTACAGAATGTATAGAATTTGCAATAATTATATTTTATATAATTTTATAAAAGAGGATTTAGCCTGCTGTGATTATAGCTCATGCATACAATGAACCACCATATTAAAGGGTACAAATGAAGACAATTTTAGATAAGTTAAAGGCAGCCCTGTAAGCATCTGATAAGTTTCCAGTCCATGCAATATCTTCCAATAATAAACATACGGTGCAGCTGGCAGCGACACAGGTAAAACAACAAAGCAAACCTACCTGGATATATCAAATGGTCTAAAAATCACATGCAGCAACATTGGCTGAGATTGGAAATAAATGATTTCTCTTCCTTGTAAATATATTCCTATTTAAAATCCTTAAAAAAAAAATTATCAACTTCTCCATTCAAACTCATTACTAGCACACATAAGCTTGTGCGTGCAACAGAAGCAATACAGGAAACAATGCTGTGTAGTAGAAGCAGGTCTACTGAGCAAAACACCCAGTCTATAGCATATGGGGGGGGCTTACTTTGAACTAGTCTGGTCTCTTGGAATGAATGTTCCTGGCTTATTTTCATTTGAAGGAAACCTAGTTCATGTACTGAGAGAGTGTACCATGACAGAAAGCAAAGTGCAGTCAAGAGGAGACAATCAGGATATTCCCTTCAGAAGCACTAATGTTAATGTAGATGTACCCACAAAGTTTGCTTTCAGTGAAAAAGAAAGAAGCACAGTACATACGTAATCAGAAGTTCTGCGTTCCAGTAAGAATTAATTAGATCCTAAAAAAGGAATCTGAAACTTTAGGCTCTAATACCACACATATTAAAATCCATATTTTCATGCACACAAGTCCACGCAGACTGGCTTCAGTGGAACTATTACTTGTTGCCATTTCAGCAAAACAATTCAAACGTGTCTTCACAGTTACGTGCAGGCACTTCCATTCATGCTTTGAGTTGAGTTACCTGAGCATGAAGAAAGACCTGAAAGGCAGGTCTTACAAAGCAATGCAAAATCACATGCCAGTGTGTCTACATGAATTTAACACTACATATAGTTCATGTTTCACCAGTTCACTATGCCATGACTATCTGCACTTGACCGGATAAACATGCCCTTCGCTGTCAAAGGGCCAATGCTTGGTTGAATGGATTTTTTAGATTCATACCTTAAGCAGAGCTGAGCACTGCAAGCAAAGCATCAAAGAATAAAACAGATGAAGAACTATGGAACAAAGAGTACACCACAAATTTTTGACACAGAATAATTACTGTTTCAAACACTTGGTAGTATTAGATTTAAATTTCACTTATGTAAAACCACAATCACTTGCATTTATGTTTTTTCTCTGTTTCTGTTGGGTTGGAATTCAAAAGTTGGAATAAAACCCTGATACAAATAGCCCTTTGCTATTTGCAGAAGAGTATTTGAGCCAGGTTCTGGGATCAGGCAAAGCTGATTCACTCAAATGAACCAACGTGTGAAAAAATCAAAGAAACTTTCATACTAGAATACCTACTTCTAGCACAGTAAATGTCACTAGGGAAATGATTTGGGTTTTTCCTATTTGAAAAAGACCGTGAATCAATGCCTTCTTAATTGTGATATGTATTAAGAGTTTTCAGAAATGACATTATTCTCTAATGCCCCTGTCCATTAATGGAGCACATTCATTGTACTTATTAAGATGGTAAAGAATCATTAGACTGGTGGGAATGAGGGAAAGAAAATTGAAACATTCCCTGCTAAGAAACTAATTTCACAAAAATGACGGGAAGTCAGTGGAACTGAAAAGCAGGAGATGTTAGAATTAGGTCTACTCATTTGAGTCATGTTTGATGGCATCAACAAAGGCTGCTTTGAATAAAATCATCCTGGTCCTCCTGCTCTCTGTATTTTCCCACAGAGTCCTCCCTATTCTTTCTACTCTCTTCTGCCAGAATGCCCGTGCCCCTACTTTATCCTCTGTAGTGGCTTCTGAACCAGGGACTGACCTCTTCAGCAGTGCTGAAGTTCCTACTTCACTGCCTCAGATGGCTTTAAAAGGCTATGAAGTTACAGTCTGTTATAGTCAGGATATATAAATGAATCATAATAATTTCAGTCCACCAATGCATATGAAAGGTTATTGACCATTCAAGGCTTTGAATGCATACCCAAAAAGCACACGCAGGAGGAACATATGCAGTAGCGTTAGGAAGGAAATACTTTTCCAAAAATTTTTTTTTTTTTTTTTTTTTTGAGATTTCAGAAATGTTCCTTATCTTTACTGGAAGGACCCGTACTCATCCCAGCATTTTGGAAAAACCCAGGGATGGCAAATGCTGTGCTAGTGGTCATCTAGCAACCAGGGAGATAGCCTGGGATAGCTGAGGACAGATTTGGATTTGACCTGATTCAGATTCAAGAATTAGATCTTGCTGCCCTGCATCCAAGGGAATTGTTCTAACACGGATTAAATCAATCGCACTCATGGTCCAGCATAGTAATTATTTTCTTTAATACTTCAAAGTGCAAAAGATAAGATACAAAGGGTAGGCCTAAGATTTTAGTCTGGAATTACGGACTTCATACAGAATATGAGATGTTGATGTTTCCTTCCCTAGTCAGAACTTAGCACTGAACAGGGGCGTCCCCATATCCTGGCTGAATTTTTCAGGATCCAGGTATTTCTGGGGTCTGGGGTTTCTCTGGTTTTGAGGAAAAAAGCTCAATTATGGAATGCAATATGCTTCCTCTCAAAATGGAAAACAGAAAGGAAAGCAGTTCCTACCAAAAAGGAAAGCAATTATCATAAAATTCCTGACTAGCCATGCTCTGTGGTAAAACAGTAAATAAAGATGAATTTCCAAAACAAAGTCTGCATCAGATTTAAGTCTCAGAAAGTGGTAAGGTGGTTGATTCAGTGTTTCATAGTTTTGCTGCCCAAGGTTGTTACTACACAAGTGAACTTTAAGAAGACTGACTGTACCCATGGGAAAGCCCCCACCACAGCACAAGGGTGCAACTACTGGAATTATGTTTTTCACAGGATAAGAGAGAGTGGTTGTCCAATAGTCAGCTCAAGACCCCAGTTTCCAAGCTTTATTTTGTAACTCAGAACCTTAGCATTGCTTTGTCCTATTTCTAGCATTAACCTGCAGACATACGATCTGAATCAGAACATAGCAAAACAGGGAGCAAGAGAACTAATCTTCCATTCATTGGTTTCCTGTTTTAAATCCAAGGATGCTGATAGCAGTAGCTGTTGAGCTGGAGGTGTAGGGAACCAGCCTGGGGAGAACAGCATTATCACGGCTTTAGCGTGCAGGCTGCTGGGAGCAGCGGATTCAGAGTGCGGGTTTGCGCAGGCAGAGTGTTTGGGGAAGGGAAATCAAGCAGGTGGTGAATAGGAAAGCTGGATCAGTAAGTGGAAAAGAGCTGTCAGGGTAATCATTAGGAGCAGTTGCCTGGCCAGGTCCCATTTAGGAGCAGCAGCTGTGCCGGCCTGGTGAGGGGAGGGGATGCTGCTCCACGCCAGATGTGCACAGCGTGAGCACGCTGCGGTGGCTGCCAGAGATGGGGAGGAATAAAGAGGGAAGGGTGGTGTGAAGAACCAGGGGAGCAGCTGCTAGGTTGCTACAGGAGACAGATGCTGTGGACAGAGTAGCATGTACCACTGCTGCAGCCCTGTGATCTCTGAGCCTTTTCTGCCTACGAGTAAGGGGTTAAATAAATATCCAGGGAAAAAAGTATTTCAGGGGCTGTAGGTGCTGATTAGGCTGATCCATGCCTCTGTGACCGCTTCCTGCAATCAAGGTGAGCTGGTATTTTCTGCTTGAACTACTGCTTAATTTTATCATTGTAGAGTAGCTAAGAATTATTTCTTGGACTAGGCACTGGTTTAAAACTGCAGTGAAGGATATTAGATTTTGTTCTGCCGACTGCCCTATGAAGTCTTCTTTTTCTCTCTCTTTCTCAGCTCAAATGTAATTCATGAATTCACTTGGAATAGACATGTTTGTCTGGCTGCTTCTGAAGCTGAGCGGTGATGAACACCACAGAACGCAATCGATCAAAAGTTTCAAGACAGTGTTCATGCCTTGGGACTATGAACACCTATTTTGCTTTCCTCTCTTGGTGCTATGTGATGCCTCTACTATGCATTCGCACTTCTTTGACCATCTCCTGCTGAAACTCTTCTGACATATGATAGCAATTATATTTCTGACCATATGGGGAGGTCTGAGCTTTGGCTGGAATATTATAACCCAGCAAACACGTTCTGCCTCCCCTCTTTTATAGTATAAGATCACTATTTCATCCTTCATTTTCTGCAGTTTTTTCATCAAGTTCCTGTCTTGCCCCACTTTCAATTGTTGTATCTGTAGAATGTTCCTTGTCTTTTTGGGGAGGTCTCAAGTTTTTTAGATCATAATTTTTTATACATAAACCTTTCAAGGAGGACTGACACCCCATTCCCCTGTCGTTGCTGCTGGAATACAGCAGTACAAGCCACCGAATTGAGCTAAGCTAAACCAGCGTTTTCTGTACTTCCACTTACATTTCAATTCATCACAGAGAGCATATCTGGTTTAGGGAGATTCTTGATGCCTGTTTAGAAGTCAGAATATAAATAAATATCAATTTTTATTTCTCACAAGAGATGTAAGTTAACTGCCATAATATATAAAGAAAGAGGGAGCATGTTTTATGCAACAGAAAATTCCATCAGAAACATTGTACAATGAGCAGGATGGAGCAAATAATTCATAGTGATTACATTATTAGAGAAGCTTAACCTGTCTTTCGTCTAAGGCACATATGCCAGGAGATTTCCATTCTTTTAAATGTGTACAGTATTCAGTATTTATACAATTTTTTTAATGTCTAAATGGATCGAAACAGGTATGTGCTTATACTTCCTACTTATTATTCACTGACTGAGTTATATTGTAATTGATCAGAGAGGTCACATAGCACACATTTGGAAGTCTGGGTAGACGTTGTAGAGAATACCCTTTTAAAGCAAAAAGATGCATGTGCAAATGCAAAATGTGTTCTGCTAAACTGCGTACTTTGATAGATTTTCTCTTTAGTCTAGTAAAAAATATAAAAATGTTATAAATAATATAAATTGTTATATAAAATGTTATAAAAAACCATGCAGAAAAAAATCAAGCATTGGGATAAATTTTGTTAAGGTATATATTCACAGCTTTAAAGAAATGTTATATTGTTAAAATAGTATGGACTATTTGTGTTTAGGCAGTTTTTGACGCTCTAATGATGCATACATTTAGATAAAACCAGGAATAGATATGATTCCATGCTTTATTATTATTATTATAAAAGTAAACACCTCAGTAAAGTTCTACAATCACCTTCTGCTCCAAACTCAGGTCTTTAGTCGTCCTAGTTTCCGCTGGGATAGAGTTAATTCTCTTCCTAGTAACTAATGTAGTGCTGTGTTTTGGATTTAGTATGAGAATAATATTGATAACACACTGATGTTTCAGTTGTTGCTAAGTGGTGTTTACACTGGTCAGGGACTTTTCAGCTTCCCATGCTCTGCCAGGTGCACAAGAAGCTGGGAGGGGGCACAGCCGGGACAGCTGACCCCAGCTGGCCCAAGGGCTATTCCATACCATACGACGTCATGCCCAGTATAGAAACTGGGGGGAAGTTGGCCGGGGGGCAGCGATCGCTGCTCAGGGACTGGCTGGGCATCAGTTGGCAGGTGGTCAGCGTTGCATCACTTGGGTTTTTTTTCCCTGGGTTTTGTTCCTCTCTCTCTTGTTGTTTTCCATTTCATTACAATGTATTATTATATTATTTTTTTCCAATTATTAAACTGTTCTTATCTCAGCCCACAAGTTTTCTTACTTTTGCTCTTCCGATTCTCTCCCCCATCCCACGGGGGGCTGGGGGTGAGCGAGCGGCTGTGTGGGGCTTAGTTGCCGACTGAAGCTAAACCACAACATTAGTGCACTTTCAATTTCATTTTCAACTTAAATAAAATCAGTTTTTGAGCTTGTACCCTGAATTACTAACATGAAATAGAAAAGACCAGACTGTGGTCCCAGCTCATGACACCAGAGTAAATAGTTCTTTGTGAGTTTGCCGTCTGTATTAACACCACCATTCACAAACTTCTCGATTTCACATGACTATGACCAAGCTGGTGAGAAATTATGAAGGCGGACCATGGGCCATTAGTCAAAAAAAATGGAGTCTGCTTTTGTAGCCAGTGAGTCATTCTGTAACTGCTTACTCCACCCTGTTAAAGCCCCCACACAGTAAAGTTCTCTTCTGTAGGATGCCAGTCATCTCTGACTGATTTATTGTCTTCATTCCTCCCTCCTACTCCATATATAATTCGAAGTAGGTAATTAAACACTACAAAATGCTTAGTTGAAGCTGCTGGGTGTAACGCAGAGCCTGACATCAAAACCAGAGGACAGGTTTCCAAGGTGCAACATTAAGACAGCTTAACAGCAGCATCATTATTAATTTCATAATTTCATAAATTCATAATTAATTTCATAATTTTGGAATTCCCAGTATTGGACAATATTTAAGAAGTGCATCTTGTTTATCACTGAAATGGGTACTTATATTTGTGATAATGGTTATCATATGCTTTTACAGAACTTAGCCTTTACTTAAAAAATAATTGTATCTAGTAAATATATCTATTTAAGCTATAAACATATATTAGATAGGAGGGTGTCCAACATATTTGGACGCTCTAGCCTTGATTTAGACAAGCAGTTAATCAGAAGCTTAACAGCATATAAAGAGTACAAATGAACTCAAATTTTCTTCTTCTTTGCCTTTATTTAGATATCAAATTTGATCACACAGGCCGCATCTCACAAGGAACATTGTTCACCAAGATACACACTGAACTCAGTGCAATGCACTTACAAGTATTTTTATTCTAAAACATTGCTTCAACTCTCACATGCACCACAGAAAGGGAAAGTGCTGCTTGAACTGGGGAACTGAGAGAAGCCACCAGACCAGAAACTGTAAAATGAAAAAGGTGGAAATAGTGCAAAACTCTCCAAAAAAAAAAAAGAAGCAGTGATGAGGATTTTTTTCCTGCCTTTAATTATGAAGATGAGATGGAAATAGCCTTGCTTCAGAGAAATTTGCATCCAGTATCTTTACCATCTCATTCTAAATCTAACTTGAGGCTTAATATGAAAGCTATTGCCATTTTTACGAATCCCTCCCACTAGAAAGAGATAAAGACAATCATAATATTGTAATTGTCTTAGGTCGTTCTGACAATTTTCATTCTAAAATAATGTTCTGTTTTGTTTTGAGAATTTCATACTCCCTTAGTCAAATTGTGGTCGATAATATTATTCTGATGGGTTTCTCCCAAAAAATGGCAGATTTTTATCTGTTTGACCTCAGTCATGCAGACAGAAAGAGCTAACTGAAGAGTCTGGATGAAAGATGGAAGGCAGAGACGTAAAGCCTGTACTCCAGCCTACTTCATCCAGGGCTTGCATTAACAGACATCCTCAAAATATCTCAGTTTCCCATTTTACACATTGCTTTTATCTTGTTCTCCACAAATAAGCCGAGATTTCAGTGGAATTAACCCCATGACACACTTGAGTCTGACTTGCCAGATCCCAGCTTTCTTCTGCATTCCACCACAAGCCCTCACAAAAGGAGTTGATCAAGGAGGCACCTGAAACATGAAACCCAAAAATATTGGCATCACACAAAATTCTCTCAACTTTTACTATCCATCAGACTAAAGTATGCATTTCAAACTCATTTTCTGGAATTTATCTACTTACTTTCCACCCTCGTACAAGAAATAAGACTTTCCTTGGTCACAGCATCCTCTGCCATAAAAGATAGCCATGTAACTCTACCATCTGCACAGAAGTGATGTTGTGTCTCACCTCAGTTAAATACAGTGAGATGATAAATATACACTCTATCTATACATCTCTGTAAACTCAAATCCTTTGCATTGGCCCAATAGGAACTGCAGTGAAAGAGATCATGAGAGCTATTTTTTTTAAGCTATCCAAGCCATTGACAAATTTTCTTATTTTAGAAGTTTTCTGAATACCCAAGAGAGCGTGGTTCAGAAAATTTGGCAGAAAATACAAAGATTCAGTTGGTTTCTATTTTTCTTCTCATTCTCACCCTTTGCCTAGGAGCTGTCTTGCTAGCTCTCCTCATTTGAACAGTAATTTATTACATATGTTTATTCCCTCTTGTGTACTTAAAACATTTTATAGTTCCTAATTTCCTAGTTATAAGATTATACCCTCTGATTTGCATGGCTCTCTGCCAAATATAACAGTTCATTCTGGATTATTGAAAACATATGCAGAAGCTTCAGCAAGCCTGATTTCTCATCTGTCTTTATTTCTTTCATAAACATTCTTTCTGAACACACCGATGCCTCAGACTTTTTAACATTTATTTCTTTTCTTCATGGTCTTCCTGCGGTCACTAACTACTGTCCCTTGCAATATTAACCACTTCAGAAATTGCTCACCAGATATTTTGTAGTAAATGGGGCAGACTCTGAGCAGAAGTAAATTGTACAGATGGAGTTGCATGAGCATCCAGCTGCTCTAGAGGAGTTGCGGGCTCACCTAAAGGAGGAGGCTTTGGACTCCAGGCTCCCCCAGCCTGCCAAAGGCACTGCAAATATCTAAGGATTTGCATACAGGGCAGACTAAAGAAGCAGCTGTATCTAGCAAAAGCAGCTGCCGTGCTTATACCCTGACACTGCTCCACTTGTACCCAGCAGAAAAGCCGTTTGCGTTGGTTTTTGCCTTGCTTATCACCCTTGCTAACAAATTTCTTTGTCTATTAATAGACCAACAACTCCAATGGAGCATCATCTAACTCATTCATATCAGTAACATCTTAAAGCTTTCATGCAGTCCATGAAAATCATTTCTGAAATTGTTCCCACTAAAATCCTCCAGGGAACGCTACAATTTTGACTCAAAGGAGTGCTGAACATATCCCCCGTGCTTCGTGTCTTAGCCTTTCCACAAAGCCGCTGCCTCCATCTGCATAAACATTTCCTAGTCTGCCTTTTCATTCTGCCCTCAGAGATCTGTAATAGTTCCCTGTGATTGCTCTTATGCCTTTCCTGTGCTTCACTTCAATCAAAGCTGTCTCTGCACTGGTAGCCAAACCACATGTCATTTCATCTTTCCGTCAGTGCTCTCCTTTGTCTCTCATATTCCTCTATACCGGTGCTGCAATCCATTTTAAAGTGTCTGTGACCCCGTTAGACTGCAACAGGGAAAAAAGAAGTACATAACATGCAATATTGGAGAAAGATAGGAAAAAGAAAGATGAGGAGACAAAGCAAGGAGAGGACTAAGTTTGAGAGAGACTTTCTGCTTTATCTAGCAAGGCAAAGTCCCACCACCTGCAGAGAAAGCCTGCCCATGGAAGGAGGCTCGTGCTCCCTCCGGGGCAGTTGCCCACCTTCTCACACCACTCTGCAGGTCACCGCAAAGGTACAGGCATGCTTTCAAAACCTGCTTCACTCCAGAAGTAATACTGGGAAGAAAAACAGAGGTAAAGGTGTCCTGGGAGATTTAATTCAAATAAAAGCATCTGCTGGTTATTTTTCTTTAAGCCAGATCTACTAAGGGGACATTTTACCCCCATGCTGCCCCCACTCCTCCCAGCAGCTCCAAGAGGGGCTCTGAGGAAGCGTCTGCATTTTCAGTGGCCACGCAGTGATTTGCCCACATTTCTTTCCACAGTTCCTTGCCACACTCCATTTGTATCTTAAATCAACCTCGCCGAAAAGTTCCACAGAGTATATTTTGTTTATCTAAATACCCAGTTAAAACTCCAGGTAACTGACAATTATTTTATGCAGAACTGACAACCTGAACTGGCTTGAGCTCCCCAGCTCACTGTCACACGACCGCTTGCTAAGGCACCGTACCCACAGCTGACCTGCACCCACACCTACCCTGCACCTCCAGCCGAGCAATGGTGGCTCAGCACAAGCCATACAAACGTGCCTCTAGGAAAGCAACTCACTCTTCTCCTATTGCAAAACATTCTTCCTATGCCATGTAGGTGAAGTCAAACTGCCCACCAGATAACAGGGAATAAACATCACTTGTGGTCATTTATCATCTCTCTACTCCACTACAGGCTGAATACTTGGTTTATGGGTAACTGGCTTTCATCTGTGATGTGACCAGGATGAGCTTGGTCCTGAGATGTACCCCAGAAGGGGAGGCAGCAGACAGCAGCCCACCAGAGAGGGGGCTGGTGTCTGCTGCCGGGGCCACCACTTCCCGGCTGTCATCTTGACTGTGGCACTCGAGTCCAGCTACAGCACCATGGATCCTCAACAGCTACCACAAACATTTTAATTAGATTGCCTTATGCTTTGAAGCATAGACAAAGTGTGAATAAAAAGTATGTTTGCTATATTTTATACAGTAATTTTGTTCAGAAAAGAGTCATAAATTGAGTAGGAGTGACTAAAATTAGTGTCAGAAAAGACGACAGTTTGTTACTTGAAAAATTTAAACTGTAAATACTGCAAAATTATTTGAAATGGCTACTGCTTGTCAAAATTCATTTTCCACACTGCATTGCCTTTCTTGATCAAATGATGAGCATTAATGTACCACCAGCAGCTTATTTTTCTCAAAGAAGTCTGAACTACAGTGAGCAGGGAAGCAGTGAGGGGAAGTCAGCCAGAGACAATTCTTAAACAAGGTGACCAAAATGACAAGCATGCCTACAGCCTCTGAGTCTTTATGTCCAGATTGATTTTAATTTCATCAAAAGGCTACAATACCTGATCTTAACAATAATAATAATAATAATAATAATAATAATAATAATAATAATAATAATAGGTTTAGACGATCAGTTTTATTGGAAAATCTATCGGTCTGTCAAGCTAATTATCTAACACCACTTTTGCAGTACATTAAACTCTGCATTAACAAGGCACTTAGCATCCTCATTTGTAGATACTTGACTCCTTGGGAGACTGAACATTTGCTAAACAACAAGCTACCAGGCAACAGGACTTCTGAAGTTCCTGCTTCCCAGGCTCCATTTCTCTCTTGGCATATACACGCTACGCTTCCCCCCGTGCACACCGTGCATCCTGCACATGGAAGGAAAAACGAGCTGTCTGACAAGCAGCTGGAGTAAGCCACCTTTCCAAACTGAGGTGTTTTGGGATTTCCTGTAAAGGAGAATGATCACACTGAACTGACCCATGTCTGGATCAGTGTAATGCTCTCCTTCGACTAAATCAACCTTGGTTGTGTGTTGGTTTACAGTAAGACACGGCCGTGTCACAAACATGACACTCAAAAGTAGTAACGAAAGCCTTGTCATCCCCTGTGCAACAGGCAGGACAAAATCACTCAGGGAGGTAGACTGAAAGCTTGTTGGGTCTCCCCTTCTCACTTACAAGTGTGAGGAACAAGACTGAGGAAAGAAAAAACATTGTCTGCTACCTTTGTATTTCTCAAGTTCCTTTGGCTACCAGAAGCTACCAGAAAGAAGGCTGTGGGGAAAATCTCTTCTGGTTACTTGGGTTGGCTTTAATGCTGCTTTGTGCCAATGAAGACTCCTAAAGTTACCTTAAGAGGTCCTATGATCCAGAGCTGGGAGCTTAGGGTTTCACAGATCTCAAGGTACCAGCTGCTATAATATTCAAATATCTCCAATTTATCACACTTACAATATAAACTAGCAATAAGAAGCAATTTAATGTCAGAGGTTGGACAGGAGGAACCTCTGACATAAAAATTTAAAATTTTATTTGGCAGTTTGCTTCTATAAAATCAGATTTTTTCTTTTTCACCGTTTTTGTTATGTTTTATAACCTTGCTAAGCTCAGATACAGGCAGAGGTGGTGAACGCATAGCTTGTATATAAAATAAATTAGCTTTTCTAATTTTTGCTGATAAAATAAAAACTTTCCCCTAAATTAGGTTGAAATACACATCTATTCTTCTGCATTTATGTGGCTTTATTTATTTTAAGTGTCTCTTTGTACTTCAGTGAACAATTACAAATCATTTTCCCAATTTCTTCAGACACTCAGGCATGCCAAGAGCTAATTAACTAGTGTGACAATTGCAAGAAGCAGCAACATAATTCAGTTTTTGAATGACTGGAAGGTATTTAATTTGAATAAAAGAGGAATTAAATAGCAGTAGTAATAAATGGTATTGACAGGTAGAGTACACGTATCAGGTCGCTAACAAAGTATTTGCAGGTACTTTCAAAACTCCTCTTTGGAGTTGTGAAATTAGGATTAATTGGCTGGAGCTGTTTTATAGACTATTTCACACTTTTAATACCTTACAATCTATTGAGGTAATTAGCCATGTGTAAAGAACAAGTTTTGAATCAATTTCCTGATTAAGTAAAATATAAGGGTCTTTGTATGCAAAACATGGAATCCTTAATGCAAGATTCATCTGGCACAGTGGAATATGGGTAGGAAAGACCTTTTCAGTGCTGTGAATCCCAGTGTTTGAGATATAGTGCTCATGGCAATGAACTTATCAGAATTTGAGCAACTGTTGGCACAGCTCAGAAGCAAATCCTGCTCCTGCTGTTGGAAGTAAATTTGGTAAAAGTAATAACTGAATTATGTAGACTTCTAGTTGGTAACCATCAGTGCTATCCTACATACACATTTTTTTCTTGTTTATTTTAAGTAAGCCTGCAATGTGTCTTTCTTCTAAAATACTAAAAAGAAGAGAGCCAATTGGCTAATGGGAAAATATTCTCCCTTTCTCTTCTTAGAACAACAAAAAATGTAAGAATGAGTAAATTTCCCAAGAAGTTTGCAAAGCAGAATACAGTTATGAGCTAAAAACCACATTGCCCAGAAATATTGGCCCTATGGGAATTGGATTTTGCCTGACATTCTAGCTTAGCCACCACTCTCACATAATGGACACAAATTACTCCTTATCCAGGGCAGTCCACCATTCTTGCCCCTAGTTTGTGTGCTCCCAGTATTGCCCTTCCCTTGAGTCAAATACCTTGTAGTAGCAAAAACAGTTTGATCAAATACCTGATGGACTCAAAAGAAAGAATAGTTGTCCACCACTGATCCAGAGAAGGGACACACAAGCATGGGTAGACTTGATTAACTATTTACATGGCTAAACCTTAATGAAAATCATAAGTACAATCGCATTCCCATGGAGAAAAGGTGCATCATCTATCGGTACATCTATATTAACGTTCTTTATTTCAGAGCAGTAGCGAAATTAAGGGAATCCCCTGATCATTCCCACTTATTACGTATTTGTTCAGCTCTTGGAAGGGTTCTGGTGTGTGGACTGGATTCTTGTAGAATGAAACCGACTAGCAGATGCACTGTAGAGAATCACAAGAATCCAAACCAAGATGCAGGCTCCACTGTGACAAAGTCTTCTAGTGAATAGTGACACCAATGTACTGTAAAAGGCTCTGAAACTGTCAGTCTGCAACTCCCTGATGTTCTTCTTGTGCTTTCCTATCTGTGGCATGTGCAGAGAGGCCCACAAAGATCAAAAGGACTGCAGTTTGCCCAGGACTGGGGGCTGCAGAATACATCTGAACAATTCCCCCAGCTGAAATTTAGGACATGTACAGGTTGGGAGGCAGATCTACCTATTTGGCATAGAAGGCGCTTGGCAGCTGAGGTAGAGCTTGGGACCAGTAACACTCTTCTCATACTATTTTGGCAAACATGAAAGCCATCTGGCCTCAGTCTGATGTGCAGAAGAGATGTACCTCTACTCCAGAAACTTTCAGGCCCCCAGGAAGGGAGAGAAACAGAAAAGGAAGCTCTGTCCTGTTTGCTAACATGTCACTGTGAAGTCCCTGGCATGCCACACCATAACCCAAGGCAAGGTGAAGGTGTAGACAAGACTGTGAACCAGGCAGAGTTTCAAGTAGCTGACTACCAAAGAAGCCAGTGTCTTTTACAGTCTCGGCAACACATCAGCCCATTCTCCAAGCTGGATGGGGAGTGTCTTGGTGTGGAACAAGTTCATATTAAACAGTGGTAGAATGGCCTCACTGAGCTTGAAAGCCTCATCCACCATCTTTGGGGACGTTCAAAGCAGTAACATGTTCTCATAAAGCAAAGCATGACATAATCAGGGAAACTCTTTCCTACTTTTCTTCACTCTCACTACCTCAGGCCTTCCTCCCATTTGAGCATGTGAGAGCACCTCTAGCTGTCCTGCCTTTTCCAGCTGCGAAGGCTAGCAGATAACAGAAGAAAGACTCCCATGGCACATTGCTAACCATGGCATAAAGGTAACTTATCAGTTTTGAGGTAGGTCATCCTGCTCAGAGATCACCTTCACCAGTCCCTCTCAAAAATTAGAGAAGGAATGGGTAAATGTCAGTACTACACAGAAAATTGTTCTTTAGAGAACTGGGGGGCTGTACTGTGGATGGCTGTAGGCAGTAGACTTGCATTGTAACCTTGCAGACAGTCCTGAACTCACAGACTTGCTTTTCTTTCCTCCACAGAGGTGAGCCACAAAAGGCTTGCTCTCTTCCAGTTTCCACCCCCAGCTTCTGGTACCTCAGCCCTACATTGCCTCAGGCAGGAGGCAGTGTATGTCTAGAATGCCATCCTAGAAAACATGCTGTACTATCAGTCTGAGGCAGTGTTAAGAAGAGAGGAGGGAGATAAGGTCGACTCCAGAGATGTTCATGGACAGGATCATCCAGAGTCCTTAACAGGCCTGACAACAGTTCTCAATGAAGAGGCTTCAGATTGCAGAGCAAGGGAGCAGAAGGCTCTGGGGATATGGCAGGAGCACTCTATGCTCTTGAGTGGCAACTAGTAGCCAGGCAGATGTAGGAGGAACAAATGGAAGGAGGGAAAGAGGACCAGCCAGATCTGGGGACCGCCATCTCCACCAACACTTGCTGTGCAACCCCAGACACTCTCTAGATGTCAAGTAGTCTTGGGAAGATATTAGTAGTAGGCTCTGCATAACCCAGTGACAGTTGGGCCTCTCCTCTCCTCCTCACATCTGTGGTCAAAACAGTGCAAGTGACAAATGAAAACAGTTACAGCACAAAAAGTCCTAAGAAAGTCTTTGTCCATGTTACTTCCTCACCCAGCATTTGGTAGAGTGGCCCACTGAGGAGCTCACAGACCAGAAAGCAAAGATCAGTTTTCATCTGAAGAGCCTCAGGTAACAAGTATCAGGGATGTCAGATCTAGGGGATCAGCCTAACTCCAGGCTGAAGTAGAAACTGATGTCTTCTATGGTTCAGGGAAATGGGACTTACATATTTTTATACATGTAAAAATTTGCATCAGCTAAGTATCTGGGACCATTGCAATTTCTTCTAAAATGAAAGAGTCTAGCAATTTTTTTTTCTCCTAGCTGCTCACTTAAAAATGGTTACGGGTTAGGAAAGGCAAGTGCAAATTAATCTGTATATCAAATTGGATGAGAAGGATTCTTATGTACTAGCTCTTGCCAGAAACAGATGGGCAGTATGCTCTGACTGGGAAAATACTTTGCACTCCAGTTTCTGTGTAATGTATCAAACATTACTTAAATTCTATGTTGAGTGTTTAAACACAACATGTTATAGCAGTGTTAAACCAACAATCCTTACTTTTCATTGTGATACAAAATCCATATAAATTATTAGAGTCAGATGAATTTTAGCTCAACTGTCCTTGATCAGGACGCCTTGCAACACAATCAATATACAAAGTAGTTCCTTATTTTTGGGGGAGGTATTCATTTACCATAAATCTTCTGTTCACCAGTCTGGCTGGTATGTGTCTCTAGGAAATAAGAGCATCAGCTTTGTAACAGTTAGATTGAAGAAGTGATTCAGCAAGAATAAACTTGGAAATATTCTGCAGATTGGACTAGGAATCACGTGACATAGGAATATATTTATGTGTCTATGTGGGGTTTTTGAAAAATATTTTTCTGGTTTGTTTGGACTAATACAAAACAGTACATAAAACTTATTAATAAAATCATCACATGCTGTTACCTAATAACTGGTTTTGTCACTAAATACTTCTCTTTTCCTTTCACGCTGATAGCATGTTCCTTATAGCTATTTGCTCGTTAGCCATCCTTCGATCTCTAGGCTACAGCTTTTTATGTTACAAGCAAAAAAAATGCTGTTTACTTCCTGCATGACCAAAATACACAACTTGAGATCTTTGTGCATCATAGTTAGCCCCATTTCAAATTACGACCGTCCCAAGTATAGTTCATCCTGCTCATTAAAAATCATGCTATGCTTGTTTCTTCAGAACAAAATTCAGACTTTGCTGGGAAGTCAAGACATTAAAAATAAAGGAGATTTTTAAAATATTTTTTAAAGAAAGTAAGAGCTGATTTGGTAATTTTTTTTGGACAGCTGCCTTTCTCATGATCTTGAACTGCACTCTAGACAGATCTTGCTTTAGTTTCAAACCTTGAGTTCAGTTTGCTGCTTTGCATTCCCCAGTCAGAAACAAGAGGCCTGAAATTGACAATTGAATAATGGCACATAGAAGTCATTATCCTTCCTTTTGTTTCTTAGATTTTTTGTTTCTTCATTAGTAGGCATGGAGGCATTGGGTTGACGGTTGGACTAGATGATCTTAGAGGTCTTTTCCAACCTTAATGATTCTATGATTAGATGCCTGCTCATTTTTTCTGTAGAATTATGATAAATATTATGAGCTGTTCTAACATATCCCTTTTTTCTTGCCATTTATTTCCTATTCTTCCTATTTGAGTTTATCATTACTTCCTTCTTGATTTTTCAAGAATATGTCTACAAAAGTGTACAAGAAAGACTTGCGTATCCTGAGAAAATGCCCTCAGAATGAAAATATATGGATATATTCATCCCTGGTGGCAGTCTACTAATACATACTGAGTTTTGTCATGAGTGAACTTATCCAATTTTTGAGGGAACAGATTGAATGAAGAAAAATCTTTTAGGCCCAGGAGAAGTCTCTCCTATTGAGTCTTTTCATACAGTCTGGAGCAGGATAAGATTACTAATCTATGAGAGACTGAAAACGTACAGTTAGGAGATTGAAAAGCATTATCTTGTAAAATTTTTCTTTCACTAAGACAGCCATATATTTTACTTCAGTGGCAACCAACCTTGCAAGAAGAGATTCTCTCAAACACTTTGAAAATAGGACTAGCAAGAAAAAAAACCCCAACATTTAATTTACAGTGCTAAAATTCATGATGAAAATACATCTGTAGACATAAGGAAGGCATCACAAGCTTTTCCAGATTTTCATATTCTGTGACCTTGCTTAATCTCACAAAGCACTGTGCAGCGGCATGGAAAACCACCTATAATTTCTCTAACAATATGATGTGCACTTCATGGAAGAGACAGTTGTTGACCTATTGTAGTAATTGTTTGGTTTCCAATTACACAGCTTGAAAAACATCAAGTCCTTTTGAGAGTATGTAAATTTTATCAGCCAAATGCACCCTTTATATGGCTATAGTCAAGCTATTCTAATGGAATTACATCAGTGATTAATTTTGTCCAATGTACTATTTATCCAGTGTATTGTTTAGCAAAAGAAAATCAAAATATCAATTAGCTGTTTTGAAGAGAAACAACAAAGAATATAGCAAAGGGTATTCATAACTTTTTTTTTTACCTTTGGATGCTAGCCAAACTCCAGAGCTCTATAAAATGTTTGCATTTTGAGGAGACATTAGTGGGGGGGTCTAGTGTGTTTAACATGATCCTGCTTACCCACAAAGACTATACAAAGACTTGTTTCTCTGAATTCAGTAGGCAATACTTTGCTGATGGCTTCAGCATTGTTTCATTAAGTGTTCAGCTCAAGAGCTATCCTTCTAAGTTTTCTCTCCACATCCACAAACTTTCCCCTTATCCTTTGATTCACAAATCACCTCCATGCTACATGCTTATCCAATATCCACACCAGCCACATCAGAGGAGCTGCCACAATATTTAACAATAAAACGCAATGATGCTTGAGCTACCTCTGTATCTGTCGGAGGGACAATGCAGCAGGGCACAAGCAATCTAGGAGGTTTCTGGACTGCATTGATGACAACTTCCCAACACAGATGATCAAGAAGCAGAAGAGGGGAGATACTCTGCTGGACCTTACACTTGCAAACAAAGAAGAACAAGTCAGAGATGTGAAGGCTGGGGGCAGTCTTTGCTGCAGTGACCATGGGATGGTGAAGTTCAGGATTGCGAGGGGCGAGAACAAAGCAAATAGTAGGATCACAATGCTCAGCTTCAGGAGAGCAGACTCTGGCCTGGGATGGTGTGCTGGTTTTGGCTGGGATAGAGTTAATTTTCTTCACAGTAGCTAGTATGGGGCTGTGTTTTGGATTTGTGCTGGAAACAGGGTTGATAACATAGGGATGTTTTCATTACTGCTGAGCAGTGCTTACACAGAGTCAAGGCCTTTTCTGCTTCTCACCCCACCCCACCAGCGAGTAGGCTGGGGGTGCACAAGAAGCTGGGAGGGGACACAGCTGGGATAGCTGACCCCAACTGACCAAAGGGGTATTCCATACCATATGCCATCATGCTCAGCGTATAAAGCTGAGGGGAGAAGAAGGAAGGGGAGGACGTTCGGAGTGATGGCACTTGTCTTCCCAAGTAACCGGTACACGTGATGGAGCCCCCCTTTCCTGGAGATGGCTGAACACCTGCCTGCCAATGGGAAGTAGTGAATGAATTCCTTGTTTTGCTTTGCTTGCATGCACGGCTTTTGCTTTTACCTATTGAACTGTCTTTATCTCAACCCACGAGTTTTCTCACTTTTGCTCTTCTGATTCTCTCCCCCATCCTACCACGGGGGAGTGAGCAAGCAGCTGTGTGGTGCTTAGTTGCTGTCTGGGATTAAACCACGACAGATGGGCTTGGAAGAATCCCATGGGTGATGATTCTGAAGGGAAGAGGGGTCTAGGACAACTGGTTGAGTTTCAAGGATTGCCAGAGCAAGATTGGTCCATCCCCATGTGCAAGAAGTCAAGCAAAGGCAGTAGGGGGTCCTGCACAGATGAACAAGTAGGTCCTGACTAAACCCAAACATAAAGAGGAAGCACACAAGAAGTGGAAGAGGGGTCAGGGGACCCAAGAGGAATATAGAGACACTGTCAGAGCATGCAGTTATGGGGTTAGGGAAGCCAAAGCCCATCTGCAGTTGAATGTGGCAGGGACATGAAGGATAAGGAGGGCTTTTATAGGTCCATCAGCAGCAAAAGGATGACTAGGGGAAATATGGGCCTGTTTCTGAATGGGGCAGGGGACCTGGTGACAAAGGACACAGAAAAGGCTAAAGTACTCAATGCCACCTCAACTTAGTTGGTGAGAAATAACCCCATACACCAGTGTAGGCTGGAGGACAACTGCTTGGAGCTGGAAAGAAGTTTAATGAAAAAAGCCTGGAGTTCCTTGTGGACACCAAGTTGAACATGAGGCAGCAATGTGCCCTTGCAGCAAAGAAGGCCAACAGCCTCCTGGGCTGCATTAGGCAGGGCGCTGCCAGCAAGTAAAGAGGGCACTAAAGAAGATGGAGCCAAACTCTTCTCAGCAGTGCCCAGCGGGAGGACAATATGCAATGGGAACAAATAAAAAAATAAGAAATTCTATCTGAGCTCAGAACATTTTCTTACTGTGAGGGTGGTCAAACATTGGAACAGGCTGCCCAGAGAAGCTGTGGAGCCTCCACCTTTGGAGATACTCAAAAACTGACTGGACAGTGTGCCAAGCAATCTGCTCTAGTTGATCCTGCTTTGAGCATGGGGTGGAGGGTGGTGATCTGCAGAGGTCCCTTCCAACCTCAGTTACTGTTATGATTCTATGATTTATAGATAACTTAGGTTTTTTCTGAATTACTTGTTTATATTCATAACCAACAAGCCATTCCACTTTCTAAATATCCTTTAGCTTCTCTCATCTACACCATGCTTAAAGTCCTTGTCCCTAGCTTTAAGCAACATCTCTCTTCGTTACATCAGCTTTCCTTATGATTCTTCTCTGCTGCTTACCCTTCTCTTCATCAACTCCCCATAATATTCCCCCCCCATTTTCATGCCTTCTCCCTACATACTGATAACTACATTCCAGTTCCGGAAAACATCTTGGGTCTTTAATATATGTCTGATTTATATTAAATTATTGAGAAAAATACTTGGCAGCAAAGTTTTCATCTGCATGTCTCTCTCTGCTGTTCTATCCTTACCTACCTCACAATGAGTAACAAGTTCTTTCACAAATAATCCCACAAAAATGGAGTAGGTATCCTTCAGCAGCAGAGGACTGCACAATAAATTATAATATCCAGAAAGCATCACAGAATTTTCTATTTTGCAATTTTAAAAAATATGAATTTCTTTTAAAAAGCAGAAATAGTCAACAAAGTAGTTTGATCACTTTATACCGTCAATGACAAGATGCAGCAATAGATATGCAGGACTGGCTATATTGCCTCTTCTTGTTCAGTCATTCTAGTGTGCTTTCAAACAGTCATGTAGTTCTTGTTTTTTCAGTAAAGAGCAACACAAACAGACTTCTTATTACAGGTGGACTGTTAACTCACTTCTCGTTCTGACCACTCATCACACAACTACTAGGACGAGTTTTTCTGACAGTTCCAAGATGTAGATTCAGCCTACAACCTTCAGAGATAGCCTCATCCCACTTTAATTCCTGTTGAAACTTCTTTTGTGTTTTTGTAGCACCCTCTTCTCTCATCATCCTTCACAGTAAGTATACTTTCTTACTATGGGAGCAGTAAAAATTTCTACTTACAGAGTAAAGAACTCTTCAACATGATTGGGCTAACAGACTTGGTGAGCATTTGGTGAAATAAAAAAATTATTAACAAGGAAATAAGAAAAAAAACCTCCAAACCTGAAAATAAGATATTTAGAGGACCTTTTCTTATTTTGCAATTAAGTAATGTGAAGAAGGGAAGTTTTGTCCTATCATATCAGAGCATTCCTTTTCAGCAGGCAATTATGAAAGCGGGAAATTGCAAAGATATTTGTTCACACATACGCACACAAAGATATTCCCTAATATACATTTCTGAAGTATTTTCAAGCCTTTTTCAAGAAACTTTTTTAAGTACTAAAATTGTAACATATCGCTATTAATGTGTTCAGATTCCCTTTAAACAAGTTGAAGTAAGTCGTAATAACAAGATATAAAATGTGACAAAGCTCTTGCATCAACACTTGCCTTCCTTCTATCAATAGAGATGCTGACCCTCATGTTGTCGACCTAATATTGGTGACTGATGTAATTCTCCAAGAAACCCATTGTTCACTAAGGATTGGACAGAGGAAAAGTGATTGACAGAGTAAGTTTGAATCTGCATCAAACTTTTAAAGAACATTTAGACAAGACAAAAATTCAGAAGAGGAAAACCAAATCAGTAATATATCTATGTCAGCAGTTTTCTCAGCTCAAGGTGCTGTGTGAAATACGCTTTTGTCCACTTCTACAAGGTGATTATGGCTGATGAAAAATCATACAAGGAGACATTATCAGAAACTTGAGGACAGAGACATCCATGTATACAGCAGGATATCTACATCTCTGCACACTGTCACACCTTACAAACACTATATCCACCAACTCCTTGACATTAGTACCCTCATTTTTCTGTTTTTCCATTTTCCTGCCTGAAATCTAAATTCAGTGAAATAAAAATGGCACCAATGAACAGAAAAGATGAAAATGTGAACTTATACTGGCAACATTCAATGGACAGAAAAGTAAAGATTAATTGTAGCAAACAAATTCAAGTGCACAGACAGACACATACACAATTATCTATTCACAACTGCACTGGCCATAAATGGATTTAAATAGATGCTGTTTATTTTTGAAGGTCTCATAGAGATATAACCCAAACAAAGGGGACAGAAAGTCACTGTAGGATCAATAGTGAAAATACTGCAGTTACTCAGGTGGTTTCTGGACATTTGTCTAACATACAGAAATAACAACATACTAGTACATGCTATGTAGATGAGCAAAGGGCAAATTTTGATGCTAATACTGAGACAAAGCAATTTGAAATATAAGGTAATCTGCTAGGTTTAAAATATTTCTTTGCCTTAAGTAAATAAACTGTGATTCCTTGGTGAAAAGCAGAATTGGTGAGAAATTCTTCCTGCAACTATCATATTAATTACAACTAGAATGAGGAGCGAAGACTTGTTAGTGAGAAAGAGAACGTGATTTTTCTGAAAAAGAACACATCTATGTAAGTACTTTACTTAGCCAGATGAAAGAAGTCTTCCACTCCACCTTTGGATATATAAAGGTTTCACCTTTAGCCAAAAATGGATCTATGAAGTATGAATCTGAATAAGATTATTCAATAAATGTCTTAAGTTTAGTTACATAACCAGATTGTCCCAAATGTTGCAGAATCCAAACTATTTCAACTAATAGTAAATTTTCTTTAGTTATTTTTCAGGAGGAATAACTGTAAGTCATGATGTGCTGGCAAATACATCTTCCTAACAAGCTATTGGCATAACAACACTGTGATTCTGTCCTAATGACTCACTCCACAATTATTTTGGGTCGAGTTAAGTTCCTTTTCTCATACTAAATAATATCTTATTCATTTCAACAGAGTAAGATATTCCCCTGAATGGGGTTACTTTCCAGTAACATACAACTCAGTCTGACTAACATGGAAGAATCTGTTCCTAAATAATTACCACACAGGGGGCTGTTGATTATATGATGTTAAAATATGAAGGCACATAACTAGGCTTATTGTACCTCATACTCAGATAAGTCTAAAGATAATGGCAGTTAAATTACACGATCAAAAAATGTCTTCTCTTCATATTTGAAAACCAGGCCAAGAAATGTTGTAAAGTTAATAAACTGTCATGCTCATTCTTCTTCTATGCCATATGAAAGAAGCTCAAAGGAAAATTTCCTTGCAAGAAGGAATGCAATTAAATAGGACAGAAAAATAAAAGCAAAAAAGCTTCATCAAAAAAGTGTCTAAGCAACCTTTTCTTCTGTTTAATTATTCAGATGTTTCTGTGCCAGAGATTAACATCCAGTTCATACTCTCAAAAAAAAGAATGCAGAAGAAAATGGCAGCTTTCTCCTCCTTTTCTGCTTGAACTGCAGTATTCAGTAGAGTGAATGAATGATTTAAAAAGAAGTTCTCAAGTAGACACAATATGTTTTGATTTGTACCTCCTGGAATATCATTGAAGTCAATTAACTCAACTGAGGGTTTGGCTTTTACCTGCAATGTACAAAAAATATGAGATTCAAGTGATTATATCATGAATGAGGGGTATCTACTCGGAACAGAGCTGGCTAAAATGCAGGATTGCTTTTTCACAAAACATTTATGTTTGTTCAGAATTTGTTTTCAATCCAAAGTTAACCTTTTTTTTTTCAAAAAAAAATTTCCAGTGAACTATAAATTCTGAGAATAGGCTTTTTAAGAAACAAAAGGACTGACTGTGGCTGCCTTCTTTTCAGTTCTTATGTTTGATCAGTTTATATGTCCTCAGGCAGCAAAAAAATCAGAAGACAGTATGCTCTTTAAGAGTAGAAAGGGTCAAGATGCTAGGAATAGCCACCCCTGTCCACCATATAGGACTAAATACTAATTTTAAAAAGAAATAAAAGATTTTCAATCTTAATTTAATTTCACATCAAATTCTATTACTGTTGGTAGAAAAGTCTTCTGATAGTGGTATAACTCAGTGCAGCCAGGACATACAGTCCAACCTCAATTTTGGCAGGTCAGCAACCCACCATTACACCAAAGCTTCTGTGGAAGTTTCCAATACCCCTAGTTAGGACCTATGCTAAAGGAACATGAGAACACATCAGGTTACACCTGTAACAGTGACAAAGGAAGTTTCCTCGTGGGACTGAAAGGAAGCAAAATACCTTGCAGTACAGTGGAGAAATGATAAGGCTGAAGCTCTGAGACATTTATGAGAACCGCTGTAGTAACCATCAAGCTTTTGGCAATAATGGACCAGACATGCCAGCTGGAGCCTGCATGTCTATCATGTATATCATGTATATCAGCCCTCTGCTAACATAGGTGTGGATGTTAAGGATGCAAAAACCTCAGCTGGCACCTGTCATTCTACCTCCACAATATGACTGGAACAATATGGATTTACACCATATGGATTTACACAGTTGAGAGCCTGACCTAGCAGCTGAACCCTCTGTGAAATGGGTGGAAGAAACCTCACCCACGCAAACTCCTACATCGAGACAGCCAAAACATCCTCTTCGTGTGCTGCACCTCCATGTGTGCAATCTGGCAGCTACAGCTGTGTTAAGAGCCTTCCTGGACCCATTTCTGGGTCCAAAAACAAGCTGGAACTTCCACTGTGGACCCTCGCGAGATTCAGTCAGTTCAAATATTTATCCTTTGACCTTTTGCATGGAAGAGTGTAACTGAAAAAACAACAGCAACAAAAACCTGAGCGCGCACATCCCTACAGTCGCTTCAATATATTACTTCATTAGAAATGTAGAAAAATACCTAGGAAATCCAGTGCCAACTGGCACCACTTTTATTAAGAAAAAAATCCCAATGGCCACAAAGAGCCTTCTTTATTAACAATACTTTCTATTACAAAAATCCTTCCTTCAAGCAGAGTGTTATTAGTAATGACACAGGACACATATGTTGATTCATTTACTGAAGCCCTTGCTCTTCTGATTTATTAATAGGGGATTTCCCCAGGTTGGTGGGGCTTATTACAATCCTGTTTAATTCTTCTTCATTTTTCATTATTAGGTTCTTACACACTTTAAGCCACTACTTTCTTCTGCTTTCTGAACTCCATGCAACTTAGCCCAAAGATATAGAACAGGAAGAGACTGCAGATAAGGAAAATAAAAAGCGACAAAATTCTAAATATGCTTTAACTAGACAGTGGGTGGGGGAAGCTTAAAAGGCATTTTGATTCAAATATTCTCCACTTCTTCCCTAGGGACGGCAATACTCTTTTTATTCTGCAATTTATATATGTACCCTCCCACACGTTTCTTTTAGTCAGAGCTTTCAGGCTAAGCCGATGACAGGTGGCAGTCCTAGCGTGAGAGGACCACATGCTGTGGACATTAATGAGTTTCCTTCAGGCCCAAACGGAAGTTTTATAACCTTAGGTTGACTTACTCTCCTCTTCAGTTAAATAAAAATATTTCAGCTCATACAAACAGCTCAGCTAGGTACAAAAACAGCAAGAGCCAAATGAGTGGAGGGATTTAGAGCTTTTCCAAGGTTTACTTCCAGTTCAATCATTTTCTGTCACTCAGTAGGCAATGCAGTAAATCTCTTACTCTCTCTTTTGGAATCCAACAGGCATTACCCAAAAGCAAGTGAGAAAGAAAGACTGGGATTGTAAAGTATATTCCAAAGTTTATTTTTACTTCCATGATGGACTTCAATGAAATATAACAAAACAGCAATTCTGGCTATAGCTAACAAGCTGCAAATGCTGCCCTAAAAGACTCAGTGTAATGCCACATATGTGGAATAGATCATTTTTATATTTGCAGTGCCTTATAGACTTTAAATATTTTATGCCTTCCCCATTTGTTAATGTTTCCAGTCTAACACGGAAAGAAACCAGAATACAGCAAGTTGACTAAAGCAGCAGATCATGAGGACAGAAACGTTCTTAGCAAACTGCAAGTTTTAGTTGTGGATTAAATGAACAGAGCTTTGGCCTTCCTTCATTCAGATGGACTTTTGGGAAGCTTCAAACCCATGAATTCAAACCTTAGATGGCAGAAAAGAAACATAATTTTTGCTCACAACAATCTTCTTTATACCGTGCCCGAGAAAGGAAAAGAAGCAAGTCTCTATAACAAAGTGTTTGGCTCTAAATGACCTGCAATAAGTACTGCATATACACTCTCTCTCATGGTACTAATAATTCACATTTATGGATGACCTCTGGTCTCACAGTGACCGTGATAAAGATTATGCTGTAGAAATCTAGACATAAAAAAGGCTGGACAAACAGAAGAGGTAGCACTGTGATACTCAGAAGAGTTTTAGCTTACTGCAGGACATCAGAAAGCAACAAAGTCTCTACATCTATCCACTTGCTTATCTTCCTGTTTTAAGTACCTCACACTGGTTTTTATCATCAGGACAAAAAGATCTTCAGCAGTCTTCAGGTGACAGTGACTACAGCAACCTGGACTGGGATTTAAATGAAGGACTTTGAGGTGAAAGATTCTCTTTTTCATTACCGACCGCGTGAGTCATAACTCATTTATCCTGCCCTTAAAATAAACCACATTTCCAAAAGTGTGCCTTGATGTCTCTTCTCTTTTCCTTCAGTTACGACAAATGGAAAAATTTGTACAACATGTATTTCTACTCTGATTGACAGCTTATACAAATTATTCCTTTATGTCTTTGTAGTTTTACATTCAATATTTTAAATGCCTGAAATTGCATATAGTTGTATTGAATTCCATTAGGATTCCTGAGTCTGTCAGAGTAATGATATATTTGAGTTTTTGAACTTCATACATACTTCATTTCATTTACAATGGTTATGTTAAAAAGTGTATTTTCTTATCCTTTTAAACCAGGTACAGAACAAATTCTAATCATTATCCCGCAAGATCATGAAAAATTGTTATTTTTCTACCAATATTTGAAGCTAGGCTTTCAGAAAGGGCTGAAATATATGTACTTTAAAAATGTGCACCCATTCAAAGGTCTTCCAATAACCTCCCTAGTTCCCATTATGCACTCAGGATTCCCTCTTAACTTTAGGAACATAGATGCCATTCAGATGGTCCCTTCAATAAAGCCATAGGAGAGACTCCCTACTGCCCAAAGAAATAAGAAAAATGAGACCCTTTGGCTCCAAAGGACAGGACTGTTGAGAGAGGAGGAATCAAAATTCTAGAGTAATGTTTGATAATCTGAGTATCAATAGTAGAATATTGTTTTACTCTTGCTCCTGATGTTAAATAGAGCTAGTTATACTAGCAAATGGTGAAACAGGCCATTCGGCCAATTTCCACCCATTACCTGATGGTTTTGCAGTAAATACTTACTAGGTCATTTAAAGCTTTCAGGGTCATACACTGCAATCAGACTGAGTGCTGAACTTTCATGCATCAAGTGTCAGAATGTTCCAGATGTTTTTAGTCAGGAGCTGGAAACCCTATTTCCTAATCATATCAACAGATGCTCAGCATATACGCCATGAACAGCATATATGCAGGCTTTGACAGAAAGGGCTTTTCATAACAGGCATAATATATGGACATAATATATAGACATAATAGGCTCGAGGAGTAGATTAGAAATTAAAACTGTTATAAATCTGTATCCTTATCAGCACGGAATGGAATATCTGAATTATGCATAATGTGGGGAAGAAAAAAACACAGTAGTGCACATGCACACACTAAATTAGAGGATGAATATCAGAGCCCATAATATTTCATCCTCTACCTCCCCTTCACTAATAAACCCTGCCGATGAAATAAGCCTCAACAAGTCTTTCTCCTCTCTTGCTTTGTCAGTTCCTCTTGTTCATTGTACCTTACATGTCATCCTGATTTACCGGTCTTTTCATACCCCATCTCTCCTGAAGAGTAATTTTTCCATGATTCCCCGAAGAAGCAAACAAATAGCACATATTAAATTCCGAGACAAATCCTTCCTCAGTCTTCACAGTACATCCTGCCTCTCTATGTCTTCATTTAGACTTTGAATAGCTCAGGTTAAGGATTTCATTTGTCTGCTTGTACAGAGCAAACATATACAGCGACATTTAAGAATGACTCAATCATGATAATTAGCTCCTTAAGTTAGCATCCAGAGGCTATTGCTGAGGTCACAGTATATTGCACGACACCCATAAGCTCATACAGAGAATTCATATATAAACTCATTAGAAGACAAGGCCAGTCTCAAAGAGTTTACAGAGTAAAAAGCAAAGGCAGGCGCTCGGCTGCGTAGAGCAGAAACGGAGTCTCCACTGCGGCAAAGTAGGCGCAGGGCACCTCGGGCACAGCCAGGGCAGGCGGAAGGCTGGCCCTGTGCCTTGAACGCAGCCGAGGTTACCACACCCGTAACCTTCCTCTCCTCCGCTTTTGGCCAGACGCTTGCAAAAATTATTCTCATGGAGGTGAAGGGAAAAAGGTAGGAGAGACCGGGGCCGGGGGGAGAGAGTACCTCTTGCTACAGGAAGCTTGGATGTCCAAAGGGACAGAAGCATGAAATTCATCATTTTCCCTTCTACCTTCCCCACCCACTCAACATACCAAATGGATCGTGAAGTCAGGAAAAGTATTTTCCACAGTTTGAGTAGCTGTTATGCTCTGCCTGTGCGTCTCTTCATTACTCCAATAGATACCCTTTCTGCTCTGTGTCACCTGCAGGCAGAATATGCCCAGACAAGGTAGCCGTGACCTCCAGTCACTCCCTGCGTGGTACGGTCTCTAGCACCAATGGCCTTGTTCATGTTTATCCATTTATGCACAAATATTTACAACGTTAAAATAAATCTGTTTTGATTTTGAACACATACATTGTACCTTGAACAAATGCAGAACTGATGGGTTTTGATCATATGGATAGACGCTTGGGCATTATTCCAACTGTCTCCTGGTTAAAAGAGATTTTTGTGTATAAGAAATTTCTTTTTGACTCTAGCTTTTTGCCTGTCCTCAGGCATTTTGTCATTATTGATGAGATGCAAAATTAGATCATAACCTGACTAAATAAAATTTCCTTTCATATGACAGTTCTTTGGTCTCTGCTTCCTGTGTCACTTTATTACTCATTGTGCAAATTATATTAAAAATTTAATTTTCCTTTTCATGTAAAAAGAAAAATCAAAATATCAGACTACACCCAATTTACATCTATCATTCATAATGATAGAACAAAAATAAACCTGTCTTCACATAACAAATGAGCATTGCTTCAAAGTTTTGATTATAAACACAATATCATATCTTGCATTAAAAACTCCAAAATGCACTCTCCCACTTCTCCAAGTTCTTCTCTATGTCTCTTTGTCACTATTTGGAAATTCCTGATATTTAAAGGGAAGTTGTACATTGTTGCCAGGAAGAACCTTGTCCCAGAATAGTACAGGGTTAGACATCTTGACTGTACTGGCACCACAGTATCTGACTTTGCACATGATTAGTAAAATAAAATACCAGATCCTTGCAGAAACAGATTTTCATTTGGTACAGCTCTGTACTGTATCACTTTTTATCCTTGCCTATTGTGCTGACTGAATACTGAAAACCCCTCCTATGATACAAACACTGCAAGCAATGCATGGCAAAGACTGACAACATAGAAGATATCAGGTCAAATATTCAATTGTGTATTTGATTTATCATAACAATTTGCTATGAACAAAAGCATCTTGAAGCCAGCTGTTAGCAGGACAGCAAAGTCATGTTTAGCGAGTCTGGAAAAGAAGAAGCAAACTAAGAGAACTTAAAAATGTTTATAATTAAAATTCTGAAGTTAAAATTTAGGTGAAGTGTCCCACATGATACTGTTGCACACAGCCTTAGAAGCTCTCCCTTTTAGCATTTGAGCAGTGTGAAATCCTGTGCCTGTTCTGAGACGGAGTTTTGGGGGAAAGAGGCTGTAACAAATCAGAAGAGAATTTGGCCTCTGCCCTGATTAAAGTCAATTTTAGAGCAGAGCTGGGTTTTAGTCATGAGCATGTCAACTGAAGAGCATATCTGTAAAGTGTAAGCTTGTCTTTTTTGACCATTTTGTTCAGTTATGGATATGTTAAACAACTACAGACTGTGTTGATTTCTTCGCCAAGCCCACCTGAAAGCCCCAACAGCAACTAAGGTTCAGAGGGATGTATATTCTTATTATTTTTACATGACAGTGAAACCTGGAGAAACAACAAAAAAAGTTAGGGCTTTAAGAAAAATCTAAAGGAAAACATGTAGAAGGAAGTAGAGAAATAATAAAATTGTAAACAGAGAATCAGAAACCACTCTGAATAGTAAGCCACCCTGACTCGACAATGTGATTCATACTTGAAAGTAGGAAATTACTATAGCTTTTGTACAGCAAAAGAACAGTCTATTCACTTCTAAAAATCCCATGACCAGAAACATGATGTCAAAACAGAAGGAGTTCAGATATTTCTCAGCCTCCTTTCAATTTTAATAGATGCCATATCCCCATGAAACAGGAGAGAAAAAAGGTCAGCTGAGCTAAGCCGCATGAGGGAAAGAGTACCTAATGGAGGAAAAAGGAGAGAAGTGATGAGGAGAGATATGTATTGTAAAGGCAATGCCTTGGGAACAGAGAAACCTACTTTTTCCTTCTCATGTTTTCTCCCTGGCCCATTGTACAAATATCACCAAGTCACTGAATCGCTCTGCACATCTGAGACAAGAGCCGTGCTCCTAACGAACTGGAGAGAGGAAAGATGCACAGGCAGAGGCAAAACAGAATAGCTCCCGTGGCATTTCTGTAATGAGGTTTCTCGTATCACCAGCAAATAGTCCCAGCAGAAAATACTTTTTACTGTTGAGGCTGAATTATTTATTTTGCAGATGCATGTAAAAGCCACCACTGGGGCTTGCTTAGCCCTTCGGTATAAAACAAAGTATACGTATCGTGAAAAGGTAATCACTGCCCCAAGGAGATGATAATCCACCTGCAATGTGGGGAGTAACAGATGGAGGCCTCCAAAAACCGGTGGGGCAGCACAAGGTGAATGGGAAGCAACTACAGTTAGTGTCCATGGCTGGGGTCACATCTCACCACCTGCTAAACCTTCACAGAGTGCTCCTCAGTCAAAAATCCACCTATTATTACTAAGTTATCCACAACTCCACGAGAGATGTAACTCTCTCTCCCTTGCCTGGGGAGACTGGTATAAAACCCAGCCTACTTCACAGGGCCATTTCAATTCCTGCAGGATTCGCACCAATAAGTATCCAGTGCTTGCTTTCAGAAAGATTCTCAGGAAGACATTTTTCCAGAAAGAAGCCAATCTCATGAAAATTAAACTCTCTGCAAAAACATTAATTCAGTTTTGTTAAGGGTTTTTTCCCAGCCGCGTCCACAGCAGGGTTAGAGACATATTACCCCATACAGCCATTATGATCAACATGAAAATTACTCCTCCTGAACATGAAAATTTGCCTAACACAGGCTACAAACAGTTCAACTAGTTTTCAAGGCCCAGGGTCATGCGTTTACGATCAGGTTATTGCTCATTGTGAGTGGGATGACCTGTTCCACTCTGTATAACTAATGAACTGTTCTCTGGGGGAGGAATGTGAGTTTGATGTACCCATCTGCCTGTTCAGTGTGATACCCCGTGGACCATAGTGCCTGTCTCACATGCCTTAAGAGTAAAATTAAAATGTTCCAGCTAAAGACAGTGAGAAAGTGAGGTCCTACTGTCTGTGGGATGTTGGAGATCCCTGTCCTGGTTTCTTGCTTTAGTCAATCTTTAATTATTGATACAAAACCAGAGAACTCTGTGCCGTAGAAACTGAAGAAGATGCTCCTAGTTCAGTGGGTAGGTATTATTTGAATCCTGTATCTCCACTATGTGCTTTTGCAGCTACACTGCTAGTTGTAAGGGGGAAGGACATGCTCCTTTCCATAAGAGCTGTGATGAAGCATGCAAGGTAGAAGAAACACTCAAAAAAAAAAAAAAAAAAGCTTGAAGATTTTTTAGAGAATACTTAACACATTAAAAGTGTCTCTTCATCCAACTCCAATTTTGGTACTAACACATGGTTTAATTTTCCGAAGTATTCAGTAGTGTCATCTCCCATCCATATCAGTAAGAAGTGAACTTGAAATGAAGATGAGGTCACTAAGCTTTAGGTTTTCTTCCAAATGCAGAAAAGTGTAACGCTTAGCTTTGCTTCGCCTGGCTGCTTGGTTTTGGGGGGAGGCAGGAGGTTGTGTTTGGTTTTGGTGTTTTTTTACTAATGACCTGAAGAATATTAACTACTTTAATCAGCTAAAAAAAGTCATAGAAATGTAAAATTTTCATTTTTTAATCTTCTGAGCCCTGTTGGTCACCAGTAAAGGAGGTACACAAAAATGCTCCAGTGAATCAATAAAAGGACAATTAAGTTTTCCCAAATGAAGACAAGCTCAGTCTTGTAAATGCTTAAGATCTTACACACCTTTCAGAAAAGGAGTTTCCCACCCTGTTCCCTGTTTTTCTACACTCTAGAGATCTAACTCAACATTCAATCAGGAAGGTACAACAGGAGCAAGGCAAAAAAAAAAAAAAAAAGTCCACTAAAGAACATATAAAGTTGGCAAAAGGTCTTTGAGTTTATATGAACAGAGGAGCATAAGTGTCAGTGAAAATGAAAATTTTTGTTTACAGTATTCATAAGCAAGTATAAAAATCTGGAGGCAACAATATCATTTGAATCTTTCACTGCAACAGGAGAATAACAACTGGAGAATCAGGACTACCATAAACGTGTCAGATAGTATTGAGCAACACTTTGTGTAGCAGTTTGTTACTAGTCCAAATTTTTAGTATGAAGACAGTAACTTCTAAAAGTGTGGCGTTTTTTAACAATAATATCTCCCTAAACTTTTTCCTCATTGGATCCATTTAACCCCATAGTCCTGGTAATGCTTCTTTTTTTTGTTTTTTTTTGACAATCTTTTTCAAATTTGGGAATAGTAAAGAAGATCATTAAAAAATAAAATGTATTCACTAAATTCAGTTGCTTTTTTTCTGTTTCTAAAGGATATATATAATTTTACAAATTCTTTCCTAAAACAAAATAGGTCCATGTAGCCTTTATGTGAAAATATTACAGATGCTTATATCATATTATTAGATTTACATCTTACTCCTCACAATGTTCTTTGCATTAGCTATTTGTGCTTTTGTATCATTCATTAAAATAATAGTATTGTGTCTCCTGACATGATGACTAATTGTACTTCTTACATGTTCTAGCAGGGACACATTACTGGACAGGAAAATTAGTATTCACATATAAATGAGTGCCTCTTCATTTATGAAAGGTTCCCCATACTTTAATGTTAACTTAGTCAATGTTCATTAATATTTTAATAAATTCAAATGACTCTTCATCCATTCAAAAATTTATGAACATTGACTGAGTGCAGGATTCAGAAACTTATCGAATGGATTTCGCTGTTTCTATTTATAAAAACATTCATGGGTAAATGTCCTGGATATAGTTACCATCTTCAGCTCTCACTGGGTAAAGGTAGGATTTGAAAAAGCATGCCCTTATTGCAACATTTGCAGACGCAGATGAAAGTTAGGCTCCATTTCATCTACTGAAATGGTAGCACTTACAGGCGTAAAGCAAAACAGGAGCTCAGCACCAAAGGGTTTACAGCCCTAGGTAATAGCTACAGACAAAAGGAAGGGGAAACATAAAAACAGGAGAATCACGAGAACGATTCTAGGGAGTTAAATGTGCTTTTCTTGTAACTAATTATGTGCAGGCATATAATGAAGATTGTTGTTATTTTGTGCAAAGATAGAAGATGAGGACAGAAGATGAAGTTATGTAGTATCAGTCTGGGCATGTTTCAAAACTCAAGGAACAAAACAATATTAGCGGTGGGATCAGTATCAGGAAACTTACTGATAAAAATGAGAGGCCTTACCGAACTTGGCACTGAAGAACGGTCTCTCACCCACGCCATTTGTTTGCTTTGGGCACTCCCATCCTCTTGCCTCTCAAGAAGCCTAAGAAGCCCGCCAGCTCTCCATTTTACCATCTCTTCATTCTAATAATCCCAAAAATAGTGTCTTAAAATCCTAAATAAATTTAATCAAAACCAGTGGTAGCCTTTCCATTAATTTGAGTAAGAACTGGTCAGGCCTTTTGACTGGGAGATGCTTGAGGAAAGAACCTAGCATTTCTTCATGTACTAATTGTATAATAATTAATAAAAGTAAATTAGATCAAAAATAACTTAGAGAAAACCACTCTCCTGAATTATGATTGTTGAAACATAGCCAGAGGAGCACTTTCAGGATCCTGCTCAGCTGTTTAATGCTGATTTAATTATGACGTTTAGACATGGTCTACTACCGAGATACCTGCTGTAGCTTGCTAGCTACACTAGACCTCAGGTAGATGAACTTATGTGTTAATAGTCGGAAAGACAAAAGTGCAGTGTACCAATATGTGAATGAATATGGCTTATTTTGTAGAGGTTTGTGTAAACTGTTCCTTTAGTTTGGACCCAAAAAAATTCAAACCTGTGATTTAAGTCTGAAATTTAGATTTTAGAGAAATTCTGTCAAAACTCATCTTTACGTGTTTTTTCTGCATTAAAACACAACTGTACACGATTCTGCAGATTCTCAATGATATGGACATAAAATCCATCAGTCCATCTAACTAACTCATCAAGCCTTTCATCCCCAAAGTTTCTTCTGACATACAACTCTGGAGATACAGCAAACAGACACGGAATCTACTGATCAAAGTTCGGTGTTACAATCTCATCATTTTAACAAAAGTAAATAAAGACTGTGCACACAAAAAATCCAGTAAGTACTAACTTTAATATATATTATATATTTTTCTGGCCTCAGGAAATTTAATTGAAAAAGCAAAACAAATTTTCTTTCCCATAACTGATAAGGTGTTTTCTTTTTTTTTAACTTACTAATGAAAACAGGCAATCCCGTGTTTTGTTTCAGTGCTCCCCTAAAGGCAAAGATAAACTTCACTCTTATCTGTTCTTCTGTTGTTCCTAGAATGATTGCTTTGTTCATTATATTGTTTGATGTTGCCATCTCAGCTTTTCAGTGCCTGATTTGTTCACTTAATTCTCTAAGTTATTAGGCTCTCCATTCCAAAAATAAGCTGTTTTTCTCATTTAAAAACCAATGTCATCTTTATGTATTACGGATTTACAGTTCACAATGTTAATGGATCATGGAAACAATGACATGAAAGGTTAAATTATGAAAATGTATTTCACTTGCATAAAAAGGGAACAAGTGATAGTGCCATGTAAGTGAATATGGATCATTACTGCACAAAGATCATAATCAAAAGGCACCTATAAGGCACCTGAGCCACAACCCTCAAAAGTTCACAGAATGCTAAGAAACAAAATCTGAACGTGGATTATGAGATACAGTGTGCTGGCCACACGCCACTCTCCTGGTGTGCATCCATCCAGCTGCGCACTGAATTTACCTCCAAGGTGGGAGTGACGAAGACTATATCTTACCCACTTCAGCTGTGCATATGGATCCTGGGCCACAGGCACAATAGGAGCTGCAACCACTCCACCTTTCACCCCAGTGCCTAGGCTGGTAGTCTCCTTGTGTCCAGCTGACACCACAAGTCAATGTAAAAAAAAAAGTGTCTACTGAAATGCCTTATCTTTTCCTTCAGGATAGTCTGGGATGGAGGAAAGCAGCCCAAATCCTTTTCTTTTAACAAGCACTTGGCTCCAGACCATCCCTCTACCTTTATCCAGGACACACAATGAGAAAAGCTTCCAGTGCATAATGCACTTTGTATACCTTCCTAGAGGTTGGGTCTATCAGGTCTCCATAAAACTGTATTACTGTTACATGCCCCAGATGCTCTCTGACCATTTTTTTTTCCTATTACTAAATCACGCTGACAGTTTGTACTTCACACTCTGATTTCTCAGTACTAACCCATACTGTAACGTTGTTCACCAAGAAGCTCTTGTTCTGCACGTTGACAATGCTATAATATAGCTTATGCTTCAAATCAGAAGACCTACATAATCTAAGTAATTAGAAGGCTATTTCTACCATTTTGAGTCACCAGTCCTTTCCACACACAAATAGCATACAGTTAAGACACCACCGTTTTGTTTTAAGTATTCTACATGTCCCAAACCAGCATTTCTCAGGAGGACTTTATATATGATAACTGTAAAAATATGGGGACTCAGCTGTAATTTGACTTTAACTTTCAAAACTGGGGCCACTGAAAATTTTCATCTTGAAACCACTCCTCCAGACATCTTGTGTAATGGTAAAAATACCCAAAAAATCCTTAAATTCTTTCATAAGAATTTTTTTTAAGTATAAAAGGGAATTGCTGATAAAATAAATAAAGCTAACACTCCTAAAATAAAATCTTTAATCAACTGTTATCCGTTAACATAATGGTTTTGTTATGTGTCTTTTAATAGCAAAGAGCAGAAATAAGCAATGTTGGGAGTGACTTGCACAATGCCATTTTATGTAATGGCTAAACTCTAATTTCATACGGAATAACATACCACACAATAGCCTGCCAGTATGCCACCTAACTGTGTCTTTTTAAATGGCCACCACAAATCCTACTAGAGCATGAGTTCCCAAAGCCTAAGGCATTAGTAAAGATTAGAGACCAATATCCATGTTGTCTTCACAGGGTAAGGAGCTTGACCGCTGCGTGTGGGACTTGTTGCGACAACTAATCATGTTTGGTCTATGTGCGCATGGCCTGCCAGTCTACTGCTTGTCTGTGCAGACAAAATCAATACCAAAGGAAGGCCAGTACATAGTTTTACAACATTTGGAATCCCAAAGGGTCATTATCAAGATGTTCTCCACTACCATTTCAACATTCTTCACGTAAAGATACCCCCATGAATCTTCCTGACACTTGAATAACCAAGCCAATACGTACACAACTGCTGAGAGCTGCTGACTCACAACTAATGCCACAATCGTCACGACTATGAATATGTGTTTATCATGCAGGACTAGTTTTAGGCTGTGGGTGCGCAGGTATCTAAGCCACACTAAGTCAATTTCTTGTGTACTAGTTGATGCTGCTGTGACATACTGTGAGCCCATTCAGTTCAGTGAGCTGGCATCAAATTAAGGTTTTTTGCATTATGTGGAGTTAATTTTATGCCTTATCAGTGAGCTGAACTGGTTTACTACCGAATGAGTGAACTGCCAGCATAAGACAGAAAAATAAAAAGAAGGGACCGGCTCAGGCACATTAAGTTAGCACAGGCTGCCAGATGAGAAGTAACATTCTGTGTTGCTCCTATTAGAAATGGATAGATTCTGTTCATCTTCATTTACCTCATCCATTTTGTAGGTCTACAGTACATAAGTGGAAAGAAAGGCGCCTATTCCTAAATGCAGAAGTTGAGGTGGGCAGGGGTATGAAACTAAAGACAGCAATTGCAAATTGAGTTGGAGGACTGTTTAAGTAAACGATACTTGAAAGTCTCACTTCGGAACAATGTCATAAATGTTTTTAAAACAAAAACTTGCAAGCAACCAGCATCCTGCTCATCTGTGTGTCATTAAACACTTTAAACTTCAGGAACAGGTCAATCATCTGGAGCTGACACTCATCCACCTTTAGAATTATCCATTCTGTAATTCCAGGAAGTATGCGCTTTTACAGAAATAAAACCAATTTTGTGTAGGTTTGCAACATGCATGCTGCACACTTGCATTTCCTTTAAGGGTGCTATTCCTAGCCACGAACTCTGCCCTCCAGAAAGGATCAGAGACAGCATGAAAAATATAAAGTCTAAAACTAGTATGACAATGCATCAAGTATCATGTTAATATGCAGTGTCTGTCACAGATTAATTTTAATGCACAAGCCCTTGGGTCACATCAACATCACAGAGTTTTCTGGGTCACCAAATTAAAAGGCATGGCATCATCTTCTTCTGACACAGAAGCAGTTCATTAAAAATATCTGTAGAGACATAAGAAAGTAATCTTGGTCAGACATGCTTTGAAAATTCTTCTTCAAGTTCTGCTGGCTTGAGTAGAGACTCGTACAGAGACAGGGTCTTCCGGGAAGAAAAGTCAAACTTGAAAATTAAACTAGATGAAAGTTCTCAGCTGGACTTTGTTCTCAGAGAGGCGAAGTACACTCTTTGTGAATGCCTAAGTTCCTGACATAGAGAGTCATGGAATCATAGAACCGTTTAGGTTAGAAAAGACCTTTAAGATCATCAAGTCCAACTGTTAATGCAGCACTGCCAAGTCCACCACTAAACCATGTCCATAAGCGCCGTGTCAACACATCTTTTAAATACCTCCACGGATGGTGACTCCACCACTTCCCTGGGCAGCCTCTTCCAATGCTTGACAACCCTTTCAGTAAAGAAATTTATCCTAATATCCAATCTAAACCTCTCCTGACGCAACTTGAGGCCATTTCCTCTCGTCCTATCACTTGTTACTTGGGAAAAGAGACCGACCCCAACCTCACTACAACCTCCTTTCAGGTAGTTGTAGAGAGCAATAAAGTCTCCCCTGAGCCTCCTTTTCTCCAGGCTAAACAACCCCAGTTCCCTCAGCTGCTCCTCATAAGACTTGTTCTCCAGACCCTTCACCAGCTTCATTGCCCTTCTCTGGACACGCTCCAGCACCTCAATGTCTTTCTTGTAGTGAGGGGCCCAAAACTGAAACACAGTATTCAAGGTGCGGCCTCACCAGTGCCGAGGACAGGGCCATGATCACTTCCCTAGTCCTGCTGGCCATGCTATTTTTGATACAAGCCAGGATGCTGTTGGCTTTCTTGGCCACCTGGGCACACTGCTGGCTCATATTCAGGAGGCTATCGACCAACACCCCCAGGTCCTTCTCTGCTGGGCAGCTTTCCAGCCACTCTTCCCCAAGCCTGTAGCGTTGCATGGGGTTGTTGTGGCCCAAGTGCAGGACCTTGCACTTAGCCTTGTTGAACCTCATACAATTGATCTCGGCCCATCAATCCAGCCTGTCCAGATCCCTCTGCAGAGCCTTCCTACCCTCAAGCAGATCAACACTCCCGCACAACTTGGTGTCATCTGCAAACTTACTGAGGGTGCACTCGATCCCCTCATCCAGATCATTGATACAGATATTAAACAGAACTGGCCCCAACACAGAGCCCTGGGGAACACCACTTGTGAACAGCCGCCAACTGGAGTAAACTCCATTCACCACAACTCTCTGGGCTCGGCCATCCAGACAGTTTTTTACACAGTGAAGAGTACACCCGTCCAAGCCATAAGCAGCCAGCTTCCCGAGGAGAATGCTGTGGGAAATGGTGTCAAAGGCTTTACTGAAGTCTAGGTAGACAACATCCACAGCCCTTCCCTCATCCACTAAGTGGTTCACCTTGTCATAGAAGAAGATCAGGTTAGTCAAGCAGGACCTGCCTTTCATAAACCCATGCTGGCTGGGCCTCGTCACCTGGTTGTCCTCTACATGCCATGTGATGGCACTCAAGACGATCTGCTCCATAACCTTCCCCGGCACCGAGGTCAGGCTGACAGGCCTGTAGTTCCCCGGATCATCCTTCTGGCCCTTATTATAGATGGGCGTCCCATTTGCTAACCTCCAGTCAACTGGGACCTCCCCAGTTAGCCAGGACTGCTGATAAAGGATTGAAAGTGGCTTGGTGAGCACTTCCACCAGCTCCCTCAGTACCCTTGGGTGGATCCCATCTGGCCCCATAGACTTGTGAATGTCTAAGTGGTGTAGCAGGTTGCTAACCATTTCCCTTGGATTATGGGGGCTTCACTCTGCTCCCCATCCCTGTCTTCCAGCTCAGGGGGCTGGGTACCCAGAGAACAACTGGTCTTACTATTAAAGACTGAGGCAAAGAAGACATTAAGTACCTCAGCCTTTTTTCCTCATCCTTTGTCACTATATTTTCCCCCGCATCCAATAAAGGATGGAAATTCTCCTTAGCCCTCCTTTTGTAGCTGATGTATTTATAGAAACATTTTTTATTGTATTCTGTGGCAGTAGCCAGATTAAGTTCTAGTTGGGCTTTGGCCCTTCTAGTTTTCTCCCTGCATAACCTCACAGCATCTTTGTAGTCCCCCTGAGTTGCCAGCCCCTTCTTCCAAAGGTCACAAACTCTCCTTTTTTTCATGAGTTCCAGACAAAGCTCTCTGTTCAGCCAGGCTGGCCTTCTTCCCCACCAGCTCATCTTTCAGCACATATCATGTACAGACAATAAATGTTCATTTTTTGATGGGTTTCTGAACGTACTGTACCTCTGATTTATCATGAGAACAATGTCTGTGGTCTTTCAAGAATGATTAAATTTTCCCTCCAAACAGTGCTCTATTCCAAGTGTCAATTTTGTTGAATAGCCTGTCAAGCCAAGATACAGTCAAAGAGTTGAAATAAATCTATCATCACATGGTGTTTGTCATTAAGAAAACCATTTGTACTTTCTTGAGTATTGAATTCATCTGCTTCTATTTGTTAATACAGCTACACAAAAGTATTGGAGTTTCTTGTATTATCTAAGCAAATTACTTGTCAACTATAATTGGAAAGGTTATATTTTGCAGAAAAAGTTAATTCACCCTTTTTTATTAAAGTTGTTTCAAATATTTTTTTTGAATCTCTAAAAACAAGATAATTAGAGCTCTAAGCCACTGTTACTGTCAGTCTTCACAGTAATCACCAACAGCAGTAAGCAGAAAATAAATGAAATTCTAGTGTCAAGTTACCTGAATACATAAAATATTATGGCTCATAAAAGATAGAGAAAACCCAATCAATATAACACAAGCAAATAATGATTTCACATACAAGACTATGGAAAGGATGAACACAGACAGACATCAGATACCTTCCAAAATCTTTAATGTATCTGAAAGAAGAATGTGTACTTGCACATTCAGCTGTTGGATTCTTGCCCCTTAGGCAGTAACAAATGCAAAGTCATGGACTCCAGTACCGTGTGCATGTCATAGTAAGAACTCTTGGGTTAACCAGAGTTTGTACAGAAATTTGCTCTGAATGTGCCTGACACATCAAAAAGAATAAAATGATGACAGAAAAAAAGCAATGTTATTAAAATGTTTATTTAACTATGATTCTGCTCTGAGAACATGAGTCAGTTGTTTATACCAAAGTCATGGCGCTTTTGCCATTCTCTTTTACTTCTCTACATTCTTTGCTTGTTTCTTTTGCATCAGTGTCCTTAAAATGGAAAACCGACCAAATAAATATACTAGCCTATAGATGCATTAATGGAATTTTAACTTTGGATATCTTTAAAATGTGAAAAAGACTGTAGGCACATCAGAAATTAGAACTGGATACTCAAAATAAGAAAATTAAATCGCCTTCATTTCCATTCTTTGAGAGAGAGGTTGACGCTGCATCTGAAGGACACAGCTATTACACAAAAAGGCATTAAGTTGGTGTAAGTTGTGTTGCCAATACCTTCAAACTCAGAGACACATGGCAAAAGAGACATTGTCCATTCTTCTTGCACCCATTTCTGTTGCTGCTCTCTTTGACAGCTCTATTCCTAAAAAGAATCCTCATACCGTGAACATTTACACATGCACTTCATTTCATGTGAGCGCTCCAGTTAAGTACTTCTCAAAGTCCTTGTTTGCCTTTTGACAAATATTAATCACATTATTCTTACGATTAAGCTGCAGACTTGCAGTGCTTTTGTTCGACTAGTTTCCTTGATTTTCCCACAGCTGATGCCTATGCAGCGAAGTAGATAGAATAGTCTAGCACTCGCCTAGATGTCTCATGGACTCATGAATTTTGCTGATGATAAACTGCAGGATATCCACAGCATATTTGTAACACATCACCTGAACAGTGATATGCAGGAGATCCCAAGGCCTCAGACATTTTCCTACATTCTTCACAGCTCTTCTCTGGCTAATGCTTGTCCTTCTGTTTCCCAAACAAGAAATCTGTTTTACCAGATGCTGAAACAGCCCACACACCTTCAGAGAGAACACTACTACTTCTCAGTATTTCTGAGATTGTACAACAGGGCAGGTTACTAGAGAGTGGAGTAGCCTCCTGCTTATCGCGGGATACTATTGCAGGATATGCAGTCTCCATGCAATGCTACTGCATAGCCTGCCACCTTAAATCACATTTTTAAAACCAGAAAAATGAAAAACAAATAATAAAATTCTTATAAACAATTTATTAACAAATTACTAGAGGCATCTTTGAAAAAGAAATGTAAAGAAGTTTTCTTTTTACAGAGATGTAAAAAAGTACTGTTTAAAGCCATCTATTTTTCAGTTTACCTCCCAGAGCTTTCCTTTCTGTTCCATCCAGTTAAAAAACTGTTGGGATGCGTGGGCAGTTGAATCCAATTCTCAGCCATGATCTTTATCCCATGAATCATTTTCACTGAGTGAGGACCATCTCCAAATGGATTTATAAGCATACACCCATTTTCCCCTAGGAATTTATTTTTGTATTCACACTTTCCTGAAGACTACCCATGACTCATAAATGTGATAATTAATTACAATATCAAGTTTTCATATTCCTCTCCCAAGACTATCAGTTGACCCCTACCTCACTCTAGAAACAAAAATATCCCTTGGGCATGGCTACACAAAGCCATCTCCTAGCTAGACCATAAACAGAACATGCTAATGATTTCACCAGTGCTCAACCCATAAACAAAGCATTTACCTGACTGACTGGCAAGGCCGTGTTCAGACCTCAGCACATTACTCTTATGTACTGAGAATGATCCCATACCAGCATACGAGTTAACAGGGAGAAACATCCAAGTCATTCATTACTAGCTGTAGAGACAGTCTTAGCTACAGTAATACCCAAGGTTTGCGGTAATAATGATACTAGGATAAGTGATGCACTGATAAAAGACTTCTGCCACAATAGTGGATCTGAAGGAACAGAAATCTGTAGGGAAAAAATTAGGAAATTAATCAAGCTTCTGTAAAATCATGAATGAAAATATGCGGGTATGAACTTGTGTTAGAAATCGGTTGTGCTAGTTAGTTATGCCACAGTATGTCTCTGCATCCATATAAACTCCTGCCTTGATCGTCTTTTACACCTAGGAGCAGGGACCGTAACTAAAGTTGTGAAAACTGCATTCATAATGATTTTTGCTTGAAGTATTTGAGGCCAGCGTCTCTAAATCTGGTCTTCATAATCCAACTGATATTTCCAACAAGGTTATAGCAATAAAGATAAAATTATTTTGAAGCTAGAATGATTTGTCTTTTCTATTAATATGACAAAGACTGACACTGTCACAGACAGTAAGATTGAGATACAAAAGAGTGCTACTTTCTTTTTACCAAGAGCCAGCTCAAGGCTTCTGAGATATATAACATGAGCTTTGCCATGAAAGAAGACGCCTCAGGACCTGTGCAAGAACTGGGCCACTCCTTTTAGGCAAATGGTTGTAGGGAAAGGAGAAGAGGGAGAAGCAGCAGGCAGTCACAGGAATATAAAGGGTAACTGAAGCAAACTGTGAGGATCTCTCTCCCTACTTCAGCAGAAGGTAACACCTCATTCATCCATTACTTGAAAGTAATGGTAGCACTAGCTGACAATCTGACTTTTCAGGGATCCCAGTTAGATAAAGTGGTCTGTCTGCTTTTTTCCCACCATAAGCACTGTGCCTAATTTGTCTCTATTTAGAGCCAGGCCTGTCCTTTATCATCTGATTTCCAGGACTGCACTGTTGTCATATGGCAGCGGCTATGAATACACCAGCCAGAAATTATGCTCTCCTCAAATGTAATTTGTGCAAAAACGTGGGAACAGGATGAAGCTTTGTCATTAAGCAGTCCTATCAGCACCACGTGGCACCATCCAGTCATGCACTTTGCGATGAAATAATAACCCCAGTATTACCTTGTGCATTGGAAATGCTACCGGGTAAGTCAGGGGCAGTTCACTACTGACAAGAGTCCAAAGTACTTCATACAGATTTAAATGCTCCATCAAAATGTATTTTATGTATCCAGGGACATGCAGAGCAAGGAAAGGTCAAAAGAAAAGTAACAGAAAATCCCTGCCTCCACAGATGGAGACTCCACAACTTCTCTGCACAATCTGTGCCAGCACTCAACCACCCTCACAATAAAAAAGTGTTTCCTTGAGTTCACATGGAATTTCCTATTTTTTAAATTTGTGCACATTACTTATTGTCCTGTCGGTGGGCTCTACTGAGAAAAGCTGTGCTCTCTCATCTTCATTCCCTCCCACCATGCATTTATTCACGTTGATGAGATCCTCCCTAAGCCTTTTCTTCTCCATGCTGAACAGGCCCAGGTCTGTCAGCCTTTCCTCATATGGCAGATGCTCCAGTCCCTTCATTATCCTAGTGGTCCTGCACTGGACTTGCTCCAGTAAATCCACATCTCTGTTTTACTGAGGAGCCCAGAGCTGGACCCAGCACTTGAGATGTGGCCTCCCCAGTTCCGTGTAGAGGGGAAAGATAATAACTTTCAACCTTCTGGCAATTATCTTCCTCATGCAGCCCAGAATACTGTTGGCCTTCTTTTTGCCGCAAGGGTGCATTGCAGGGTCGTGGCCCCCTTATTGTCCACCCAATGTACTTCTTTACAAAGCTGCTTTTTAGCCAGTCAGCCCCCAGCATATGTTAGTGCCGAGGGTTATTCCTCCCCAGATGCAGGACTTGGTATTTCCCCTTGTTCAGCTTCATCAGACTCCTCTCTGCCCATTTCTCCAGCCTGTCCAGGTCCCTCTGAATGGCAGGACATTTCCTCTCCTGCATCAGCCACTCATCCCAGTTTTGCATCGTCTGCGAACTTCCTGAGGATACACTATGTCCCCACATCCAGGTCGTTAATGAAGATGTTAAACAGCATTGGCCCCAGCACTGACCCCTGTCAGTAGTCCAGTCACCACTAGTGAGTTGCCTCCAACTGGACTTTGTGTCACTGATCACAACGGCCTGTGCCTGGCCATTTAACCAGTTTTCAATGCAGATCACTGTTTATTTTTCCAACCTGTATTTCGTCAGCTTGTCTATGGGAATATTATGGGAGAAAGTGTCAAAACCCTTACTCAAGTCGAGGTAAACAACATCGAGTGCTCTCCCCTGGTCCACCAAGCCAGTCACCTCATTGTAGAAGGTTATCAGGTTGGTTAAGCATGATTTCTTGCTGACTACTCCCAGTCACCTTCCTGTCCTTGAGGTATTTGGAAATGGTTTCCAGGAGGTTTTTCTAGGTGAGGCTAGGAAATGTCCACTAAAAACGTCTCTAATCTTCACCAGAACTGGAGTGAGAAGAGAAAGTGGGAAGTAAGAACACCAGTAAGTGAAACTACTGGTACCATGATAAACAGCTGGGCACACAGGTTTTTCTCTTCAATACCTTGCTTCTAGCAAAACACCCTTGAAAGGCAGCAAGTATGCTGTATTGGGTCATGACATATGTACTTTCAAATATTTAACATGCTTCAGGATGGATTTAAGTAGTTATTTTTAGGTTCCCAAGTTTGACAGCTCTGGCTAAGATGTTTCACTTTTTCCACAAACATATGATTACAGAATAAATATTTTTTCTAGAGTACTTCCTCCCCAAATTAGAAACCATTTCAAGTCTTTTAGTTGATGATCTGAAACCTAACAGTGAACTGTGTTCTACAAGTGCACCGAGCAGGCTGCCAGACAGGGTCTTGAGAAAAAATGTGGAGGAGGAGGGGATGTAGGAAAGAAAATAAAAAAGAAGTAAGAGTACCACTGTCCTGCATGCTTAGTTCTCCAAAGGTGAATAGATAGAGATTCAAAACTATTCAAACTGTCATAGAGACATTCCTTTCTTTTAAAAGCAACAAAAAGCATTATTCTCCCTTTTAAATAGCTGGTCTGTTGTTAGCTCTACTGTCACCATGGAGACTACCACTGCTGTTGCTGCTGCTGCTGATTTTCTCTAACTGGTCAGCATGTTTGTACCATCACCTAGTATCAACCTGAGTCACCAGTAGAGAAGTTTATATTTATTCTGAATGAATGTCAGTCTAGTAAAAGAAATGCATTTGGTTTTCCTTTGTTGATTTTTATATTGCTGTTTATTTTGTATCATATACAATTTCCTATGAATTTACTTCCCTTATTCTCACTCCAACACAAATTCCAGGGCTTATACAAGTATAAATAAGGGACTGCTGCTCTCACTGCAGGTGGTCCCACCTGCTTTTATTCTTATCTTCCACTTATTACATAGGATAGAAAAAATTACAATGACTTAGTGCACTCAGCTGAGAACACGATGTCTGAATCCCTTCCCCAAGGTAATACTGACCAGACACTAAAACTCATTGAACCTGCATTTGCTTTCTTCCTGATAAGAGTGGTGAATGATACTAAGTATAATATATGATGCTCTCCAACAAACACTGGCCACTGTATTTACAGATATACTTAAAAATCAGAAATATCTATTTATTTTCAAGTATTCAATCAAATATAAAAATGTAAGTGTTATTTACATAGTTATTTATAAATCACTAACATAATTTCAGAAGCAGGCTTCCAACACCAGCACCATGAGAGTTTCTGCTTTTCTTTTGTAACAACCTCAACGTAGACAACAATGGCTTTATTCAAATTCTGTGGAGTATTTTAGATACTACATTCAGAAATGTAAAATAAGTTGCAGAGCACTGGTCTTCATTTTAGTATTGGTTTCTTCGCAAGAGGAATAAAAGTACAGAACTTCTCTGAAGTGATAATGAGAGCGTAAAGGATTTGAAAGCAGAGAAAGAAAAGTTCTAAAATTCCTTGCTCAGACTGCACCAAATGAGACTGCTATGATCATGAGAAAGAGAAGACACAATACAGTCTCTTTTGGTCCCCCTTTTGGATACCCAGCCCTTCATTTATTCACTCCTGGTTTCTTGCCTGAAACTAACTTCCCCTATAGCAGCAAATAATGTTTTTCATCTTTCCTGGAAATGCAGGATTTGCCACTGTAACATGGATGACTCTTGACATGGCTCATTGCTCACAGTTTCATCATATCTTGGCTGGACAATGGTAATGGGATGCAGATGGACATGCAGCCCTCAATGTTTAGGAATTGTCAACTAGTAAAGATCACTACAACACATCTCCTCTGCAGAATATGCTACTATGAGTTAATCAATCAAGCCCTTTTCTTGTTGACTATCATTGACTGTCTTCTTGTCATGATTTCCATGAAATTTCAAATCAGGTACAAGACCTTGTCTCTTCAAGTTGAAGAACTTGTAACACTGCAAGATGACAGTTGTGTTTAATGACAGCATCTGCTGTGGCACAACAGAAGGCTGAGGAGACAAAACTCATCTAGACTGGGAATGTGACTGGGAATTTGGGCATGAGCTTTCTCAATAGTTATGAAAAGTCACAGGTCTTACCACTTTCTCTTCCTAGAACAGAGGATACTGCTTTGACATCACCTTGTCTGGCACATACACAATGTGTACCTTTTAAGGAACCTAATTAAAAATAAAAAATTTAGCAAGTTTCAATCACCATGGACAGTGAAATGACCAAAAGATACTGCTGACCCCTTGCTTCTCTGGGTGAAGATGAGGAAACTGCTGAGGAAATATATGTCAAACATTAGTTTTATTGACTATTACCTAAGAGAGCTTAGGTGTTCGTGATGAGCAAAAGTTACACAAAGTGCTGACCACTCAGCTGAACTCAAAGAAAAAAGCTTAGTTTCCCCACTGAGAAAGCACAGAACAAAACATTTTAACTAACACAGTGGAACAGTGGATACAAAGTATATTCTTGCTTAACCAGGACTTCGAATAAGGAACTGCCTTTTACTACCCCTAGAATGTAAAAACTTTTTCATGAACAGCAGCCCAGAATATCAGTCATTAGACTCTACAAATAATGATCTAACCCTGCAGTTTAGACCAGGAAAATTTTGTAGTGCAGACCAAAAGAAATTGTGCTGATCAAGGCTATGAAAACATCATCCCTCTCTCCAGGCTATTTCTGCTTTCAGCCTCAGTACACACATACTCTGGGTCTACAACTCCAAATCTCCCTCCTCCCGAGCAAGCATCACTGATTCATTTCAGACCCAATGACACATTACTTGCTGCACAGTTATACAGCTTAAACAGAAGGGCATTCCTCAATCTTCCTCCTGTATCCCTTCAAAAGACCATTACCAGAAGGGCTATCATCTGTCTAAATAACACCTTAGAACCTGTACTGGTTACTCATCTGAAATGTGACTGAAACCTCCTCAGCCTGCTAGGATCTGTATCTCACAGATATTTCTACCTCAGACACTTCACCCAGTACACCTTGATCAAAAATAGGAACAGAAACCTGATGAATTAATAACATAAACAGAATTTTTCTGTTCTTTTACAAAACTTGGGTGTTGAAATCCAGGTGTAAGATACTCTGAACACCTACTTATCATCTAAGTTTTTCTTAGTAAAATCCCTCAGGTGGCTAAAGCTCTGTTCTGGGATAAATGTGCCCCAGTATTTTGTCAGTGTTGAACAGCTTGGCGTGACCTGTGCATAAGGGTTCTTCCTTACATACAACCCCACCACAGTCCTGCTCAAAATAATGCGGTTCCTTAAAACACATAGTGCTTTACCACACCTTGTAGAGACGCTCCATTGGGTACTGCTCTCAGAAATATACTGGTGGTCATGATTTGACTCTAAACAGTATCCAGAACAGGAAAAGCTGTTTAATTTACAAGCAGCTCAGTCAACTTCAGGGCTTCAGGGCTTCAAACAGGCTTCCCCAAGGGTACTCTAATCAGCAGGCTAGAAACTGTGCCACAGTGAAGCAGTAGTAGCCCCTTATATGTAAGAGTCATATTCCATATTGAGAACAAGCTGAACATCCCAGCTCAAGTCAATACACAATTAAATGAGCATCTCTGACTAGATAAATTTGTTGGTTTTACTCTAGATACTGTCTCTTACACATTGATTTGGCAACTGTAGCTAAACTACAGTTTTGAAATCACTAACTTATTCTGTTAACCAGTATTTCCTGTTAACCAGTATAATTACATAAGCTTAAGCACTCTAAAACAAAGAGTAGCACCTTAAAAACATGTGGACCTCTCAGATGGATAGTGTTAGCAACTTCTCACAGTCAGTGGTTATTCTTGGATTCAGAATTCTCACCCTGATGCTTTTCATCAGGCCCTTTGGCTGGGGAAGAAGGAGGCATATCTATTTATTATGTCAATACTTAGCAAACCACAAATAAACTTCTCAGAACTTTCTATGTTCAGTTGAAGAGGTACCTTAGATTAAAAACTAAGTATGTTGGATTGTGATAATGACTTAGATTCAGAAATCCACTGAGCTGGATGTGGCATCTCAGCCAATTAAAAAGTCATGCTAAATGACATTCTTGTCAGTTAGTCTGCATTTTTCTTTATCTGTAAGTGATTTCAAAAGCATAACTGTCAACTATATATAAGTAAACTACGCAGACAAAAGCTGCACTCAGAAGAGAAGAAATTCTATACATACAACTGCAGATGAACTGTATACATCTTAGTTCTGTAATTTGAGATAGCCCAGGCCTGATCATAATTCCAGGCCTTTGAAGTCAGATTCAGTTGGTTCATGAATCATAGTCAGGTTATCAACAAATATTCACCTATGTTTTGATAGGGTTGAGCTTTTCCTTTTCTGGAGCTGGAGTCTTCAGCTACACAAGAAACAAAATTGTCAACACAGTGAAGGAAATATAATTTTCTTATCATGGTCATCAGTGGAATAATCTTTCAGCCTAGAGTAATTAGTCTTAAATCTATGCTTCTAACTGAAACAGTTAACAGTTCCAATCATCTCAAGTGTTGATGTCTCTAGACTAAGGACAAACATGATGTTGGTTTATGTTTGTAGACAAACACATTGTGTAGCTATCAGTCTTCTAGACCTAAGACATGTAATTGAGACCTTATCACACTTTTCACTATATCAGTAAGCATTTAAATAAAAAGGAGATTTTTATAAACCAATGCGAATACTCACTGAAAATCTTTAGACATGGTAAAATAACTGTTATGAGGATATCAGCTACTGCAGCATTAGGCTAATGACTGAGAGTCTTTCAACTCAGCTTCTTTTTATGCAAGTATTTAAAAAAAATAATTGCAGAGCTTGTAACCTATGCCAGCCATGTTTTTAGACTTACATATTGCATAAAGCCCTGTTTGCTACACTCTTCAGCACAATCAATAGCGCCATAACTATTTGAACTCCCTCCCCAACATTTAAATTATATTAAAGATTAATATCACATTCTCCTCTTCTCAACATCCCAAATCAAGTAAATAACCCATAGCAGCTAGCTTATAATCATATTTAAAAGTCTTCTTCCCTGCGCTAATCTCATTCTGAAATATTAAACCTGATTTTTTGTTAATCTAATTTACTTCTCACAGCATATTACATGTTTACTTTTTACATTTTGCTGGCTGAATCAAGATTTGTCCAATACTAGTATAGAGCTGTTAAGGTATTTATGTGGCTGAACTGACTGTTACGATTTTTTTTTCTCCTTTGCATCACTCCTGGCACTTTTTCTAATTCGGAAAGACTGAAAAATCAACATTCTAATGAGAAATTATTGTCACAATCAACACACACATTTGCAACTACCTTGCTACAGTTATGTGTGCATAACTAATCAACACATTAAGCTAGAAGAGACCTCTGGAACTGGTTTCATTCTCTTCAGATATTTCTGAATATCTGACAAGTCATTGAGTACAGGAAGACATTTGCAACTCAGAGCTCAGGAATAAAAGAAGTCCTACCCAACAGGTCTTTACAGACCATGTTGCTGGCAAACTTAAATGCTTCTATCAAACCTGATCAGACAATTAAGACAATTAAGTCTTCATTTTAAAAAATAACAGAGAAACGTCAGAATAAAGGTGGGAATGAGACTTACAGAGGATTGCCCTAACAATTGTATGAGAAGTCTAAAGTCCAGCTGGTTCCTGTCTGAAACAGGCAAATCTAACTGGCTGGGTGCAGAGCCCATCCCGACCATCTTTCACCCACTTCATTTCCAGGCACCATTAGTTCTGTCTGGAGTACCGTGACGGTTCCCAGAGAGACCAGGAACCCTTTACCCCACCGCTGGTGCCCACTTCATCAGTTACAATGCCAGCACAGAAAACTGAGGTGCATCTTCTCTCAGGAGTACATCTGCACATTAAACGAAATTCAGCGCTAATGTCACCTTGGAAGTGGAAGCCTGACGCTATTCGCACACAGTGCATAAGTAATCATATACGTCTTACTCCTCTCAGGAATCAGTGCCACGACATTCTCATGGAGCAAGGAGATTTTATAAAATCTGCGTTTATGATACAGCAGGACATCAGCTCCATTCACTTGAGGACTGGATCCCAGAGCAACAGTCCCAACATAACTGGCATTTCAGAGAGTGAGGCCAAGGTTTCCTCCACGACAGAACAGAGCGTTCTTATTAAGGTCTGATCTGAGACCAACGGAGAGACTCCCATCAACTTCAGTGCATTTTCCATCATTCTTTTCATAATCCCACCAACTGTGCAATACAGTTTTGAGCAACACATGAAGAAAATAGGTATTACATTTAAGATCTTTGAAAACTAATAACCTCTTTCTTTTTAAAAATAGTTCAGATGGCTTGTAGCACAGTCTCCACCCAGCTCTCAGCTGAGCACTTTGGGGATGTATCCGGTGTCCAGAGCTGGCCCTCTCAAAACTCTAATATTTGAAATTTCCACTTTCTTGGGCACAGAGAGTTAATTAAAACACTTATCCAGGCAATGATAAGTGACAGCTACACGCGACAGTCAGGCTGAGAAAATCTAAACATGAAATCTGAACATGGAAAAAAAACCTGAACACAGATGCATAATTTCAGGAGGCTAATTCCACATTTTGCTTCACATTCTTGATATCTTATACATGCAGTGTGTCACTCAGATGAAGAGAACTTGGGGAGAAACTAATAACTCATTCAGACAAAAAACACAGTTAGAGGGGGCTAAGGGAGTACAAGAAAGAAGCCTGTCATGTCTTTCAGTCACAGGTCTTCAGTATTTCATCTTCTCTGTTAGATTTTCTAGTGCAGAAAGTCTTTGTATCACTCTTTGGCTTTTCTCTTTGCATATTGTATATCGTTACATTAAAGGGAGCCAGGAAAAAACTGGGCCAAATTTCATATTCAGACCAAACATATCTTTACGAGACTAGCAAGGTTGAACAGGAATTAAATTGACCTGTCCTTATTAATTTCAATGTATTTCATATAAACAGCAACACTGCACAGTAAAATTCATTTGAAATATTACTTTATTAATTGTTGGCTTCAAATATCCCAGAGTGTATTCAGCCCATGTTATATTTTAATTGTAGTTGAGATGAAGAGTGATTGGATTAGATTCAATCTATGTGTAATTGAAATTAATGAATCTGGCTAATGAAATATTTATAGGTGACCTTTCCCTGAATTGATAAAAAAAGCCTGTTTTGTTTAAAATATCTTTGATATTTACAGTCTGAGGTTAGATTTAAATTATTCCTTTACATAAGAAAGCTAAATAGACATCTGCTACTCCTGTAGATCGGCAAAAAAATCATCCATATTGTAGTTTTCTCCTGCCAGACATATTTAGTGCTTCTTGTCAGGTATACAAGTGCCATTCCCAAAAGTTAAAAGTCTTACAGAAAATCATTAATGCACTTGTTTGTATGTGAATAATTTATTCTCATCTTGGTCCACCCACCAATTCTACTGACATTTAAAAATGATCTAGTCTCAGGCATGTTGTCGTTAATATTAAAGCATGTGAAACTAGGACACAGGCCCGTGCTGCATTAATGAAATTCTTATCAAATTGAAGTATGTTACCATTGTCAGAATTAGCAATGCAGAAATGCTAATACGATTCTCCATGGATTACAGTTGCATATTCCACTTTGTTAGAGCTCTGGTGTTATGATGACTATTATGAAATCCTGGCTGCAAAATACTGACCTAGCAACTTTGTCAACTTTGAAATAACCAGCATACTTATCTCTACTTAGACAGATGTGAAACTATATTAAATTAAAATCAGATAGAAAAATGCATTAAAACTCCCTCAATGTATTTTAAAATGTTGAGATGACATAAAATGATAGCATTTATTGAAGTCAGAATCCCTGGTGTCTTACTTGTGCGATTAGCCCTACGCTGTCTGAGGGACCATTCGTCTAAGAAAGGTGAATGACATTTGGCCTTTAAAAACTCCTCTTTCCCTTCTCCTGCTGCCAACAGTTTCACACTACCTGGAATGTATAAAAGAGGAATAGCATCTGTGAGATACACAAAGTTAATCCATCTCTTGCTCACCTGTGCATGGGTAAAACCCACTCTGCAATGTTGCACAGTTTTGAGCATTGTACTTCAGAAAAGATGTGGACCTACCAATAGGAGTTAAGAAGCAAATAGCAAGAATGATCAGATCTAGAAAACTTGATCAAAAGATTGAGAAAAATCAGGACTGTTTAGCTTAGATAAGACTGAGGGGAGGCAGGATAACAGTCTTCAAATATATAAAGGGCAGTTATAAAAAGAAATGCAAGGTATTAATCTCCATATCCACTATGACAATGGAAAGAGAAGTAATGGCTTAAAAAGTAGCAGGGGACAAGAAGAAAACACTTGAGGGGAAAATACAACTTTCTAGTGGCAAGGACAGTCAGGCGATGAGGCACAGTGCATGAAAGCACTGCAGAATTACCACCCTTGGATGTTTCCAGAGCACGCAAGGCAAGTATCTATCAAGAACAGAGTAAGCCTATTTGGTCCTGTTTCATACCCAAGAGACAGAGTGGATGAAGCCTTGCAATCCCTTCTTGTCCTGTTTTTTATGATTCCATAAACTCATGTGGGGTTCTTTTCAAAATCCAAGTATCTATAGCAGCTATTTCAAAGACCAACAGTTTGCTTTCCCACAAAGCAGATGAGACCAACAGTGACACTATCTCCAATAAACACACATCCCAGTTCACAGGAGAACACACATTATATCCAGGATTAGGGCATTCGATTATATGTGATACTCCAAGGTTTTAATGGAAAAAAAAATCCCGTACCATCAGCTTTAAATCAGTTAAATTTCAGAGAACGTATGACAGACAGAAAGGCAAATAAAGAGGTGACAGCTTTGTGCACAGAAGCAAAAAGAAACAATAAAGTCTTTGCTCTGCCAAATACGCTTTGTAAGGTCTTAATGTTTACTAGTTTAGGAGGCTTGGTCAGAGGGTTAGATGGATTTAACTCTTGGCAAAACATTCTCTGGCAACCATTTTGTCAGCTGTAAGTTATAAAGTGCTAAGAAATATGAATATGAAAGCAAGAAGGACCATTTTAAAGCCTTTAAAGTATCCATTTATATACCTCCTGCAGTGTTTATCTCTTAATTTTCCTCTTTTATGACTTTAATGTGTAGATAATCACTGGTCCAAATATCTCTAAATACAGTGCACTTTAAAACTGCACATTATCTTTATAATAGGAGATTTCAGATAAACAATTCTTGGCTGCTCTCTAGAGATATAAAGAGAGCTCACTATAAAAGAGTGAAAATCTAAAGCAGCAGAAGCAAAACAACAAAGAAAACATTATGGTCACCATCTAGATTTACAGTAACAAAAGTTACACATTGCAGATTGACAGGCGTAGCCTTGAATGAATAAATATAATAAGGAAGGGAAAAGGTTAGCATGTGTTCTAGAGTGACAGCTTTTCCTTACACTTTATGGCTGGGGCTTGCACTTGTTCTTCAGCACAGGGAAACTCCATATTTGAAGGTAGCAAATGGGAGCTTCTACCCTACTTGTCCATTTCCTTGTTTTATTTCTTTTTAGAGCTGCATTTCACTGTGATATGGGAGTTCCCCACTTACAAATATGAAGCTATTGCTCTCCTCATTTCCTCCCCTCCTCCCTTTCCCTCAGAGCAGATAGTGCAGAAGGCAGAACAAAGAAATCTTGCTTAGAGAAAAATGGGAGATCTGCATGCAGAACTGTGACACAATCTATTCTGACACAAAACAGAAACGAGACTTTTTGAAACTCCTCAGGGGAGCAGAAAAAATACCATTTATTCTAATCAAATCACAGTATCTAAATAACAGGGAAGACTGCCGGATTTTGCAGCACCCTGGACCAATGAGCAGGAACCCAGCAGGTCTGGGAACCATGACCCCAGGCAGGATTACTGATGCTTCTCAAGTCCTCCAGTTCCAGAGCTGCACCATCAGTAACCTGGGAGCCCTGAGAACCCCATCAGGGAGGGAATTTGGAGCTTCCCACTCCAAAGCCAGAGCTGAATCTACAAGAGCCCACCCTGGAGCTCAGGCCCTCCCAGATCCCCACCTCCCAGGCTTGCAGGAAGCAGGCTGGCAGTCTTGAAATCACTGACTCAAAAGCAATGTGTCTGCCACATCTTCCTGGAAAACAGAAAACTCAGAAGGTTCTCATGCTTGCGTTTTGCTGAAAGTTTACAAAAAGCATGTAAATATTTGGGCTTTAATAAACTGGTGCTTTTGAAGACCGTCAAAAAGTTCCTGCCCATCTCTAAACACAGTTAGCCTTCACAGCAGGAACTAAGTGGTCACTTGAAGACTTGGTCACTTGCTCAGTAATCAAAATACAAATGAAACCAAAAACATAACACTTTTCCAATATTAGTTTCTTTAGCTGCGCAGCCACACTGCAGCAGTCACAGGACAGACAGAATAGCAACCACAAAGAAAATTACGGTATGGGGAGAGTTACATACCACTGCTTTGACTTTACTTCTAGCCTTCAGCTGCTAATCAATAGTTTTTAGTGCATCATTATTATGCTGAGACAATACAATAACTTTATTAGGAAGCATTCCATCTGTACTCCCTGTGTTTGAACAGATATTGACAGCCTGTGTAATGCATAAGAGTTCTTTTTCCCCCTCCTTTGCAAACCCATTGCTTGGAAATTCTGCATCCATCAGTGTTGCCATGGTGACACCCCCACGAGACCCCCCATGACCCCCAAGACACTTGGCACCTACCCACAATTCTGCACAATCCACATCAAAGAGAACTAAAGCCAATTACCATATGGATTTGTAACCATTATTTTAGTGATTAAATATATATTGGAACATACACATGGTCTAAGGCACTGAGCACAGACAAGAGAGTGAGAGATCTGAATTCTAATCTTGGGTTGGCTGACTACTTGGACAAGTTTGATTTTCAGAGGTGCTGAGTACTTACAACTCACCAAGACTTCAAGCAGAACTCTAAATGCTCCACATTTCTAAAATTCAGGTCTTTAACCTCCCTGTCCTTAAATTTCCATTTTGCAAAACATAGTCACTTTTGCAAATACTTTTGTGGTTTCTATTCAAAATGAACTACACAATTACATAGTATTATTTTTACCCTTAATAAAGCACAGATTGTATAGCAATATAATACACATGTTTATTGTTTTTCAGAGAAGCAGAATGTTCCCAGTCAGAAAATTATTTTATTTCAAAGGCCACATTTACTTTAGCAATTCTGAATCTGCAAAAAGAAAATGAGAAAGCTTGGAAACTTCCTTTGCAAGTCCCAGATAATTCTCTTCCTAATTACTTTACCTCTTCCTAATGAACCCTTACTTCATTAAGTCTATTCTGGGGCTAATGCATACCTGAAAGTACCAGCTCTGATGATACATTTTTGTCCCCATGTATAGTACACTGGATTTCAGCTCAGCTAAAGTGATAAAGTGATAGTATTGTACCTTCCTAGATGATGGAAAGAAAGCAGGAATTGTAGATAAGTGAAAACATGCCTGAAAATAAACAGCACAGTAATTCAGACAGGTTGTGTGCAAGCTGACCTTTTATGAGTTCCTTAATATTTGTGTGTGTGTATGTATATAAACATATATACATATGCATGTATGAAGCAGCTGGATAATATCACGGGAAGCTTAAATATTCACAAAGGGCCACATTCTTCATTACCAATGTCTGTGCCAAGTGCTTAACAAAAGTAGGTTTATTGCTTCCCTACAAAATCATCCTGTCAAGACTATCTGAGCTAAGGTAGCTCCACAGCCACATTGAAATCTTCTTTCCTCAGAAGTGAAATACTCTGACCAATGAAAGAGGTGAATTTCCTGAAACAAACTTGGTCTTCTTTCTCCTGCATGGCTGCAGGGCCTGCGTCAAGGTGGCACACCATGCCATGCAAAACATAAGGCCAGGTACAGCTCTGTGCCCCAAGCATCCCACAGCCTTTCTTCTTGTATGCTAGAAGACCATTTCTGCAGTTATAAAATCCTTCTAGGCAAAGGGAAGACTTCAGGACTTGTGCCTCAAGAGATGCCTGTCCGCCTCCTACTAGCAGTGCAATGTGGCATCTCAGCTTCAGAGATAAATTTGCATGAATTCCTATAGGATTATAGCAGAAAATGCACAGCAGGACCAAAATACCATTTTACAGGATCTGAATCCAATGGCTTGCTTTATTAGAGACAGACCTGTGAGCTATTTCTACTATTGATTGTTGTTTAACATCATGGAGTTAATTAGGTTAAACCAATAATCAATGCATCATCATCTACCCTGTTAACACCAACAGTCTGTGGTTTCTTATGGAAGGCAATATACATGATTTAAAATGAAGGCAGTTCACTGCGCTAGGAAGGAATATTGTGGTGACTCAAAAGGAGCCAAGGTGTACTGCATGTGTGTTCAGAGAAGGCTTCAACATGAGTTAAGTTAGTACTAACCACATCTCTAAACTTGCCTGGCATCCTTGCCTAGTTTCCAGATAGTATTCCTGCTGTCACTCAAATGGATCACGCACTTGGCGTGAGCTGTCCAGACTTAAGAACTGGTATAGCAAAAGGCTCAGGTAAATTACTTTTAAATTTAAGTGAGAAGTGAAAGGATTTAAGTTCAAAATCCATATTCAATTCTCCATTACACTAGTGTAAATCCACAATAACACTGTCAGAAAAGTTATTTCAGACTCATACTTGCTTAACTGTGATGAGAATCCAGTCCTGTCATTTGAATTCACTCAAAATCAGACATGGAGCTGTGCGCCTTTTTTGTCACTAAATGATTAAACTATGTAGGCTTTTTACAATTTAGTGCCTGTTTCAGATTGCTGACTTAGAACATGATATAAAAGTATTCAGTGTCTATCCAGTGCTCTGCCATTTTAATTCAAAATATATGTATTATTCATACCAAAAGTTTAACTGAAGTCCCTGGAATGCAGAAGAGATATAGAGAATTACTGACAATGCGTATGTAAGGATTAGCCACAACAAGGTATAACAGAAATAGGAAAGCTGTCTACTGACGTAAATGAGAAAGGTAAATGAGCTAGGACTCCAAAATTCTTACTAATAAGGATTAGGACCTGCAGCAAAGTATAATCATTTCATTGCGGGCCCAGCCTGCTCCCTGTTGTGCTGCAGATGTTCTAATAGCGTTTCACCAAAAGCGGTGGCCCCTAGGATTCAGTACCGCAGTGTGGTGCAATCTAATAGACATATCTGTCATTTATTCAGCAGCAAATGGGTTAAAAATTCTTCATACCCAGAAGCTCCACCATTCTTCTTAGAAAAAAAAAAATAAATTAAGTAAGCAGCAGCCCACCACATCTTCCTGCTTGACGTTACATATTTCTCCTTTGCGAAAGCATCAGTCTGTTCAGATAGCATTGGGAACTGTGATCACACTATTTCATTTTATTCATTTATACCAAGTGCAGCACACATTCAGCTCTTTCCTTTTCTTCTTCTGTATGTTTCCTTTGGCTCTACAATCTTTTCTACAGCTTTCAAGCTGGCAAAACATACAGCAAACATCTGCGCAAGTCTTTAATGCAAACGTAACTTACCTATCGGACACTCACGAGTCTATGGGGCCGGATGGGATCCACCCGAGAGTACTGAGGGAGCTGGCGGAGGAGCTTGCCAAGCCACTCTCCATCATTTATCAGCAGTCCTGGTTAACAGGGGAGGTCCCAGATGACTGGAGGCTTGCCAATGTGTCACCCAGCTACAAGAAGGGCTGGAAGGAAGATCCAGGGAACTACAGGCCTGTCAGCCTGACCTCGGTACCAGGGAAAATTATGGAGCGGTTCATCTTGAGTGCACTCAACAGGCATGTGCAGGCCAGCCAGGGGATCAGGCCCAGCCAGCATGGGTTCATGAAAGGCAGGTCCTGCTTGACTAACCTGATCTTCTTCTATGACAAGGTGAACCACTTAGTGGATGAGGGAAGGGCTGTGGATGTTGTCTACCTGGACTTTAGTAAAGCCTTTGACACTGTCTCCCACAGCATTCTCCTCGGGAAGCTGGCGGCTCATGGCTTAGGCAGGTGTACTCTTCGCAGGTGTACTTCTACAACTGGCTGGATGGCCGAGCCCAGAGAGTTGTGGTGAATGGAGTTAAATCCAGTTGGCAGCTGGTCACAAGCAGCATTCTCCAGGGCTCAGTTTTGGGGCCAGTCTTGTTTAATATCTGTATCAATTATCTGGATGAAGGGATCGAGTGCACCCTCAGTAAGTTTGCAGATGACACCAAGTTGTGCAGGAGTGTTGATCTGCTTGAGGGGAGGAAGGCTCTGCAGAGGGATCTGGACAGGCTGGATCCATGGGCCAAGGTCAATTGTATGAGGTTCAACAAGGCCAAGCGCCAGGTCCTGCACTTGGGTCACAACAACCCCATGCAACGCTACAGGCTTGGGGAAGAGTGGCTGGAAAGGACCTGGGGGTGCTGGTCGACAGCCGCCTGAATATGAGCCAGCAGTGTGCCCAGGTGGCCAAGAAAGCCAACAGCATCCTGGCTTGTATCAAAAATAGCGTGGCCAGCAGCACTAGGGAAGTGATTGTGCCCCTGTACTCGGCACTGGTGAGGCTGCACCTCGAATACTGTGTTCAGTTTTGGGCCCCTCACTACAAGAAAGACATTGAGGTGCTGGAGCATGTCCAGAGAAGGGCAACGAAGCTGGTGAAGGGTCTGGAGAACAAGTCTTGTGAGGAGCGGCTGAGGGAACTGGGCTTGTTTAGCCTGGAGAAAAGGAGGCTCAGGGGAGACCTTATTGCTCTCTACAACTACCTGAAAGGAGGTTGTAGCAAGGTGAGTGTCGGTCTCTTCTCACAGGTAACTAGTGATAGGACAAGAGGAAATGGCCTCAAGTTGCGTCAGGAGATGTTTAGATTGGATTTTAGGAAAAATTTCTTTACTGAAAGGGTGGTCAAGCATTGGAACAGGCTGCCCAGAGAGGTGGTGGAGTCACCATCCCTGGAGGAGTTCAAAAAACGTGTAGATGTGGCACTTCGGGACATGGTTTAGTAGGCATGGAGGTGTTGGGTTGATGGTTGGACTAGATGATCCTAGAGGTCTTTTCCAACCTTAATCATTCTATGATTCTATGATTGTACCTTACCTACGAGTTCAAGAAACTAACAGCACTGAATAGGAAATCAATTTCTTGGAAGTTAAGTAGCAATATATTCCATGGTATATTGTTACGAAGGATGGTTATACATTTCCCATTTAATTCTAATCTAACACTTTAAAGATGACAAGCACACATGAATTATAAGAAAGCCAAAATAGGAAGACTATTATAAAAAAATTGGGCTACGCCATTCACCTTGACAAACAGATGCAACATTTTGACAGCTAGTCACCCTGGGCTTTTTCCTCTGCATCCACCCAAGTTTCATGCTGACCTATTAATTTTAATCACTTGCTGGACTCCCATTTAATGGTTCAATGAATATAATACACTGGAGCTTTTCTTTGCATAATCAAGAGGTTCAGAAAGCAAAATAACTTTTTTAACTTAAAATACCAAAAGGTTTCTGTAAATGTTATAAACATTTCAACTTTTTCTTTATTAAAAAAACCTTATCTAAATTATTTTTAAACTAAGCTTTACGCCTTTCAACAGATCTATGAATATATTACCTGCTCCCAACCATGCCATATCTGAATTCACATTCACTCTTCAAGATGCATATCCTTAATAAGGAGTCTAATCCTGTGAGATACTGAGTCTTTTTTTTAAGAGAAGATGAAGCCATTCTTTTTCAACCTCTTACCAGCATTCTCAAATTGCCCTTTCTTTCCAGGAGCCATTCATTCTTTTCAAGGATCAGGTTCTGTTTCCTGAAAGTCTGATGGGTTTAAGACTATAATTAATCCTACAGTACTTTCAACACTAAAATCTACATTGCTTCATAACTCCCACTCCAAAGAAAAAAATAATTTGCTTCAGCCAACCAATTTTGTGGCCTTCTAGAAAAAAGTGTATTTATAATGCATACTCTTAATTAATACTTTCTGTATTCAGACAGCTCATACACATTTTTCTTCCACATGAACTACTATGATCCTTCTGCACATCCTCTCTTAGCTGAAAGTGAGAGAGAAATTAAAAAACTCAAAGCAGAAACTAAAACATTACTGCACTTACAAGAGCCAAGGTAGAGTAAAATAAGTGAACTGAACTTTAACATCAAAATTGTGATAAAAAAGGCCATGTCTTGGCCGTTTTACAACTAGTTCAGGAGCTGATGAATAGGCAATTACAGTAGAGCTGCTCAAAAGTTAAAATTCCCTTTTCACAGGGAATTCTGACATTTCAAAGAATATTTCATTCTTGTTAAGCTCAAAGGGGAAATTTCAATTTTTCTTCTACCAGAATAAGGATCCAGATCCTCAAGTTTTCATCATGAAAACTACAAATCCAGAAATTTTAACTCATCTAGTTGATCAAGCCCTTCCTCTTTGTAAAGGTGGCCAAGCCTCTTGGAAAGCTCCCTCGGTTTCCACACTCTTTAATTCATGGTAGGCAATCTGGAAATGCTAAAAAAGTCAATATAAGTAGAGCTTCTTTGTGGGTCAAGACTTCCTGTTGTGAAGCTTTGATTCAACTGGAATTTTGCTAAGAGCTAGGAGCCAAGATCCATCTGACGCATGAATACCCAACCTTGCCTTGGAAGCCTCAAATCTCTGGTCTCACAGTAGCACACTGAACACATCCTGGTGGCAGCTCCAGGAGGCAGCCCTTGGGATCCTGGACAGTGAACAAAACCTCCAGACCTGCAGGTCCAAAGTGAAATTCAACATTCTGAGATATCATCCATAATTATTAAAAAGTAATAAACTTTGCTGATTTGCAATATTTATTACTAGGTATCCTTCTGTCCATAACTCCTTGACTGGTAGCCTTGAAGACCAACGAGCTCCTCTCAACCACAGAGTGGATACAGGACAGAAATGGGGATGGGAGTTGATGCACACAGCATCACTAACATTTCCACATACGTCAGAGCCAGACTCTGAATTCAGTAGAAACTGGATGAAGACTCCTTTGAGCCTGGCTGATGTGGGCGTTCACACGCTGGCAGACTTGGACTGTCTCGGCTACTGAGCAGCCATGAGATGATAACATGTTTTAATCACTTTTACAGCAGCTGGAGAGGAGCCAGCAATCTACAGATAGAGGGCTACAACTGACTTAACGTACCCATTAAATATGTCCTATTGTTAGCAGTACCGAAGATTAATGAGTAAAATGAAAGTGAAAAGATAACACTGGTAGGTGACAGTTTTACTTAATCAAAGAGCCTCTGGGGCCTGTAGAAGTACGTCAGGTTCACAAGGATTTATTTTCTTCCTCGTTTATTTAGACAGATCTGTTTTGCAATGCTGGTATAGAGACTCCTTATATTTACACTATACAAAAGCTGTATTAGAAGACAAGGGCAAAGGTCTCATATTAATAGCTCTAGCCCATGGCTGGCTGTCAGTCTCTGCTCCTCACAATCTTCCTTGCTGGTTTTGGATTACTTGCTAAGGCTATTCAGGTACTAAGCTTACCTAAATCTAAGGAAAGACAATAGTGTCCCTCTGCAATCAATGGCAATAAGTAAGGACATAACACTACATTTAATTTGCATTTAGGCACCTCACACCTTAAATGTAATAAATTGTACTATATAGAGGTCTCTAATTATCCACTGACTGAAGGGCAAGATAAGGCTTTTCTTGCTGAAGCACTTCAGCTAGGTGCTTAAAGTTAGACTGGATGAAATTTAGGATATGGCTCAGTGGAGTACCAAGCAGAGCTGGGAGCTCAGATCCCACAGCAATATAAATCCATTAGCTGAGAGTCTGATACTTCACAGCCTGTGAAATGGGGGTAACTGTACTTCCTTATTTCACAGTGCTATTAAACTATACATATTAAAAATTATTCAAATACTCAGGCCGTGAACCTAAGGAACTTCATATCGCTACATGTTATGAAAGAATGTTACAGCAAATATTCAGAAGTTTTAAAGTACCTGAATTAAAGGATATTCTTGGAAGTAACTTCAACTAAATTTTTCAAGGTAACCATTTATTCTCACGCTTCCCGTGTTTGGTACTCAGGTGAGAGAATCCCAGGATCTATTTTTTTAAACAACAACAAATTTCTAATGGAAGGAAATATCTACCCCAGGGGAAAAAAAAATAGAAAATTGAGTTACTTGAAAAATAACTCTTATTAAAGTTCTGTCAGAAGAAATTAGTTAATATTTGTGAGGCACTGATTATGCAGGTAAGTGCTCTTGAGTATTTCCATGAGGAAATTAATAACCACATATTCAAAAGAACTGAGTACTACTTGCATAAGGGCTTTATTAGCTTGCTTTAAGGGCTTTATTTGTAGCTCCATTACAAAGCTGTTGACTATCTGCACATCTAGTGGATCCTTTGTCTTTTAGCCAAATTTAATCAGACATGAAGGACATGAGCCCATACTATAGGTCAGTGCCTGAAATTCCCCAAGCAACAAAGTGAAGAAAACTATTGAAAGTCAGTGGCAGTCGATGTTACTTCCTGCTGTAGGAACAATGAGACACTACAGAAACGGGCATCAGGTTCTGAATTTTATCAAAAACATTCAGAGGGAACTCAAAAATCCCCTACAAAGGAAATGTTTTTTCTCAGCATTCAAGCATATGTAATGTGGTTTAACTAACAATCCAGAATGGTTCCTTTGGCAGGATTATTGTATATACTATGGTAGATTAAAAGCACTTATGTTTATTCCAGAAAGAGTAAGTAGGTTGCTCAAATTGCTATGACAAAAATTGCAGTGATTACTCAAATTGACAAGTAAGACTTTAGCATGGGCCCCTTCTTCCCTTTCTCTTAATAAGACAGCATAGGAAAAAAAAAGATATTTTCAGGTGTTTTCCAATGGGCACCTAATATTTAAAGTATCTGCTTTTTGTGGGATGATAAAGCATTCACAGTGACTTGAGAATATGCACTAACTAATTTGGGAAAATTATACTTATATTTGCACTAGCTCTACATTCTGAAGGCATTTTTAAGTCATTCTAGGAACTAGGAGTTGAACAGCACAGAATGAAGCTTCATAACTAGAGCATGTCACACCTGGGAAAAGTTCCTTGATGAGAAAAGCTAGCTGTTAAATGGGGAAAAAAATCACATTGATTATGGTCATGAGTCCAAGACAAGCTTAATTAAAATCAATGGAGAATTTTCAAGTGAAAGAAAAAAAAAATGAGAGCAGCAAAGTGTTATCTCTTAATTATGTTATGGAAATTTTCTCTAATTGATACCTGTCCCATGTCACTATAACTAAAACAACCTACAGATCTCAGCCTATAAATATTATTTCACATTATCAACCCTGAAGCTTAAGTAAGAGATGGTCCTTTCTCCTTTCTCTACTCCCTCCACAGACTTTTACCAGGACTGACAGCCCTGTTCAGCTTTTCTTTGGTGGCTTTTCTTTTTTTCCTGTAAACTGTGGGTGGTGTTCTAAGACAGACTGGAAAGCAGGAGCAGCAATTCTGTCCTTGGCTCTTCCACTGACTTACATGATCTGCCTGGGCCTGTCACTTCTACCCTTGCTTCCTAGTATTTAAGTGTGTATGATTATTCTTTAAATGTTCAAAACATTGCTCAGAGAGAGTGCTAAACACTATAGCTGGTCTAAATATAGATATTTTTACTTATATGTTATAGAATGGTTTGGGTTGAAAGAGACCTTTAAAGGTCCAACTGGTTTCAACTGCAGTTAACAAAAGAGTACAGTCTTACATTATTTGTATTTAATCCCTGTTTTTTCCCCACAAGCTGCAAGGGCTCTCAAATGTTGAGCAAGCCAGTGTGACTAGAAAGCTATCCAGCAGTTCTTGGAGAATGGCAAAGTACTGGAAGCAAATGCCAAAGCCATAAAAAAGAACTGGACGACTGCACAGATACTAACTGCTACTTTGTGCTTATGTATTATGAGTGACTTGATTACCCTCATGACTTATTCTTTCAATACAAGAGATCTTTGGCATCATATCTACATACAGCTACCGTCTTCCCCAAAGAGGTCCTACAGTCACAACTGCTGCTACACTGCTCACAACTGCTACACTGCTACACTGCTCACTACTCACAACTGCTGGTAGAAGGATTGAAATCCTTCTACCAGACATTTTTTGAGGCATTTCTGCCCAATGTTTTCTGCTCTGTACCCTCTCTGCTCATTTTTTTTCCAGGTTTTTACCTTAATTCTGTTCAAAACACACAGGTAGAAACTAACTCTGATGTCTCTGGTCATATGTAAAAATGCACCTGCACAAAGTTTACTAAAAATTAGTGACTAGGATTCAAAGCCTGTTGGGATTACTTATCCAGGGTCTAGCACAATTTGGATGCTTAAGAAGAACATAGACTAATTTTTTACTGGGACTTTTAATAAGGTAGCACAGCTAAAATAAATTTTAAAATTATAAATACCCTTCCCTTCGTCACCCTATTCTGAAAAGAACCGGCTATTAGGCTTCAACAAAATAACCCCTGTGATTCTACTGACCAACAAAACTAAACCCCGCTATGACAGAGGAAGCTTATGATAGCTTCCCTGTTTTTACTTTCTGAACACAAATTACTACTCACACATGCTAGCAGTGAAGCCATGGTCAGGCTGGTGCTAATAAGTTGGCAATCATCCCTGATACAGTACTGTTCATCAGATGGTGCTCTTTAACACATTCCCACTGGTATTAGAAAAAGCTCTAAATGGCAATAAAGATGGTGCTTCATCCTCTTAAAAAGAGTTTGCTTGAAGTTTCAGACACCTCTGAGTCTGTGGTACCTACAGCTATGGAAAGGAACAGAGGCAATTTGCATCTGCTAACGTCTTCTTTCCCTGGTTTGTTTTCTTGTAGAAAACTGCACATAATAAAACCAACGGCTAATGAAGAAAGTTTGGAAGTTCTCTTCTAAATACCAGGGAATGTAACCAAAGCGTACGCCTCCCATTAGAGTATTAGAAAAAACAATTTGCCAACTAACTTAACACCACGGTTCCACTGTAATTAACCACTGCTCCAATTAATTATTAATTTTTAAAATTAAAAAGGCCCAAATCTTAAGCTGATTTCAGAGAAATATTCAGCCCAATGTACATGGTAATAACTAGGTTAGGACTCTTTCCATCTAGGCTCATTACATGTTATCGTAACAGGCCACTAATTAAAACAGTAAGTCGTGCATAGCTACATTTATTACACTGTCATATTCACGAAAGAGGAGTGAAATTCCTACACAGCCTTTTCTTCTTTTCCCCATCAGACTCTCTAAACTTGAATACCCCAAGAACTGAATGGAATAAAGGTCAGATAAGTGTTACACATTTTGATAATCTTATTGGAAATAGCAACGGTAGCAATAATTTTAAAGGCAGAGCTACCTGAAAGCTTGTAGTGGCTTTTCACACCAAAACTGCTCTGGCTGAACCTGATGAAGGGCTGGGGATGTGCAGGTGACTAACAGTTCAGAAGAAGGTAAGGGAAGGCCTTGTGCTCATTCCTCTGAGTAAACCCTCTCTGGCCCGTTTTGCGTGCCAAAGCGAGAAGGCAGGGAGTGAAGCATCCCCAGCTCCCCCCGGGAAGAGTCCCTGGATGGCCAATAGAGGCTAGAGAGGAGAGAAGGGTAAATCAGCAATGTTATGTGAATATTTAAGCAACTTCCATTCCATATTACAAATACATATAGCAGCCGACATTAGAAAAGCAAGCAGAGAAACATTGCAGAAATAGTCCGTAAGCACTGAAAGGGCAAGAAAGTTCTGGAAGAATTAAATCACTGATGTTTTGTAGAGCACAATGCTTCATTTGAGTTGAAATCCTTAAAATGTCACAGCAAGTAACTCAAAAAAAGCTACATTTCCAAGAGATATTCATAAATTTGTGCTACTCAAAGCCAAAGACAAAGAAAGTCTCGATGGGTTTTTTACAAAGTCAATTATAAAACCCTGCCTGGGATGGAATACCTCTTAATATGAAAATCAGTTCTCAGTTAGCACTTTATAGATGCTGTGTTGTTTTAACATATAATACAATAGAGTTTCTACTTTACATAGTGAATTATGTCTGAATATACCCATAGTGATTTCTTTTGTATCATTAGTTTTTCTTGAAAACAGTTGAGTCAAGTGAATAGAGTCAAAGGTACTACACATCTCTTTTAATTCTCCTTATTCTTTTGGAATAATCTAAATTTTTGATACTCCTGAATGGAGCTGAGATTACAAAATATATTCTCAAGGAACAGCATTTTCAGTCTTTAAATGCCAGTGTACACAAATGATACAAGAGGAAAACGTCAGGGTCTTGCAGTACGTCCAAATCCAATCGTATTTTCATTTAAGCCTTCCGTAGTATACTGTTTACTTTGAAAGGTAGATTAAAGCCTTGGACTTGTTCCTTGTTTAGTAAATCGAAAACTAAGACTGCACCTAACGCAAGAGCTAATTAGAAAAATGTGTTTCATTAAAAATGGTCTTTAACCAAAACCAAAGTGCTTCAGGGAATTACCTTATCGATTAAGCTTTCACTGGTAACCCTGGTTGTCCTGGAGGCTCTTGTGACTTCTAGGCCTTCCCGCATAGAGCCGGGAGGTTGAAGCCCAAGAGCTGAATGGCAGTTTCTGAGAGGTCTCCCTGCCACAAGTCTGTGCAAGGCCAGACCATGCTGAGGTCTTGGAAGTGCACCTGGAGGCAAGTCCTTCCATGATGTTGTTCATGATGGGAACCAAAAGCCTTCAGCCCTGACAGGTCCCAGACTTTGGAACCTACCCCTTCTCACTTGTCAGGAAGCCCATGAAATCAGTGGGACCAGCCTGGAGGCCCAGAACTGCCATCACATTTGACTCACAGTAGTTTGCATTCTCTAACTTCATGATGCCAGGGCCTAAAACGGGAAAAAACAAGAAAAGACTGAAAGACTGGATAAAAGATTCAAAGATCTCTTCAACTCAGACATCTCTGTGACATCAGTCATCAGCAAGAGATTAGGTCATGTACTCAGACAGTGGCCTGTGTTCAAACACCACTGAACTATGTATCTTTTTGGTTTTTTAAAAAATTCTTTAGTATTAAAAAAAACCCACCACTTGTCAATGATCTTCCAACTTTTGAATAAATTTGAAGGCCATCAGAAAATGAAGTATAATGAAAGATTTTATTTACAGTGATACTTGTAAGAAAGCTGTGACAAGGAGCATTTTATAGAAAGCCTGTGTTTACAAGACTCCCAGATAAGTTTTCAGGCCAATAATTGAACAAACATTCAAATTTCAGCATGTTGGTTGAATGAAAGCACTGATTTTTTTTCAGACCCTTTCTCATGACAGCTCTACAATGTAATAAGGTAAAGTTAGGTACATTTCTGAGTTCTACCTGATGCCTTTCTGGCCCAGCAAGAACATTGCCAAAAGCCACTCATTTGTAGTCTAGAAGGTGACATAGGAGCACTCGTATCTTAAAGGCAATTTTGACTCCCTCGATGGACCTCTTATCCAATGTTCTTATTTCTCCAAGTAAATAGCTGCAAGATTAAATCAAAACTAATGGTAAGCTATAATAAATGTAACAAAAATGTTGAACTCTTCAGGATTCCCACCGACACAAGAAATTAAAATCAGAGAAAACTCATATTAAATGTTAATAGCTGACTGGTTTAACTTAGATTACATGTTCTAATAGTGTAACAAAAAAATAAGATTTATAGCATAAAAGTACTACAGATTGCAAAGGAAAGCAAGAGTCCTTAATACAAAGAAACCAGGCAACAGAAAGAGAAGTATAGGAATCTTTGAGACAGAGAAAATAGGTCTGCATTTGAAACAACCTTTCGAATGGAGAGCAAGTAAGATAGAGAGTGAGTGCCAATACATCCCCCGAAGGCCTTGAAAGCAAAGAAATACCAGGCTCCAGAAATGATTATATTTTTTATGTTAAAGGATGAAAAATAAATTTAATTAGTTAGCAAAATGCGATTTTATTCCATTTGGAGTCATTTTCCAATACATTAACTTTCTCATTAGAATTCAGTTTTGTTTTGCTAAACAAAAGGAACCACTTCAACCCCTGTGGCATGAAGAATCATCTAGAAGATGAGTTGTGCCCCAAATTACTGCAAATAATTGAATGCAAGTTGTACTCAGTAACACCAAACGGAAGCACTTGGGGAGACAAGCCCAGCCTGACTGAGGAGGCAGCCAGCATAATTAGCAGCATCACTCACATGTCAAAACCTCCCCCCCCCCCGATTTGGAAGTCGTGACTGACTAGTAGAAAGCAAGTTCAAATAGCCACTACATTTTTTTCTCTGGTGCCACTTTTTCCCTCCTCTTCCATATTCTCCCTTGTGGTTGCTCATTCTCAGCAATGTTATAGGATGAGATTAAATGCAACACTCCATTCTTCTAATTCATTTTGCAATTTAAGATACTTTGCTCCATCAGTGCAAAGAGTCATCTACCTACACAGCTTAAGCATATATAAATGAAGCTATTTCAGTTCACTCCATCTGCCTTTAATTGAAATGGCTACACTAACAAAAATAATGTTCTATATAGGGTTTTGCACAAATTGCTTACATGTCAGTTTATGTTACACTAGTACAATCACCAGAGTCTGATGCAGTTTCCATTTAAATCACCAGAACGTCAGGTCAGGGATTGTCTCAGTACAGCTCTGTTCAGCTTTTAATACAACAGGACTGTAACTTACTGAAGCATTAGTGGTATTTCTGGGACGGAAACATATTTGAAAGACAAGTAATTATGAAAAATAGGGACAACTAGGCTAATGTCAATAGGAGAGACAAAAAGGGGGGTTAATTACTGATGTGACTGTTCTAAAACTCATGCTGTTTGCTGTTCTTGATCTAAGCAGCTAGTGCAGCTAGAAGCAGCCATAATTTTATTCCACCATAGACATTTAAAAACTGTTCTCCCTGTTCTCTGCCCATAAAGAAATACAAAACCTCACTCACAAACAAAATATGTTTGCTAGCTCTAAAGACCAAAGCAGCAATCATTTGCATTGGCTGAATTGCTATACTGCTGATCAGTTATTATAAACTCTTAACAATCTCATCGGTAACTCCATGCACTGCTCAGAGGAAAAGGACTTTGTACTTTTAAGCAAGTGACTACCTCTGATCTTGAATTTTTACAGGTCCATTAAATGAGTTATAGTGATCTAGAGTTCTCATCTATAAAGAAAAAAAGAAATCAAAGGAAAACAACAGATATAATTATACCTAAAATTAAAAAAAAAAGGGGAGGGGAGGCATGTTTGAAAATACCAGCTCCACTTCCAAGCCAAAACAACCCTCAGGCTAAATACAATTTGGGAACAATTGCACTGAGTTTAACTTAATTATGTTAATCATTTTGATAACTGATTGCAAGAAGAGTATGTCTGGCATCTGTGAAGCAGAGCAAATCTAGCAAGGAGACAGATGAAAAGCTTGTTCATCCCTGTGGGACAGGGACAAAAGAGAGAGACAATTACCGACTGCAACACAGGACCACTTCATCTGGGAGAAGTACATGGGGAAAATTTCTACTCAGTCCATGAATTTTAGGCTTGTCTTTTGAAGGTATTTTACAGGTTTCCTGGAAAATGGGGCTTAAGGTGTCTGCCAGTAAGGTATGGGCTGCATCACAAGAAGCTTGGCCAGCAGGCTGAGGGAGGTGGTTCTGCACCTCTACTCCACTCTGGGGAGACCCCACCTGGAGTACTGCATCCAGCTCTGGAGTCCTCAGCACAGGAAAGACATGGACCTGTTGGAGCGGGTGGAATGGAACTAGATATAGATTAGATATCTAGATATCTAAATTTAGACTAGATATAAGGAAGAAATTTTTTACAGTGAGGGTGGTGAAACACTGGAACAGGTTGCCCAGAGAGGTGGTAGATGCCCCCTCCCTGGAAACATTCAAGGTGAGGTTGGACGGGGCTCTGAGCAACCTGATCTAGTTGAAGATGTCCCTGCTCATTGCAGGGAGGTTGGACTAGATGACCTTTGAAGGTCCCTTCCAACCCAAACTATTCTATGATTCTATGATTTAACTGACTCCAAAAGCAATATAGCAATTATCAGTCTACTGAGAGGGCTGCTACTCCCTGTTCCAGAACAACCTGTGAGGGCCCAGTGAATGTGAAGACAGCATAATTTCTTCTGGTTTTTTTAGCCTGGTCTTATTATGATGCAATGCTTGAGAAAAAAAATAAAAATCATAACTGGTTCCTAGGTTCTATTCAAAAACAAGTTCCACTGGAATAAATTTTGAGAAGTTCTATCAACTTTAGTCTGCCACTAACTCTGCCCTCCTTTTGACTCAAAAAATTAATCAATTAAGTGCTCAGTTCCTATCCAAGTGGTCCAATAATTCCACAGCTTTGTTCAGCTAAATAGGGAGGAAAATCTTGTTAAGAGCTTCTGCTGTATAGCTGTGATTCATAGCTTAATATTTTGATTAATAATATCCTTCAATATTGAGGTGCTGTGAGGGAGTTTTTCAATATATTGCCCCAGCACCATGTCATTTCCTCTAGGTTTCTCTCTACCCATTCCTTCGGTTCCCCTGATGAAATCAAGGACTGGTATTCACAGAATCATAGAATCACAGACTGGTTTGGGTCAGAAGAGACCTTTGAAGGTCATCTAGTCCAACCCCCCTGCCATGGGCAGGGACATCTTTCACTACATCAGGTTGCTCAAAGTCCCATCCAACCCGACCTTGAACACCACCAATGATGGGGCATCCACAGCTTCTCTGGGCAACCTGTTCCTGTGTCTCACCACCCTCACAGTACAATTTTTTTTCCTTATGTCCCATCTAATCCTACCCTCTTTCAGTTTAAAACCATTGCCCCTCGTCCTGTCACTACAGGTCTTGGTAAAAAGCCTCTCTCCGCCTGCCCTACAGAAACTTTTCTGGCCAAAGGAGATGGCCCCGTATCATCTCTGTGTTTTTACTCCTCTGCTCATGATCCATATTCTACTGTACTTACAGTGCAGGTCTGTTTATTGTTTGACTTTTGTACTTTATGAAGCAGTTTTAAATACTTAGGGCATTAGATTTCTTCTAGAGCTCTTCTGTTCTCATTTATTTAAAAAAAAAAAAAAAAGTGACAAAAATCTGAGGTATTTTTTTCACCATTGAAAAGCCTTCAACCACATAACCACCTCCAAAATAGGTTCCCTCAGAACTACATAGCACCTTCCCAAATGAGATTGTTATATGATTCTATACATTTTCTAGTTCATTTTTTCTTCTGCCTTTTTCTGTTCTGGGTTGTAACCATTCAAGAAGTGCAGAAAATGAAAAATGCCTTTAAAAATTAATTCTCTGCCAGATCTGAGTACAAAAGTGACTGTCAAAAAAACCCTGTATTTGTCCTCTAGGACTTGCACAATGGCTAAAATCAGTTGTACCACATGAACTCTGAATGCATTGGTATTCAGGTATGCGTATGTATACACATGCACAACACAGTGAAGAATGTGTGCATATTTTTCACAAGTTCACTGTAAGTAATTCTTCGACTTGTAATTTTGCATTATCCTCTTGTTCCTTCTTGCTGGCGTTGCAGGGCTGTTTGCACCTTAAGTGACTTACACCTCACAACTTTTTCTTTTCACGGTACTTTTAAGTGGTCACTAATCTTCGAGCTAAGAATCAAGAGCCTTTGAGAAAGACACAATTCTACTATGTGGGCTATGACCACAATCAGCGACAGTGAATGTTGTCATGTGTTGTTCAGATGCAGGTGACACCATAATCAAGAGGAACAAAATGCAGGATCCTGAAAAGACTTTTCTAATCTAGGCTGGACTTAGAGTTTGAGGTGTTTTTCTTTATGGGGGGGAAAAAAAAAAAAAATCACAGGCTGCCTGAAATGAAGCAATTTTGAAATTATAACTTTCATAATCTCTCTATATATACATACAGAGCAATACACCTCTAATATCTCTACATATCGAAATATATTTATTTAGAGCATTAAAACAGGCAAATTTATTTAAAATTGATGCCCTGATTCTACAAAACATTAACTACTGAAGTTCTGAATCCTACACTCCTATCTATTTCCCTTCAATCTGAAGGGAATTTTCTTTCCCATATGTTTTAAGAAGTTTAAAGACCTTCTTGTCACTCTAATGACATCCTCTCCTAAAACCCACAACACCACAACATCACACAGGCTGTTCCCTCATTCTTCTAGGAACTTCCAATAACTTCTGCATCAGTTCTTGCCTGTTCCAACCCACATTCAGAGCCCTGGCTGAGAAAGCATTTAACCTGCAACTTGGTATTAGCAGGTGCACCAACTGCATATTTAGTATTTGCAGGTGAAATTTCTTCCCATATAGTCAGCACCAGGCCAGCTCTGAAGGCAGCATGCACCAATTAAACTACAGAGGGTAGGCAGGAGCTATTCACTTAAGCCAATAGAAGCATCTTTTAGAAGCCACTTAGCAAGATTCTGGCCACAACAGTGTCCTAATTCCCAGAACTTTGCTTATTAGCTGCATAAGGACAGCAATAATGTTAAATATGCAGCAGAATATATCTAAGCCTGTATCCCTTTACAACTTGCCAATAACCCTCATTTTATGGGTCAAAGTGCAAAATGGCATTAGGAACTTTCAGAAAGCAGCAAGTTCTGCCCATTTTTTCCTTTGACAGCAGAGATATTCTTTGGTTTTGACCCTTGAGACTCCTCCAGAAGTGCAGAATAATATAACAGTGCTGTGGAGTCTGAGCATGCCTTTCACTTCAGCTGTCAGTTCAGTGAGATGAGAGCAGTGCTACATAGCTAAAGCTAATTAATTTGATTCAGTCTTTTGGAAGGCTCTCACCTTGTATATAAAACTGTATTAGAGGTGATTTTCAGGGATGATATTTGCCTTAAAAGGGTTCATCTTACAGCATCAGTTCTTCAAAAGCTGATAACCAATACACTGTTAAACAAAGGCTGTATTTTCAAAATTTAAAGAAGAGATTCAGCCTTCAGGGCGATATTGACAATGCATACCTTAGCACTGCACTGAAAATATACTTTGTAAGCAAACCCTTCATGATACTGAGGATGAGAGCATGGTGACTGATTTGAGTACAGATTAGAATTCCACCCTGCAACAATGGGGGAATCTGTATGTTCTGCAACACTGTTGTCATTGCTATTTAGAGGACATCACTGTTTTGCTTTGTTACAAAACATGCTGTGCGATCTAAATAAATATCTGTGCATGCTTAGTCTGTTAATGATGCAGAAGAAATGCAGTCAATTGGATTTTCTCCTGTGAATACTATGTTGGTGTTTTGTGGATTATTTGAGAAGAGGTTATACATAATAGTCTGGCGAGTAGGCTAGACAAACCATTTCTAGCATGTGGTTTTCTTACAAACTCACACATTATAGCTGTTGTGCCACATCATTGATCAGCTAAACTGCATGGACTGGAGAGAAAGTGTTATTTAAAAGATGAATAAGGGAAAAAAATCTCCTCTCAACATCTTCTAGGAGCAGAGAGGACAAACTCAACACCCTCCTAGTATTTCAGAGCAGAGATCAACAGGAGAGAAAATAAGAGGCCATCTATAAAGGAAACAAAATTTCAGAGGCATTGTCAAGAATAAGGAAAACAATCTTCAATATGTAGGTAGCTTAAAGGTCTCTCTAAACCAAGCCAAGTGGCTGGGCAGACTAAGGAAGAGAGAGGATGCTCCAGTTCAAAAAGGCTAAAAGAAAGTAGAATATATTCATTTTTCAAACCCGACAGCCAGGAGTAAACAAATGTTTCTCCTACAAATTTCCTCCTACAAAATTCCTACAAATGTTCCTCCTCTTTCCCCTATTTCTGTAGCACTGCAAACAACTTTTAGAGGAGATGCAGGAGTAATAGAAGCATCCAATCCTGCTATCATCTGCTCTTGTTGACAGGACATCTCCAGCCCCAACTCAGGATTTCCCAAGCCAAACTTATCATGTGGCAGAGTAAGACGCAGGCAACTATCTGACTCTTGCAACAATTACCAATATCTGCTTTTCTAAATTCTCTCTGTTTTCAAATAAACAATTTCAGTGAGTAAAGAGAAAGTAAAATGACAGTGAAAAATAATTCTAATTCTACAAATGAGAAAAAAAGTTAAAAAGGAGAAAACTAAATGTAAAAAGGGCAAATAACTCCCTTTATTCTTTCTAAAACTCTTTCTTGGTCACAGGGCTCTGTTAGAGGAGGCTGTGGATGAGGACGGGGAGGAGAAGGAGGAACAAATTCTGCAAAGTACTAAAGAAACGGGGAAGAGTGAAGAAAGGACAGATAAGAAAAGTCATAAGGAGGACCAGCTAAAAGAGTGAAGAAAGGACCGATTAGTATGAGAGAAATAGCACGTATCTTTCCAAAGCCCTTTGCAAGTAATGGAATGATCACCAACAAAGCCTCTTCATTCACAGTACTTCAGTGGGTACCTGGCAGTCCTTAGAAGCACCATCTATTTATCCCCAGCAGAAATCAGAAAGATACAGTAGAAAAGAGAAGGGAAACAGTAAAGGTTTACACTAGGGTCAGAGGCTGGAGGAGTGCAATATATTGTGTCTCTGTAGGTGAGGGATGCCAATGAAAACCGATGGTGTAAGAAGCTACATTTTTCTCTTATCTCCTCCAGATGCTACACTAACAGAAGAAATTGAAAATGAGGTATTAGCTGTGCACCTGCCTTAAGCTTCACTCGAAAGCAATTCCACAGGGAAGGCTTAATCCAAAGCTCCACTGCCCCCATGCCTTAGACATGATTCGAGTGATCCACCAGAGAGACATCTGTGACTTTGCTGTTCTGGGCCCTCTCCCACACCTTGCTGCATTCCGGCCTCTCTAACAACCATTCTGCCGTGCAAACATTTTCTGAAGCCTTTCTGTTCTAGGGGAGAATCCTTAGGGAAGCCTCCTTCTTCATTTTGGGCACCTTGGTAGCCAGGCCAAGGGAGGAGGGTAATTCCCCTGCATGCTCCTGCCAGCCTTCTTACCCAGGCAGCAGCACAGGGTACCAACAGACCAACAGGGTACCCAACAGGGTACCAACAGGGTACCAACTCACACAGCATCCCTGGGCTGCAGCTTTAAAGCTGAGGTCCCATTTATTGCACTGCAGTTTTACAAACAACTGCTGCCTGGGGACAGTGACCAGGTCAATAGAGATGAGCTCTAAATGTGGCCCATGATTTCATTGACCCGAGCTGAAAAGCAAAGAGGAGACGCTGAGTGGCTTTATAGCAAAACAAACCATTTTGCTTTTGGGTCACTAGAGTGCAGTGACACAAGACAGTACCTTCTACCTGGTAGCTGTTTGATGATCTGATACTGATGTAATGATGTTTGCTTTATTCTTGATAAGGAAAGAAAATCTAACTCACACCTGGCAGCCCTGCTGGAAATCCCATTGGAGAGGGCAGAAATTAAATGGATGTAGAAGGTCAAAACTTTATTTTCCCTCGTAAAGATGATCTTTCTGTAATCAGCACTGGGAAGCAAGTAGTGCAGGGAAAGCATATATGCACTGAAAAAAACTGTGCAGGTCCTCTTATGTAGCATCAAAAATTCAGGCTTGATCATTCTGATTCCTTTTATAATCAGGAGAACTGTATAAACAGAAAAAACTATGTTTACACCAGAAGTTCAGCTGGCATCAATTGGCTTGGCTCCATTTAAAGGAAAAAGATTTTGCCAGCTTACATTAGCTAGCTGTCTACATTGTATCAACACTCTCTGAGAACATCTTTGTTTTTCTCTCACTCAAATAAGATACTTTCAACATACTTAAGATAGATACATTCAACTTTATCTTTCTTACTTAAGAAAACAGTGTTCTTCTGAAAGTCCTTCAGAAATAAAAACAAAAGGAAGGCCTGTCTGATGGGCTAAAATCTGCCCACATCATTACTACTAATTATATGTACAGCTTCTTCAGTGGCATACGGTTATAAACAGGATTAAGACCACAATGGGAGGAGACTGGAAGAACATAAATAATAGTTCTAGAGGGAAGTAGGGCTTGATACATATGAATGGGAAACTGGTGAAAAGATGGAGTTAAATGCAAAGTCTTACCCCATTAAAATTTGATCAAAATTTGCATCTATTTAAGGAGGGAAAAAAGACTTTTCAGAAGTTTCCATTAAATCAGGGAGGAGGAAAAACAACAACAACAAGAAAAGATTTATTTCACCTACCTCGTTTTTCCTCCTTCCAGAAGGCCAATAAATAGTTCTGTGTTCAGGGCACTTGCCCAAGATAGAGAAGACCAAAGTACAACCTTCCCCTCTGATTAATTCCAATCAGGGCTTCGACAGGATCTCCCACATCCCAAGTGAGCACCTTATCACCTGATTAATTCTGTGTGGACAGTCAAATCAGCCTCTCATTTGCAAGAGAAACTGCAGCTTGTGTTTGCTGGAAACCATAGTTTCAGCAACGCAATCTTCTTCTCACTCCAAAATAGCCACACTGTGAAATTCCTAACCAGCTTAATTATTTCCCTGAAATAAAAAAAATAAAGAAACCCTGCATACAAACTGTATTAAGGCCTTTTGGATTAGGCCCAAGTGAGGGTGGATTCTTCCAGGTAGAGAGTGACCCTGGCCTAAACAAAGACTAAGAAGGCAAAGACTTTATGCATCATGAGTAGAATTCCTCCTCATCATACATAATCATTTTAGATCTAAGGTTATAAAGTGATTAATAGCAGAAGCCAGAAATATGTTCTTCTATTAAAGTACTTGTTGATCTGAAAAACCCATCATCAAAATTACCTGTACGTATAACACTGAATAAGCTGAAGCACTTCTGTACTGCACTTCAGTTCTAAAGTAAGTCCACACACTGTGGAATGCAAAAAGTTAATTCTGGGTTACCCAGGCCTAGATCCTCTTTGCAAAAGCTGTATTTCAGATGCCAATGTCAAAGAGCAAGTAAAGACCCGGAAGGGTCAACTGCAGACACAGAAAGCAATTTCATGCTTCTCAGATGGTTTGTAAATTGCTTCTCTACCTACTTCTAGGCTAAGACTCCCAGGCTTCCTCTTGGGTCAGCAAGTCTTAAAAAGACCCCTTGCTCAGGACTTTGCAAATGGACACATTTTCTCCAACAGATTCTGATTCAGGTACAATAAAGGAATTACACAACTTTTGGTACTGTTCTGCACTCCAGTCCCTTACAGTACATACTGATAATGCAATAATATATGAAATCCATTTAGTGGTATCTTTACCAGATACGATTTGATCTTTTTCATATAAGCCAACATGGTACAGCTACCTGATGCTTCTGCCTGTAGTCAGTTCAGATGTTGTGGTTTTTACAGTGGCAAAGAAGGAAACTGCCAGGTGCCTGGCAATAATTAAGTATATTTCAGTAGGCACTGCTGTTTCCATTCATAATTTTGTACAGGTGACATTTGAATTATTCCTAATGTTCACAGAGCAGTTTTCTTAAGACTTCAGCCATATACAATCTGCACAGATATAGAGGACCGAGAGCTGCATAGCTGATAACTATCAAACAAATCCTCCTCTTCCTCTGCCTCTTTCCTTTCCACTTTCCCATACTTCAAGCCTTGTGGTTTGTGACTGGATTTTGTATACCCTTGCCTTCACAGTGGAGCTAAAGTCAGGGTGGAAGGAAATTCAAGCTACAGCACTTACTGAATGCAATTCAATCTGATTTATCAGACAGGACTGTTGAAACACCTCTTGGAAGACAGCAGTTCTTGGCTCAGTCCTCATGTATTTTACAGGAATATCAGTGTAACAAATTGACTTACTGAGTTTCCTGATATGACAACTCATTCAATCAAATCTTTCAGACAAAGACATCTGCAAAGAGAAGTATCCTACATCAAATAGTGCATTCCACAAATCACGTACGATAACGTCTGCAAATAGGTTTACAAGCACACACCTCTACAGCCTGATGCTGACACGGTGGGGGAGATGTTAAAAAATAACAGATATTAAATAAATAAATATGCACAGTTAGTGCCTTGCAGTCCAAACCTTTCTCCTAGTTGGGCAGACTCTGTTGATTTCCTGTACAGGTCGAAGAGGTATAACAACTGTACATTATTGGCTGCAAGTCTTATGATCAGGAAGCACTTTGCTTGTCAATCTCTGTAATACATTTTTAATTTGCAACCTCATTTGCAAAGGAAAGGCAACATGCCAGACATTACAAAAATTATTATCAGTATCGAAAGAAATCTATCCGTTTTGTAGCAGACTCTTTGCACAGTTATTCCCTGAAACATACACACACTTTTGCTACCACTACACCTTAGCTTTCTCCCTTCATTGAAGCTTGGACAGAAGCAGTGTCAGTAAGTGACTCTCATTTTTAAGTCCAATAAGACACAAATTAAAGTTTACTGTTGATTTACTTTCAGTTTGTTGGGCTCTATGTCTCATCGTTTGTACGTGACCTATTTAGGTTTCAAGCTTCTTCAAGCAGAGACTGTTTCTTTATCTTTCTGTACAACTTGTAGCATATTTTGGAGTTGTGCTTGTAATAAACAGTAATGCTGGATGGACAAGATATTAGCAAAGGTTTTGGCTGATTAATTTCTCTGTGCATCCATTAAACATTAATTATTTGCTAAAATTATTCTGTGCAAAGGAAAGAAGTTACTGTTTTTAAGTTAAGTGCACTCTTAATCAGGCAGGCTGTCTTTATGACTTGAATTTATTCATACAGAACAAAATCTTCACTGAACACCAGAAGACTGCATTAGAACAGAAACAACACTCAAGTTTGAATGAAAACTTGCGTGCATGCTGGTATAAAGAACATATATAGGAACAAAGGACTTTATACATACACAAGAACAAAGCACCACAGAACAAAGCCCTTTTCTTTACAGACCCTCAAATGCATTTTAAGAAACATGCTGTGATTTAGAAAAACCTGCTGGACTTAGAAAAAGGAATTGAATCATGGAAATCCCGTGCCTTCTGTATGCAGGACATTTTGTAGCAAGGACATCACAACAGCATTAAAAACTCTGAGTTTTTGGGAAAAGAAATAGTCAACTCTATTGAAAAACACACTGCTGACTCGGGAACAGTTTCTACTGTGATCATATTAAATACCACAGGGGTCAAGATAAAATGAAGATAATGAATTCTCTACATAGTCTTTTTCCCAAGTAGAATTCTGGTAAATACTCTCATAAATCAGGTAGTCACAGACGTCCATCTATGGCAAGGGATGACCACACACCATGCACAGGGCCTGAGCTTGCACCTCGGAGCATCTTTGGAAATGCACCAAGCAACGCGTCACCTCCCTCTTTCAAAGGCAACAGTGCTCATATACAGAGTTAATAATACAAGATGGTAAATGTTAAGGTCACAATTTAGGCGGTATTAAGCCCCCTTGGTATTTCAGGAAACAGACTTTATATCCATCCAAAAGATAGTTAAAATCATGTCAGTGTATTCTGTGTGCATGCTTGGTATGTTGTATACATTGTTTAGACATAAACTGCCAGATTGTTCAGATTAGATTTAATTCAAGCTTCCAGGCAGCATTTTTCTTTGGAACTGCAGTATGACTTGTATTTAAAATAAAACCGCCAACACATGAATAAGGAAGGCACCGCTGGTGGCATGACTTCAGGCTTGCTGGGTGGATTGCCAGACCTTTGGCACCTTACAGACAGTCAGCAGTGAGTGATGGTGAGCGCCTGCACGTCTCTCCCTGTCACAGACGCTGAAGGTAAGAGGCTGGCTGTCACGGCTCCTGGGAGAACTGGCATCTTATCACCTGCGCTGCCTGCACCTCTGGGTTTGGAGCCCTCAAGCTCATTCTGGAGTCAGAAATGTCTTTGTCCTTAGCACAAGATAAGGAAAAGGAGGACATTTCTAGTGCCCAAAGATGAGAGGTAAGTTTTGCACCCAGTGACGGTGCACTCCTCTGAGTCTATCCTCCTGGAGCCGTCTTCCCTGCATAAGCTTTATCAGCCCTAGTGAGGATGGGCACCCAATTAGGCCTTGATTAAGCAGTAATGAAGGAAGAGATCTTTAAGGCATCTGTAGTGAAATGTACTTGTCATGGTTGTTTGTCTGTATACTCTGATAATGATTTGAGGACCAGGAAGGACTTTCTTTTTTTTCATTTTCTTTTTTATTAAAAGCTCTCACATTTCACCTTTAAGGCATTATTGCAAATTTTATCTTGTTAATTGACTGCTCATATGGTAATCATTTTACACCACATTAAGTAATGTTCTAATTTGTTTTAATGCCCTCACTTAATGGGAACAAAATGCAGCATATATAGAAATTGTTAACTCATTTACATACTCAGTATGCATGCTTGTCATCTGGTTTTAGGTAAGAAGAGTGTGTATACGTGAGAGAGAATATAGAAGGAATGTATGTGCAGGAGAGAATGAGAAAAGCAACACAATAAACTGTCAAACTCAGAAGAATGAAGGCGAGACACCAATCCAGCAAGCATCAATTCCACATTGTTATGTACATCACTGAATGCTTTCTGCTGCTTCAGTCGGGCTGAAAAACAGCAAGATAGAAGTAAGAACCTGATTAAACACATGACTGAATATACCAGGGATGACAAATTCAATGAATGTGTTTCTTTCTATTTAGACAGGGGAATCATCCTTAGTTTGTGTGTGTGAGTAGTAAAGAATCAGGAGCGGTGGAAAAGAAACCATGAGAGCTGCATCCCTGTGCTGCACAGTGACTCCCTCTGTGGCCCCAAGTCATCTGCGAAATTCATGTGGCACCGAAGCAGAGGGTGTTCTCTCCCCAACACATTTCTCCCGCTTTTGTAGGGATCTTACTCCATGCTTGGCTCCATTATAGTTGATTAAAGCATAAATTAAGAATAAAAAAGCAGTTAAGCAGCCACGTCATGAATATTCAAAGTTCCCTGCAAAAACTCTGAGAGTTGGAACTTTTTTGTATGCATTTTCAAAAAAACATCAGCTCAGACCTTTATATGTAATATTTCCCTATAAACACCATAATAACAAGAATATTTGTCCTTATATGTCCTACTCGTGTACACTAAAGCATATTAATGACTGGAAATTGAACGGCATAAATTGAACTCACAGCTGTTTGCATTCTTGTCAGTGGCTCTCATATTCCCAGAGCTACCACTTGGAAACTATTACTTTTCTGTCACTCGCTACTCTCTTGCAGAAGGTCTAATGAAGTACGTAGGTCAACTTTCTGTCTTTGTCTTAGAAAGAAGAGCTACTATCTTTTCATGACCTCATCGGACTTTTATTGCTGTACCAACATAGTTACACACTTCATTATATTAGATTTTGGGAGAATTGTGTACATCACTGAGGATGCAAAAATACTGTGGAAGGACTGAGATAAGCTATAGAGATAAAAAAACTGAATGAGATTTACTTTTTTTTCCTAAAGCCACAGATTTAAACATGTAGATTATCTTATGACAATTAGAAACTTTGCAAACAATAGTACTAATAGTACTAGAATATTCCTATCATTTTTTTTTCCATTAATCCAACATTAGGATTACAATACAGCGATCTTCCTGGTTATCTTTATGCAAAGATCATTGCATGACTGTGATATTAAAACTTTTAAATCAGACAACTAACACAAAGTTCCCATAGTTATTTTAAACCAGATATATTGAATAGACTGGCCAAAATTCAAAAGACTTGTGGGTACTGCTAACTTCTCTTGGGCTCTCTGTAGATGAGACTTATTACCATGATGACTGGAGATGTCAAATACTGAATCAACCCTTACTGACCTATAACAAATACAACCTGTACTTTTGATTTTAAATTTTGCTGTCAAAATGCAAATACTTATTGACAGACATAAATATAGATATGTGAATATGTATAGATATAAATGTATAAGCACTGCAAAATTTCTGCAATGTTTACACAAGCTATTTCTACACTAGCCAGTGACATTCAGCTGCTCCTAAATGTTATTTAGCAAATAATTTCAACATCAAATAACTCAATGAAAATATTTTTTTAAGAATCTCACATAAGGAATTTTTTTCTTCCCATAGATTGTAAATTACTCATTACAAATGTAAGCATGATGGTCTAGGATGACCAGTAAGTCAACCAAAAAATTCTGCTTCACCAAAAAATAAGTAAATAAATAAATATATGAACGAATGAAATTTAAAAAGCTAAGAAACCTCAGGAAAACATGAAAGGAGAAAAAGAGAAGAAGGAAAAAAGTTACAACATCCAGAACAGCTCTGTGGTCTTTCCCTTTTACTGCACATACAAACAGGGGGATAAAGGCAAAAGCTTTTAAGCATTTCTTAATTTTTTTAAAAAAACCAAACAACAGAAGTCTTCCATTTCAAAAGAAAAAAATGTACTTGTAAATGCCCCTTCCAAATTTTTCTTGTCTTTAATAGAAGGTGTTGTGATAGGTGTAAGACAGCAGAACTGAAATCTGGAATCTGTGCTTCTATGGCACTGACCTGGCACTCCTTGTTGGTTTTACATAAGACACCAACCTCTCAAACCATACTAATTTTCAGCTCCTGAAGCCCTTTCTGCTCCCATCTTTCCAGAGCGTAGTTTTCCTCTTTCCCCCAGCTATGGATAACCACATGGATCCCACATGCTGTTCCACCATCAACATTTTTGGATACCTCCATCATTTCTCCCCACTACCTCAATAGGTACTGACCAACACATTCCCACTGACAGCTTGATCTCAGCTGCATAACATCAAAAAGGTTAGTATCAAAAACCGATCAGGCTTGGTGAAAGAAAGCTCTGTATTAGCTGCAATTCACTGACTTCCCCCCAAGGCATATCTGTCAACTGTTTCCCCATTACAAATCCTTTCTTTATTCAACCACGATGCATATGCAGCCCTAGTCACAATGTACTAGTGCAAAGAATGCCATCATGTAAAGCAGTAGAAAACAGTATTTAAACTCCACTTGTTTCTATTTTCATAGTCATTCTGGGACCATGCGTTCTCATTTGCTCTAAGCAGAGAAAGAGGGGAACAACTTGTTTCTTGCATGAAGCTCTCAATGATACAAGTGAGATTTTTTTTATTGTACTCATAGTTAAATAAACCTGATTAAGGAAGTTAACTGTTAATCTTCTCAACATACTTAAAGCATGATGCCAACCAATACACACCTGTAGGAGGATAAACGATAACACAGTCTAGAAACTTGACCCTGAATATACAAATCACACAGGTCTTACGCTGCAGGTCCAAATAACACTTAACTTTTCTGTTAAGGACCCTCTACAAGTTTAAAAGGTACTCAAACCAGGACTAGAATTTTTTAATTGCCTTTGTCTCATACTTATCTCTAGTCTGTAAGAGTTTCTCCTCGTTACATGCACCAAAAAGGCCCTAGGAGGAATGTATTCTGCTCAAAGATAGTCTATGCATGACCTATTTCCCTAGTGAGTGGAGGTTCCCGTGCAGCAATTTAAATTAAAAACCTACCCAAAGGGGACCTGCTTCTAAACACTGTACAATTTGACATTGGAAAATATTCTTCTTTTCCTCTGTATCATGATATCCCTAGGGCTGGAGGTGTCTCTCTCCTCAGCAAGCTGCTGTTTTCAGAACAGGTCAGCATTTTGCTCCTTGAAAATGGCAAAAACACCACTACAACAAATAAGAATTTGTTATCCTTTCCCCTTCCCATAGAGACTTGCAACATAGCCCTTCAGAAAAATATGTAAGTTCTAAGCACTGGATAAATGCTAATACTAAGGAAAATTTACTAGAAACAGCTGGCAGGTAGAGTAGTTGGAGGTCCTGGCAGACAAATCTTTTCTTGATATTTTCCAAAAGGCCAGGTTATACTCACCACTTTCATTTCCAAGGGTTTCCTTACCTGAGATACTGAAAAGGTTTGATTTGCAGGGGATGAGTGTCCAAAACTTCAAAAACTCAAGTCTGGAACAGACAGCACACAAATTGTTCTGAAATTTTTGTTGTTATATTTTAAAATTTCTGTAACTTTGTTGCTATTGTTACTGCAGAGCATGTCCATCCTATAGCTTATATTTGACAGAAGATTGCATCAAAGCTTTTCTTGACACACACCTCAGGCAGAGCTGAATGCCTTTTGGCAGCAGATGAAGATGGAACAGAAAGCAGGCAGCAGAAGATAAAAGCAGCTCAACTTAAGCCCATGAAAATTAAGAAACTGGGCTTTCTGCAAAACTATTTGACATGGTGTAGCATTGTTAAAAATCACCTTTCTTTTTCACCCTAGCACAAAGTATAAAATGACAATTCATTCCTGAAAAGCCTAACGTACCTAGTGACGAGGAGATGTCACTGTCAGCAGTAGTCGATTACTTATTGTAGCATCAGATGAAGGGTTTCAGTTTCTTTTAACTGAAGTATAAAAATGTAAGTCTATTTATGCCTACAGATTTAATGTATAATGGAACCTCTCCGTCCGGCTTACAAAGCACTTTGCACCTTATCAGCTACCATTAAAATGCATTAAACAGCTCAAATAATGGTGCACACTTGACCTGCATGGTGCCTCAGCATTTCTAATCATCTCCAGTTTGTGTCTAAATATGAAACACAGTGTAATTATCAAACTACTAACTTCAGGTCTTTGGAGTATTAAAAAACCCCACATATTAATTAGTTCCAACAATACGCTTTATGAAGTTCAGAAAGTTCAGCATGATATTAACATCAGAGTATGTGTTACAGTTTGTCTAAGCTTGAAAGTTATTTTGCACTACCATCTTCCATTTAGACTAATCAGGAATGGCTATTCTACAAATCGTGCATCCACACAGTTTTGCTATAGCTGCTTCATGCATTTCTCTTCTGTTGCACCCACACAAATCTCTCATTTTCCAAAGTAAATATAATCTGGTTTGGCAGAGATGCTAACAGCAAACCTCAGCACAACAACCGCAAATTATGGAGTTTCTATTATTATTATGCTAGGTTTTGATGTATCTTCCCTCAGACTTTGGAATTTGGATCAGATTCCCATAACCCCTCTCCTGTTAATGCCTTTACACATAAGAAGCGTCACCATCATTTTTAAACTGCTGTTGAGTAGTATGGTCTAAGCACGGAATGCCCTATTCCTGATGGACTTCAATGCAAGTAACACAACTCAGCAGTGACAGAGCCCAGTGGCTTTTGATGCTTTGCAAGGCAGCAATAGCAGTGCCATGTAGGGACCACAGGGGGAATGCTGCAGCCCTTGAGGGTGGTTTCACTACTGTCCCCAGCATTTTCACAACTGTACTGGGTTTGCATGGCAAGGTTTTGGTAGGGGGTGGCTTCTGTGAGAAGCTGCTAGAAGCTTCCCCTATGTCCAACAGAGCCAATGGCCAAGCCAATCAGCGATGGTGGTAGTGCCTCTGGGATAACATATTTAAGACAGCAAAAAAGTTGCTGCACAACGGTAACTTCAGCTGGAGAGAGGAGTGAGAATATGTGAGAGGAACAACCCTGCAGACACCAAGGTCGATGAAGAAGGAGAAGGAGGAGGTGCTCCAGGCACCGGAGCAGAGATTCCCCTGCAGCCCATGGTGAAGGCCATGGTGAGGCAGGCTGTCCCCTGCAGCCCATGGAGGTCCACGGTGGAGCAGATATCCACCTGAAGCCCGTGGAGGTTAACAGTGGAGCAGATATCCACCTGCAGCCCGTGGAGGACCCCACGCCAGAGCAGGTGGATGCCCGAAGGAGGCTGTGACCCCGTGGGAAGCCCACGCTGGAGCAGGCTCCTGGCAGGACCTGTGGCCCCATGGAGAGAGGAGCCCACGCTGGAGCAGGTTTGCTGGCAGGACTTGTGACCCCGCGGGGGACCCACGCTGGAGCAGTCTGTTCCTGAAGGACTGCACCCCGTGGAAGGGACCCACGCGGGAGCATTCCGTGAAGAACTGCAGCCTGTGGGAAGGACTCATGTTGGAGAAGTTCGTGGAGGACTGTCTCCTGTGGGAGGGACCCCATGCTGGAGCAGGGGAAGAGTGTGAGGAGTCCTCCCCCCAAGGAGGAAGGAGTGGCAGATACAACGTGTGATGAACTGACCACAACCCCCATTCCCCGTCCCCCTGCGCAGCTGGAGGGGAGGAGGTAGAGAACTTGGGAGTAAAGTTGAGCCCGGGAAGAAGGGAGGGGTGGGGGGAAGGTGTTTTAAGATTTATTTTTTTATTTCTCATTACCCTACTCTGATTTGATTGGTAATAAATTAAACTTATTTCCCCAAGTCAAGTCTGGTTTTGCCTGTGACAGTAATTGGTGAATGATCTCTCCTTGTCCGTATCTCAACCCACGAGTCTTTTGTTATATTTTCTCTCCCCTGTCCAGCTGAGGAGGGCAGTGATAGAGCAGCTTTGGTGGGCACCTGGCCTCCAGCCAGGGTCAACCCACCACAACTCTCATCAAATTCCCTCACTTTCTTGTATACTAGGGCTACATGAAAAGTATGAAAAAGGTAATCTCATTTGATGTGATAACTGTTCACCTATTTTGGCATCCCATTGTCTCTCTACAGCTGGAACAAAAGACAGCAAGAAAGTCCCAGACTTAAGACAAGTCCTAGCATAAGACAAGGTAAAACAATGGCTATTTTGCAACTGGTATGCGATGACATCATGCACATGGATTTTGCACAAGCTAGAATCACAAAAACAGTACCATACAGAAGACCAGATGAGCAAGCCTGGATCTGAAGAACAGCAGTTAATAAAATAAATGCTAATATCGCCAAAAGCAAGACAGCAGTTTTGAAATGGGGATGTATCTACACCTACCTTACAGAACAATTTCTTCCAAAGTCAAGCATTTGTTTCCAAAAATGTAAAATAAAAATGTAAATAAAAGAAGAAAATGTAAAAAAAAGATTCATGTTCAACTGCCCTGCACCTTCCAGTTCTTCTCCCTTGTTACTTGACAACTTAACCTGCCTTGCTTTTAAGTAGTTATTCCTCAGGCAAGTCCTTATAAAAATATTCCTATGACCACTTTCAGATGTGAATGAGTGACAAAAAAAAAAACGGTTCCTTTTTTTTGACAAATTAGGTGAATTCTCTACTGGCCATAAGGCTGGAACAGAATATCCCTCTCTAACAAATCAACTAATGAAGCTTATATGAAGACATCTCCTGTTATTTTAGGATACCCTCTAGGCTGCCCTTGGCTTTGGGAGGGTAGCACTACAAAATAAAGATGAAAAATTAGTCACACGACTTTTCTTATATTTGTAATTCAAGTAAACCGTGTCTATCCTAAACTGACTGGCCCATCTATGTTTTGAAGTGATGGTGATAAAAAGCTAGAAAGAGCTGACAAAATCACTAGCTTTCTCAAATAAAACATCTAAATACCTCTTCAACATGAGGGCAGAAAGGAAAACAAGGTAAACTGCAGAAAGGGATACATTTATAGCAGAATGAGTGTCATTTGGGAGTGTGAATTACATTTGCTGCTTCTTGAATGAGACGGACTGGTTCTTGATTGGGGTGAGTGAGTAAGGGTGGCAGTGAAAGGATGGAAATTTAGTAAACTTCACAGGTAGACACATAAATATCACTTTACTGAACACTCAGCAGTTCTCTCATCCACACTCAGAGCATTGGGGGAGACACAGATAAGCAAATGGGACAGATAAAAATAAGGGATCGCATGGACTGCACCATACAGTTTAATTACTGAATTTGTCAGATGTGCCAATCAGAGAATGCACAAGAGTTACCTGAAAAGTCCTGGGAAAAGCCCTGGTGCTCTGACAATTAATCAAACAACAGAGACAAGGAGAAATGACCATACTCACCATTCACAAATGACACTATATATGCAAATACAAACATAAGTACTTTGTGCCAGTCTTCACTGGCAACCTCTCTTCCCACACCTCTCAAGTGGATGGACCGCAAGACAGGGACCCGGACAGCAAAGTCCCTCCCACTGCAAGAGAAGATCAGGATTGTGACCACCTGAGGAACCTGAACATACTTAAGTCTATGGAACCTGATGAGATGCATCCCAGAGTCCTGAGGGAATTGGCTGATGTAGTTGCCAAGCCACTCTCCACAATATTTGAAAAGTCACAGCAGTCAGGTGAAGTCCCTGGTGACTGGAAAAAGGGAAACATTGCACCCATTTTTAAAAAGGGTAGAAAGGAGGATCCTGGGAACTACCAACCTGTCAGCATCACCTCTGTGCCTGCGAAGATCATGGAACAGATCCTCCTAGAAGCTATGCTAAGGCACATGGAGGACAGGGAAGTGATTCAAGACAGCCGGCATGGCTTCACCAAGGGCAAGTCCTGCGTGACCAACCTAATGACCCTTCTATGATGGAGTGACTACACCAGTGGACAAGGGAAGAGCTACAGATGTTGTCTATCTGGACTTCTGTAAGGCCTTTGAGATGGCCCCCCACAATATGCTTCTCTCTAAATTGAAGACATATAGATTTGATGGGTGGACTGTTCGGTGGATGAGGAATTGGTTGGATGGTGGCATCTAGAGGGTACTGGTCAATGGCTCAATTTCCAGATGGAGATCGGTGACAAGTTGTGACCTTCAGGGGTCCGTATTGGGACCAGAACTGTTTAATATCTTCATCAATGACATAGACAGTAGGATCAAATCCAACCTCAGCAAGTTTGCAGACGACACCAAGCTGAGTGGTGTGGTTGACACACCTGAGGGACAGGATGCCATCCAGAGGGACCTGGACAAGCTGGAGAAGTAGGCCCATGTGAACCTCATGAGGTTCAACAAGGCCTAGTGCAAGGTCCTGCACATGTGTAGGGGCACTCCCCAATACCAATACAGGCTGCGGGATGAAGGAATTGAGAGCAGCCCTGTGGAGAAGGACTTGGGGGTACTGGTGGATGCAAAGCTGGATGTGAGCCAACAACGTGCACTCGCAGCCCAGAAGGCCAACTGTATCCTGGGCTGCATCAAAAGAAGCATGACCAGCAGGTTGAGGGAGGTGATTCTGTCCCTCTACTCCCTCTCTGGTGAGACCCTACTTGGAGTACTGCATCCAGCTCTGGAGTCCTCAGCACAGGAAAGACATGGACCTCTTGGAGCAGGTCCAGAGGAGGGCCACAAAAATGATCAGAGGGATGGAACACCTATCCTGTGAGGACAGGCTGAGAGAGCTGGGGTTGTTCAGCCTGGAGAACAGAAGGCTCCGGGGAGACCTTATTGCGGCCTTTCGGTACTTAAAGGGGGCTTATAAGAAAGATGGGGACAGACTTTTTAGTAGGGCCTGTAGAGACAGGACAAGGGGTAATAGTTTTAAACTAAAAGAAGGTAGATTCAGACTAGATATAAGGAAGACATTTTTTACAGTGAGGGTGGTGAAACACTGGAACAGGTTGCCCAGAGAGGTGGTAGATGTCCCATCCCTTGAAACATTCAAGGTCAGGTTGGACGGGTCTCTGAGCAACCTGATCTAGTTGAGATGTCCCTGCTCATTGCAGGGGAGTTGGACTAGATGACCTTTACAGGTCCCTTCCAATCCAAACTATTCTATGATTCTATGCACTCATGTGAGAGAAGAATGCTTACTATAGCATCTACCCAAGAGCCAGTACACGTCGTATATCTCATTCTCCCTCATAGCCAAGGAGGCATTTTAAATCTAGGGTTATGGGAATAGCTTGGTCCCAAAAGGTATCAAGCATCTCCTCATGCTGAGCATCTTGAACATTAGCTGTTTTCACCAAAAATCAATGACTGTTGATCATTAAGTCAGTAAAAATTGAGTCTCCTCAGCACAGCTGAGATGACACCCACAAACTGTAGGATCAGTGCTACCTTCTGCAAAAAAGATCATCAACACTCCAGCTCTTTTTTTCAGTTATTGCTCTAAGGAAACAGAGGACTGATGATTTCTTATTTTTTTTAAAAACTGGGAAGGGAAACCACACCCTCATGTGCTCTACAGCAAATGAAGAAATGTACTGTCATCAAAGGCAGAAGTCTATACTTTTATATTTATATAAGAAGTATATATTTTTATATTTACATTATATTTACTTTTACGGGAAGTAAATATAATACCTAAGCTGTGTTTAATCTGCTGGTGAACTGTTCATTAAAAAGAAAAACTCTGCATAAAACTGCCCATAACAAATAATTCAGCCCTCTCATGGATTAATATATTTTTGATTTCTATCACCAAGGTTGCACTGAAATAATTCGGGTCAAACTCCTGCCAAGTTCCTGGTATTGAAAACTATTTTCTAATTCAGCTAACATAGATTTACAGTGATCACTAGACATTTTGTCACCCTTTTTTAAAAAAGTCACCTTGAATGTCACAGATAAGCCATTCTGATTTTCTTGAGTCACCAATAGCTTCCAGTGGTATTAACAGCATAGAAACTGAAGTTGGAAAAAATACCAGAGACCAAGAGTTGCAAGAATTCAAAGTGGAAAACAAAAAGCCACTAAGACGATCCTCATCCTTTTTAAATCTGTTCTGTCATTTTACTAGGCTGAGATAGCTATTTAATGTCTTCACTAGATGTATCTTCTGATCTTGGATGCCCTCCAGTACTGGACTGCACTGAAATTCTGTGCAAATTCCAGAGGGATTTTCTTACTTGCATAAAAATCAGAATGATTCTGAGAGAATCACATCTAAATACTCCTAACATTAAGCGACACTGCTCTTGATAGACCACAGAAAAGATATGTGCTTTTACAACCTCATTTGCTGATATTTCAACTAAAAGTAACAGCAAATGAATCTGGAGTGCAAACCCAAAACATATCCACATAGATGACATTTAGGTCTCCTTTAGGGGAAAAAAAGTAGCTTTATACATTCAAATTAGCATAGGTGATTGTGGGAAAGGTAATTACATTATTAATACCTGCCAAGCTGCCAATAATGCTAATTTGAGATAGGTTACTCAAAAACTGGCTTTCTCTACACTTGTAAAGAATGACTGTAAATCTCCTTTGGTCATTTCTAAGTCCCATAGGAGTAAATTCCTTAAAAGGGTCAGGACAGGTCATGCTAAGACCTCAGATATTAAAGGGCTTGTCGAATGCCTTCATGGGAATTATTACTGGGAGAGTAGATGTAGTATTTCAGTAAAAAGTGTGTCACGGGAAAGGAAACAATTGCAGAAGTAAAAATAACAGAGATTTTTGAAAAGATGAAATACTCTTGGACAGGTGTATCCTATTTCAGAACAACATATGATCCATGGAGTATGTTTATTTGATTTTCAGAAAGGCGCAGATCAAGCTCTGTCATCTCATTCAGCTCATTGCTGAATCCTAAGCAAGGTCTCCCATCTGTTTTCTAACATTGCTTGCAGCTTCTCCTGACACCTCTGCAGAACACTCCTCATAAATAAAGCTGGGGGGGGGGGAGAAGGTGACTCTCCAGCCTCAACTCTCTCCAAACAGGCTGCTGTAGTACTGACTGACAACCCAAGACAACTGTTGACTCCGGTAATATATTCTTTTCAGGTTCTGTGACAAAGGATGTAGGCAGGCAGCGCCACGTAGGCTGCGGCTGTTGCGATAGCCCCTCTTTCATCCAGCTCATCAACGAAAGAGGAGCCAAGTAACTCTGTGCCACCGCATCATAAAAATGAAAAGCCCTGGGAGTTCCTTTGTCCAGCAGGGCACCAGCAGGGCTCCAGCATCGGCGAGGAGTCACGAGCCTGCCCCTGTGCGAGCGAGAGGGATTCAAACCGCCTCCATGAACGCAGAGAGCGAGAGAATGAAAAGCTCCATGACAAAGGAAGAGTGTCAGGATTGCGTGGATAGCTCATACTCAGGAGAGGTTTTGTCACCTCTGCAATGGAGTGTATTAACTGCATAGTATGTCAGGCCTCAGGAGCAGAGCCTGACTGCGTGGCTGCCTCCATCAGACCAGCAAGAACTAAGCTAATACTGTATTTTTGATATTTACAAGTAAAATTCCTAATATTCCCAAAGAGATTTGTCTTCTTGTTGATGGTACCAAGAACAAGGTGAGCCATCATCTCTTCCTATCTCTTCCTTCTCACCTCCAGCTAAAAACCCAAGCATAACTAAGTGTTTCATTGCTCACGTGCCCAGTGAACATAAAAGGAGTTACCCAACTGCAGAGGAACTAGTTTTCCTCATGTCCTGCTGACTGGCAGCTTTTGCTTGCTTATTCCCTGGACAAAACGAGGCTGGTCGTTCTGCATTTGTTTATCTACAGGAGAAGAGGTGCCAAGGCATGAATATCGCCTTGCACCCTCCAGGAGGCAAAGAGTTCTCAAATGTCACTGCCAGCTGAATTTCATAAGAAAAGAGGAATGATCTGAATTGTAAAAGATTTGGTGGACTGCGGTTTGTTTAACCTTCTTCAAACTTGTATACAAAACCCTAGCCAAAGGTAATCATCAGCAATTTTAGTCAGGAATATCTGAGATCAAATGTTTCTATTTACTCTACTTAGACATTGAAGCATTTGTTCTTGCTTCTCAGCAAAGACATGAGAAGGTCCCTCTGGGGTGGGGTTTTTCCTACCTCTCCAAAATGATGTAACTTTCAATCCACAGATAGAATTCGTTTTTTAACCACATAATTCCACAGAAATTAGGTGAGTCATCCTCATTTATACTAGTATTGTTTTATGGTTCTAGAAGGATTTTTCCAACTAATTCTATTCTGATTTATTCAGAAATAGGGGCAGTGCACTGCTGCTTCCTCAGATGTCTGAAAGGAAAACTACCTCCACAGTCCAGAACAATTTTGCTGCTTGCTTGTTTTGTTTATGACTGTTTTAAACATTTAAGCTTCTTTAGAAATAAAGGAAAACAATGTCTGGAACTATGAGTTCATTAAGCAAACAGACCAGAACTGTACACAGCTCAGAAGATATTAAACTATCCCACCTGTCACTGGGTTTGAGAATACCATGGAAGATAACATTGAGCTTAGTGAGATGTAATTCAAAAAACTCCATTAGTATAATAATAGGTTTGTCTACTGGCTCTGTTTCCCAGCTACAGTGCATTAAATGTCATTTAACTGTTCCCATAAATTCAGGCTCCTGGGTGCAATTGGTATGCAGGAGAATGGAATAAACTGGTATAATAGATGGATCAATAGGCAATACAAAGATGTAATGAGCAGTTAATGTGTTGAGGATGGAACCAATATGAAAAATCATTATTAAGTTAATTGTTTTGAAATTTTAGCATTCAAAAAATCATCCTCTGAATTAATAGTTAATTTATTGTATGCTGCTACAAGTCTCCTATTAAATTTCAAATGAGTTACTGCCAGAACTTATTTAGCAAGAGGAAGAAAACATTTGCAAACACAGACGAAGTTGCTCCTGTGTCAGATGTAAACTTGTAACAAGATCATTAGTGCTGCGCTTTAAAGACAAACTGAATGTTTCCTGGGATTTTCTGGTTCCCGTGAAAGAACAGAGCACAGCAAGAAATTGCCTTGTGTACCATCAATGTTGATACAGCAGGGAGAGTTTATCAAGAGATTTATATTTTCACAGCTCACTTGCCTACAAATAAATATTTCTAAATGAAATGTTTTCTGTGGTGTAGTCCAATTGGTTTTCAGAATAGCTAAGCCTGTTAAAAGAAGAATTACCTTCAGTTACGGTGCCTGTAGGCAAACTTGGCACACAAACACTGGCCAACACACGTACGGCCGCAGCCACCGGAGCTCCTTTGCAGGTCAGTATAGCCAGCAACAGCGTGTGGCACGACACCTTTGCCAGCGGGGTACTGTCGCTTATCACACTGTTCACCTTCAAAGCTTCTGCTGCTGAGTGAACAGGCACTGCACGATGGTTTTAAACCTGCTCTGCTACACTGCCCGCTAGTCTGGGATTTTAAGCCTCCTTACAGACTTCCCTGGCACAGTAAGAATTACCTGCCGTTCTTTCGATGAGGGCAAAATCAAACCTTACAGAAATTTAATGAAAGTCAAATAAAACATCCATCTGGCTCCATCAGAACAGGGCACAGAGCTCTTGACTGCAGAGACACTGCTCTTGAGAAAGATGCTCTTACTCAGAAATCAAACCACACACCCCACTAAAGGTAGCTATCAAACGGGCACATGGACTTGCTGAGAAACCAGTCCATTTATTTCTACCTTACTTCTGAAAGATGGTATAGAAAGAAGAGAGATGAGAATGGTAAGAAACTGGAAGTGAACAACAGTACCCAAGTACCAAGTCCTTAGGCTTGGATTGGAGAGGAACACCTGATCGGGCAGCAGTGCCTTCTTTCTACAGCTGATGCAAGGTGTTGGTGTTACATCTCCTACAAAGGGACAACACTTATCCATTCTGAAAATCATTGCGCAAGAGGTTTCTTATATACTACAGTGACAACCACAAGGCCAAGGCTCTGCCCGTTTCCCACCTTTTTTGCAGCTCTCTCTCACTTGTGCAGACTGGGAACGCAACCACGCTGCAGACACTGCTCTGCTTCCTTCCTCACAGATGGACAGGCTTGGCCATGAACTGGTCCACAACTTGCCCAGCTACAGGGCTATGCTCACATTACTTCTTCTGATCATGCTGTCTTCATTGTCAGTGAAGGAATCACTAAGGACATGAAAAATCCTTTCCACATAACTTTAGCCCCTTGTAAGCCACATTTTTTATGTTCCGCTGTAAGTTTGCAAGAGAGAACTGAGCTTTGCTTCTCAAAAAATTTGCAAAAACAATGGAAAATTTGCATATTTCAAAATTAGGGAAAACCATCTAGACAAAGCACCACAACAATTTTAATCCTTTTTTATTTTTTTCAAAGAGAACTCAGCTGCTCATTAATTTGCTGGACCCCTCATTATTTATGATGTAAACCCTGTAAAGGAAGAGCCAATCTCTTCACTATTTGCATACAAAATGCTTAGCAAAGTGAGAACCTCATTTATACAAGCTCCTAAATATCACTACAAAAATAAAAATAATACCAATAGTAATAATACATCTTCTCAGTGACATCAGCTTTTGTGCTTAAGTCTTCCCTTTGGGAATCTACACTAGGAAAATGATAAGAAAAGTGGCCTGGCGTCTCCATTATGGCTAAGTACTTTTCTCCGTCAGAATCATAATCTGTGAATTAGGTAATTATTTCAGAAAGGTCTTTTTTCCACACATTTGTTCAGTGAGTGAACAATGTTGAAATAAGTAGGTTTGAGATTAATTATTTTTCTCAGGAGCCCCAGAAGGATTCAGTGGGAGGTCTGTTGCAGTGATTTTATTAACTGCTTTGAGGATTTGTGCTCTGAATTTACTATTCAGGGTTACCAAAATTGTGCAATATAGACAACCTTCCACAGGTTTTTAAACAAAAGAAATGGAACACGTGCAAATTTGGCACAAAAGAAAGGAACGACACACAACTGAGGAGAAGTGCTTCCCTGGATTTTTCTTTTGTTGAGGCAGAGGGAAATAAAGTGCCCCCTCTCTGACATCCACGCAGTCACTACCTGCATTGAGACTTTTTTCTGTGTGTTTCTCTTTATACTTTCCAATGCAGGAAGAGGAAGTTGAAAGTGGAAACGGCATGGAAACGGCAGGCACATATGGATGGCTTCACTCCTATTATCCAATGTAAGCATGTCAGCAGGTGCAGCTTCTCATTTCTACTGGTGGGCACATACTGCCTGTGTAGCCCTTCTCATGAAAGTTGGCATATGAAACACCTAATGATTTTCAAAATGTAATCAGATGCACTGAGTGGCCTAGTCTTAGAGCTAAACTTGATTCCCATTTCTTCCAGGTATGGTTTGGCTAGTTCTGTGACACCAGGTTTGAATCCTGCTTGCGCTCCACTTCTTCCATGACCCTTTCTGAAAACTGTCTTCTGTCTTAAGAAAAATTACTGAAAGCAGCAAAACAGCAGCTACCAATATTCATGTAAATTAATTCAGTATTGTGACTGCAATTTCCTCAACCTCTTCCATCTGACTGGAATATACTCTCCATTTAATGATCCACAGTGATCTGTTACCCCTCTCTTGAAGCACCATCCCTGCACTTTAACATGTTGCTCCACCTCTCCATTCTTCTAACAGAAGGATGAAAATGAACAACAGAAAAATCAATCGACAACCAATACAGCAAGTCTCCTGCTTGTAAATACCAGCTAAAGCACAGGATGCTACTCAACCCACATGAGAGTCAGGCTAGAAATGCATCTGAGAGCATGAACAGAGAGACAACAATGAATGACAATAAAATAAGGTGGAATTATATAAGAAAGAGCCTAATTCAGCATAAAGGGAATGTTTACAATGTTTCATAGTTTAGCAACAGGCATTGGGCGTCCTCTGTAAAACACAAGTTTATCTTTATTGTTGAATTCTGCCAGGCATTTACATTTATCTTGGGATATGCACACTTTTGCATTACTGAGGGTCAACAATGCATCGGAAGCCTTTTTACATAAATCACATGAAGCAGACTTGCCTTAATTCTTCATTCAGAAGCAGCATATAAAATTCAGGTTCCATCATGGTGCGCTTTTCTACACTATCTTAAAAAGCTAAGACCTAGAAACCTAGGTTTTTAACAGGTCTGAAGATACTGAATGGTTTTGTACTTTCTCAAAACATCATCAAATGCATTCACAGTGGCCAAAGCTTTTGATAAAGATGACTGAACAATAAGACTGTATTTCACACAACCTTGTAGAAAGTCTGTTAGCAGCTGTTGGTTTTTTTATTTGAAGGAATATAAGCAGAAAGAATCTCCTTTTTTAGTGAATACAGCTTTTCCTATCTGTGAGATTCCCACTGGTGAGATCTAATTTTTCACCCTTGAGCTGTTAATAAGAATTCTCATGAAATTTCTGACATACACACTCTTGGGCACTTACTTTCCTAAGTAGAAAGAAACTCCTGTCTTACAACACAATTACGAATAAACCCACCACAATACTACTGAAGTGTCATTTGTGTTTCAGCAGCAATATAGCTGAATAACAATTTTTTTTCTGAACTTTCCACGAGGCATGTAAAGCTTAGTATTAAATAACAATTATTCTGTATTTACAAATCTCCAATTTGACTTCAATAAAGTGACTTATCCAGAGTGATTTACTATATCACTCATGCAATCTAAAACATTGTGTTCAGGAAGCAAAAGTTGACTAATTACTTATTTTACAAAGAAAATTTCTCATCAGCATCCTATACAGACATTGGTAGACCTCAGGATACTTGTTTATGTTTCTACTGAAGGGTTGAAGTACTCTAGATTTCAAAATAAATACATGCAGTAGATATTTTACCATTAGTTGTAGCACTTGGTCATGCAAAATGCTCCTCAATATTTTCTGACGGAATAACCCATGCTCTCAAAGAACGTAGTGAATCTCATTCAAGGGATCTTCTTAAAACAGTCAAAGTTGTAAAAGCTTCTCTGAGTAGTGAAACAGAACTTGAATTGCCATTCAGCGGGCTGGACCAAGGGCGGAATTTCTTGACGTACAGTTTATCTTCTACATATGCTTGATTGCTATTTAAAGTACATTAAAAGCAAAACAGTGTACGTTTCCTAGGCAAATTACAAATTCCACTACACGACAGCAGAAATGATATGCTTATGTGCCAGGTTTTTCATGACAAGAATGTGTGAAGAAAAACTGTTACAAAGTAAGATAGAATTAGGGGATTCTACTTTATTAAATACCAACAGCTTCAAGAGAGCTGCAAATTGCTTAAAGCTGACAACACAGATGACCATTGCGTAGATAATTTCACAGACACTACAGAATGTGCTGCTCACTATTTAAAGTGAACAGATGTACAACTGCATCCTTTAAAGTGTATAATGCCAAAATAACCCTTTGATAATGATAAAAATACTTAATTTCCAAAGCATATCGCAACATACTGAATGGTAAACTTGTCAGAAGTATAATTGCTTTTTTTACACCGCATTGAAAAATAATGTTTTATAGCTGATTAAGAAAAAAGGATTATATGGTATACATTAAAGACAAAATTATACCAGCCACCAGAACGTGAGGAACTCTGGATATGACATAAGAAATTGATGGACAGTAACAAATACCAGAGTGAGAAGCTGACAGAAGCTATGGATAGTGCCATGAAGGATGGTGGGACTGCATGGTTAGTTAAGGGGAAGCTATGTTAGAAATGGCCAAACTTCGCTGAGAAGTGGAGAGGAGTACTGGGGACCTCTGAGGAGAAGAGTCTTGCAAGGCCAAGAGTATCTAGGTGGCCATATTAGTGACACCATATAAGGCTGAGAAGACCTAGGTAATGCTGTCAGTAATATCAAATTTGGGTATGGATGTAGTGAAACTGCGTTGCAGGGGAAAAATAATTAGGGACTGGTTGTTTATTTGGGAAGGAGGCAAGGACAAGGACGGAGAGAGATAAAAGTGGGTGGGGGGAAAGAACAAGCATGGAAAAATGAAGAGAAGGGGAGATAAAAGGGCCCAGCCAAGTATAAGCAGGTTGCTGGTCAGTACAGTTGTCTGGCCAAGCCCAGCACCTCATCACCAGTCTACCCTTATTAAACTCTACACCTAACTGTTTTCTCTGTAACTACACTTAAATGTGCTTTCTGTTCTGTGTATGAGTGTGTCTGTGAGATGTTAGCAAACTTCATGGTGGACTAGCCAACGAGTAGGGTAAAAGGTCTGGGAGCCAGCTACCAGAAAAAGGTCTGGAGAGCCTGACAGTGGGCTGTTCTCAGGAACCACAGGTCTGGAGACATCTGTGTGTGTGTGTATGGATGCATGCATGGGTGTGAGATGCACTAGCATGCTTGGAGTCTGATCAGCCAGATGCAAAGAACAGGATCTGCACATTTGTATCCTTCATGTCGTATGAGCATACATCTACACATGAGGTGCCAGACCCAGCACTGTCCTCCTGTGCGTGTTGCTTTGCTGGCGGTTAGCTGTGTGTATGCATTGGGAATACACAGTCAGCCTCTCTACTGCTGGGACCAAGGAGCATGGGACTGGAGCAACCTGGATCTAGTGGACTGAGCATGGGATTGCAGCAACCTGGATCTAGTGGATTGAACTGGAAAAATCCAACAACTCCCAAAGTCCATCAGATTGAGCTTCCCTCAACAGCTCTGAGTGATGGCAGAAAAATTATTTCAAGGTTTATTCTACAGTGAATGATCATAGGATATCTTATCAGAAACAACAGATAAATAAATTGTCCTTGAATATTTCTCATGTTACATTTACTCTTAGCCAAGAATAAGATGGGAGGTATTTTGTGATATATGGCTAAACAGCAGAGGTATGTTATATATTTTGCTCCCTGAAATTTAAAAAAGAAAACTACATAGAACAGCCAGAGATGAGATATATCTTTCTTTAGGGACTAAACATGGGACAAAGCGGTGGCTTGTAGGACTGCCTTCTTCAACACATCCCAGCTTACCACCATTTTTTTTTAATTTTTTATATTTTTAAAAATTTTTTTATATCCCACCTCTCTACCCTCAGCTTTAAAAACACCAGAAATGCCTTAGCCAAATACATATCTTACTCTGTGAGACAAGAAGATGTATCTCCCATTTTTAGCTTGTCCACCTCTGAACCTAAAGGAAAAAAGTTATATTATTTTCAAAAATATATTCCTGTAAGGTAAAACTTCTTGCTGACCTTCTCCTCTGACTGCTCTGATCTCACGCTCACCCACCCCCTCTTCTTATGGTGCTCCACTCACCCCTTCTGGTGTCCCTGCATCCCTCCCCAGTTGGGAAGGTCATGCTTTTGCTTTCTCTACTTCCTTTGTCTGTAATTCAGTCCTCTCCTCCCTTCTCAGCCACAAAACCATTTATCTCCTTAAATCACACCTTAAAGGCTTGTTTTGTCTCTGTTGTTTGAAGTAACTTCCTTCTGAATCATTTTGTGATACTCTGTATGAACGCCACTATATGATATAAATTATCTTGTGTTTCATTTGCTGGAGCTCCAAAATAAGTTATGAGTTCTAAGTAATCACACAAACATGTGTATCATTCATTAAACATTTCCCTTTTAAAAAAAATAATTTAATTAGAATATTCTCTTCCTTAGAATTGCAGTATTGGATGTACAATTGTAACTGAGACAGAATGCACAATTAAAGTATTATTTCAATCAATACAGAAACATAGACACTAAGCTCCAGGCAATAGGGTAGCCTATCACATTCCATCTATTATTCCAAAGTTGGATGCTTTTTTTCTTTTTTATGTAACTTCCCCTAAAGCTTGATGTCTCTCAATTACGAGCTGCAGAGTCTTCTCCAAAGCAGCCATAAAGTTGTATGTGCATTTTCTAGCATGCAAGTACATGAAGGGAAAAAAATCAATCATTTGAATATTACCACCTGATAATTCTCTATTTAGAAACACTGAATTAAGCGAGAAGAAATAATGAATGAATTATAAGTGCCAATATTCCATCACGCATGACATGCTAGTTTATTCAAAATACTGCTTGCAAAAGTATGTACATCATATTAAAGACATCAGGTATTCAACAAACATTTCTGTATTCACTTTTGTTTTCAAACAGCATGTGCATTTGTTAAATCAGCAGTTGATACAGGAACATTGAAAGGGACTTTATGGGTCATTGTATCCAGATTGTTGCTAGCGCACTTTTTTCCTAACTGCTGACAGACATTTTTTAGCAAATGATAAAATAATGTCTTTCTCTTCCACAGCTATTTGCAACAGAATAGCTCTATGTTAAGAGCAGTAAATCCCAATATCAGTCCCTAAATACAAGGTCTTGCATTTTGCACTGATGAATTTCAACCCATTTCTCTCCATTCAGTCACCCTGCCTTTGATTTGACAATGCCTCCTGGCTTCATCCATCACCAAATTTCACAAGCACTACTTATCGTACAAGGTCATCACTGAAAATGCTAAAACTGGCTCCAAAACCACTTTTCAAGGCATTGGACCAGTATCGTCACTCTAGATCAACAATTCCACACTCAAAAAAAGCTGCCACCCCCTCTTTCGTTAGTTCCTACTAAACTCACAGTACTTAGGCTAATCGCCATGATCTACATTTTAAAAAAATATTTCCTGTGCAGAATCTTTTTTTTTTAATTGTAGGATTATTTCCTTATTCTTTAAAAGAGTAGTCCTCTGGTAATACCAAGAAAACCCCCACCCAAACCCAACAGTCTACATTATATGCTTTTGTATTAATTTTTGTTTATTCTGTCTTGTGAATATCCAAGCCTGAAGCAGCATAATGTACATATGCAGATTATATTCACATAACATGAAGTAGAATTCAGGCTTGAAAACTGGACATAAAGTTTATACTTTATGATTTTTTTCAAACTAACAAATATTTCAATCAGAACCCAATTAAAATTACACTATCAACATTCTTTTCAGACACTATTGTTCATCTTTCTTGTAACTAGAGGTTATTATCATTATAGGGCATAAAGTTATTTATTTTAATGAAGAAGCACTTAAAAAACAGGGGTTCCCTCACTGAAGGCATTACCAAAACAATCAGCAATGACATAGTACCTGCTCCAAGACATTTACTAAGACAATGTACAACATGTATATATATAAGTAACAGATGGGAAAGGGACGACATGAAAAGAAATAATGAAGTGTTCAGCACAGCCACAAGTCAGTGAAAACATTGTAATTTTAAATCACCTGCCTGTACCATGTATATGGAATATGTGGAACAACAAAACAGCATTGCATTTGTTTAGCTCCCATCCAAAGTAGAGAGAATTAGTAACACATGAGAGCGAAGGGTCAGTCACCTGCAGCCATCCATTTGGTTTTACTCAGTGAGGGAACCATCCCTGTCAAACAAATCCTGAAAAAGAGCCACAGTTTTGCAGCAATGTTATCTGCAATTAAATAGCATGATCCCTGTAGCAAAAGGCTCACTTGGGTATTCTGAAATATAGTGAGTTCCTTCCAAATACCTAATTTATTTTTTGTACAAAACATATTAAAAAAAACATGAAGTAGTGGTTGAGTTGGCTCAAAATTAGACCTGCACAAATAGGCTATATTTCAAGACTCTTGTGATAACCTTAGCAAATTAGAAGGGAAAAGATCTACTCACACTGGCAAGTACGTCCAGTTTTATTGTGCTGAGACAGAGATAATTCAGCACTTTTACACATTTCATTTTAATTGTCATAGAATTAGTCACCAAAGACTATAGCTGCTTTCAAAGGAAATGTTAAATCAACAACTGGAAAAAATGTATTTGAATACATTTTCCCAACAAATACTAATTCATTTTTATTATGAAGCTTTAGCCTGTGGCATCCTTAAAATGCATCAAAACTATGACTACGTAGAAATTAATCTACTTGAAGTCCTGATTTCCAGTTTACAACCTTGCTGGAAGGGCTTCCTGTATGTTACTTGCTGTGTCTTTCCCTCCATCTGTCCCTGAAAGACCCATCAGCAATTGATTGATCCTGTCCTCGTAGCACAATGTTGTCCTAGTAGCACAACCAAGACCACCAGCCCAGGGCTATTGCTTTTCTGGTGACTCTAACTCACTGAAGATTAGAGGAGGGAAAAGTTCAAGAAGAAAGAGTGAGACTGCTATGGAAAAACAGGCTCTGACTGCAACCAAGAGCCGGGGAGGGACACATGGTCTGTGGAAGACAGAGCAGTCCCAAACAGTCTGTCAGGAAGCCAAATGAGGAAGATTTTGGGGGTAGACACCTATCATTTTTCAGTGTCTCTTGTGCTGTGTGCATGATAGAGTGTATATGGCTTACGCTGTCATAAGACCCTTCCAAGGTGAAATAGTAATGCAGCATGTCCATGAGCACAGAGCTCTGGAGGGATATTTGTATCATCTATACAGAGGAACTGACTTGTCCCCATTGATCTTTGGTCGTACGGCAGCCAGTCTCAGAGCTCCACACCACAGGGAAGCTCAGTATCCCATAGTCCAGACATAAGAGTTTCTGAGCAGTTCTCAGATTCAGTCATCTTAAAAGACATGGGCCCAATACAACAGCCTAGTGAGCACCCACAAGCAGAGAACAAGCAGGGACATGACTGCCACAAAGATTTTATAATGGTCTTCTACAAATAACCTGATTTCAAATTTTTCATATATCCTCACAGTTCTCTGAGAAAGTAAAATGCAGCATAAGATTGACAAATTGCAATATACTCTTAAACAATGAAGCACTACGCAGCACCAGAGTGGAAACGATAATTACAAGTAAGACCTACAATGCAGAACAAACACACAGGAAGAACAAAAGCAGCTTGTCATATCCATCACCCTTTTACTTTACAGGCTCCTGTCCTGACAGACACTGAGTATGCTGCCCCTCTGAATCAAGTCCATAAATACTGCCATAATCTCTGACCTTGTTCATGTACACATGAAAAGCTCCATTAACTGGAAAAAAACACAAAGAGTGAAGTCAACTCATCTGTGCTTCCCTGTTGAATGGCACCACCCCAGGACCAGCAAATCATAGGAAACTCCTATCAAGGAGCAAATTACGAAATCCATTTCCTCAATTTGTTCTTGTACACATACATAAATACTGGAAGCTTCCAAACCCCTGGAGGTGGCCGTCTTTTGTCCAACAGGGCAGGCACAGAAGGTGGCAGTGAAATGCTATGGTCATACCACAAGTGCTCTTCTGTCATCCTCCTGGCACACACTGTGGGACAAGTCTGGAACTGAAACTGTGATACAGAAATCGGATGCACAATCAAAACCTCTTCAATAACACAGGCATCCATACGGGCAATGCTGAGTTCCAAAACATCAGACGGAGGCAAGCAAAGGGAATAAATATATAATGAGGTGAGCATGAACCGTAAATGGATGATGCTCCAGTTCAAGTTTGTCAATTGACTCCTGTGCCCACATTAAAACTAAATTTTATTATTTTTCCTAGTTTCTAAAAGTTCCTAGTCCTTGTGAAAAGAATGCAAGTGAAAATTTGAAATAAACTTATTCAAAAAATAGTGTCCCAATTACTCCACAGTGTTTTTCCTCACTTTTAGAAGCAGACGAAGTTTCTATCAGAAAATTTGTCTGTTTTCTTAACTATTGCATTTGGTAATAGGTACATTTGTAGGGACAGAAAAAGGACTTGTGTGAACAGTGAAGAAATTCCAGCAGATTTGACATAATCTCGAAGGAAAGGTTCAACTTTCTTATTTAACCCACAATGGCACATGCATTTCAGGGAAATACCAGTGCTGGAGTACAAAATTATTACTGTTAATTTTGACAAAAATATGCCATGTTGATAGTGTAACTAGTAAACACAGTCACAGTGTAAGTAGCAAACAGCAGAAAGAACCACAGCTCTGTACACCCAGCATGCTTGTTAAACTTCTCCTAAATAATGTTCCCTCTGAGCCTCCAACCTAGCAAAAACACATGTCTTTGCTGCCCTCACAGACTCTGCCACACCTTCTTACACAGATTTCATTTGATAGGAACATAGAGGTAAATACAGCAACACCCTAATTGTGGAGCTATTCCAAAATAATGTAATTTAATTTTCTGCTTTTTAGAATGACTGATTATACTTCAGAAACTATCATCTCCCTCTGGTTTTCCACACAATCTTTGCCAATATTGGAATCAAGAGCACATTTGCAGTAGTTATTCCTGCTGTGAGTGACTTAGGAGCCTTCTAGGCACACAAGAGAGACAGAACCGTGTGTAATGTCCTTCAGTGCTCGGGAGGTGGAGAACTAAGACTAAGAACAGGTGACTACAAGGTTGACTAGCTGATGAAAGCAACACTCCTCAGTGGAGAGTGAAGATCCGATGGACTGGACAGATGGATGGATGGAAAGGAATCATTTAGGGCTTTCTCCCAAGGGAAAAAATGGAAACAAAGGTTTTAAGACACCATTGGCAGACTAACTCATTAAGAAAAAGCCTTAAGTGGGAGACTTTGAGTAGGAAAGTGTAAAAGTTACTCAGAATTACTACACACACCTTTGTTGTATACTTTCATTACTAAATGAAAGCCCAGGAGAGATATTCTATACAATGCTGTACATGTGATCTGTGCGTTTGTGTTCATTCAAGACCACACAGCAGAGAGAAACTATGGCTTATTAGCAGCAGACAGCACAAGACGAGCTGACTTCTCAGCCTGAGGCTCATGAACACTAGCCTGCTACTTGTTAATTTGAAATCTTTTCAAAGTCTTAAAAGAGGACATTTTCACAACTCTTTTTTTTTTCCTCCAGCATAGGAATTCTGTGTAAAACAGACTCTTTCTGCAAAAAGGCATGCTGGGGGCGGACGGAACGGACAGACTGGCAAACCTATTTTTCAACAGAAATACCTTCCCAGAAAATGCCTCAACATCCCTAACTTTAGTACCACATTAAATTTGAGTACAGTCTCACACAGACATAGCAAAACAGGGAGACTGCTTTGCTAGGAACTATGCCTCAGAGGGCTGTCATCCTTCCTTGGGTTACCTACTCCATGTGTCGGATGGGAAAACCATCCCATGACAGCTTTAACACAGAGGATACATTGTGCTTCCTTCCTTGCTGTACCAGAAGGGTACCGGTTCCCTCAGGATACGCTATAAAGACTCACATCCCTTTTGCAACATACAAACAAGAGATGTCTAGTCTTCTTTGCACCCAGTGGACATGCCTGAAGATCAGCTGCAATCAAATGAGACGGTACTGTATCTCACGTTGTACAACTCACAGTGGTAAATTTCCGCTTCATTTATTTCAAACAGCATACCCGAGCACACTTGCGGTTTGTCTAGCTGTGCTTCTGTTAACATTAATATAATTTAGCCTATAGAAGCCCATGCTTTAGTTATTACATACATTATAATGATACAGTATTAAAGATACAATAGTAGCACTGAAGTTCAAATATTGCCTCATGAGGAAGGAATACAGAGATTTCTAAAATAAAATCGACAGTAAATCTGTAATAGATTATTCCCCATTTCACCAATTATCATTTTTCCATGAATAAACTCACACAGGAATGATGAGCTTTTTCCTTGCTCGAGCATGCTGAGGTAACAACAGGCAACGTACAGTGAGAAAAACTACTTTTAGCTGGCATGATACTGAACCGGTGACTATGTCAGATAGTATATGAGATTTCAGTTCCAAGTACACTGTCTCTGGGTCTCTCAGAAAAAAAAGCCCTACGTGGCAAAACTTTATTTTGGACAGGAGCTGGTTATTAAATTACAATAAATCTGGTTTGTTCTGGACAGGCATTATCAAACAGAAAGCCATCACCATAATCTTAGCTTTTTTTTTAAATGTAATTCCAGGGATTCCCTTGATGAGAAGGCAGTGAAGAGGAGGAAGGAAGCAACTCAATGTGGAGCTGTAAAACTCCATTTTGTACATAGAATTTTAACTAATCCTAACAGAATGCTTCAGGTCTTCAGCCCTGAACTACTTTCCAGTAGTAAAAAACTGACTGATGAAGGTAAACTGACTGATTTTTTCTCATGTTTTTGGATTTATTGTTGTCTAAACAGAAAAACAGAAACTTTAGTGACAGCTAGGTAAATGAATCTCACTTAGATCAAAACACATGGCTGTACCAATTAGTGACCAAGTAAACAGCAGCATCAAAAATGGTAACCCTTAATTACAGCCGCAAATGTAGTCCGGGGCATTTCATATTGTCTGTTTATCCAAAACGAACAGTAAGTAGCTTGCCACATGTTTCTCATGTCTCCGAGGACTAATTAAAACTGGCCATCCCTGTTCCCAAACACCTGAGTACTGATTAGATCTCCCTGGGTAAACATTGCTTCCAGTCTGTCCACTGATGCTTTCTCTGTGACCCTCTACTTCTTTTGTGTAGCTAAATTTTTGTGAGCAGCTAAATTTCACCTGATAGTTCAGCTGAATGGTGCTGAACTGCAGCCGTCCCATCTGTTTTAGTAAAGCAGTAACTTACCTATATAACTGAGCTACTAATGTTAAGATAATGAGTCCTGTTGACGATAGCTCCTAAGTTTCTGGTAGCTGGCTCAGCGTGCCTTTGCCTTTGGCCACTGCTGCCAACTGCATGCTTGGTGTACTGTGCAAGAACCACAGGCTCCAAAATGTTTCCTGAAGGGCCATGCCTCCAATTTGACCTACCAAACAATCCTGTCAATGAAGTGTCTCCTTTGAGAAGGCATTAGAGAAGCTAGCTCATTAGTAAGAAACCACAAGGGTACTAGTACCCTTAGTAAGTATTACGAAGTACCATGAGAGTACTCGTTCTAGAAAGTAAAGTGACACAGAGTCTCCTTGAGATTTAAAAAAAAAAGAACAAGCCAGGTTGTTAGAACTATTTAATTGTGTGGACACAAAGAATCAGGATCCAAGGCATCTCAAATTATTCCTTCCAGTGTGCATTGCTTTGCATGTATTTATAATGAATCTCTCAGTCTTTCATGACACTGAGTTCCATTCATTCTTCCCCAAGCCTGAATTAAGACGCCGAAATGATTTGCTGTCTTCAAATGTGCTGATAACTGCTAGTCCCTCCCTTCTACCAACCTACTGGCAAAAGTTTTAGCAGCACCTCATCCACAGAAGGAATACCATTACCATTTGACTGTATCAAACATCCTTCAGATGCCACACAGCAATTCTTTACATCCTAAATCTTGTAGATTAGACAAACAGCATTAGTAACTGTTTCCTCCTAACTGATTTTAATGCTACTGCACAAAAAAAGGGCACCTAAAGCATAACATATTTTAATAATCCCAGATGAAGGCAAAAAAATTAAAATAAAATAAAATAAAATAAAATAAAAAAACCCTATCAATCTAAATATCTTGTAGAAATGTATGAATATAACACATGGCAAAGGAAAAGATGCCCATGATAAAGATGCAGTCAGAATCTCCTAGCATCCTGCAGGGAAGTGGTTTTCTTTGAGGGACACAAAATCTGGACCACGGTGTAAGTCTAAGTCAACCCTTTGTATAGCAGAAGACAAGGTCTTACAGGTAGCATTAGAAAGCTTTTCTTCCCACTGAGCTAGAATGCAGGAATTTACACAGCTGATGTGAGTTTCTCCTTCCAAGAAAGTAACCAGTTCACTTGGATCCCCTCGCAGGGTGATTAGCTCTGGGATGCAAGTGTTCATGGATGCTTTTCCTTTGGACCTTGGTTAGGTAAGTTTAACTGCCACATTTCAAAACCTGTGGAGATATTTTTCCATGTATAACTTGTGAAAGAAACAAAACAAAACAAATGTTTGACCATTGTGGATTCACATAAAGGAAGATCTTCACGTCATACCAAGAAACCTGGCAACCAGGAGTAGGCATCTTCTCAGAAGGGGCCAGCATGGAGCCATGAATAATAAAATAACTGCTGCCCTGAAGGAAAACTCCCCTCTATTTCAGCAGTGGAAACTTATGGAGAATTGTACCTAGACAGTCTAACTTTGAAGGCAATACTAGTACTTTTTCCTGAGAATAAAAAAGTTGATGAAGGGTCTGCTTAGAAATTAAGCTGCTTCGCCTTCCATGCAGAAAGGAGACAGGTGATACCAGAGGATGAAACTCAAAAGGCTAAGTTAAGAGACTGAAAGACTTCACTGTGAGACACTTTCCTGAGGATGCCACACAGAAAACAACAACAAAAAAACACAATGGAAAACAAGAGTTTCTAGATATATGACATGCTAACATCAAGCCCAGAGTAGTTATGTGTTCGTCTCCACAGAATAGCATCCCATACATAAGATGATGTGATTTTGTTACTTGATTTGCAACATATATCACTTATAAACTATTGACCATTTATACATATTTAAATACAAGCAAAGACAAAATAATTTGAAAGAACATGAGCTTTGCAATTAAATCACTTCAACACATATTGGGTTCCTGTAAAATGCTGCAAGGTTATTGTTCTTCTGAGTACCATTACAATAAAAGAGCCCACAGTTAATGTACCACAAATTAGCAGTATCAAACAGCTCTCCTGAATAAAAGATGCAGGCATATCAGAAGACAGACAGCAATATGACTGGGATATTAAAATTTGCCAGCAGTAAGCAAGTTCAGAGAAATACCGATATCCGTCTAGAGACAAAACAAAGTTTTGAGATCAAGGCAACTTTATTTGTGAGGATTAATGATAAAATAAAGTTCATTTGTATTGAAGTATATTGGAAAGGACAGTTATCCAGGGGATTAGGTTTCCAGATCCAAATTCATGTCTTGAAGAGCACTGAACGTTGATGGCATCCCAATCTGTCTCTCTGGGACGCTGACCTGTTTGCATGGTGGCAGAGGACCTCAGTTCGTGTCATCTGGGCCTGTCGCGCTCCGGTATGAGGCACGCAGCTAATCCATCACGAACCCATTTGCTGTGAAACAGAGTGTTTGACAGCTCCTCAGCCTCATCGCCCCATCGTGCTAAAAACCTCTGCTTGACAGAAATACCCAGTCAGTTAAGGGAGATGGCTGCTAAGAATGGAAATGTGGTTTTTTTCTTCTAACAATTCTCTACTCGGTCTAAATAAAGACATGCAAAATGCTCCAAAGAAGGCGACAGTGCTTGTACAGGGCTTCCCAACAGCCACTTACCACAGCGATTGCCAACATTTTTGTTTGTAAAAGATATTTGCCCTTATAGATCATTTAGGAAACAAGCCCCGCTCTCAGCTTCAAAACTCCAAAAAGTTTGTGCTTAATTATACTCAGACATTAAATGCCTTTTCTTGTAAACTGCAAAAAAACAACCTGGGGTTACATTAAGATTCCTATACAACTGTATTTTATAAAGTAGTAAATACAAAATATACTTTGAGCATATTTTGAAAATATAATGTATGCAAATGTTAAATATTAATTACTTATTGCTAGACCCACTGAAATTCCATAATATATTTTGAAATATTAACCAGGGCTATGCTTAATTTGGTTTCATATAAATTAAGGGAGGGTAACTTGGAATTTAAGAGAATTCACAGCAAGGGAAGTAATAAGAATAAGAAATATCCTGAAAATGTTTCCTCAGTTTTATACATCAATTCTTTACATGATGCTTTGACCTTCTTGTGTACATTTTCTACAAATATTTGTGAGATCAGGTTTTACTACCTTGAGTGGTCAGCTGAAATTAGAATTTCCACTGTATCTGTAGAAACAATATTTTAAATTAACCTGACCACATATTAACAGTACAAATGTGTAGTCTTCCCATTCAGTTACATATTAAGTATAATATTCTCCAACTTGCTTCTTGAATTAAGTATTTACAATAATTTAAAAAATAGATAATATTGAACTTGCTTTTATATTTTTCTTAAAAGCCAAATGGAAATAAAATGAGAAATAAATTTAATCTACTTAAAAGAGTTTAAAATTTAATGTAATGTAATGCTCAAATACATTCAATTTTAGCTGTTGAATACTGCCCTGAAGCATTAGCAAACCTGAGTTTTGTGGTCACCTAAGCAATCTTAATTTGATCCAATTGTATTTAGGCATTATGCTTCAGCCTCGTTGCCTTTTTTTGGTTGATTCATAGCTTCATTATTATTTAGATGCTGTATTACAGTGACAGGCTTCACGAACATGTAACTGGATCTAGGTTTCTAGATCCTTAGCTACCTGTAAACTGTCTGTTTTTTCAGAAGTGTTGAGCACCCAACAGCTGCCTCAGACTGAGATCAGATCTTGCTCACACTTATGTGCGTTCACCTGTAATAGTCCTCTGAAGTGTCATGCTTTTGGTCATAACACTGTATTATTTGGAAACTCTAAAAATAGGACCAAGATCAGGAACTCTCTTGATTATCAAGAGATCTTGTAAAAAAACAAAACACTGAGTTTGGTTTTGGGCTACAGTCCAGCCCAGACTTCTGAAAGTCTCCACAATCATCTTTTCAGAAGATAATTGTCCATATTACTTTTTAATGTCAGAAAATGGCAGCTGAAACAAAGTGAACCCCAAGGATGCAATACTGTTCCTGGTTGAAATTTGTTTGTTTTTAAAGTATTGCAAAAAACAAACAGCCTGCTTATAACCCTGAAAAACATCCTCCATATCATACAAATCATGTGCACTCAGTAACGTCAGTTTTGCCTATGCCCCAGCTTAACTGAATTTATTTAAGCTATTATTTGGAGTGCTTATACATATATATAAATATATAGTCCATATACTTAAAAAAATATATAATTGCTCTGTATATCTTTTACCTTCAAATTCTGATTTATTTCAACCAGGGTTTGCAATATGGAATAAAAATATAGATAGTTTCTTTATATTTCAGAAAACTGAAGTACTGTCTTTTCTACAGGTTACATGGACATCCTGTGTATAGAATACACTTCCAACATGAAGCACTAATTCTCTTCATGTATTTTAAAACCTGCTACACATTATTTACTGTAAATTTAAGATGAAATTTCTATTCATAGATAATGTTCAGGACATAAAATGCCCCTTAGCTTTCTACAAAGCTAGAAAAAAATGCAAGGAGCTTATTTAATAGTTTCAAAACTGCAAAAATGAAAACAGGAATAGTCAAACTCTTTTCTTTACAGGCTTCTTACATATTCCAAACAATCAATTTATGCTTGCAACAGGAAGAAGTAAACTTTTGGCAAACTAAGAAAATCAGTTGCACTCTTTCTAACCTAATTGTTGTCTCCCAAGGGGATAAACACATTTTATGACAGGGTTTGTTCTTACAATACTACTTAGATTTACTCTCTATGCATTTCAAATCCAGAAATCAAAAAAGAGAGATGGAAAACAAAGCTCTTAATCTCTGTCCTAAAGCTGCAAATGTGTTAATATTCTCATCTTTCATGTTTTCAAGGTAATTACAGTAAAGAGCTCTTTACTGTAGACTTCAAGAAGGAACTTAACCTCTGATAGTGGTGGACTTTAAAACAAGAGACAGTATTACCTTTATTGGAGAAGAACTTTATTAGATATTTCCTGGGTTTAAAATTGAAGTCTTTATATCCACTATGCTTACAAGTAATTCTAAAGTGTTTTCTCCTCAGAAAACCAAAAACCACCTGCTATTATTTGACTTTGTTACTTTTACATAATGTGGAGATAAATAATACTAAAGCTTTGAGTAACGTATGCTCTCACCAAATTAACAAGAAACTGTTCTTAATCAAACTTTTATAAATTCAAATTTATAATACAAACTTCGTCCTTAATAAATTTACTTCTCCTCACACCCCTTTCCCTATTTCTAAAGCAGAAATTATTCTATTTATACTTCAGAAAGGAGTTGTGATGACAAATGGGCAAAAATCTTTCTTTGCCTTGCTGACAATTCCAATAAATACATACATGCATTATTATTGCAGATCAATATAAAACCAAATTTGCTCCAGTTTTCTAGTGAATGAAAAAAAACAGTTTCCTCTTTGCCATTTTTAACTTTGTTAATAAAAGCAAAGACAATTTGGAAACAAAGGGCTGGACTAAGTGGCTTCAGACACCATTCACAGAGGACATCAATTAATAAAGTGTCATGTACTACAGCTTAATAATTAGGACACTAAATAAGCCTGCAGAAAACTTGCCTAGAAAAGTTCACTTGGCCAGAGATGGAGCTTTCATACACAAACAGTCTCTTCAAAAGGCTCCCTTCTATATCATTTATCATTATGTTGTAGTCTTCATGGGCCACTAACATTGACGTACAGTTTTTAAGTCACTGAAAACTTATCATGTTTTATTTATGAAGTGCTACATGCCCTGTTTCAACTTTTGAATTTTTATATTTATTTTTATTTCAGATTAAACTACCCTGTGAATTTGACCAAACCTATGCATAACCTGTCTATGCTTAAAAACACATATACCTGACTCAGGTTGCAAGAATTAATTCATTAATGTTTATAAACTGCTGAAAAGATTTAAAATGTATCCTAAGACCTAAATAGTATCACTTCTGTAATCTACGTCCTTGGGCAAATAAATTGTCTCCTAGATTGTTTGAGTATACTCTATCAGACTAGGTTTCAGCAGCCAGTATCAAGTTTTTAGATTCTTGTCTTGGTGACTTCCTATATTTCTCTGACAAAAAAAAATAATAGTTACAATTTACAGGGCTTGTTTAACCATGCTGGCTTTGTTAGAACTATTAAACAAGAGACTGTTTCTTCTCCTTTATATGCTCTGGTTTTGTTTTTGCTTTGGGGTCATTAATAGCTTCTTCAGATTTCCTTCTTCTCTTTTTGCTTTTGCATTTTTTAAGTGTATCTTGAATAATTAAAAGCACAGCAACATGCATTTCAGCTCAATGAAAAGCTGTTTATCAAAAAAGTGCGATGTCCATGTCACCTCTAATCCTCTCATGGCTCTTTGGAGATCAAACAGATGACAATTCATCTAAATAGAAGTCAGTTCTCAAAAGGTTACAGGCACCTGTGCTAGAAAGACAGTAATGATTCCCTGAGAGCATCATAATAATCAATAAGCCTTTGTCTTGAAAAACATCAGTAGTGTACTTCAGATAAACCACAGGAATTAAGCCAGACTACAATACACTCTGGGATAGCTCAAGTCCACACACTAGTTATTTAAAAAGCATGAAAAAATATAACTTAATTCCTTTCAGTCTTTCTTAAATTATCTAAAATATATGGATATCCACATGTAAATATGCTAAACCATGTAGCAAAGAAGAAGAAAATTTCTTACACCTAGCCCAGATGTGCATTCTTATCTGATGGCACGTATGGACCACAGAGGTGCCATGAATGATGAAGATAGCCCAGTTTTGTGCTGCAGCTCTTGGATTATTTAATTCCACTTGGATGTAAATCTGCTTTGATTTTTAGGTCTTATTTTATCCAACCCATAATTGTTTTAAGCTTATGACAGGAAACGCAGATGGAAATGAGCAAAGAAATGTTAGCCTTGCTCTCTGCAACCACTCTGGTATGCAAGCAACTTGACATGGAATTTGCTTTTGTATATAAAGCATATAAGTAATTGCATAAATAAGTATACCATGGACTTCAGTAAAGCAGTTTACATGGTATTTTAAAGATCAAGAACTAAGCAGCGGGTGTGTTGTACAAGTATGGCTAAGAAAGGAAGGGAAAGACAATTCCTCAGCTCCTTGCACCAGGCATATATACATCCTGGGGAGCAGGAAGTAAGTTATGGCTTACATTAGGTTTTCTTAAGCCAACGTGAGTTTTTGATGGGACAATACAAGGATGTTGGATGTTATGAAAGAGCACTCCAGAAATAACAGGAGAAGCATGGGAAAAAAGCACAAAGATATCAGAGGCAGAAGTTCAAAGTACTGGAGAGCGTCTCAAGATCAGTTTGGACAGACAGAGAAGCAAAACCACCCACAGTTCTTCCCCCAGATTCTGAACTACATTTCCTTTCAGTCAGGCTTGCACTGCCTCTTCATTGTTTCTGCAGCTTTTCTGTTGATAAAGTTTTTTCCCCATGAGAACTGTGGAAATATTTAATGCCAAAACTGATTTCAATAAACTAATTTCATGAACTGAGTGTTAATCCTCACATAGGACCTGTGATCCTATGATCTCCTAAAGATCCACTGCCTTCAAAGGAGACATCTTAAGAATACAAAACCAGCTGGCTCAGCAATTCTAAGATTACAGACTAAAAGTGCTGCAGGGATTTTGATGCCTAACTCTGAACCTGATAAACTCTACATAGCCATTAATTATTCCCAACCTCAGCGTCAGCCACAGCTGCTTCCTTAGATCTCCCTCAGCACTTTAAAATATAATTTTCTGCTTTATGCCAAATTTTCTTAAAGAAGGAGGAAGTGTTTGACATCTAGTTCATGCCTAAATCAATTTGAACACAGAAACTAAAAGGATCTGAAATATCCTAATTTGGTCACTTCAGAGTTGGATGTTCACATTGGAGCTTTCACACTTTCTCAGAGCAGCATCCATCACTAGCTTCTTTAAAAGCATCCTGGGGAGTTCCCTGCTTCCTTTCCAAAGCAGTGAGAGCACTTGCCTAGGTTACAGGAAACAAGTTCAACTCCTCCTTCTTCAGCATTTCAAAAAGCAAACCCATGACTCTGAACACTACGTGGTCATCCAGTCTGACTCTGACAGCAAGTATTTGTATGAATGGAGAAGAAAAGAAGGATTAGAAGAGGACAAGGAAGCAGGAGTATCTGTTTCATTCAGTTTGCTGGCAACAGAGAAGAACATAAATCCATATTTCAGAGCTTATCAGACCACCTGCAGTTCAGGCTCTTTTCCAGGCTGATTGTTATATTTTGGGCAATTACTGAAATGTATAAGCATCCCTGAAAACACATCCAGAACCCTTTCCAGTGTTAACAGCCTCATTCACAAGTGACAGGATAATGTACTTTCATACTTGGTATCTCTCCAGCACAGTGAATGCCTCAGTGCAAAGTGACCACTTCAGAAGGTGCAAGAAGAACCTCCCCAAAGAGCTTCTGGCAATGCTGCCCTAGCCATGGCCATCCACTGTCTCAGGAAATTGGAAAGGTCAAACAGTGATTGACAGGAAAAGGAAAGGACAGTGTTGTCCTTATCACGTTGCTTTGTCACTGTTGCATGCCCAGTAAGGTTTGATCATCCAGTTGGGAAATAGAGATAATCCTGTGTGATTTGGGCAACTGATCATGTAGCTCTGATACCTGGAACAACCACCGTGAGTGGTTTCCAAGAGCCTGAAATACATCCACATAAATTGTGTAATCATTTATCTTGAATAATGCATAGGTATGTAAAACCTGAGATCTCTATGTGTAGAATTTGCCTCCATCCACTGGAAGAAAATACGTCTAATGAGTAATGTCATCAGCTCTACTGCAAACAGCAGGCATCTTTCACACTGCTTAAGTTAAACTCCCAGTGAAGAAGGTAAATGACATAACTTCTGCTTTAAGTTAGCATTCCCCCATTACAACAGAAAAAAAGATCAAAACTTTGCCATTAATCACAACTTTACTTTTAAGCAGCACCATACCATTACTTCGAGATAGATTTTCAGTAAGTAATAAAGTACTAACAGGATAATGGCAGTGGAATAGCAAATGAAATCTGTTCTTGCTCATATTTGTTCCACTTCTCTGCACTGATAGCAAAAATACATAAAATGGGATAGTGAAGATATCCATATGCAGTGCGTTAAAATGAAGAGGAAAAAAAAAATCCCTTGTGTATACCATTTTCTCTCATGCATCATCAACTACTTTCTGCCTAAGTCATACTAAGTTGCTAAGAAGCAATAAAAAGCTGTAATTGGAGAATATTCAGGGCATGTAAACATATACTAGCCTAAAAAATAACAGTTCTCAGTCATAGAGACATTCCTCTTATCCATCTTCTTTTCCATATTTTGGACATCCTCTTGACTGAGAATCTGTATTTCTGTGGTTTTAGTCAATGACTGGATGTTCACCCTAAAACATTTCTAACTTCAGCAACCTGTGAGTCCAGCAATATGTGTTCCAGAGCCTAAAGCTTGGCCTGCTGGTCTACAATCCATTAATATATTGAATTTCCAAAAGTTTTCCAGTAGACTAATGTGAAGGATGTATATGCCCTATGCCCACCTTGCACCCCCATATCCAAATCCGTCTATCTTACTAGGTTTTAGGGAAGAGATCAGCTCAAGAGAAGTGGCCAGTTCTCGATTACTACAACAGGATGAGACCAATTGTGGAGAGACCCTTCCACGCAGGAATCTGTGCAGAATAACAGGGGGTGATATTCATGGTGGTTTCATGAATCTTCCTATCTAGTGCACTCTAATCTTCAAATACTCACCACTTCATGGTAAGGAGGTTAAAATTCAACCCTCTTAAGGAAGTATATTGCACCAACACTTGGCACGTGAAAACTATAATGAGTCAGTAAAGTGTGTCATACAAGAGACTAATCATGTTGCGATTATTACTAGTTCAGAATATTTGTCTCACTTTCCCAAGATTTTAAATCTTGTAGATCCATCACCACTTCATGGAAAAATGCAGGTATGTCTCGGGACAGAAAGCAAGGGAATGTGGCATTTATCATGCAAATTAAAAAAAAAACCCAACAAAACCAAAACACAACAACAATAACAAAAAACAATTACAAACCACCCACTTGCACTTTTTTTCTTCTTCTTTTTTTTTTTAAAAAGGATTTGCCACTTAGCCCCTGGATCTTTGAGCTTGATAGTCATTGCAGAGAATCTCAGTGCCAGAGTTTCAGGGGACACATACAGTATCAAAACCAAACCAAAACAAACCCCCCAAAAAACCCAACCCAAAACCCAAGCAAAAGCTTCAGCATTCACCTGTTAATTGAAACATTTACTGTCAAGTGTGATGCTGACTGCCCTGAGCTCTCCAACTAGCATTATTAGTGTTCCTGAAGACAATAAGCATTACTGTAAACTGTTTCTGGATCTGACCCTATGAGCTTGATCCAGACACAAATATTAATAGACTTTCAAAATATATCTGCCTGTCAAAAACTGTGACATTTACAGGGGATGTATTAACTTTCTATATTGCTCACATCTTCCCAAACAGTTTGGCACTACTACAAACTAACAAGAACAAATGAACAGGAAATTCCAAACATGCTAGCTAATACCTACATGACAGCAAGTAATGGTTTGAGGCAGAAAGTAAATAAATACATACACATATAAGTATATGTGTATTTGTATGTGTATATTTGGCGGAAAAGAATAAGAAACTAAAGACAAAAAGCGTATTTATCTTATTCACTTGATTAAAATCAACTTTGGTAAGAAATACAACTAAAATTGCTATTAGTCACGAAAAATGTGTTTATTAAGTAATTCATATTACATCATGCCATTCTCATTAAGATACAGTACTTCTGCTCAAAGAGAACTCCAGTACAATACTAAAATGATAGCCAACCGCTAACTCTGCTGTTTTCAGGTAATACAATTAGAAAACATGGAAAATCAGCTTTTGATTTTCAATTTTTAAAATATTTTCAAAGAAAACTTACAGCAAAAGCAAGAACATGAGCTCCTTCTTAGCACTACCTGGACTGCACATATAACTTCAAATTACCAAGAAATAGTCTTAAACTACTTTATCGCAACAGTGGAACAGAAATGTAGTAATTAATATGCAAAATGGCAGGTTCATATTAATGAAATTAGTAGGAAAAGATAACACCTGTCACCATAAAGACTACTCATTTAAATTCTTTTGCAAGTGAGCAGAATTTGGCCATGGTTGGATCTTCACATACACAGATGCACTGGTCCCTTGACACAGCTGTAGATCGGATGTAACACTAGTGAAGACTGAATTCACACACTGAAAAACATTTTAAGACCCAATTACAGCCTCCAGCTCTTCTCGTATATTCCAATGCTTAACCATTACGGTGAATCTATTCCTGTTAGATCTAATTATCATATTTCTGAATCCTTCTGGCTTTACTACAGTGAAGCTGATTATTGAAGCACAACGTGTTACACCTGCTTTCCTCATTCTACTGCCCAAGTAACTTGCCTGCTTGTCTTCAAGAAGGTACTAAACAAGCAACATCCAAACTATCACAGTAGTCATGGATAAACATGCTTCACTGCAAAAAAAAAAAAAAAATCATTACTGGAAATATCTGCAGTTTTACACCTATCCTAAATGCTCCCTGAAAATTAGTTCCTGAAAAACAGTTCTGAAAACTAGTTTGCATGTCCTTAACTAAACCAGAAGAAAACAATATATAAACCAATGGGTTTTGGAAGCTGCTTTAGTACCAACTAGTTAGAAAGAAGTCAGGTCTGTAGTGCAAACCCATACCTTTTGTCTCCACTTTGTCCTTATGTTTGACCAAGTCACACATGGTTCATTCAAATTTTCTCTCACTAAAGAGGGTATATGGTGCATTTGTACTCCTTAGGCTTCCACAATGTCCACAAATGAAAATTCTTGCTGGGAATCCACCCCACATAGAGCAAGGGGAACCCAATTTGCCTTTGATTTTCTGAATAGTTTCAGCTTCATACATGTACTCAGTATACTGTTTCCAGCCTTTGTTTTGACCTTATTCATAGTTCCTAGTTTATAATCTTCTAATATTACATTTCTCTCACACCTGGCCACCCTAGAAACTTCACTAAAATGTAGTGTATCGCTAAAATGAACTCTGTTATAACCTTGCTATTGTTAATAGAGTTCACCATTATTTCCAGTTTGACCATTTTTGCTCTGTTAGAACCGTGTTAGCAGTCCAGAGAGTTGTTGCAGAGCTGGTGGTTCAAAAGCCATCAGAAAATTGTCTACAAAATAATTAAGAATATATATATTTTTTAATAATATATGCATGATCCTCTACACATAAGCACACAAACACGCAAAACTGGGGAAAAGATTATTTAAAAAAAAAAAAAAAAAAGAAAAGGTATTCAGCATGGTTTTGAATCATGAGAATTGTGGTAACGCTCTACACCTTCCAGCCTCTTCAGAAAGGATACATAGTCCTTTGATTTAAAAAAAGTGGGGAAATATTTGACTAGCTGTCAAGGTGATGGGAAAAAAGGCTAGGGAAGGTTTGGTCAGGCTGGATTTTAAGGGGAGAAGAGGGAAGCCACTATCATCACGTATCTCAAACCAGCACCTTACTAGTAAGGTACAGACATTTCACTCGTGCTGAAATAACTACTGGTCCTGCCCCCAGAAGGGTCAAAACTTCAGATAAATCATCTCTATCTCTGTCAGCATGAACACCACCTGGAGCCAAGTGATCCCTGAAAATACTTTCACAGGTTTCTGCCACATTTAAAACATAGTTTCTGAACATCTATTGGGTAAGAGTTAGTTAGCACAAACTTTGTATTTAATGTAAGGCAGTGGAGAGAAAGGCCAAGTCAAAGGTTTGTGGAAGGAAGAAAAGCTATCTGTTTTAGCATGTAGCTGTCATGAGTTATTTTATGGGATATACAAAACCTAGTAAATCACATTCACATCAAAAAGAAACTACATCCAACACTGACTGAAATACATCCCCTTGCTATTGCTACAACCTGAGAGTCTGACCTTGCACATTACATTTAATAGGAGACAGAAAGAATGAGAGCCACATATAGTAAAGAATAATCTATGAAAACTCTTAAAAATAAATATTTGCAAGCCCTAAAGAAAATATTAAGAAATGAGGTGTATGAAAAATTGTTTATGAGCTCAAATGCACAAAAATTGTCTTTTTTCATATACTTATAAATTAATCCCTTTGCAGAAAGAAAAGGAAGACGAGGCAAGCATATATCACACAACACAGAATTCCAACAATTACTTATTTTTTATTTCCATCTATAAATTTGAAAATGCAGTTGCCAGCTTTTTTGGTGCCTACTGTAATTTTTCTGCAGACGCTAGAGTCTCCAGACAATTTATGATAAGATTGATACATTAAGTATGAAGTGGTTTCACTATTTACCCCTTATGTCACATCCACAATTTGCTTATCAATCCCTTTCAGGGAAAATACAGTTTTATACTAAAAAAAAGCCCCGATAAAATTGGTAAGGTACAATTATTCATAGCTTAAAGCCCAGTCTTAGATACACTCATGCATCCATTTAATTTCAGCTACATGAATCTATTGAATGTTGTGCCTGTCAGTCTACACAAAATAACAAATACTAGTTTGTTTTTCAGTACGGGAATCTTTTCCCTATACATTTATTTCAAATGCTGAACCTACCCAGAATTAATAGCAGCCTATTCAGTGACAGCTGAAATTCACATTTGAACTTCGCATTCATTATTATCAAAGACGCTGCTCACAGGTTTGTGCTTAAGTATATGCTGATTGTTAAGGAATTATTGGAGAGAGTTGCAGTAACACAGTCTGAATGTTGCACATGAATAATAAACTGATCAAAAAATCTTACAATGGAAGACTTTTTAGCCAAAAACTTTGACACACATACAGAGTAACTTGCTTAGCTTTAGTGACATTCTTCTAAAATACTTCTATTTTCCTGTTCCACATATGTATGTGCTTGTATTTTTTACAGGGATGGCTGAAGTTTCTCTGTAATAACTGTTAGACCACAGACACACTTTTGAATAAATCACAGTTTTCACATTAGGTGAAAATTTGACTTTCCAGTTTAAAATATTCTGCATAAAATTAAAACAAACTTAATTTGACAGTGCTTTTTAATGCTTCTTGGCAAATTTTGTGCAGCTTTGTCTTCTTTCTTCCAGGTGCTCTTCACCTGTACTGTATCTGTCATGATGCATTAGACTAGAGATTCATATCATATGGCAACAGAGGAAAGTATGTCACTTTACACAAAACAGAAGTCATCTAGACATCCACAGAGAAGACTGAAGGTACGTCAAGAGGTTTCAACTCTTAAAGAGGCACCACAGCAGAATTTCTGAATAAAGGTAATGTTCTCTGCCAAAAATCTTTTACAGAAGGTATTTTTGCCTATTAAAAAAGCAGATGTTTTTCTTTTGTTTCTTTACTAGTTCTAATTTTTTCAAGTAAAACAATACCATCATATAGTAGAGGAATATGTAACATTTCACTCTGTATGGCAACAGCACCAAGAGTTTTATAGTTTGCATTAAAAAAAGATTAAAAAGAAAAATAATGACAGATCTGTTATCAGTAGTTACCAAAAATCCTGCTGCTTTTCTAGTTGTTAAAACATCTGGCTGAACAATGAGCTATCATTAATATGGAAGCTCTCACACAGGGAACACTTTTTATTGACTGTTAGAAATAGGTGACCACTAGTGTAGTTTCTTCTTAAATCAATGTATTATGGAGGCACTCCACAAGTTAATGTAAAAAGTTTGATCTTTACACCTCACCTTTGCCAATACAGAACATACTAATATATTGCATACCTTATACGTTTATATAGTTCATAGACTCTAATCTACACAAGCTAGAAAATATTACAAATTTTATTATGGATGTGCCTCAGTGTTCCAGCCCCATGGTACCAGATGTTGTACAAACTAAGAGATTAAGATTTAAGTAGTAAACTGTCAGTTATCTGAAACTGGGCTCTTTGAACTGCACTGACTGAACAGAATGATCTAAATTACTGGGATAATAAAAAAGAGCACATGTACTCATTTATTCCTTTGGCCACTTGTCTTTATGGTTGTTTTTTCACCAGCCAGGAAAGCAACAGGATCACGTATGAACCTTTGATCCCAAAGACCCTGTAGTTTCAAGTGTATTTAACCTGGTGCTTGTGACAGTCCTTGAAACAGCATCACTGTTTGTTTTGTAGGTCCCCAGGGAGTGGATGCTGGGTGATATGCTGACCTTAAAGTCATTAACAAGATGCTGGTCCTTTTTATTTGTTTGTAAAGAACAGAGCACATCCTGAAAACAAAGAAATAATGATGATAATTAAAAATAAGCCCTTACTAGAAACATAATTTGAAACTCCAGTGAGCTTTGAGCCATCAAAGAACCCCAACCAGCAGAAGGCAATAGCAAAATGCTATGCTTAATATGCAGAAGAAAATCCTAGAGCCCCCTGAAGATTGCCATGCTGCACATACAAGATGGTTTTCAAACTGAATAAACTGTGTGACTCAACTTCTCAAAAATTAGGATGGGGAGTTAGGGAAAAAAACACCTATGAAAGTTAAGTGCAGTAGTGCCAAGATTTTCCCCTAGGAACTTAGAGCAGATCTGTAAGTCTTAGCATGTTTGCCCCCCATATTACAATGGTATCTTATCAGCAATGTTCCTGGCTAAATTCCAACCAAGGGGAAGATCTCTCCTGAAAATCCCTTTAGAACATACCTCTGTGAGGATTTACTTAGCAGATATTCACAAAACCACCAAGAGAAGACATTCAGTATTAGTTGTGAGGTTTCAAAAATATTTATTTAGCAGCCTAAGGTGAGGACAAAGAAAATAAATGCATGATGCTGAAGATTAATTAAAGTCTAAATTGCCACTCGAGTAATTTTTTTCTCTAAATTTGTGGGCTTTTCCACTAGCAATATCCACATTAACCACATTGTTCTTCTAAAACCTCTTCCAGCTTCCTTATATATTAAATTACTGGTGGACTGCTGAGGCAAAGCTGCTAAAGAACTTATTTCCTATAAAAACTATTTGTAATATCCAGTCCTGAATGTCTGCAAGTATGGAGATACCACTGTCCCTCTAAACAGCCTGTTCCCCGCTCTCATTGTGCTTGAAGATAACCCAGCTCTCCTGGCCCCCATTTGGTCTCCAGCGCATCTCCATGGGATCCTCCCAAGCAGATCCATGAGCAAGTCAAAGTCTGCTGTACTGAAGGCTAGGATTATAATTCTGCAAGTCTTGTTCACTTCTCTCAGGATTTTAAACTCTACAGTCTCATGGTCACTTGTTCACTTGTCTCAGGATTTTAAACTCTACAGTTTCATGGTCACTGGTGCAAAGGCTGCCATCTTGTACTGGCACCTGAAAAGGGCCCCCACTCCTGCTGCTTTCACATGGGAAGTGTTGCTGTCCACCAGGCACTTCCTTACTGCCCCCCACATCTAAACTTTGCTCCAGACTTTGATCACAAGCTCCACGGAACATAGAATCATAGAATCATAGAATAGTTTGGGTTGGAAGGGACCTTTAAAGGTCATCTAGTCCAACTCCCCTGCAATGAGCAGGGACATCTTCAACTAGATCAGGTTGCTCAGAGACCCGTCCAACCTGACCTTGAATGTTTCCAGGGATGCGGCACCTACTACCTCTCTGGGCAACCTGTTCCAGTGCTTCACCACCCTCATTGTAAAAAATTTCTTCCTTCTATCTAGTCTCAATCTACCCTCTTTTAGGTTAAAACTATTACCCCTTGTCCTATCGCAGCAGGCCCTACTAAAAAGTCTGGCCCCATCTTTCTCATAAGCCCCCTTTAAGTACCGAAAGGCCGCAATAACGTCTCCCTGGAGCCTTCTCTTCTCCAGGCTGAACAACCCCAGCTCTCAGCCTTTCTTCATCGGAGAGGTGTTCCAGCCCTCTGATCATTTTTGAGGCCCTCTGGACCTGCTCCAAGAGGTCCATGTCTTTCCTGTGCTGAGGACTCCAGAGCTGGATGCAGTACTCCAGGTGGGGTCTCACCAGAACAGAGTAGTGGGGCAGACTCACCTCCCTCGACCTGCTGGCCACGCTTCTTTTGATGCAGCCCAGGATACGGTTGGCCTTCTGGGCTGTGAGCGCACATTGCCAGCTCATGTCCAGAGCATAATCTGAAGCCTCCCTTGCTAGGTTAGCAAAGATGTTCTTGCTACACTTTCTCAGACAGATCGTGTCTCAGGATGCATCAGCAGAATGGTTCCTCAAAGAAGCTGTAAAAGCCAAAGCCATTTCTGCAGTAACAGCAGAATTTTGACCAATGGTCACTGACAGATGGATTAACTGGCCTTGCTGGAGAGCTTGTCTTAGCTCCACAGAGCAAATTATCTTACAGATTCACTAGTGACTTGGCTGCTAGAATAAAAGATATACTTACTAAGTTTATGGATGATGTGAAGGCAGGAACCATTGTAGTCGTGTTAGAAGGGAAGATAGTATTTAAAATTATTTTGATGAAATGGGGAACTGGTCTAAGATGAAGAATGAAATTCAGTATGGTAAGTAGATATGAATACAGTGTAAACCTGTATATACATGAATATCAGACTGGAAACAGCAGGCTAGATAGCTGCTCTGAAGAAAAGGACTGCAGTTTACAGTAGATTAAACCAAATGAGTCATCGGTGTCACATTACTTCAAACAAACCCAAAAAATGGAGATGTACCAACAAGAGTAAGAATTGTAAAATATATATAGTAACTCTTTCTCTATACTCAATGAAAAGGCCTCAGCTGTAGGCCTGACTTCAGATCTGGGAACCGTATTTCAAGAACAATGTGGACCAATTGGTAAAAATCCAGAGGAGGGCAACAGAAACAAACAGGAACAAGGAAGCATAACCGAAGAGGAATTTGAACTGTTCAGTCTGAAGAAAACTGTGGAAAGATATATTTGTAATAACCAAAACCATCAAGGGCTACTGTAGAGAAGAAAGTTGCACATCAATAGGGAAACAAAGTGGAAATAATTGTCTTAAATTGCAGCAAAAGAGATTTAACTTACACCAGGACTGGATCTAACAGCAGTGTGAATGAGCAGCGTAGCCATGCCATGCATCCAGACACTTCTAATGAGAGAAGGGGATACTTGCCCTACCATTCCCAAGTAAATTTGTGTCTGGCTAAGGCACTGGGACACATTTTCTAGTTGTAAGGAAACTTAAGCAGTAGAATGACATGACTTCCATAACTAGATGTTTTTTATGAATAGGTTAGACAAAGATAGGCTGATACTGTCCTGAAGCCTCAGTAATGGCTTACCTGAGTCTTGATAGTTCCTCTAACTTGAGTTTTTATAGAATCATAGAATCATTTAGGTTGGAAAAGACCTTTAAGATCAAGTCCAACAGTAGGCCTAGCACTGCCAAGGCCACCACTGAACCATGTCCCTAAGCACCACATCTACACATCTTTTAAAGACCTCCAGGGATGGTGTCTCAATCACTTCCCTGGGCAGCCTGTTCCAATGCTTGACCACCCTTTCAGTAAAGAAATTTTGCCTAATATCCAATCTAAACCTCTCCTGACGCAACTTGAGGCCATTTCCTCTAGTCCCATCACTTGTTACTTGGGAAAAGAGACTGACACCCACCTCTCTACAACCTTCTTTCAAGTAGCTGTAGAGAGCGATAAGGTCTCCCCTCAGCCTCCGCTTCTCCAGGCTAAACAACTCCAGTTCCCTCAGCCGCTCCTCATCAGACTTGTGCTCTAGACCCTTCACCAGCTTTGTTGCCCTTCTCTGGACACGCTCCAGCACCTCAACGTCTCTCTTGTAGTGAGGGGCCCAAAACTGAACACAGTATTTGAGGTGTGGCCTCACCAGTGCCGAACACAGTGATGCCAGCAATCACTTCCCTAGTCCAGCTGGCCAAACTATTCCTGATACAAGCCAGGATGCTGTTGGCCTTCTTGGCCACCTGGGCACACTGCTGGCTCATGTTCAGCCAGCTGTCGACCAACACCCCTGGGTCCTTTTCTGCTGGGCAGCTTTCCAGCCACTCTTCCCCAAGCCTGTAGAGTTGCATGGGGTTGTTGTGACCCAAGTGCAGGACCTGGCACTTGGCCTTGTTGAACCCCATACAATTGGCCTCAGCCCATCAATCCAGCCTGTCCAGATCCCTCTGCAGAGCCTTCCTACCCTCAAGGAGAGCAATGCTCCTGCCCATCTTGGTGTCATCTGCAAACTTACTGAGGGTGCACTCGATCCCTTTGTCCAGATCATTGATACAGATATTAAACAAGACTGGCCCCAAAACTGAGCCCTGGGGAACACCACTTGTGACCGGCCGCCAACTGGATTTAACTCCACTCACCACCACTCTTTGGGCCCGGCCATCCAGACAGTTTTTTACCCAGCAAAGCATACGCCCGTCCAAGCCATGAGCAGCCAGTTTCTCCAGGAGAACGCTGTGGGAAATGGTGTCAAAGGCTTTACTAAAGTCTAGGTAGACAACATCCACAGTCTTTCCCTCATCCACTAAGCAGGTCACCTTCTCATAGAAGGAGATCAGGTTGGTCAAGCAGGGCCTGCCTTTCATCAACCTATGCTGACTGGAATGATTCAATACGAAATATGATTCAGTATGATTCAGTATGACAAATATCCACTCAGTAAATGGTTTTGGGTGGTCTAAGGCATTGTCATCCTTGTACATTCAGTAAATAGCAATGGAAACAACATGTATAGGGAAGAAAACTACCTTAAAATCCAAGACTGAGAAAATAGGTTTCTAAGTCACCGCCAGACATTCAGCAGAAACGGGCCTTTTATCAAGTTTGTGAGAAACTGTGAGCTCTACAGACTAAAGATGTAGAAGCAGAGAAGCTGACCCCAGCAGACTGACTTGTTTTATTTAGAATCTGAGCAACAAGGAGTGCCCCTGGAATCAATATGTGTATCAGAAGTCAGATGATACTTCAAAAGAGTAAGGCTGGAATGATACTGCAACAGAAACAAGACCCTCACATGCAAAAGCAGACCTGTATTCTTTTCTCCTCCCATTGTCCACCCACCCATCCTTTCGGCTGTTTATTTTCTGCCATTATTAGAACCTTTGATAATTACTTTATAAAGCAACATGATACATGCATAAAACAAACAAACATATTTGACCTAATTCATAATTAACATAAGGCCTTTCTGATTATCAGTGTTCAAGTGGTGTACACAATTTTCTGCTTGCCATGAATGAGATTCTCACTCTTCAAAACATACCATTTAATTCACTATTTTAAAAGGAAAAAGGGTTGCCTCATAACTTTGCATGAAATAGAAGTAGCACAGACTGCCTTCACATTCATATGTTAGAATTGATAGCAGCCGAATACATTGCTCACTTTTGCATAGGCAGGTACTATCCAGCTTACATCACAACGTTGTGCCATAACCGCCCTGTACTTCTCTTAGCTCACACGAAAACTTCAGCACCACAGCTAACTGCTCTAGGATGGCAAGGCCCGTGATATGGACATGGTTGCATCAGTAGATAAAAGCTGTCTTAGCTAAGCTTATACATTTAAAGAGGTTGTGTAACAGCCTGCAGAAAAAAATAAAATCCTGTTGCCATATGTCACATCTGCACCAAAAGGCTCTTGTAATGAAGCTATGCCAGTATGGCTAAGACTGCAGCCTGCAATTTAGACAAAACCTAAGCAACATATATCACTACAAAATCTACATGTTCCAGGTGCTTTATTACATGATCTTTACATCCAATATAATGTTGCAAGTCCTTATGAGTTTTTCTTCAGCTTGTGCATATTTTCTTTTGGCCATTTCTGAAATCAGGGTCAGAAGCAGCCACAAGAGATCATCCGCCTCAAGACAGAATCAATTCTACAAACAATACGTTCTTGATCAAACATCCCTGTAACAGAACCCCTAATCCCTGAGAAACTTACTGTTTTCATGAAAAAGTAAAGATGGAGCAGTGTTTAACCCATGTAATATATATACTTCGAAAGCAAAAATAATTCCTAAATGAGGCAGGACAGGGGAAAATGTGCACCATCCAAACAAGAATCATAACCCTTTTTCCAGAAAATTCTGTGAGAATATTCTCCTATTTTAGAAAGGAGGACAACCAAGCCAAAGCTTTCTTCACCTGCCTAAGTGGAAAAGTGCACCTGTATTGGAAAAGACCGTTAAAGCTCTTCAGGTTTTGCCTCTCTTCTTGGTATTCCCATTGTCTCAGGTCTTACCACTCCTTGAGATAAGAACTGAAGTGATGTGTATTTCAAAAATCTTGTCTTACATTTTTAGAAAAGTGCCCATTTATTATGGTTTCTCGCTTTCTACCAATATTTTAGCATGATGCTATGGAATGCATTGATTCCAGCCCTGAGCTGCAGGCTTGGCTCACAACTCTTCCTTTCTCCTGAAAGGTGAAGAACACATAAATAATGTGCCTCTCCTGACACCTCTGGAAAATTCTTTAGACAACAATTCCAGACACAAGTAAGTTTTTACCCTGTCAAGTAAGAGTGCTAAATGTGAAGAATTCTCTTAATGCAATGTTATGGTTGAGATTTTCAATAAAACACAGTCAGGGTAGCCTAAATTTTGCTTCTTGCAGCATTTCTAATAAAGTGCATTTAAGTGTCTGAAAAAAAGAAAACACAAAAGGAAAACACGAAAAGCAATGCAGAAAACTATGTGCAGGGCTGACTCCAAAACCTGAAATCAGTGAGATCTGTTCCATTGATTTCCAGTAGGTTTTAGGTCACACCCTTAGCTTTTTGAAGTGTTTGGGGTTTTTTTTCTTCAATACTAATATTCAAAGCAAAACACTGAAATATGAGAAAATGGCAGTTTCTCCCTCCCACCCCTCCACCCCCCGCCCCCCCCAGGTTCCCATTATGAATCCATGGTTTTGCTACAGAATCTTGACTCCCGGAGTGCAAATTCTGGACATGAATCAAGGGGGACTGTTACAAACTCCAAGGCCTCTGAGACCTCTTCAACATGTCCTGGAGGGATTGCGGGGTGCAGAGAGAATAGGTAGAAATGACAGAAAGAACTGATAAATAGCTAAACCATGTCTCTGTGGATGCCAGCAATAGGTTAGATGTTTATAAAGTTGTAACTGTCACATCCTGCATAGTTTCTTCTTTTCTCCCATAATAAAAAACAAGTAATAAAGACAAAAATTAGAATAGAAAGGCCAAAGTGGGGGCATCCATAATTACAGACTTGTACTCTTGACAAAATCAGTGTTGCAGCTTGTCCTTAATCTTGGCTAATTATACTCAAACACACCTCACTCCCAATGTTACATAAATCCTTAATGATATATAAAGACAAATCTATTAAAAAACACTGGGTAACTGAGTTACTCTGGTCTCAAGTCCATCCCATGCCTCTTGATCCTATGTAACAGCCAAGTACCATAAACGGGTGTTGCCTTGAAAGGCGTGCAGTGATCATTTGAACAACAACAGATGCACTTGTCAACAAGCAGAATCATTAACCACAGCTGCTTCTCACACACACACAAAGGGAAATGATGGTGAACATACCTGTTTCTGCTGTCTGCACCTTCAACCCCCTTACCATCATCCCTCTGTGCTCCTTCAAAGGAGACATAAAAACACATTCTGGAAAGGTCAGAAGTTACAGGACTATTCTGACTCTTCCCTGTAACAACAGCCTTCTGCTAAAAACTGTGAGAGTCCTGCTGCAGTTAGGATCTTTACACTTTCCAAAAGAGGACAAGGATGAAGGAGGCAAAGTGGGTAGAGAGACAAACCCCCTAATGAAGACAGTGGTATGAGAAACTACTAAAATATACATATTTCAAACCAGTGACACCATTATAATCTCAAACCCTATTAAGCATTTTATTAAAATCCAGAGGTAAGAAATATTTTAAAATATACATTCATTGTCAAAGCAGTTTTTTCAAATATAAGCAGGTGTGGAATAATTGATGGAGGTGACTTAGAAATTAAACTTATATTCACACTTTTAGGTAAGGCACAGCATTGAAGAAGCTTCCTGGGTGGAGTGCAGCTGACATGCAAGGAATCCATTCCACGGAAGTTCCCTAAGCCTGCAACCTTAGATGTCGGTAACACCAGGGGAACTTGGTGTGTTGGCTCTAAGAGGAACTGCTTGGAGGGTGGAGCGGTGTGGAGATACCGCAGCCAGGCTCTGCGATTATATGGGAACTTAAAGGTATTATGGAACTGATAAGCTGCATATTTGCTACCCTGGGCCAACAGCCTGTCACGTTTTTGACAAAATGCTGTCCTTTTGGTGAACTTTGCTCATTATAACATCATTATAATACCAAAACACACCTCCATCCCAAAAGCTACCCGCCTCCAAGGTGCGGCCACCCCTCACTGAGCTTGCGCTTTGAATTTTCCTAGCTTATACCTTTAAAAGAGAAGCGAGAAAACTTTACACCAATCCTAAACAAAGGTATGTATGACTAGAGTCACTCAAGCTCCACCTGAAAGGTGAAAGATAGTATAAAATGGCTTAAGAGAGAGAGAATGTTAGGGAAGACACCATCATGTACCACTCTGACCTCTGGGATCGGTCAACGGGCTGAGCCTCTCTTCCTCCCCATCGGGAAGCCTTTGGGTAAGATTCGAACACTTGGTTATACCAAGTGCCTCCCTGGGAAACTTAGAAATCTCCCTAGAGTTGCTTTATTATCTTTTAACGTGTTTGTAGCCAGCAGTGTTACTCATACTCTTGGTATTTGCACGTGCTTTGCAGACAGTGAATTTATCACCGGTAATCCAAAGAACCTGTGTGTCTGTTGCTCTAATAAACTGCACTCTTCATTAATCTAGCCATGGCAGTTCTCATTGAACGCGACCAGACTCTTTAAGTGTGGCCATGATAGTTCATACAACACAACTAGACTGGGGGTGCATTGCGTTATTTGTGAATCCGTAATCGTGAAGTTCAGTACACTGAACACAACCGGACTTATAATGTTGTCAAATGAACGCTGTCGCCTTAATCGACTTTGCAAAGCTGTTTCAGTGAAAACCCTGAGAGGGCTCTGACAGGCAAACGTTGACTCTGATGGGTAGCTACCTATACCATCCTTAGACAATAAACCGTTGACCAAGTCTGAGATTAAGACTGGACTTAGCCGCACCCAGACTCCTCTCTGAGAAGGAGTTCAGAAAGCAAGGGGGTCCTGTCTGAACCTCGTGACTCAACGGGAGGGTTCCCCCCCCAGCCACTCCTCAGACTCCCATGCAACAGTAACTTTTAACGCAACAGCAGGATACTTACCATCAAGTATTCAGCTGTCATCTCTTAAAACTGATATTCAGCAAGTATAAATGACCATAACTCCATTTATATTAATGGATTTATAGAGGGTAGAGAGACAGAGAAAGTGAGTTTTGAATAATCTAATAATAGAAAAAGGCAGTGATAATTATCTCAGTTGTATCATCACCACACACCTTGCTGCTCATAAACAGACAAGCGTGACATGACCAAACTTTCCCAAGGAAAAATCTATCTTTGTGCTATGAAAAAGCATGAATGCTTCAATCTCAAGGACAACTTTTCTGAGAATCTGAAAGCACCAGACAAGAAAGGCTTATAAAAGATGAATGGTGATCTTGTGCGTAAGACATGAGCCTGGGAGTCATGAGTCTGGGTTTTTTCCCTGGCTTTGTCCCAACTTCCCTATGGCCTCAAGCAAGGTCTACTAGAAACAATGGCAGTAAAAGGCTACAAATGCACTTTTGAGCATACCTGTAGGAAATAGTTGAGAGTTCCCAAAAGATTAAAAATAACCTGCAAAAAGGACAGAAAAAATAGATCAAGTAAGCAGGAAGGGTTATTGATAAAATTCAATGCCTGTGTTAGGCTTATGACTGGTAAGATAAGGCCTACATCAGCTAAATAATAAGGGGAAGGTTTATTCCACCAACAGCTCCTGTGTAGAGTTTTAGAAAACAAAACTCCAGAAATCAAAATAGCAAGAGATTTGCAGGGGAACTCTGGAAAACATGATGCAATTTCCGACCTGGTTCTGAGAATCTGCCCCTCTCTGCTGAGCTTCAGCCACAGGAGGACAAAGGCAAAACCACTCCAGATAAACCTGGCCATCATCAGCAGGATATTAACGCAGCACTCCCGAGACTGTGCTGGTGTACTTCTCCTCTGTCATGATACTCCTTTTCCTTCTTACCTTTCACCTGATCCTAAAACCACATTACAACAGCATTATGGATTAAAATGGCCCATTCCATTCTGCTGCCCAAGACTAACCAACACAAGAGAGAAACCTGACTGGGATGAACAAATCAGGGTATCATCAAAGCAATAAGCTGGAACCCAACAAAGCAGTAACTGGTGGACCCAGTCTGCTCTCCCAATGTATCTCTTTGCAATAGCTGCTTCACATCCTGAGCATGTCAAAGAATGTGTGTCCTCACATTTTGCTAACTCTCTTTATGCCAGTTGGCCGCACACAGGGTAAGTAACTATTATTACTATTACTTTGATCAATGTGAAAATCTAAATGAGGCTGGTTGACAGCTCACTGACCCAGATCCCATGTTGAAGTGAATATCCTGATTACTCCCCAGACCTACACACAAAGGCCCTGTTACCTTCCCCCATGAGAACGGAATGAAATATGCAGTCCAAAAAGGAACCTAGGGTGCACGAGGGTTCTCTATCTCTGAGCTGGTCAATGGGTGGCCATGACCCCAGCCTACACTACAGAATCTGACCTTAGTTTTGACTTAGTCTGAGAAAACTCGGTCAGGTTTCTTTGCTCACAGAAGTTTACAACAGGTTCTAAGAAATATATCTGGTGTAACCATTCAGTTTCAATATACTTAGAATTTCTTTCTTACACTTTTTTTTTTTTCTCTTATTCTTTTTTTTCTTCCCTCTTCTGTGTGCTAATCAATAACTTGCCAGTCTCTGATTTGGTTGGTTTAATCATCCTGATAGGTGATCTAGCAGACAGAAATCACTGGAGTCCAAACTTCGTTTAAGCCTGTTCAGTGACACCACCATCTCAACACCTTTGGCTCTCCGGTAGCAACTCCTCGATTGGAATTAACGTGAAATACCTCAATGTCAGTAGCTGAGAAACTCAGATAACAACATCTCTTTAGAGAATAAGTATCTGCCTAACAGTATTAATCTCACTGAGATGCATATCTTTTCCAGAGTGGGTCTGACTGCTTTACCTATACTCCAGCCTGTCCAGATACAGGCCAGCTTCCGTCCAGAACCTTGTGGATGCATGAGCACTGTACTGCCTGAGCTACAACATTCTCTGGAGGCTTATTAACTAAGGCACCACACCATGCTAATGCCACCGTCAACAGATGCAAACTGGCTTGCCTCTGGCCATCTCAAAGCAGAATGAACATGCGACTGTCTCCATCGACTTGTGTAAGCAAACACAACGTTACTTCTCTAACTTAAGAGTTGTTTGAATTCTGTATATGTGCCAAAGAATAACTGGTTATGATAACAGGAGAAAGTCTCACCTTGCCAAACAGACAGTATTTCTAATGCAAAACTGTAATTGCGTATAGATATGCACTCAAATAGCACAAAGGAAATATTTTATAAAAACTGTATATGAGGATTAAAGAAATCATTATATAATAAAATGGCCTCAAAATCTGAGTTATTTTCTTGCCTATCCAGAAATCAGCATATATTAACTTCTGACATTTGAAAAGCCTTTTATTCCCATCTAATAAAATGAGAGCAGAACAGACCTTGAAAGCATCTTAAAGTAATGGAAGATTTAATAAGGAAATGGATAATAAGATACTTTTAGTCTAGCAAAAAATGTGAGCGTATTAATAATAGATGACCAGCACTACTCAGCATGATGTAGGGATCCGTGAAATGTTACAAAGCTAAGTCTTGTGATAGTGAAATGCTGGGTGGTAACACTGACAGAGTCAGTATGTGTGAAAGAAATCTTCCCTTGAGGATGTCCCATGAGTATATTCTCAACCACAGCACTTTTCAGATTAGAAGAGGGTACTCATTTTTGCAGGCTTCCTAATGGTCCAATGACTTCATCTAATGGCACCTTCTAATAGCACCTGCACTTACCGAGCCCAGTCGGTGGCACAGCTGCCTCAGTTACGGCTCGATCCCTCCGGGTAGTGATGCCTGAGTGGAAGGACACGAGTATCCATAACTCCTGCTGTTCTCGGTGGGAGATGAGGTTACTCACTCCCGTAGAGGAGGTGCTCAACACTTAGCACAGTCAGACTGGTACGCCTCTGATAGTTTATGTTCTTTAAAGCCACAGAGATTACCCCTTAAACACCAGCATAATTTATTGCTTTGTTTTTAGAGGAAGAGAAGTGAATGTGAATGGGCTGCCTTGGAAATTACTCTTCTGCCTAGATAGTTGGGATTCACTGTCAGATGAGCTTTTGTCATTCAGAGAAAAAGGTACATGCAAAAATGAAGGTTCGCCTCCCAAGAGATTAGGATTTCTTCTTCCTATTGCAGTGAATAAGCTGTACTTTCTTAGCCAATTCCAGTTACTGAAAATTGAATTGAACAAATGGGTTGACAAAGGTAACAAACCAAGAAAACCATGAACTCACAGTTCTTTTAGTGCAAATTAAACAGTGCTTCTATCTATCAGCAGAAAGAAAACAAAACTCTTCCCTGACTGAAAATTGTCCCTTCCCTGTACGCAGATGGTCAGTCAGCATTTTGGGGACGCTTGTTTATTTTCCCGTTCTGCAGAACACCCTTAAGAGACTGAATCCTGTCTTCTCCAAGAGCCTGTGTCCACAGGTGACAACGCGAGGAGGAACACCCAGCTAAGCATGCAGTCAGTACAGGTGTAGATATGTGCAAGTCTCACTCTTCAGGAGAGGTAATCATGTCAGGATCAACTCAAATCTGTCAACACCTGAAAATAATCTTTCCAAAAAAGAATCCATAGTTACTACATTCCTCCTCAAACAGAAAGAGAGTTTTGTCTTTGCAATGAATTTCAGCACTTCTAAACCACTTTGCAAACAGTACACAATTAAAAAGAAATGTGTTATCCAAATTATGAGCCCACCCAAATACAGAGAACTTGCCTATCGAAATGTTAATATGCTTATAGTCACTTGTGGCCAATATAAAAAAGGAATTATGGTAAACTGTTTGCAGAAACATGAAGAAGCACCAAGTAGAAAAACAGCCTGAACTAGGACTCCAGAGACTTTCTATAGGGCCTAAAGCAAAACATTTGCATGCTTCCTTTTCTCACTCCATTACCTGTTTTCATTTGTAAGCAATTGAGGCAAGTTGTATCTCAGATACACATCCTAATCCAGAGCCAACCTCAGCTGCAACCTGCTTCAAATTATCTTTAAAAGTGCAAACCCAGCACTGGATTTGGGCATTAATTACTTCGGCTTCTCAACAGATGAATAAGCAGAGTGAAACCCCAGCAGTATTGGAGCACTCCGGCATATCTGGCATGTGCACTAACTACAGTTCAGCCTAGAAATCTAACTACAGCCTAGAAATCTCACAGAAAACTAAGAGATTCACATGGCCAAGAATTTCACAGGTCAGATAGGCGAAGGGAACCAAATACATAAGAAAGCTAAATAACAAATAATTAAATTATTACCTGTACAAGGAAAAGGCCGGAATCTCTGTTGCTCAGTGAGATCTCGGATTAACCTTGACACTCTTTTGGCCACAAGGCTCTGCAGAAACAGCTCTTCAGTTTTCAGTGCAAATAAGTTATCACATACTGGCTGAACACTGGAACCTTTCATGGATACAAAAAAGTAATGAAACTATTTGACATCTGTTTCTCCCACACTCTTTCTAGATGATCCAGGCTTGTTAAATGTGACCAAAAGAGGTTACAGGTAGTATTGTTCTCCAGCCATCATGCAATACAATTCTTTTAAAAATGCAGGGTGTGTAGAAAATTTCAGCAGATCAGGGTGGATACAGGTTTAGTACCTGTCCCACAACAGAACAAGCAACAAAGTGCATGTACCTACGTGATGGGACTCAGTAACATCCTGGTGTGGCTGCTCCACACTGCAGTTAAGGACAAGGCTTCAGGCACACCACATTACTGCTGTGCAAGGCGGCACACCACATCTCAGCTGCACAGTCTACATTATAAGTCATCAGTGCATTCAACTGATTACAGTTGTACAGATTAACAGATGTAACCAGTTACAATTAAAATCTAAAGACTTATCTTCATGACGTCTACTTAACTCATGAAAAAAATACGTATTAGAGAAGTGAAGGGCTTCATCACTTAATCCAATTTAAATAAACTTTGGCACTTTGTGGTTACTTCTGGCACAACTCAGTCAGCTTTGGCTTTCATCAAACCACTGTGATTAAATTATACATTAATAATACAACTTAAAGCCATTCATGGCATCTAATATACTTCAGTATACTTAAACTCATTTGTGACATTTGAATGAAGTTTGGATTTAGGCTATTGTCATTCATACATCTAATTTGTCATTGTAAATTCAGACTTGGAAGCACTTTTTCCATTCCATTCCAACACTCCTGTTGCAAGTCCTCTGACAACAGCATTACAGTAAATCACACTACTAGTTCATTTATCAGGTATCACTCGTTCACATTGCCTTCTTTTCTGAACTAACCAGACCTTTTTATAATGCTGTGCAACCAACATGATGAGAAGAACCACAAGTAACTGTGGCTTAGACTAAAATAAATCTTACTCACGTTGTATAGATGCAAATCAATCGGATAACAACCACGTACTTGATTTTCCTACAAGTGAAGAGAAATGGATCACGGTACCATAAATGCATTTCTGCATGCCTTCTTAATAATGCTGGAAGAGAAGTTAAAGAAATACACATGTAGATCCTTAAGACTGGAGATTCATCCTTGGTTTTGGAAGTGCTCTGCTAAACAGCATTAATTACTCTGTTTTAACCGAGGAATTCTATCTGTCATTTGTAACTGCAAACACATTTGCCATTTCTTCCAGTTCTCTGGAATGATGCAGTATTTTTAGCCACAGGTTATGGGAGAACTCAACCACAGAAGTGAAGGATATTTTCAGGATGGGGAGAATCATAAACCCAATGTTCACTGAGACCATTTACAGCCACAAGTAAATTTTAACAGTCTTGACTGGTTTGGGGTTGCAGGGAACAGGGTCTGAATCCCACTTTGATAAAACAGATGAAGATCAGAACTTGGAACTTGTTCTGAAATAGCTGGGAGGAGAGTTCGGAACAAATCATCTGGCTCAAGAAAAAAGAGGAATGGGAGAATGGAAATACCGTATCATTTCACAGCCCAGGTATTGGAGCCAAGAGTTTCCTATTGATGAGAACAGAAACAGCTTATCAAAAGAAGGATGAGGCTGAGCACCAATCTGCGACTTTCATCAATGTAAGAATTAACTGGAAACAGTGGGGATTGGCAAAAATATCTTCCAAATCTGGGCATTTTTAAGGCTTCCTGAATGCACATGTTAATGGGTACACTAAAACAGGCATCTTAC